>NC_051189.1:11861868-12482491 GCF_015220075.1 Falco rusticolus
AGGCTGATCTGGTCGTGTCCTCTCCTTCCCTGGCAGGTCAGGGAAGGCTGGGTTTCTTCATCTGGCTGTGCAAGGGCAACAGGGTTAGGTGAGAGACCAGAAGGTGGGAGATCATGGAATCCAGAAACCCCAGGGGAAAAGGAAGAAACCGTTGTCATACTTTGCCCTTTCCACCTAAGTAAGCCTGATTGTTGCAGGCAGCCTGCTCTATTCTTCCCTTTCCTGAAGCACACCTGGATCTGTAGGTGACTTGGTAAACTCCAAACAACAGGACAGAGCTCTCCAGGTCAGCCCCATGGCAGATGACAGAGGCTACCAGACCTCCAGCTAGGAAGGACAGGGGTAGCCCAGACCCCACCATGTCTGGCTGAAATACAAGGTGATCCAGGTAGACTTCCATCTCAGTGTGACAGCTGTGATGGTTGCCAGTGAGCCTTGGTATCAGTCGCAATGGGTGGCAAACCTGAGTCCTTTGGGGTCACAGCTCCCAGCCAACAGGGAACCAAAGCCATTTTGTCACATCCCTTAACCTCCAAGGTCCTAAGAGATAATTCAATCCCACCAGCTTGGAGGCTCATGGGGAGATACCAAACAGCATTATCGTACATGGAGTCATCCACTGTGATTCACATGTCTTCCAGTGCCCTGCCTGAAGGGCCAGGTCTGGACTAGATCACAAACAGGGCATAAGCCCAGCCCCAATGCCATCCATGCCATCAGACCATCAACATGGCTGGGCACACCACCAACTGGCATTGTCCTCAGACAGAGCCCTGACATGGGGATGCTCCTTGCAAGCAACTTGGGTGTAACCACCCTGTTTACAGAGGAACAAGGTTAGAGTATGGATGTGAATCATCCTTCTTGGAGCCAGGGCCATGGTGTGTTATTCTGTGGTGGCATCTCTGCAGCCAGGGGTGGGGATACTGGGGACCTGTGGATCTGAAAGAAAAAGGGTGGTGAATGATGTTTTGGGAGAAAGAAGATGGTGAGAGAGGAGAAATCCAGTACCCTCTTGGGATTCCCTTAAAAGAGTTAATGTCCATGGAGGACACCACTGGCCACAATTGCTTGGGGAGCAATGATCCTCACAGGTTTATTTAAGTTTGCACTTGTTACACAGCTCAGCTGGTAATTCCCACGTCTGTCCTTGCTTTTTCACTGGAAGTGGGAATTTCCTCTTGTCCAAGGTCCAGCTCTCCTGATCCTCTTTCCTGATATGAGCAGTCAATGTGCAGGCACTGAAATGGGACCGTCCCCTCTGCTGTATGTTCACACAGGTGCTGACAAGCAAGGCTCTGATACTTTTTCAGAAATCTTGGGCTATGATAGATATCTGAACCATGCCAACACACTTATGAAAGGCTGATCAAAAGCTTTACCACGGAAGATTTTGGCCAGCCTCTCCAGGAACAAAAGTAGGTGACAGCTATCGTGCTTGTCTTCACAACTGTCTGTCTGATCACTGTGGGGTTTTTGTGTTTCTTTTATGGGTTTTTTTAATTGAAACTTTTAAGATCCTAGAGTTACACAGTGGTGTAGGGAGCAGTCATTTGAACCTGCCAGGCTAGTGATATGTGAGAGAAACTCATGAGAACACAGCTGTGGTAGCAGCTGGCCTTGTGAGAGCCTCCACAGCTGTCCGCAGGGACAAGAAAGCCTTAGTCTGCTCGTCCATTTTGCTTCTGTAAGAAACAAAATTTTCCACTATAAAGGGTAGACACACACCCCCTGACCCAGAAGGCAAGGCAACAGTCACAGTTTTCAAAATTGCTTTCCTTCTTTTTTTTTTTTTTCTTTAAATATTTGCTTTAGGTTCTCGATTCATCTTTTACATGATTGGTATTTCAGGCCCACCAGTGATCCTCTGCACTGAAACCTTATAGCTGAAATTTCCAAGGTTAGGTGAAAGCTGAGATTAAAATGAGAAATATATGTTTCATTATCTGTAGAAAAGCTATGATGAGCTCCACAGACAACCTCTCTACTCTTAATTTGTTTTAGGGTCTCTGGGTCTGATTTTTTACAAGAGGCTCCCAACTGAGAGTGGAAAAACTCAATGAGAGCAGAAAAATTTGGCATATGTGTGGGAAGATCAGGATGTTTCAGTTTCTCTCCTGACCTGCTCCTGCTGACCCAGTCAGGTATGGCATCAAAACTCCAGTTGCATGGTGAGAACAAGAGCTTGGACCATCCCTCCTTACGTCTAGAAACTTGTCACACCTCAGGTAATAGCTGTGCTGAAACCTTCACAAATGCAGCCAAGGAGGGCGAGGAGAGCAGGGCTGTCCCCAGAGGGGAGGCCATGGCAGGCAGAGGAACTACAGGTCAAGGAAATGTCCTGGCAGAAACCATCCCAGCCTGACGGGTGTGTTCAGCAGGGCAGAGAAACAAACAGGATGATATCTGGGAATACAATCATATTCCTCACTGGATGAGAGAAGGGTGTTTTCCCAGGAGGGTTAGTAAAAAATTCGAGGCTGTGTGTTGTTTGGGTTTTCTAAATTGCGGTGATTTTGGAAAAGCAGGGCATGGTTTTGCTGGGGTGTGTTTGCCCTGGTGGTAGGGCAGAAGGAGGGAAAGGCATCTGTCCACCTCAAGAGCATCCCTGCACACTGCAGCTGGGCTTTGGCTTCTCTGACCACATCCCCACTGCTTGGGGGGTACTGTGAGAGCAGCTCACATGCCGTAATTGATCCCATCCACTGGCAGAGCAGCTCTTCTGAGACCAGTCGCCAACCACTCAGTGCAAACAACCGCTTGTAAACCTCAAACAGATGACAGCCTGGGAGGGATATGGGAACCAAAAGCCATCCACACTGATTCAGGGAGCAATACCAGGGTGGAAAAAGCTACCCTGTCTGCAGACACCCTCCTTCGTGCCAAGGAAAGGGCATAGGAGGAACAACTTGCCCCATCTTGATTGTATCCACCATGTACTAGGCTTTGACCCATTCCCAACTTGTTAAAATGTCGTGAAAAAGACAGCCACGACTTGCAGGGATTTTACAGTGTTTCAGCAAAGGCTTCCAGAGCCTCAAAATTGAGTCTGAGTGAGAAGAGTGATGCTCAGTGTCCCAGGTGTGGGAGAACAGTGGCTTTTGCTCATCAGCCCACAGCACCTGCAGTTGGTGCTTCCACCAGCATTTCTTTGCAAACTGACCACTGCTGCAGGACGGAGTGGGAAACCAGAAAGGAAACAAGCTCTCTGACAGGAGAAGAGGTCCATGAAGCTTTCCTTCCTCTGAAAGTACAGCCCAGGGATGTGACCTCCCTTTCTGGGCTGTAAATACAGCGCTTGGCATCAGGCCCTGGTTTTGCTTACACACAGCTGCTCTCTCCTGCCATCCACACGTGGAGGAAAATCCACTTTCATTCAAGCTGAAAGGGAGATGGGATGAAGGAAGTGCCAACAGAAACAAAGCTGCGAAGGTCTTAGCACCAGGAAATGCTCTGCAACCAAAGCTCACCCCCTGGTCCTCCAGACGTGGCTTTCATGGCAGACATACTGGGTATCTCCTCTCCTCTCTTTTGACTGTCCACAGACACCAGGCAATGCCTCTGGTGTCACTTCCACAGGCAAAAGCAAGCCACGACCATCTCCCGGTGCCCTCACTGCCACCTGGTCCTGATGGTGGGAGGGGTCCTGCCCACCTGCTCTGGTCCCATTTCATTTTCTGGGGCAGGGTGGCCAGGAGGGGCGGATGCAATGTGCCAGCCCAAGCAATCAATCATTGCGTGTGCTGGAGTCAGCCATTGCTTCCTTTGGGGTTTCCCCATGATAGTTGTACAGCAGTCAGTGGGGTTCTGGTCAGACCCACAAAGTGCTTCTGATAACAAAAAAGAGCTTTGAACCTACTTCTACACTGGTAAAAAAGCCAAGGACAGAGCACAGGCTCGCACATTCGCCCACTATCAACACTCAGTCATGCCAAAAAATGCCTCCCAGACCGCACCCAGGAGACAGCCCAGGGCCAGAGGGCCATTTGGATGTGACCACCCTGTTTGGGGGATGGAAAGGGTGCCACAGACATGCCACCATGGCCTCATGGCTGGAGAACAGACCCGCCCTGTGCTGTTTATCTGTCTGGATAGAGCCTCTCCCTGTAGCATTTAACCTCAGGAGCTTGATTTCACCCGTTTACTTCTTCACACTCCTGCCAACGCGTGTGGTACAGCATTTAGCATGGAGGGTCTGGAGCGGGAGGTGAGATTATCTGCAGGGATGCTGCTGTGACAGCCTCCGACCCAGCTCCCCCATGCTCCAAATAAGTGGAAGGGACCACACAGGCAGTACCATTTCAGTAATGCCTGGGACATGCTGAGCACCACTCCTGCTGGTTTCCTTGGAAGCAGGACAGCATCTAGGAGAAGCACTAGGATTCTGCCACCAAGCCTTGGCGACTGTGGGTATTTTGGGAAATGAAACATGATCAGACTAGATATTCATCAGGCTCTGCTTCCTCCAAATCCTTCAGGCCCACAGCAGGCAGCAAATCCCAAGGAGAGCATCTGCCTCCAGATACATTCACCACAGCCCAAGGTCCACGTACCCAGGGAAAGCTTTGCATGGATCTAAGCATGGGGAAAAAAGACACAGAGCAGCAGCCTGGGAAGGTTTTATTGCTGTAGGGAGGGGGTGAAGCACCACCCTCCCTTCTCACCACAGCTGACATCCAGCTGGGAGCTGAGTGATGAGCAGACAAGCCAGTCCTCCAACTTTTGCAAGGCAGGGCTCATCCCCAAGGCACTACCTTGCTCTCCTGTCTGTCGTAGCATGGGCTGTGCTGGGCTCAGCCCTTCTTCTCACCAGTGCCAGTGCTGGGGAGGGCAGCCTGCTGAAGGGAGAGGCAGGTCAGCAGCAGCATGTAGCCCTCCTGCTGCTTTTCAAGGCTTTCTGAAGACACAGGGCTCTGCATCTCAACCTGACATTGGGCTTATTCCAGGGAGCAAGTCCTGACCCTGGAGCTTCTCTGATTGCACTGTCAGGAGACTGGAAGTTGAACAAGGGGTGCTGGACCCTATCAGACCTACAGAGCAGCCTCAGCCCATCATGCGACCTGTCACACTACTGACAATAAATCAGGCAGTAGCCAAGCGACTGATGCACTGAGCAATGCCCAAACCCTTGCCTTTACCTCAGTGTCTACATCCATCCATTGTAAAATCTCCTGTGTGATAGGGAAGTGGGGGAGAGATGTCTTTCTGAGCTCTTTGCATGCCCAGCTCCTAACAAAAGCTCCTTGGCACCACAGTGAGTCAAAGAACAGCATTTCTGGAGGAGTGAGCAACGTGGGAGCAGCCTCAGCTTTGCCATGACAGGTTTCTGCATTGCATTATGGAAAGGATGAGTGTTCACACCAGTTATAGCAGCACAGCGCTGCAGGGGCCTCCAAGAGGCAAGCTCTGAGTGCACAGACATCTGCAGTCAGTGGGCAGGCTGACCCATCCTGGTCCCGGTGTAAGGACATCCCTGGACCAGCTAGATGAAACATCACTAAGATACTGAGTGCCAAGATCCAAAGAGCCCTCCAGGTCAGGGTGAGCAGCTCTGCACTGTTATCTCCATCTTAAGCACGTGAATCAGAGACACCAAGTGACTCTGCCAAGGTCAGACATGGGGAAGCAGTGGTAGAGCTTGGTTTGAAGTCTTGCCTAGGCCACCTTCTCCCCAAAGACCTTCATGGACTTCTCCTTTCTCTACTTTCACATAGTTGCCGAAGGCATCAGGTGGTGGGTTCCAGGCAGGGTTAAAACCCACAGGTGAGGAGTTAAAAGGTGGAATTTTTATAATTTGTATGCATGGTGGGTTGCAGGTGCCAGTCTTATTTTTTGGCTGTGGCCATTTATGAGAGGAATGGAGGGAATTAGCATAGTTTAGAATTAGAGGGACAGGAAGATGTTCAAGGAGTCATTGCAAAGAGTGAATGTGAAAGAAAATCAGAAAGAGGGGACGGAGTCACCCATAATGGAACAGAAAGGTGCGACACCATCCAATTCGATCCCCTCTTTACTTCCCAGGACCTCATAGATGTCAACACTCTTCCTGCTGTCCAGACCCAGCCCAACATCAGTCTAGCAGTTCTGGGGACACCAAGAGCACCGCAGCCACAGGAGATGGAGGGACAGAGGGTGGCACCCCACTTCCAAGCAACCCATGGCCCCAGGCTCTGGACCGAAACCTTGCAGGGCTTGGTACCAGCTTTGGGGTTCTGATGCAAATGCCCTCCTCTCCTAGTCCAGGCACCTCAGGAGCTGATATTAGACGCACCAGAATTGTCTCGAACAGCCAAACTGAGGCACGTCCCTGGCTGCCGCCAGCGCAGGAGCCAGCAGGTACTGGAGGCTGGCCGGGGTCCGCTGTCAGTGAGCAGAGCTCGCTGGCCTCGGCAGCACAGACCCACAGCCATCCTTCCCTGGGCTGCTTCCAGTCTGGCCACCACCTCATCCCTCGCATGGCTGCTGGTTTTCCCGCTGGATGATCCCGCAGGAGTCATCTGGGCTGCATATTTCTTTGCAAATTAAGATCTATTTACTTTAAAGCTTTCCTATGACATTGCTGGACTGTGTCAGATCTTATTAAGAATAAAAAAGCCAAGGATTCAGAATTTTTAAACATCATAACTTTTGTTGTCTACAACGGGTGCTGTGTATCCTCATGCCAAAGGTGCTGTGCATCCTCATCCCGGCAGCACCGCGGGCCGGGCCGGCGCCGTGCAGAGGCATCAGCTCCCTCTCGTGGGCTTGGTCTGGCTCTCTGCACTGTCCAGCATGTCCCAGGAAAACGGTGTGTGTGTGTGTGGGGGGGGTTGTTGTTACATGGTGTGTGTCCCCACCTCCCCCCAGTTCATAATATTCATTAGTGCGCCAGACACGGAAATTTTAAGGAAATGTGCCAACTAACTGCCATCAAGTTTCCTCTCATAAACATGGCGGGGGGGGGGGGGGGGGGGGAAGGAAGTTGTCACATTTTCCTTTTTTTTTCTTTCTTTTTTTTTTCCTTTCTGACTGAGGCTGGGATTTGAAGCAACTATTTCAGGCATATGAATGGTAGGTCTCTGATTCACTTGCCCTGGGCCTCTGAAAAGAGTTGGGGGTCACCACACTGAGCTCTCCAAGCACCATCTTCAGTGCCTGTCCCAGGAGGGGGCAGTCACCCCAATTTGTTTGGCAGGCACAGACTGAGGCATCCAGCATTTAGGTAAGTCAATGAAGGCCACAGCATGAGTGCCCAATGGCCATTTCAGTTTGCAGTGCTCGAAATCAAGTATGTTTTATGAAGTCAAAAGTTAAGGAAGGAAAGGAGAATAAAAACAATAATAAAACCTCTTTTGATTTGTACCACATAAAAAAATAATAATAATAAAAAAATGGCTAGATTTCTAGCTTCGATTTGGAGAGCTCTTGGTTTTCCCAAAGAGCTGGAATTTCCCCCAGAGCTGAATTTCCTGCAGCATTTCCACCCAAGCCCTCAGCAGGGAGGTGTCACGAGTCCTGAGAGTAGTTTTGTCCATCCTGCAGCACAGCCTGGTACCTGTTGGGGACAGCCAGGTCACTTCTCCACTGGCGCTCCTCCCCAGGTTGCATGACCCAGCAGGTCTCACCATCATCCAGATGATGCTGTCCACCCCACAAACCAAACTAGGACCTCACCCCCTGCTCTGAGCCCTGTGAGATTTAGGCAACACATCAGGGGGCTGCTGTGCTTTCAGGGTGGTGGTTTGGTGTTTTCCTGCCTGGCATGATACTCACTTGGTAGGTGTGGGTGGCAGTGGGACAGATGGGGGTGGATGCTGGCCACAGAAGGGCTTGGGGGCCCTCATCTGATGTCCCCTCCTCCAGGTACCGCTGCCTAGGGCACTGCTGCTCCCCTTTTGCAAGGCTTGATGGCTCCATCCCCCTCCAGCCTCCCTCCCAGCACTCTTCTAGCCTTGCCCACACACAACAGCTTGGCACAGGGCTAAATTTATCGCGTGGGTCTGGCTGTTTGAGGCTGTAAGCTGGTAGCTCTGATAGCAGAGGGGAAGGGTGACAGCCACACACAGGAGTCCAACTGTCCTACCACCTGGACCCAAAGGAGGCACGTCACAACTCCCCCTGACGTCATCCAACCAGTCCCTTAGGTATTTAAAGTGCTTGTTATTATCTACGCCCAGGCATTCATTACGGGCATTTGCAATTGTTTGTTGCTTCATCTCAATGCTGCATAAGCCTGCCAGCTCCAGACACTGAAAGGACTCCGTGTTTGCTTTGTGCTGCCTCTTCTAAGTACCATACTTAGGCACTTCTTTCTCCATGCACCTTTCTCCATGCCTTGCTCTGGGGTCTGTTAGCCCCTCTGGAGGACTCTCTCCCCATGTCTGGCTGGTTGGGTATCTCCTCCCCAAATGCCTACATTAATGCTGTGCCAAGTGTCTGTAGCATCCTCCTCCCAACACTCTGGACCATCTCCAGCTGAACTGTCTCCTTTGCACTGTGCGATGCCCCGAAGTACTCTGATGTTGCACCTGAGTCCTGCCTTGTGCTGGGGAGAGCAGAAGGGCTCCTTCACCTCTCTCCCACCTCTCCCATGACCATCACATCTTTGAGTATGGTCGAAGAAGCTCAGTGCAGTCTGTAGTGATGTTAAGAACTAGCTCCTTTCCACCCAGTGCACAACTCCTTTCTGTTTAGGGTCCTCCAAGCAACCTCCAAACCCAAGGGGTGAGTGCTGCCTTCCACAATGACACAGCAAGCAGCACAGGCTCAGGGTAGTTTTCTGGACAGCCCCATACGTGTGTTAATGACTGCCGTCTCTCTGTGGTCCTGATTGGCTCTAACTCCTGGTCAAAATTAATAGTTAGGAATCACACCCTCTTCTTCCTCCCCATACATCTCAGATGTATTGGAGAGGATTAATTGCCACCACAGTAGCTTTGCCCCATGGGAAGAGGGCAGATTTCGATGCCCTTGAGCTGCAGTGCCCTTTCAGTAAGGGAAATAACCCTTTGCTCTTCAGCTATGCCCGAGATTATTTATTTCCCTTTATATTAGCCATGGGATACAAGAATGTTTTTCTGCAGCAAAGGCAGACCAAAACAAGCAAAAAATCTGCCAGTTTTGCTTTAAAGCAGCAAAAAAAACCCCTGACTCTGTTTTCCTGCAGGCTGTGGGGGACTCTGTCTTCGCTACTGCAGGACGTGTAAATCCAACACAATGAAATATTAATTATTAGAGTCTGTCCAACTGGGATTCCTCAGTGCTTTCAGAGAGCTGAATAATTCTGGCACACAGCAGAAAAACCACGCAAGTCCCTTTTTTTATTAGAAAATATTGTGTGAGGAGTAAATTAGAGCTTTTGAGCATTCAGGCTGAGGGACAGGAGGGGGCTTGGATTGCTTCAGGGCGAAAAATGCAAATTCCTAAATCGGGTATGAAAGAGGTCTAATGAAGGGATACAGGGAGGTGCATCACCCAGCATGGCTCCTTCAGCATGGAGGGCTGCCCTCGCAGCATGGCGTAACTGTGAGAAGGAGGGGGTAGAGGAGAGTAGAAGTCGATTAATAAAAGAGAGCACACATCTCTGAAGACTCCCGTTATGCAGCACTTCAGATGAAGGCATTCATCCAGAGCAGCCATGGGCACCAGCCCAAGGCAGACACGCTCAGCACAGCTCAAAGCCCCTTTTGTCCCCCTTGTTTACCAGGGCTGGGTTCAAAGCAGAGCACAGAGCATCATCCCTTGGCTGAGCAATGTTTTGCAGAATTGGGAGCCCAGGCTGACCCGAGTTTAAGCATTTCCATGCTATTGCCAGGGCAAAACTCCTCCACAAAGTGTTGCTTGGGAGAAGGGAGAGGCATCCAGCAGCATCTCTGGTAACGCAAAATCTCTAACCTCTCATCATTGTTCATTTTTTCAGCTTCCTTTGACCTTCATTTCTCTGCAGCCTCTGGAAAGTGCTACATGAAATGTTTGGCCTCTCTGAAATCTGTATTCGTCTCTTACAAACCCCTCCATCGTTCCTCAGCAACTTGACCCAAATGCTACAAATACTTTTCATTACCCTGCGGTTGCTTTGGGGGGTGTTAGAGGGACAGGTAAATGAATGGCTTGCTGGAAGACACAATGCCAAGTGGTAGGTCCAGGGCAGCGCTAGCCCTGGGTAAGATCGCTTGGCTCAAACAACAGCCACAAGCAAGCAAGCCAACGAGAAGAAAGGGATGACTGAGGACAGCTGCTAGAAGTGGAGGTGGAGGCAAAGATAAGCAGATGTGCACAGATGTGCAGGCTGTTCAAATAAGCATTGTTTTGATGCAGAGCCAACAGGAAGAGGTATGTGGCTGATGTGTCTGACTGTTAATGGGGCACAGGGGGATGTCATCGTTCCTAGCTGGGGGCTGGGAGAGGCTGGACGAAGGGGGTGAGTAGTGCAAGGGAGGAGAGTTGCAGTTAGCACCCGTCGCAGGCTTTTATACACAGAACTGCCTTTTCCCCTGCCCCAGCAGCAACCCTATGAGTTCGTATGGTTTCACTTCTGAATTGGTGCAGAGGGGTTGTTATTTTTGCCCACCCACCTCCCTGAGTCTGCAAGCTGCCACTGTGTAGCTCCCAGCTGCACCCGAGATAAGGTAAGATTGCAGGAGGAACCCCTGTAGAGATTTGCAGGAGAAGCAGAAGCAGCATCTCTCTCCCCCAGGCTGTAGGACACAGAACAGACACTTCACCATCAAGCTGCTGGGGCGACAGAGCTGGGGCGCAAGAAGCAAGTGAGAAGTTACAGAAGCAACACAGGGCAGGAAATGATGAGCATAATACTTTATCTACTGTGCAGCATGTTCGATGTCCATACCCTCCTCCGTGATTCTGACTATGCTCTTCAGGCCTTCAGGAGCCCCTTTCTCCCACCACTGCTGAGCAGGTAAAGAAGGACACTGGCTAGGACTCTCTGCCACCTCACGGCCGAGCTAGTCTGGGTCCTGGGCACGCACTCAGGTTGCATAAGAAGGTTTGACAGCAATATGAGGTGTAGGAAGCCAGGCCCAGGCTGAAGTTGTGGTGTGGGCAGGTCTCAGAGCACTTCTTGGTGATCCTCTTCCACAAAGACAAAAAGCCTTGCCCAAAGAAGGGAGAGAGCAGCATTAACAATGGGAGTTTGTTGAGAGCTCCCCAATCTCGTACAGGAGGGGGATGGGTTAATGAGTCCCACTGTCCCCCACAGCCCCAGGGACCAGCATGGTAAATGAGACCCAACCCACCACAGCCCAACAATTTCTGGTGACCAGCTACACAAGGCATTCAATATCCCTGCTGGGTATCTGGCACCTCCCAGCATGGACCCTCATGTCAAGGCTTTTTAAGGTGTACAATGGCATCCATGAGACAATGTTCATGCCTGGATTGAAAGCACACTTCCAGGTTTCTCTGCTTGGAGGAAATAATTTTACTCCCCTCTGTATCTCTCTAGACCTTCTCATCCACGCTGGCTACCTGCTTCTTTTCATCTCCTTATCTAATCAAGGCTCAAATTTATTTATTTTTCCTCTGAAAGATTCTCTCTTTATCCTACCTCTTCTTTCAGTGTCCCCTGCCTTTCCATGCAGGCACAAAACAAAGGCTAAAGAGGACAATCTCAATGTGTGATGGGGAGGAGGATTTCAAACTGCAAATTTTAGCATTGCCAGGCTGGGCTAGCAAAGGCTCCACCTCCCACATGTGCTTCCCCATGACTCCTCAGCCCATCCATCAACAAAGGGCAACCATACCAAATTCAGTCAAAATCCCACATCCCATTCCTGAGTCCTAACCAGAGGAAATACAGCCAGTACATACCAATTCCTACAGAGGCAACATTGGTCACACAGTATTCATCCTTGTCCGAGCACTTCTTGGCCTTCAGGCAGCTCCAGTTGCTTTGTTCCCAGTTGCAGGTGTAGCAATACAGGGCATTTGCTGCAGGAGGAGACACAAAATATGGAAGATGGGAACAAAATGCCACTAGTACTGGCAGCAAAAAACACTGCCTTCTTCCTCTTGACTCTCAAATGTACGAAGTGCAGGTTTGCTGAAAGTGATGGAGCTGCAAGACTCAGACCCAACCCACTCTGGAGTCCACACACTTGCACATTTAGACCCAACACATGCACCAACAGTGCAAGTCTTCCCTTCCTGCCCTGCCCTTTAAATAATAGCACAATGGGCCAAGGGTACTGAGTTTGATGTGACGCAGGGAGCAGGGAAGGTCAGGGTCTGCTGCAGGAGTCTACAAGGATGTCCCAAGGCTTGGGGTCATCCTTTCTAGTTGCTGGAGACTATTAGGCTATAGCCTTATTGGGCAATAAGCACTAGCAGTCAAATACGGTTAATTGGGACCTCACAGCCTAAAGTCGCCAGTCTCTCACACCTGTGTCTTTGTGTGGGACTTCAACACCCTCAAACATATATCCATTACTTGGGTTAAAAAAAAAAAGGTGAGGAGAAGGGCTTTTTGCTGTGTGAATTCAGTCCTAAGACACATGCAGTCTAACACTTCATCTTGACTGCCTAGGTCATCTAACATGGATTAGGGCAGTCTTCGTTCTGGCACTGAAGACAATCTTTCTGTCCCTGGGGCCTTGTTGACACTTGGAAATCTGTCAGAATCGCTATTCTGGTAAGAGAACAAAGCTAAATAGCAGAAAGGTATTCTTAGGCCACAATGAGACAGAAATAACTATTCCAATAAATTATTTTTCTTCCCCAGACAACGTGGCAAATTTCAAAGCACTGGCAAACCCTGTTCCTTTTTACTAAATGAGGATAATATTTATTCTCTCTGGTTGCTTAATTGTCTTGTCTGTAGAGGCTACAAGATCATATCTTTTGAGGGGGCTCTGACTTCATTTTCAGTATCTCTGTGAAATAAAACACATAATCTATAATGCAAATAATACACAAATATACCTATCCACTCAATACCCCAGCATAAGACTGTTTAACCCATTTAGTCCACAACCCAACTTCTCCCCAGTTCCCCAACTTTGTCCCAAAATCTCTGAAATCAGCAAGTTTGGTGGGTCTCTGAGATGGGCAGAAATCAGGGGCATTCAGCAGGCAGCTGCACAAGGCCAGATGTTGTAGGTCTGGCCCTGTCCCATGCTGCTGCTAAAACCGGCATCACTGACTGCAGTAGGAACCAGGTGCACAGAATTGCTGTTGTATTGTGCTATCATATGCTGAAGCAATTCTTCATCAAGATTTAGAAATAACCACAGTCTTGCATCATCTCAACGGACAAAATCACTGGGAAGTCTCTTAACAAAGGCAGAACAGTGGCAAATGCCCCCTTTTTTTGGTCTCACTTTCATAAAATTCCAGTAGTACCTGCATCTATCAGGAAATTTCCCTGCAGAAAATAAACCTTTCATACATCCAGGCTACAGATAAGAAACCTGAAGAGGAGCAGTGTGTCCTTCAGCTGCACCACTGTCAGAGCTAAAGTACTTTCTCCCATTATTTCTTTTCCCTGGCTATGAGACCTCCCTGACTTCCAAACACACAACTATTCTTTGTCTAGTAGTGAACCGTGACACCTCACCTTGATCTGCACATAGGATCAAAACCAGCACAGCAAGGAGGGCGGCCTTCATCTTCTCTCAGTCGTCTCTGCAGCCCAGGAAAAGCACCCTCACCTGGGGACAGGATATATATCTTCCCCGCGTTTGGACTGAGTGATGATGAAGCCAACAATTTGGAAAGAGTGGGCAGGGATCATGTATTATTTGAGAGGGCAGGAATGCATGTGGGTTGTTTTCTCACCTCACCATTGCCTTCAGGCTGGTCTGATGGGTCTGGAGGGGAGTGAAAGCACTAAGGCAATTCATTCCATTTATTGCTTTTAATACTTTAATTTATCTATGGTCAGGCTAGGAGTGCTGCTGATGTCTGAGCCGGGGGTTTGTACTGTTTAGTTCCAATTTGATCATCACATCTGTGGCCACATAGTTCAGTGAAGGCAGTTACTCAAAGAAAAAATGATAATAAATGGCATAAATTAATGGCTTCATCTGGGTTTACTGCCAAGTGCCTTCCCAGGTTAGAAGTGGAGAACCCCCAGTATCTGGAGTCAGGGCAGATCTAGCTGTATACTCATGGGTGGCAATATAAACAGGAAATGTCTTACAATTTCCTGTTTGCCTATAAAAGCTGCTGGTTACTGACAGAGTCCTAAATGTTCTGCATCCTGATTTGGAGAGCAGCTGCTGCAAGAGAGCAATGGCTTTGTGGTTCAAATGGAGAAGCCAGAGCACTGGAGGTTGGTTTCCAGCTTTGCAACAGCTTTCTTTTGCTACATCTGAGCAAAGGGTAAAAATATCTTTGTCCCTCTTAGGACACAAAGCATCTGACTGAGAGTCCTGCTAGATACCACTCAGATGTGATGTCCTCAGCCTTTGTGATTTCTCTGCATGCTTACAATTTGGGTGGAGCTGGAGCTGATATTTTCAGCCCTTCTGGGGCCTCCATTTGACTGCCTGTCCCACTTCTGCTTCCAAGGAAAGAGTTACATGGAAGTTTGATGCTGCATATCGGCCAGCATCTCCATGAGTCACCTCTTAGCAAGCCATCAAAGAGCAGAGAGGATGAAGCAGGAGCAGCACCTTTGAATGAAGCCACCTGGGCCATCAGCTGTCTGTTCACCTCTTCCTTCTCCACCCTGCAAGGCTTGGTCTGCACAAAAGAGAACAGAGACCCAGTTGTAGCTACACAGCCTGGGGTTTAGAAGATGGAGATACAGAAGGAGAAGAGGCAGAGGCTCAGAAAACATGTGGAAGAAAGAGATTAGGTGGCCAGAGGGAGGGCTAAAATGATGGGGCCACCGTTAGTTTCTGGGCAGGAGATCAGTCAGATGAGCAAGAGTCCCTGAAGCAGTGGTCATGCTCATCAGAGACATTTAGAGCATCTGATGGGACTAATTAGTGCTCATCACAGTGAAGGCAATGGCCAGAGGAAGTTCAATGTGACACAAAAATGCATAGCATCTTCTTTAAAAAAAAAAAAAAAGATGGGGAATTATTGGGGTAAGCTTTTTTTGGTTGATTTAGAGATATTTTTGAGGTTTCTGACACTGGTGTTAAACCACTGGTCTGCCAATACAGCTGCCGTAAAGCAGGATCAACAGGATGGTGAAGTCAGCCCTGATAACCCCATGAGCCCTAACCGTTCCTCTGCGATGGACGTACACCTTCTGGGTGTGGAGAGGACAAGCCACATTGCTTGCCCAACAGATGAAAATCTACCAGACTCAGGGACTGCATGCCACTGTGGATGCCAGAGAAGGTGTGTCAGTCCTCCCAGATGTCACGAGGTAGCAACCAAAGAGCTAGACCTATTCCAGGGAATAAGGATTGCCCAGCATGATTCACTGCGTGGTGTCCTCTCGCAGGGATGACTCTTCAGGGGAGTCTGGAAGTGAGCCTGGGAAGCCAAGGCTCAGTGTCCCATAGTGGCGGGAGCACCCTGGCAAAGGTCCGCACTGATAAAGTAGTTTACTTTAACCAGATTTAGTTTTTTGAGGGAGGGGAAAATAGTTGTGTTACTCTTCAGCGTGACAAACACGGTGTGTTCTTGATTATTATTTTTTTTAAAAAAACAAAGAAATGTGTCTGACTCAGTTTATTCCTCCACTTCCAAGAACGGACGGCATGAACATCTCCCCTCTGACACAGAACTCAAGAAGTGTCACCTGGTCCAGGGGTTCAAATCTGTTCCTTACTAACAGCAGGAAGATGATCTGCAAGGCCACAGGAAGTGGTCCACCACACGTCTGCTGGCAGGAGTGGTTTGGACAAGCGTGATGATGGACAAAGGTGCGCGATGGGCTGTTTGGCATTTTGAGAATTGTCAGCGGCCCATTGAGCCAGATAGCTGGGACATTACCTTTCTAGCCTCAGGTATGTCTGATGTATATGTGTGATGTGTGGGACTGCCACAGTTGGCATTTTTGCAGAGGCGCATGGGATACTGAGGATGGTGCTGTCACTCTGGGTGGCCAACACATGGAAGTAGTATGACTGCAGCATGGAAGGTAGTGCTTGGCTAGGTCAGGGCAGAAAGCTGAAAAAAAAAAAAAAGGTGTCCCAGCAGCACACAGCAGAAATGAGGTTACAGCTATAACAGTAAATTAAA
Source organism: Falco rusticolus (assembly GCF_015220075.1). Lineage (NCBI taxonomy): Eukaryota > Metazoa > Chordata > Aves > Falconiformes > Falconidae > Falco > Falco rusticolus. The sequence goes on from NC_051189.1 coordinate 11,878,009, forward strand.
CATGTCCAGGACCATCTCCAGCATGGAGACCAAGAGGTGCACATCAACAAGGCCTCTTGCAAATAGTCCTTCCTTTGTGCTTCTCCTCGGTTTTTTTCCAGACATTGCATGCAACAGTGGTGCTTGGTCCATCTTAAAAACTTGCCAGGGAACACACAAACAATTAAAATGATTAATTAAATGTTGTGGATGATTGCATGCCAGACCACAGATGTTCCCAGGAACTGTTTATTCCCCTAGCTTGGGTTCAGCCTTGGAGATCAGACCCTTGCAGGCATGTGAATCACATCCTTCAGGATGAGACCTTGGTCCCTGATTTACTCTTGGCTGTGCCACATCACTATGCAACTGTGTTGGAGTTGGCTAGTAAACACAGCTTTATTTGGCTGCCCTCCGAAACGTTCTGGCCATTGGGTCTTCCTGGCTGTAGAACAGAGATCAGCAGTCAACAAATGAAGTCAGCCAGGGATCTGCTCATCTTCTGGGAGCCTCATACCAGGGTCTTCTCACAAAAGGCCTTGGGACAAGTGCCCACACATGGAACCACAGTAACAAGGAGGAACAGATACACCATGGCGTGGTCTCATGGGATCTCTTCTTTTTATTTGCCCTGAAGATTTTAACTATTCACCTTCCCTGTGGTCAGAGAAAGATGTCTGCCTCATCACTTCTTAGGTGGCATCTCACAAGGGTTCCAGATATTTCCATCTATCCCAGCATCATCTTAATCTGTATGTACTGCCATTTCCCACTCAGTGGCTAGTGCACCAGGGGCTGCAGGACAGAATTGTTTCTCAGCACATGGTATTATTGCACCACCAGGGATTTTGCAGCCCTGAATAAAATCCATTGAAGCAATTGCAGAATCTAACACTGTCTTGTTCCCCATTCTTCATTTTGGGTGGGGTTGTGGGGAAGGAAGAGGCCAGGTCAGCATGGTACCACTTGTTTTTGGCAGTGAAGACAACAGTTTAAAGCATGCATTGCCCTGGGAGGACAAGAGGCAGCTGTGTGTGTTGAGCACACAGTGGGTGAGGGCAAGCGTCAGCTCTTCCCATCCTTGAAGTCCGATGACTGTGGACAACAGTGATTTTTCCTTCTGGCTCTTTCTCTCCATCTTTCTCTTCCTCCTGGGGGATTTACTTGTTCTTGATCCGGCAGGGCTCATTCTTTGTATCCTTCCTGGTAGTGACCTCCTCAAAATCAGGACAGGAAGGTGGGTTGTCACCACCCTCCCCCTGACATAGATCTGTCCTCACCTCAGACCTTCACAGATGTTTCAGTTCTTAACTCCCAAGGAAGCCAAGGACAGTTCGGACCTAACCTCACCCATGGGTTTACTGCAAACTAACATGGGCTTAAACCCTTACATCCCAAAGTACTGAAGGACTCATACCCTGTGGCTGCTCCTACCCAGCCTCCTATGCACTCCCTATTCCTGGGTACTCATTATGGGAGTCCCGCTGTGGGGCAGATACACGGGTTCAATAACACAGCATGGACAGCCTAGGGCCAGGTTACAACAAGGTGTTGAAATTCTTCTGAGATTGCCCGCTGACTTCCACTCTTTCAGGCCGGGCAGGGAAATGATGCCCCAGAGGCATCCCAAATCTCTGTTTACCTGATTTTATGGTGTCTCTGGGACTCCTGTATTGCCCAAATCCCAGCTGGGTCTGGATTAAGTTACATTCAGGACCATAACCTGTACTTGGGGGCATTAATAGGGGTATCCAGCAGTCATGTCCAGGTGTCACAAGCTCCAGAGGAGGTCACCACCCTTCCAGCTGCCCTGAGGCCGGAACCACATTGCAGAAGGGCAGTCATGGAGGCAACTGTGTCTATACCAGTAATACATGGAGAGCCCATGTACAGTTTCAAGGACTGTCCCACAGTTGTCTGCACTGTTTAATTGTTAGCATGCTCCTCAGCATGGTTTTGGCCTGACCAGCTAGGACCATCCCTGACAATTCCAGATCTACTTTCCAACTGGTATTTCAGATTCAGCCTCTTTACTTTGGAGAGAGAGCGCCAGGCTGTGCAGATGGGCACCAGCTGACCCCAGAGCCAGGAACTGACACAGGGTGTTTCATTTGCTTATCTGCCTTCCCCATGCTGTCCCAGACCTTGTCAAGATCAGAATCTTGACAGCATACTAGAACTATACCATTGGAGATGCAAATCCATTATTTTCCAGACATTTTTCTATATGCCTTCAGAAGTTCCTGCCTGGCTGAAACAGTAAGAGACACACTCTGATCTCAGGCTGTGCTGATCGGGATTGTATCCTCCCCCCGCTCACCTCCATTTGTTTCACTGCCCATGTACTTACATGAACAACCTGACCCTGCTGCTTGCAAAACCCCATCCCTGCTGTGAGCCAGCACTCAATAAAAAAAAAAAAAGAGAATAAATAATAAGCATCTTGGAAATGTCTTTTTTTTTTTTTTTAATGGTAGCTGCAAAGCACTGTTGCATGAAAAGCTATAAAAGAATAACTGATGGATCTCTTCTCCATCAAGCTCAAGCTAGCTTCAGACCGGTCTTTCCATGGCTAAACATCAGATGTTCAGAAGATGTCCTGGGGACAGATGGACAAAATGACTGCAGGTGCTCAGGAACCAGGATGGGTTAAGCGGCTTGTACGGGTTATTCAACAGGAACTTCATCACAGTCCAGTCCAGAGAAAAGGCCTGCTAACACTGACCAGAATCGCAGTTCCCAGCAGCGCTGTGGGAGGTCTCACCCCAGATGCCTCGTGATTGCTGTTGTCCTGACTGCAGCATTTTTAAGGGTCTCAAAACATACTGCAAGCTGAAATGCAGGTTTTGCTGTCAACTTCTGTTGCTGAGTGCCTGGATAAACGAAATCAAATAAAACCAACGCATGAATCTTTCTCCCAGGAGTAAATCCTGACTTTACTAAGAAGCACACAAAATCGCCTAAGACTATACAGGTTATAGTGTTCATTTAACTACTCTGCCTCACCATTCAAGCAAAGAAATAACTGAGCTTCACCTGTAACCCAGTGCTATCCAAATTCTCCCAAAGCCCCATGGAAGGGGAATGTTTTAGACCCAGGTGTGCTGGAGCAGAAAAAGGGGGGAAGGACACAGACCCACCAAGAGCAGGGCTTGGGCTGGGACACTCAGGAACGTTGGGCAGCAGGCTTGGGATGTCACAACTCAGGCAGTTCATGGCAGTAGGACTCACCAGCACCTATCTTATCAACCATAGTCAAGCAGGCTGTCTCATTTTTGGTACACAGGGAAGTCATCAGGCACCGACCATTGCTGCTCTGGTTGGTGCAGGTGTAGTATGTCAGCAAGTCGGCTGCAGGAGAGGAACAGAAATTATTTGCATGAAGTCAAAACAAGAAACCCCTTTCCCAGCTGGATCAGTTCCCATCCTCACACAGGCCACAGGAGATAGAATAAGACATAGTAGATCTGTTTGGCTGAGACAGTTTTACCTTTCTACTATCACATATCCAAAATTGCTAAACACACACTTCCCTGTAGAAAAGCCCTCCTTCCAGGTGAGTGGACAGCAGAGGCTTTCTGCAGGTGTTGATATTCAACAACACCATCACAGCATTTAGCAAATGGTCACAGGCCCAGGAGAGCAGTGAATTCACTCAATTTTTAGCTCAAAGCTTAATTGCACCCCCATCCAAGAAGTGAAGACCTGCAGATCTCAAGATGCGATTGAGTTTGCAGAAAAAACCCAAAGGGCTCTTTCTGGTAGTGCATCATGAGAGCAGGGGAAGGTGACAGATTTTGGGTTGCTCTGGGGGCAGCCCAAGTCCTTTAGCAGCAGTGACAGCACAAAGGAAAGGCAAAGCTGACCGTGCAGACCAGCTCTTCATCTATCACTATCTACTGACTTCTTAAAGGCCTCGGGACTTAAAAGTTATGGATGTGGCTTCTCCTGAAAAATGCCATCCCAGCCCAAGCCTCGCAGCAATCCTGAGCAACTCACCAATGTCCATGCAGAGGACAGACAGACACGCCATGAGGAGAGCCCTTATCTTCATTTGCTCTTCTCTGCCTGCACAGTCTTCAGGAGAAGCAGCTCCCAACCCTCCGTGGAGTCCTAGCTGGGAGGGTGACCAAGGACATCAGCCCACTCATTGCACAGCACGCACAGACCAGAAGCCTGACACCTGCTTACAGAGCCTTGCAGGAACTCAGCGCCCACACCTGCTGTCCAAGTTTTGTGCACTGCCTTTGCCCGAGCACATTACTGAATATTTCAGAATAAGCCAGAAGGAAAGCAGCTGCTACCAATAGCAGTAGTTCCTCTTTGAAAGCAAGCAGGAGATAAAAGGTGGGTAGGAAACTGTTACCAGCCAAGGGGGAATCAAAGCCACTAGAAGGGGGGTGGAGGCTCTTGGATTTGCACACCGTGCACTGCTCCTAGAAAAAAGGGGATATATGTGCTGGGTCCAGCAAGGAGGAGCTACTTTTTGAGGACCAGAACCCACATTTCGTTGCTCGATCAGAGTCAAACCTGGAGCCTTGGGTTAGCACTAGGAAAGCTTGTTCCCCCTGGGACTATGTAGATTTCCTTCCCATGACTTGGGACAAGTGCAGCTTTACCAGCCCTGTTACCACAAGTCTAAGCTTAGAGTGGCACCAGCAAGATCAGGGGAGCACAAAAGAACCAGAGAAAGACCAGGAGAAAGATGCCACACCACTGCTACAGCCTCAGTATCTCATCTTATGGGCAAAGAGAAAGCACATCATGTACGTGTATGTAAATTATTACTATACTTGAAATCTTAACAGGCTTTTATCCAAGAATGGTTGTTGGTCTGGATTTAACTACTATAGGAAAACAAAGAATAATCCTATGTAGAATGATATTATTAAAATTATTGCACACACTTAGTGGCTTCTACCCCTTTTCTTGGTGTTATGCTCACCCTTCCCATTCTTGGGTGTTTCACACTGGTGGCACTACAGTGAGTCCTCAGCATCTGGAGCCCTGAGCCAGGCAAAATAAGATGTTCATGTTGATGGTTCCCTCTTCTTCTCCCCGGGATCCACTCAGAGACATTCCGATTATGATTAGTAACTTTTTTTTCAAACATGCTTTTTTAATTGTTCTGCAGCTGTGTGATGTCTAAATTTACTATATGTAGTGCTTTTTACTTATGTTGGGTACTACTTTTGTACTGTTTGTTACCCCTAAAACCTGCCTAGTCCGGCTCCAGGTCTGCATTCCTTCAGTGAGTGGTTTATAGCCAAGGGGTCTCCAGTTCCAGCCCAGACCTCATCTCATCACCCCATGCCTGCGCTCCTCTGCAGCACATCCCACATGTCCACTTCTCAAGACCTTTGCTGTTGTACCAAGCCTACATTTCTCTACACTGTGTCCTTGGGTCAGAGCCATAAATAACTCATCCTACACAGAATAAAAGCTTGTTACTGCTGTCTATATAAACTGACAGCTGCACTATACAAAGATACACAAAAGTAAAACAAATTATCTGTAGCCACTTGGTCAATCAAAAAAATGGCTCTTACCACTCAGCCAAGTTAAAAAAAAAAAAGCCTCAGGCAAGTCAAAACAAGCTCAGTCAGAGCAAACCTAACAAGCCTCAATCCAGATGTTTTTCAAACTTGGTGCAAAGCTCACAGCCCATTACTAGCAATAGCAATGCCAAATTAAAGTGCTAAGGGATAACAAACCATCTTGTCTTAGACTTTCAAAGGGGAAAAACTGGACTGAGCTATTCTGTTTTATTTTTGGAATTATATCTCCTGGTTTGGGTTCTTTTTGGGTTTTGGTTCCTCTCCCCCCCCCCCCCCCCCCAGGCCCCAGCACACAGGAAGGCATTATGAGAACAACCCAGTACAGCCCCTTATAGAAGCTTTTTTCAAAGGTGACAATAGGGAGATGAAAATGAAGAGAGGAGAGAGGAGAGCGGAAAAGAAGAGGAGAGAGGAGAGCGGAAAAGAAGAGGAGAGAGGAGAGCGGAAAAGAAGAGGAGAGAGGAGAGCGGAAAAGAAGAGGAGAGAGGAGAGCGGAAAAGAAGAGGAGAGAGGAGAGCGGAAAAGAAGAGGAGAGAGGAGAGCGGAAAAGAAGAGGAGAGAGGAGAGGGGAAAAGAAAAGGAGAGAGGAGAGGGGAAAAGAAAAGGAGAGAGGAGAGGGGAAAAGAAAAGGAGAGAGGAGAGGGGAAAAGAAAAGGAGAGAGGAGAGGGGAAAAGAAAAGGAGAGAGGAGAGGGGAAAAGAAAAGGAGAGAGGAGAGGGGAAAAGAAAAGGAGAGAGGAGAGAGGAAAAGAAAAGGAGAGAGGAGAGCGGAAAAGAAAAGGAGAGAGGAGAGCGGAAAAGAAAAGGAGAGAGGAGAGCGGAAAAGAAAAGGAGAAAGGTCTTAGTTGCCCAGCAAGGGAGCCAGGGGTTGTGCAGCCACAGTCCAGGCATGTTGCTTGCTTAAGGGGCCACACTGCAAAGCCTGCCCAGCTGGCTGTAGGGAAAGTGGAACTATATCAGACATAACTAAAAGCAATGAAAGAGGACATCATGGAAGGAGTCCTGTCTGAACCACAGCCTGTTACAGCACAGGCCATGTGCCAAATTACAAAGACACTCAACTCTCTGCCAGTGTTGCCAAGACCTTATTGCATGCTCAAATGACACCCATTGCTACAAAGTTGGGGTTGGTGACCCCTCATGAAAGACACAGGGATGAAGCAGAGAGCTGGATGAGACATGAGGCTATAGCCATGTAAGTCCCAGGGGAGAAGGGGAGAAGGAAGAGAAGACTAATTAAAATCAAAACTAATTAAAAACAAAACAACAAAAAAAGACTGTGTAAAGTTCCTGGGCTAGGAAGAGAGGCCAGAACTGCTGGGCCCAGTTCTTCATCTCCCCTCACTGCCTTGAAATCACACCACTAGAAAGGCAGCAGCAGAATTTGCCTTTGCAGGCACGTGAGTTCATCCCCAGCCTATTTGTGTTGAGAAACCTTCTGCATAAAGAAATGGGAACAGTGATGGGTCCAAGGATGCACAGAGGTGGGGGGAACAGGTGGTGGTGATTTAACACCTCCAGGACTTCCTTCCAACAGAAACAGTGTTTGCAGCACTAGGAGTAAACTATGGGAAGTCAGGATCTGTTTCTGCCTGGGGGACTACCAAGAATGAAACACGAGCCCTAATTAGAACCAGTTGTGATAATTGGCACCCCATTCTCTTCTACTTCAGCAAACTAAGCCTTCAGGAGTTGAGAAGTCCAACTATAGCTTGAGAAATAGACGGAAGAGATTACACAGAACAGCTTAAAAAAACCCAAACCAAACCAACACAGCAAAACCTCCCAAAATAAACAAAGAAATAAAGGAAAAATAAACCTCAAAGAGCTCACTCAAGTATAGATGACCTCTGGGAAGGGGTTAGAGACTTCCTTGTCTGGCCCATCTTGGCAGATAAATAACCTGCCCTGTTTACAAGAGAAGGGACAGTCTGTGTGCAACCCCCCAAGCTAGAAACACAGCATTTTTTTTGACATGCATCAGCTCCCTGCCTCCCCACCCCCCATGCAACACACGGCAATGCAGGAAGCTGCCTCAGTGGCTCTTCTAGGCTCATGGCAGCAGAAGGAACTTCTGAGCCCTCCTGCAGCTGTGCAAGCAGTTACTCAAAGGTTTATTTCTGAGTCAAGACCATCACTCATAATGGCAGCTTAATCCAGACTTGGCTTAAGAATATTAATTAAGTAGTTTATTGGAATTCCTCATGCCCCGTCTTGCAGTGGCTCATGATTGATGTCTAGAGGAGCCATTCTCAGAGCCTGGGACAAGCTTAGCTGAGGCCTTCCTGATCCTTTTTTTTTAATTTTGAATAATACGTGTTCAGCTGATCAAGAATATCACTACTATGGCTAAAAGCAGCTGCAAGAACAACTAGCCTATGTGTTATCTACTCATTCCCTGTGGGACACCCATGAAGGGCAGCTATCCCTCTTCCACAGCTGCACAGAGCAAGTGCCAGTTCTTCATGGGGCACAAACCTGACAACCTGGAGTTTTATCCTTGCCTCAAAAGCCCTTCTCCTGCCCCTCATTAGGCCACCCTTCATTTTATCACAGGGATCTAATTTCTCATCGGTTAGTTGTTTGCTTTCCTCTGCAGCCACACTCCTCGGCATCAGCAGCACTGCAGTTACGAACACGTGGCAAAGGCTAATATCTGTCCAATTTGAGCTTATTTTACAACAGTTTGAACTTGACTGACTGTTGATGGACACAGACTACAACTGTAAAAAACCCAGGGAGCTCCTTAAAGCACGTGTTTCATTTATGCCAAACCACAGACATGATCTTTTCTGCTAAACCACATTGGAAAAGGAAATTCCATTCACTGTGTTCAGAGACAGAGGGCCTGAAGCACAGCTGTGGTAGTCTCAACTTAAATGTTGTTCTGCCCTTTTCCTCTCATACCAACATAAGCATTCCCCTTTAAAGTTTGTGTCCTATTTTTCCCATTTTTTTTCCCAGTTTTGTAAAACCAGAACTCAAGGGAAGAAGGGAGAGAAGCAAAAACCCTCTGGAAACCCTTACATTTCTATTCCTCACATCCCCACAGGGGTTTCCCACCTCTCACATGTCTGCCAGACTACAGCTGTTTTGTGTTCCCCTTAATCTGATCACTCGCCAGGGAACAGATGCAGAGCATAAGCAGCAGTTCAACAGCAAATTCTCCTTGCCCAAGAGTTTATCACACCCACCTCCCCCTGTGCATTAAGATGCATCAGCCAAAAGTCCATCTCTGAACCACCTACAGGTAAGCAAAGACCCTGTTATTAAGCAAATAAAAGAGCAGATAAGCAGCTTTGATGACTGTCCTTCCTCAGATCACCTGCCAGGACCCCTTCTCCACCCCACACAGCCCTGATGGGCAGGAGAGCAGTGCTGCCAATCGCAAAGCCAGGCCTGAATGCTACAGAAAGCAGCTCTAGGAAAAACAGGATGCTGATGTACTTTTCTTTCATCAATGAGGATCAATAATCTGTTGGCCAGACATCAAGAGCTTGACTTATCCCCAGGAGAAAGCATGACATGGGAAGGTTTCTGATAAGCACTGCTTGGTCCAAAGGCTTCAGAATCTGCAAAAGGTGCCAATGTGCAGGCTTTATGTTCCCATCTCTCTAGAATGCTGATGCAGAAATAACAGGCAGGAACAGAGCCCCGGTGGATCCTCCAGTTGCTCAAGCAACTTCTCACACACAGAGAAGTACTACTTGAGGTCTCCTCCCAACCAATATGAACAACAGACTTATGAAAAGCACATTAGTAACCCAAGAAGTTACAGGGGAAGGTACCACTTCTGGTTTTGCCTGAAACCAGATCTTCCCTTTTTGCTTTTTGTTTTAAAATAAAAAATGAGGAAGTAATTACAAGTGAAAAAAGTTAAGCTTTTGACTTTGCATTTCACTAGTAAAATACTGGCAAAAAATGCTAATACTTTGATTTTGGGTTACCAAGTGTCTTAGGCATCAAAGCACAGGCTTTTCTGTGCCTACAGAAAAGGAACTCTGTTGGAGAAGCCAAGTTGAAAACATTTCTGGAGGGGTCAAGGCAGATAGGGTTCAGCTGAGCATGCCAGTATTTATTGGAGTCCCCAAATAACCCCAAGCTGCTGGTCTGGGAGAGGGATCCTACTCTCAAGGGTGTCTGTGTTGGGGCACAATCCTGCTCCTGAGGAGGTCCTGAGAAGCAGAAAATCCCTGTCAGGCTGGGCATTAGGCCAGACTGCTGCTTTGTGCCACTGTGATGTCAACAGCAAGTAGCCCGACTTCTCCAACATGTATCACACTTGCTTATGGCCAAGGGCCAGGAAAACACTTCCCAGAAATTACGAGCCTCTCCGTAAAGCTTAGCTGTTTCAGACATGTTGCATTACACTCCCCAGTATGGGTCATTTGATACCTGGCAAACCAAGCACACTGAACTCTCCCCCTTTCTTTTGCTTCACACCACCCATACGCACTTCAGCTTGATTTCACCCAGCTTTTTTGACAGAAATGGTCAAGCCCCATAGAACTGGTTCATAGGGCAATACAATCCAGGGTAACACCCTTTGGGGAAGAGGTGCTTCATTTAAGCTCCTAAAGAATAGCCAGTAATTACTGTTTAGCTGATGCTGGCAGATCTTTGTAGCCCTGACTTGCAGAGCATCTAAGCGTGGCAGAGTAGCCCTACGGTACTTATTGCACAGAGCCCATCTGCCAGCCTGGCCCTCCTCATTTGCTGCAGCACAGCAGGCAAACACAAGACCTCCAGCTTGATTAGCTGAGCTCTCACTGGCTTTCAGCCACTTCAATTTCCCCCCAAGCATGGCCTTTTGGAGAGAAGCAGGATGCTCTGATAGAGATGGGGGAGCTGTTGAGGAAATCACAACTTTGTAGGTATGAAATATTGCCAGTGTCTGTTTTGCGGATCCACTGCTCCAGCAAAAATGAGGTGAGGATGGACAGAAACATGTGGGACAGCAATTACCCAACCTTTCCACCTCATTAACCCAGCAAAGGATCACAGCACTGATGTGAACCTGCTGGAGGAGAGGCCAAGGACAAAGCTACTCATTTCTCCCCCAAAGCTGCAGTAGGATTTGCTTTCTGGGGTGACTTCCCACCCCCCATTCCCCCAGCAGCTGTTCAAGCTGCTACAGCTGCTCTTACTAATGAAGTTCTTTCCTCTCACACAGTGGTTGAGAGAATTTTTCATCTAGGAAACACTTAAAAGAATTGAAGTCTGTTGGTTCAATGGAAACACCCACAGTGCTCATCCAATTGCACCTTGGCTCCTTTTTTTCTGCTACGGGAAAAGAGGAGCACTCTTTCACTGGAGGCTTGGCTAGAATTGCTCCCTTACGTGGGATGCAACAAACTTTCCACCACAGCTAGTGGTGAACATTCCCTTTAACCCATTTTGAATGCCTGAAAATTTTTGGCAGGATGGGCAGAAAAACATCTCCATCCATTGAGACCAAACTGGTTGCCTCTGTTCCAGAAGTACAAATCCAACACAGGGGTCAAGGCACACTTGGCAGCTCCTGCCTGTTGCTTGCCCAGCTGATAACTAGTCTAACTTTGCCAGAAAATTAAGTCTTGCCATCATTCACATTGATTTAGATCCCTCTTTTAGGAGTCAGTTACCTCATTAAAACCAACGTGAGCTCCTGGGGCTTGGAGAGGGTCCAGTTAGTCTCACAAGCTGTCATGTCACAGCCAAGTGGTGGAGCACACCCCAGTGCAGATGTGAGTTAAACCAGTGCTGGCTTCACCCATGCGTTTTCTTTTTACATTTGTCACAACTCTATTATCACGCAGCAATTCAATTTCCATGGCTCAGTTTTGCATGCGGGCCCTTTGGGACAAAGCACACACAGGTTTTGAGATCTGCAGGCAGGCTCTTTGCTTTAAGACAAAGAATTTCCTATCAAGCTTAATCCCCTGCAGACAACGGAGCATACAGAGACCCCATTACAGAGACTGAGCCCTGGCTCAGAGCTCTGCACATCAGCTCAGTGCAGAAGCTCATCTTGGATGAGCTACAAAAAGCTTGCAGTCACCAATACTTAGAAAAAAACAACACTTCCAGTTTTAATGAAATGCATTTCAAGTACCTGACTTCCAACCAAAACAGTAATCATTTACACACAAGAACAAGTGGCTGTAAATGAACACATGGGAAGCACGAAGAGCTTTGGACTATAGCAACCTGAACATCAGCCCTGAGAAGCCAGAAGGATTTATTGCCAATGCAACAGCTCACTCACACCTGAGATTCACCGGCAGGCAGGCTCACTGTTGCCAGGTATATGCTGATATCACTCCACACCCCACACACCCCCCCCCCCCGCCCCGAAAGCAGCCAATTAGGCAGCAAGCACCAGCACAGTTTATGCTGTGGATCCCTGCCTGCTCCATGCCCAGCAGGAGCAGACTGGGGAGGCTACAGCCTGATGACAAAGCTGTCATCCCAATATAGGCACAGCTCCAGTAAGACTGGTACCACGCCTCAGCGCATTCACATCTCACCAGAGCCTGGTCCAGCCCCACAGGCACCATCACCCTCTCCCATTGCTAAAACCGGTGGCTGGACAGTTTAGTTTCCGTTACTGATACAGTGAGCTGAGCCAGAGCCAACTGAACCAAGTAGGGGAAAGTATAAAGGTATGGCCCCACATGAGATGTCCTCTCCCAGACCAAGATTTAACCCACACAGGAGTGATTAAAGTACACTTTGCTCATGCCAAAGTAAATTTCATCCCTCAGCCTGCTCTTTAATCTAGCATCTTCCTCTCCCCACCTTCTCCTGCCATGCCATTCACTCCCTCCCACAACGTTTTCCATTTTGATTACATTTGTGTAATTGCACAATTTTCTCTTCTCTTGGAGGTAAAAGGGCACAATATATCCTGACATGTAAAACCCCGAGATTTTTCCCTTCCTCCCAGTGCATCCTTGACTCAAGCCCAGGTCTTACAGTGCAGCTGCCCGTTTCGGTGCTGTCATTGCCTTGTGTTTCCCCATCAAGCCAATTCAGACAGTCTAAAAAGGGCAGCACAGCTCGCTACACCAAGGCAATAGGATTAGATCTAATCTTGTTTATCAGCACAATTAAGGCTCTCATTCAATCTTCTTCCCAGACTCCAGAAGAAAGAAAAGATCCAAAGCACCTGGCAACTCCGAAGAGGAATTAAAAGTTCACACCAAAGTCACTGCAGTCAGGATGAGTGTCACAAGTCAGCAATACCTGTTTCAACTAGAAACTGGGTGTTCTTTTGTATACAAAAAAAAGGCACAAAACACCCATATCAAACTCTTTCATTAGGTAGCCCCCAGCCCCATCCCTGCAACAACTGCAGCAGCATGTAAAGAAAAAACAAACAAAAACCACAAAACACATCATTTTTGTTTGGTGCTGTTGTGAAATAACATTAAAGGCACTGTCTCAGAATTCAAAGTCCTCATCAGCCATGTCGATCGCCCAGGCAAACTTCTCCCGTTGAGTCTTGTTGTAGATCTTCTCGATGGGCACACCAAACTTCTTGCACCTGTACAGACCACAGGATAGCAGTGGGTATGTGCTACCCCGTCCTGCTCTGCTCCCACCACAGCAGTCCTCTTCCATCCATGCAACCCCCTTAGCCCCAAGCTGCTTAATAAATCAACTTTGTACCACTGCTGAGAAAGACATGCAAAGTGACTCTTTCTTGCCCTAAGTCCAGAAGGAACACCCTGCAAACAGTTATTTTCAGGAAGGGAAACCTTATCTTTGGATTTTGCTGGCGTCCCCAACATCTCCAGGGCGTGGGCATGTTCCTCTGGGCAGAAGCAAAGTTTATTCCATTCCCCCACAGGCTAAGGCATATGTTTATCCCCCTCCCCAGGCAGGGCTAGGTGACCGGCATGTCTCTAAAGGAACAGCTGCCCCATAGCATGCCCCAAACTTACCAAGCTACGCTAATCCTGGGGTCCAGGTAGTTCAGTTTGGACGTGCCCAGAGCTATCTGCTTGTTCTCCTCCTTATCTGTTGCCTGGACATTCAACTTTGCCAGCTGCTCTTCCAGCCGTTTCAACAGTTTCTTTTTCTTCTCCACATTGCTGAGGGCAGAGGAAGAACATCACAGACAGCATGTTCAAGGAGAAAAGCAGCAGCAGAGGTAAGACACAGAGCAGTTCTCGTCTGCTGTTGCCTAGGAGTATGATGGGAAGCCAATGAGCTTGAACTTAGATCAGAGTAGTCTCTACCCTCGCTTTAAGTCCTGTAAGACCTGAGACTAGAAATACTCCAGAATGGCAGAGTCAAAGATGCCATTCAGCACCAACCTATTTCTGAAGTACTTTGACCTGATAAGACACTTTTACAAAAATGTTACTACCACCAAGGTCAGGCAAGCACGGAACCCAGCATCCAGCAAACACCATCTCCCACAGATCCTGGCTCCATGAGCAAGGACCATCCCCAGCAACCTGCTTTGCACCTCACCAACACAGAGAAGCAGAAAACAAGAAACCCTGGAGTAAAGCATAAAATACAAGCCTCACTGCTCTCCTCCACCCCTCTCCCACCTCTGGGCAACAAGTCACCTTTGGACTCTGGGCCAAGGGAGCAAATTTGGGATAGACCGCATGCAATGACTACTGCAGAGATCAGATCGGTCACAACCCACTACTCAAGTGTCCCCCAAGAAAACCATGCATCAAGGCCAGTACGCCCATCCCCAGCTCCAACCTCAAGCTAGGCATACTTTGCACCATGGCATTTTGTAGGATAACTCCAAGCCAGCAGCTTGGGTTGAAATCTCGGTATTCACTGAGGTGTACCCTAAACACAAAGAAATGCCCCTGAAGGAACTCTTTGCATTCCTACCATTGCAACGAACCATCCACAAGACCTCCACCCATCTGCCAGGCTGCCATAGAACAAGAGGCATCCAAAACCCAACACACACATTTCTGTTCTGATGTACTGCACAGTGTTGGACCACACCATTCCCATATGGAGACCCTCTGCAAAAGAGGATTGTAAGGGATTGTCACTTACACTTCTGCTTTGGCATCTTTTGTGTCTTTGAACTCATCTTCAGCTTTTTTCAGCTCTTGCTGGGCTTCTTCCACCTGTTGCTTCTTGGCATCAATCTGTGAAGGTAAATACGAAATCAGCCCATGCTCCCATCCTCCCTGGAGGTTTCAGCTATCTCCCTCTTTCCCTTTTATTTGCCACACCACTCCTTAACTTCTTTCCAACCCCAACAGCTTGCCCCTGTATCACCTGCTGGAGCTCAAGCATTCCTCAGCATCTTGCAAAAGAACCTCACAGCACGGATGCCAGAAACTCAGCTCTTATCTGTTCATCTTGGGCAACTGCCTGAGAACCGACTGGCTTGTGACAGCGCTGGAGCCCTCTGCAAAATCCCAAGCTCACCAGTAAGGTGAGAAAAATTAAAAGTGGTAGTTCAAGGTATCTCCATAGCAGACCCATGAAGTTTTCAGCTGGTCCTCCTGCAAACAGCCAGACAGGAAAACCAGTTTCCCTAGTCCTGAAACAACTGTGTCAAAGCTGTGCCATCACAAAAGGCACCAAGTGATGAAAAAACATCCTAAACTGTGCCACGTGCTTCATCCAGCATTTGAACTTTCCTCTCCACTCCTAGGTTGCTGATGTCTCTGCACTGATTAAGAAAGCCACTATTCCTGGTTCATTCCCTGCCACGCTACCAATATGATCTCCTTAGGCATCAGGTTATTTACCCTCCCTCTCCTTGTCTCCCCCCTCAACAACAGATCAGGTCCAGGAGCTCTCAGTTTGGTCTGCCTCACCTTGGTCTGGAGTTTTTGCATCGACTTCTCAAAGGTTTTGGGTGTAGACCTCTGATGGTTGCACAGGATGGCCACAGCTCGGTTAGCTCGGTTGTAGGAAAGGAGCTTTCCTGCAACATTGTCCTCAGCTGGAAATAGAAGCATCACCATGTCTCCTTTCTGGGAGCCGAGGAAGACAGGAAACAGGCCAGAGCAGCAGCAAGCTGTTTTCCATCCTTTCTCAGGAGAGAGCAATACTGGTTGTGGAAATTGGTGAAGGACACTTGAGCATCGCTGATACTGTGCCTCATCACCCATATATCCAAGGCAGGCAAAAAATAACGCAACCAACCAGCAGTGCAAGGAAGGAAGAAGAGGAAAAAATACTCCCATCTTGGCTATTAAATAGTCAAGACTATCACTAGTGGGTAACTATTTCTCACTTAACATGGTTCCCAACCTGCTGCATGCCCCCATAAGTTACATGCCACACTACAACATTGTGTGCATCACCAGCCAAGGAGGGGCAGGCAGTTCTAGGGACCCCAAGGCAATGGACAGACATTGCTGAGCCCACTGGCCACATTATGTGGCTGGTAATACCACAAACACTGTCAGTAACTCACAGTTAGTGAGGGCCTTGAGCTGTTCCTGCAGGGTAATGGAGGCATTGTAGGTTCTGAACACTTTGGCACTCAAACCATCCATCAGACTCTGCAGATGTCTGTTCAAGATGGATGTCTGAAGGAAAGAAAGTACAATGAAGTGTGGGAAAAAGGAAGGAAGACAACAAGCAGAAGTCAGGACAATAAAGCACTGGTTTTCTCAGACCTTTTCCTGTCTAAATGACCACGTTAGGCATTAAAAATATAATCTGTAGTTTGCTTGTTGTGTCAGGCCCTCATCTATCAAAAACTGGCACACACTCTACTTAAACCCACAACAAATTTCTCTCAAAGTCAAAAATTTCTGCCCATCTGTGTCCAAGAGGACACATCTTACATCCAGTATCACATCTTACATATATCACATCTGATATCTCTCTTCTACAGAGCACATGGGACTGCAGTTGGACTGGAAACAAAAGATGCTAAGAAGAATAAACTGGGGTTTGGAGGAAGCCTTACTTGTACCAAGAAAGACTATACCAGAAAAATCCTATATAACCAGAAAGAAGCAGCCTCTTCAGAGGAAAGACGGGCAAGTGGGTTATAGGGGATGCAGGCAGAGGGGGATCATGGGTGGCAGCACCCCATATCCTATACCAAGAGGGGGGAGGTTTTTCTAGGGGAGTATCTTGGGAGGGAAGGCTGCAGCACATCTCTCCAGCAGCATCTCACACTTCCCAAGCCCTGGCAAGGTGGAAAAGCATCAAACAGCTGAGGTTTGACACCTCCAGCAATGCCTCAAGCAACACGTGTGTGGGCAGGCCTTCCCAGGCTACAAGAAAAAAGCCTAAGCAGATAAGTTAGAGGATGGAAGGAACAAAAAGACATCTCCTTAGCAGGGACACAGGTTACTGATGAGTGCAGGCAGGCAATGAAGCCTGTGTTCAGCAAAGCAGAGATGCTACTAGTGCAGAAAGAGGATGGGAAAAAGTACTACAGCATCCCAACAGGGTGCTCAAACAGTTACAGTCATGTCTCTGGAGGGGAGAGAGCCAGAACCAGAGTAAGGGATGACCAATGATGCAGCACCACAGCCTAGGAGCCTGCAGGCTGGACAGGGGTGTCACAGGTTTGCTTCTACTCCCTCTGGGCTATCAGTGCAGTTTCAAAAGCTTTGAGGTGACAACGCACATTGAGCCTATCAAAGAGGTCATCTTCCGGGTCCTTGTTCTTTGTGAACAGCTGCAGGTTCTTGAACACCTAAAGAAGAGAAAAGGATGGCCCTGGTCAGGGACGTGGAGCAAATTGCTCCTAGACATCTCCCTCATCATCCAGATGGACTCTGATTCAGACTTGTGTAGTACACATCCTACCACACCACCAGCCTTCTCAACTTCAAGGGCTGGCACTGGGACCTCAAAGCCACTAGTGCCACAGGCTGTTTTCTCCCATCTCTGCTATTACCCCAGGCACTCCAGTTTCCCCACAGACACCATTAACGCCATCCATCCCACAGGCAAAGTGAAAAATAAAGTATCAATGAAAACAGTTCAAGGCCTGATGCCCACCAGTCAATGGAAGATGCTCCAGCAGGAGGCACAACTTCTCTTCTGGTTCATAGGCTAAAACAACCTTGAAAGCCCTACCCCAAAATTCCCCCCCCTTCTCCAGGACAGGGTCAGTTGCCACCCAGCACTATTGCATCTCATGCACATGCTGCCAACTGTGGCGTTAAAGCACAGAGGCATCTTTGCAGCAGGTTTCAGATGCACATCTGGGACTGATGACCACCAAGTGAACCAAGGCAACCGGCTAACCCTGCACCATACTGCCATGCTGGCCGCTGCCTCCATTTCTGCCCCACTCACCAGCTTCTCCACCGACACTTTGTTGTAGTAACGGATTGAGTCTTTCCCAAGGAAGTCAAATTCTACGACATACTCCTGCCCATCCAGATTGGGGTGCAGTTTGATGTGCTCCACGCGCAGGGAGCAGCAGCCAACCGTGTCTGCGGTCTCCCCTTCCTCCTTCTCATTGCCGGCTCGCAGGGCCAGCTGGAAGGAGACAGCGAGTCATCCATCCCAGCCCACTTCAGTTCCCCCTTTCCAAGATTATTGAAGTAGATATGTAGAGATAAAGTAGATATAAAGTAGAGAGAAAACTTTCCCAGGACAGTGCCTCACTGAAGAGTTGCTGGGACCATGGTGGAAACCAGTGACTGCTTCCAGCAGACTGTTTCACTGCTTTAAGAACCCTAAAATGTCCCTCCAGAATAAGGTCACCCAGCTCTCCAGTGGGGTCTTTGCCATCACACAGACACACACGTGCTGTTAAAGTCCAGGAAGGACAGCACAGCTCCTGCACTGCTACACAACTGCATCCTCACACAAGCATCAGCAGATAGTAGAAGTCACCATCCTTCACAACCACTGCCAGATCCCTCTCGTGCAGCAACCCTGGCTACTACAACCAGCAAACACCCATCCACACCAGCATCAGGTGGACCAGCTAAGCTAAACCACAACCTCCATGGATGGGAGACCCGGGGGCCAGGCTGAGACTGCAGATACCTTATCAATGAAGTAGAGGGCCACTGCTCTTTGTCGCTTCTTCATCTCCTTGGACTTCCAATCAGCTTGGTACTGAGCACGGATTTTGTGGACAACATCCTTTAGGCGCCGAGCTATCTCATATTTCTGCCAGTCCTTCTCCCCCTGGAAAGAGGGGCACAGACATTTTCAACCATTGCCCCATCTTCCTTCCACCCTATCAGTTAAACCCTGTTCTGGGAACACCTCCAGCACCTAAATACTGCTCAGACCCCATTGTTTTCTTGAGAAGTGTCCATGAAGTGGAAAAATCAGAGGAGAAAGAGCTCATCTAGTGTTTCCATGCCCTCTGCTGGCAGTGCTAGACCTGGAATCCTGGCCAAGTCTGAACTGCTTGTAGTCTGGAGGTATCCTCCACCTGCTAGCAGCCAGCACACAGTAAATGGGGGGCCAAGCGGTCAAGCACTGTATGGCCATGGCCACTGCTGCTGGGACACCACCTATGGGATGATGCAATCCACTTGCTCAGTTGTGCCCAACTTGTATGCAGTGTCCATATTTACTTTGAGGACTGGAAATAGCTTTAAGCCACCTCTCCCTCCCCACAGTGTTCACTCCCTCCTTCCCAAGGCGCTATAGATTGTGATCCCACCTACCCCTACCCTCCATTTACTGGCATAAATTAATTCAACCTTATAGACTCTGATCCCTGTGGACCCTCTCAGCCCCTGCCTGGCTTTCAACAACCTTGGACACATGTGAGCAGCACAGGGATGGCTCTGCCAGTAGCAATCCACCCCTAGAACAGGCTCGATGCTTAACAATCTTACAAATTGGCACACCAATTTAGTTTACACGCTTTTTTCTCCTTTTTGGCAGCGAGTACATTTTCATTGACATGCCACATCTCTGCTTTCCCCTGATCTTTCCACCTGGCAAAAAGCCAGCGGCTCAAAAGGCAACAGCTCTGCCTGAACAGCAGCACCACTCCAACCTTCAGCTTGGAGCTGGGGTTCAGCATGATGTACTTCAAGCAGTTCTGGATGTTCTCCGTCCACGAGGCCAGCCAGGTAACTGTGTTGTCAAAGCGTACCTCTTTCCACTTGTGCCCTTCCGGTGGCTTGGGGATCTTTGAGTCCCTGAGGGCAGAGCAGGGTTACAGCCCACAGACCATGAAGGAGAAACAGGCCATCAGCTCAACTGCTTCTTCAGTGAGCCAAGGACTGTCAACACATTGTGGCATCACTTACAGAAAACATACAGCCCACCCAAAATCACTCCACAACGTGATCAGTTCTAACATTTGGATGCTGGGGGCAACATAGGAACTTGCTGGGCTGGTGGGGAGTGTTTTCCATCAAGACCACAAAGTCTTTGTACGGATGGTTTTCAGATCAATCCAACTCATGTAAGAGTGTTTGCCCTCTAACTTAACCCAATCGCTGCCTTTCCTCCCTCCAGTGACCATCCTGATGCTTCCAACCAGTACAAGGGACCCATAAAATGAGGAAGAATGGCTCACTGGGAAGAGGAGCACAGGAGGACAGAGTTGTCCCTTCTCCAGAGAGACCACAGGAGCATTGCAGTGTTTGTATTTGATGTCAGGTGAACAGTGTGGACACCAGTGAGAGATGGGAGCCGCTGACCAGCTTCCTGCCTATCCTGGCTTCCTGGTACATCCACAGAGAAACTAAGAGTCAGACCTAACTGCAAAGCAGATATCTGGAGGTGACCAGGAGGCAATAGAAGGGCTCCAGTGAGTTCAAGCCTCAGGGTGTGCAAAGCTGTGATTGCAGGAGATAGCAAAAGCACACAGCAGCTCTGAGCAGAGATGTGCTGTTTACCCCAGTCCCAAAAGCAGATCCACAAGTTCAGCTCTTCCCATGGCAACTCACTTGCTGCAGTTGATGATAACATCTTCTGGCATGATCCTCTTCTTCAGCATGCCCATCTTGGGGTGGTCACCACGGCCACGGAAAAGGCCCGGTGGTTCAGTTTTGAAGTTGCCTATCTTCTCCCGGTGACCATCAAGGATGCAGTACCCATACTCCTCCTGGATCTTATCTGCCTCCTCTTTCAGTTTCTGAAACGAGCACCATGCCACCATCATCCCATAGGGTGAAACAGAAATTCTAGACTCATGCCTGCTTATCACTACCCTCCTTTTCACCGAGAAAGGAAGGTTGGAAAGGCAGAGCTCAAAGGATTGGAGGAAGAAGTGAGCATGAGCCCAAGTCCATTCCCAACAAGTGGCTCATCTCCACCCACTTTTTAAATCCTCAGTGATGCTGTCCCAGCACATGCTGGTGAACAAGCATGGGCCACCAGCCCCTTAAGCAAGGTCCACCATCCTCTGGACAGGGCAGGACCCCAAACCATGGTCCTCAAGGATGACTGGACCCTGCAAAGCCAGGAAACATGCAGCATCTGCAGACAAACTTAATGAATAGGCATGTGATGGTCACAGGGACAGAGCTGGTTCAAAGGCCAAAGAGGTCCCGGGTCAGGAGGGCATAACACCAGAAAGGAGACAAGTAGGAGCCAAAATACTCTGAGCTGGTCCCAAAACATGATATCTGGGACTGCATGATATAGGAAACAGTCCTCACCTGCTTCTCCTCTTTGGAGAGTGCTTTCCGCGCCTCGTTTTTGTCCACAAAATACCTGTGGATCTTCGTGAAGTCACATTTGTCCAGGTCTTTGATTATCTCTTGCTCCTCTGAGGTCATCTCCTGAGCAAGACAGAGGGACCCCAGGTAAAGCCAAGACACAAAACTGACTTCACACAGAGCTGCTGCCTATCTTTCCTTTCCTGTGAAGGAAAGTCAGACACCCACTTGCCAGTTCTTCAGAAAAACCAGAAGGAAGCAGCCACCCCAGCTACAACTACCCTAGCCGCATCCACCCAAGGGCAGACAAAGCTGCCATGGCAGGAGGCCAGGCTGCCTCTGGACACCTCAGCCTGCACCCACAGAGAAGCAAAACCCAACCAGCTCCGGGGTGCAACAACCTCTAACTTCTGCTGTGGAAACAAGCAGTCCCCAAGCATGACCGCAGGCAGCCTGCAGGGACTGCAGAAGCAGCACAAACTTGCCCTAGTACAGCTCTCGCTTTTATTTGGGGACTAAGATGCAGTGCTGTGGGACCACAAGGTTAATCCTTTAGAGGGACATATGCCCCAAACCATTTTTGAAGACGTTTGCAAGACCCAGCACCTAGTGATGCTTTCTTAGGTGGCATCACTAAAACTCACAAGGGAGCACAATTGCCAATGTGGAGGCCTCTAGGATGCTGCAGACAACAAGCCTCAGTCCAACCCACAAGAAGCAAGGAAATAAATAATTACCAGGTTATAGACAATATGATATGATTATAAAGAGCTAAGCCATGAAAACCCTCATCCCCTCCATCCCATACCACCACCTAGTGTCTGCCTGGGTTTAATGCTAAGTGTTTAACGCAGAGGATGGACAGCAAGGAAGCCCTCACAGGGAAGGTACCTTCCTCCAGTCATTGAAGAAGTTGTTCTGGAAGACCTCCTTGGTTGTGTATTCATGATCGAGCATTTTTGCATAGAATGTGGCAATTTCCTCCGTGGCCAGGCTCAGCTTCAGGGGTTTGCCTAGGAAGGGAGAGGACCTTTAACATCAGTTACAGGGACAGCCCAACCCCTCTTCCCCAGGCAGGCATTCAGTGAATCCTCAGGCTCACCACGGTGCCAAAACAGGGACAAGAGGTGAGAAGACACTGGCACGACTTCAGCAATGCCCCTCCCCACCCCCACCCCCGACACAGCATTACCAGGGGATCAATACCCAGAGCACCTGGCACAGCAGGATGCTGCTGCAGCCCATCTGCAATCACACACTCCATTTCCTTTTCCACAAGAGTGGAAATCCTGATTTGTTTTAAGGTCACTGAGCCACAGGGCTTTCAGCAGCCACCAAGCGATGATGAGCCCCAAACTAATGGCTCCCCAGCACAACACAGAACAAGTTTGCTCTCTGACCACGATCACTTCCAGGACCACGCTGAATAGCCAGGACCCCACTTGGAGAAGTTTTGTCTCAGTACTTCCCCACATGGACTGAGCAATTGTGGGAAGCTCAAAGCTGAGACTTGTGCAACAGTTACAGATGCAAGAGCCTCTCACAGAATGGTTGGGGTTGGAAGGGATCTCTGGAGATCATCCAGTCCAGCCCCCTGCTAAAGCAGGTTGCAGAGTCACATCCAGGCAGGTTTTGAATATCTCCAGAGAAGCAGACTCCACAGCCTCTCTGAGCAGCCTGTCCCAGTGCTCCATCAACCTCAAAGTAAAAAAGTTTCTTCTCACCCTCAGATGGAACTTCCCACGTTGCAGTTTGTGCCTGTCACCCCTTGTCCTGTCACTGGGCACCACTGAAAAGAGCCTGGCCCCATCTTCCTGACATTCTACCTTAAGATATTTGTATGCATTGATAAGCTCCCCTCTCAGCCTTCTCTTCTCCATGCTGAACAGGCCCAGCTCTCTCAGGCTTCCCTCAGAAGGGAGATGCTCCAGCCCCCTCTTCATCTTCATAGCCCTCCTCTGGATCCTCATGGTTTTCCAGTGGATCTTGATAATTTCTTGGAGGTGGCAAAGCCACCATCCTCCCCTGAGTTCTCTGGCTAGAGCAATGAAGTCTAGTGAATCCAAGGAACATCTTGGCTTTTCCCAGGAAACCAATGCTTTGAAATAGCTTTTCTAGGCAAGCTGCAGGAAAAGTACCCTGCAGAGCTCCAGGGGACTGTTCAATCCTACTTGCATTAGACACCGAGTTCTGGTGCTCCTGAACTGCAGGGTATGGTGGGTCACCATGGTCTTATAGAAGCCTCATGACAACCTACATACACTAGCTCAGACATTGTCCCTTCCTGCCTGTCTGGTCATTGCCTGTCTGCAAACACTTTTTCATCCAGGGGATGGTGACACCTTTTAGCAAACCTGCCAATGTCACCCAAGATCCCAGGCCAAAACCACCAGCCTAGGTGCACATAACATAGATGGATCTCCAACAGCCGAGAGGCCACAGAGAAGATACAAACCCTATGCAGGACTACACGCTGCTGCCAGGACTTCTCAGAGCCAAAAAAAGTTGACAGCCCCACCGATGTCCCAGCAGTGCCCTCTGGTGACAGCGTTGCCAGACACCTCATTTCCCAAAATCGGCCTTTTTTTCTACTGTAAAAAAAACCCCAAACCCACAAGGTATAGGAAGCCCAAGTGAGGGGTCTGAGGAGGACCAAGACACCATGGGACTGTGGTGCCCTACCATCTCTGGCATCCCTTGATCAAGCCTCAAGGTCCTTACTGCCTCCTTCCCTTGATCTGTCAGAGAACATGTTGCTCAGGGATGAAGCTGAGAACAGGGAGAAGATGACAGCCCAGCAGGCACGGTAGGAAACCAAGGGGGACAGCAGAGACCTAGATCTGTCCTGTCAATTTCAGTCCCTCAGTGATGCACTGAGTTGCTATAGAGGCATGGTGGCTCTGGGGACAACATCAGAAGCCGTGACTAAGAGCTCACAGCAGCTCAGTCAAATCCTGCAACATCTTAGAGGGCAAGTGAGTGATGTGTCAGTCACAGAGACCACAGGACAGGCAAACTGCAGCTCTCAAAAGTAAAAATCACATTTTCTCAGCTTGTGGGGAAACCATGCATGAGCTGACTTAAAGCTCAAACTCAAAAGGCATCTTAATGAGACTTTTTTTTTTATCTCCAGTCCATCTTCACAAGAGGTATACAAGGACTTCAGGCTACAGCATCAAGATGCATTGCTTCCCCTAGAGAAACTTCAGGTCCAGCCCTACCAATACACATCCCACAGCCAGGAGGGGCTGTGGGCAGAGGCACAAGTCTCAGATCCACACATGGTTGCATTACAACACCCTAAAACCAGCTGCACAGGGGTCCTCACCCTGATAAGGGTGCCCCACATGGGAGGGGATGAATGAAGCACACTGCATCCATCAGGGGCTCATTAGCTGCCCAAGAACCCTGTAAATCCTACCACATGCAAAACCCTCCAGCTTTACTCAGGGTTCAGGCTTTATCCAGTGGGATATTTAGGCCTTTTATTCTGTGTTCTGCAATACTGCCCATGTCCCACCCCCATATAAGAGAAGATATCAGCTTTTTGGCCAGGCAGAGGACATGCCTCATGTCCTACCACAAGGCAGACATACCGTCATAGTAAAACTGCACATTATCAGGCAGCGGCTCATAGAGGGGGGCGAAGTAGGGTCCTCTGTGCTCCAGCTGAGTCCACTTTACCCCATCTTCTTTCTTCTCCTCTTCCCACCTGGGACAGACACAGGGACCCATGAGATCAAACCAACCCAGGGTCTGGGACCTTCTCCCAAGGTTCCTCTAGGAAGATTGTCTATGAGCACTGTCTGTTGCTGCAAAACCCAAGCGAAATCCTGTTGCCTCTGCTACTGCCTCAGTTTCCCCATTCTTTCAAACAAGGAAGACAACGCAATTCAGGGAAAGGTGTCTTGAGGAAGAGGACACACTTGGTGTGGTGACACAGAGGGACACAGGGGGAGAGTGAAGGGATGGATCAGTCAACCAAACTCATGGGCACAGGGAGAGGCCCCACTGCAGAGCCACAAAGGCTGCTCAGTTTGCACAGAGGTGGCTGCAAGAACTAAAAACGTACCCTCCCTTCCCTCCCCATCCCTCCCTGCCTCCTTTATTTAAGGAACCACCCCCCAAAAAAAGTGCGTAGGTTCGTGTGTACATGCCAGAGATGGGCAACACACAAAGTCCATGACTACTTACTTATACCTATGATTTTAATGTAAATAAGACCTTAATGCACCTCTACCCACTCCAGAGGAAACAGGATTTTAAAGTCACTGCATGCTTTAGTTGTGAAGATTTTTTTAAAGAAAAAAGTAAAAAAATAAAAAGGTCAAAAAACCCACCCTCAAGATTACAAGAATAGCGTTAAAGAGGTAACGCAGCTCAGGGGCGGAGGATGAAGCCCGCTGGAAGAGCATCGCTGACAGCAGCGCACGGAACAGGCAGGGCTCTGCACCACCCTGCAGCTCAGCACCAGCCAGGCTGGCACCGGCCCTGGACCCCAGCACCTCTGGAAAGAAGAAGGATTGCTGGGAAAACCCAGCAAGGGGAAGAAAACCGCCTGGGTTTCTTGCTCAGCAGCGCCCCGGAAGCATTTCTGACTTTTCTCTTCCCCACGGGAAGCAGGGTAGAATAAATCGCTCAGGTCAAAAGGTGCAACGTGCCAAGAAAGCATAGAAAAAAGAAAAAAAAAGGAAAGATCCTAAAGAACGAAATAACCACTAAGCTACAGAAAACGTGGCTGACAGCATCTCAGGCAGGCAGCTGCAAGGGCTGTTTGCGGGACACCGCAAGGGCTCCACCTCCCCTCCCAAAGTCAGGCGATCCCCCACCCTGGCGGCATTGCCCACTCACCTGCTGCAGCCCCCCGAGCCCCGCCGGAGCCCAGCGGGGGGCAGCCGGGGGCGAGGGGCCCTGCGGCCGAGCAGCGAGGCGGCGAGAGTCCGGTACATGCCCCTGAGCCACCCACGGACACACGGAGGCTGGTGGATGCCCAGGTCACCCCGAGCATCCTGCCCCAGCACCCTGCTACCCACCGGGCTGCGGTGGTGCCGGTGCCTCCGGCATCACCCGGAGGGGCCACCACCGTGCCCAAGCGGTCCGCGTTGTGGCACTCCCCACATGCCGGAGTGGTGAAGCCTTATGGGAAATGTAGTTCTGCCCCTGTTTTGGAGCAAAACTGCTGCAAAACAAGCTGATGCTCGGTACCAGCCTCTCGCCTCCATACCCGGCTCCAGCCCCCCAAACAAACAAGAGAGCTTCATAGGCCCATTTTTCATGCCACTCTGTGCTCTACAGGGGCTGTCCCAAAGGTCCAAGTGCTCATGGACATCCCTGTCTGGGATAACACACTAGCAGCTCCCTGCAGCTGGGGTTTGCAGCAGGCTCCAAACCATCCCCCCACCACACAAATGTTCCTTCTCTGCCCCAGAGTGATGGGGTGCTCTGGGAGATTGTGACATCAAGTGGCTAAAGCCACTGCTCTCTTGAAAGGGATTACATCCTTTCCCAATGCTCTTGTGCCAAAAAGCTTGCCTGGATCAATCAAAAACTGCTGAAAAAGTGGGAATAAAATAAAATGCAGCCCCTCTACAACTCCCCGATATAGGTCCCGCTGTCTTGGAAGCTGTTTGATTACAAGGCATTATACAAATCCTCTCCTTCCACCTGAGAACCACCCTGGCTGGGCACTGGCAAAGTCATTTCAGGAAGAATACATATTGTATATACTGTTATAAGAACAAAAAACTATCATTCAAATACTATTCTGTATTTAGAACCTCTCATTATCTCCCACCCCCTTTCTGTTGCCAAGAGCGCAGAGTTTAAGGCTTAATACAGCCGAGCAGCTGAGAAATAGTAGTAAAAAACAATTTTCAGTTTCACCCTAAGAAATAAAACTAAAACCCCAATTGCATTAGCATTAGACCTGCCCACAGGCCAAAGGCATGCAGAACACTTGCCATTTCCACTTCTTTTCTGCCTCTGCATTCTTTTCTTCTTTCTCCTTCTTTTTAGCCTTTTTGTTTTTCTTTTCTTCTCCTTCTTCCTTAAATTTCCTTTTCCGAGTTTTCCCTGTGGTCATGTCCACTTCACTTTTCTCTTTGCTCTCGTTGCCCTTCTCTTTCAGTTCCCCCTCTGGCTTTTTCTCCTTGATTTTCTGCTTTTTCTTTTTCCCTGGCACATCTCGCTTCCTTGCCGCCTCCTCCTCCTTCACCTCCTGCTCAATCTTTGCACTCTGCATCTCTCTCCACCCTTTCTCATGCACCTTCTCTTCCTGCTCCTTTACTCCTTTTCCATCTTCACTTTGCTTTGCCACTCCATCTCCCACCCCTTTCTCTCCTTCCTCCTCATCTGTCTTCTTCAGCTTTTCCTCCTCTTCCAACATCTTTTCCTTCTTTACTTTCTTCTTCCCCATCTTCTCCACCCCCTCCATTTTCACCTTCTTGCGCTTCTCTACCTTCCCCTTCTCCTGCTTTTCCCTCCAGTCACCCCATCCCTGGGTGCTGCTGCTTCCTTGCTTGACTCTGTGCTGTCCCCTTCCCCAATTCCTGCCCCCATCAACACACTCCTCCTCAGCACCCTCCATCACCTCCCTGGGACTTTCCTCAAACTCATCCTTCCTCCTCCCTCCTTTTCTCCCCAGCTCCCTTCCCTGGTGCTTCCTTTGCTCTCGCTTCTTCTTGCTTTCTTTTTTTCTTTTCAGGTCTTGGGCATCCCCTTGTTGCTGTGGGACAAGGAGGTTCAGCTCCTCCTCCTCACCCTCCCTCATAGCCGCAAGCCCCACATCCACCTTCAAAACCCCAGGCTCTCCAGAGGGGTATGCAGCCCCACCAGCAACACCATCACTTGGGTTTGGGACCTGTGGGAAGCAGCCATAAGGGAAGAAATGCTGAGACTGGGAAAGGAGAGACCTTATCCCAAAGCCCAGGTGAATGGAGGAGGTGCTAAGGGATGGGCCCCATGCAGGTTTGGGTCCAGGGGCTGACAGTCCCCCCAGGTTTCCTACCTCAACTCCAGCCTTGGTTGTTCTTCCCACTGCACAACTTCCTCTCTGGGGTTTGCACTGCAACCTACAACAAAAGCACAGCCACTTCTCACTGCTTTGGTGAGCAGTAGCCTCCTTACATGCAGAATTAGGGGGTTGCTCCCAAATAAGCCCTTTGTTTCCCCTTCAAGCACAGCAGCAACACAGGTGCTGCAGCAGGTGGAGATATCCCAAAGCAGCAGTGACTGGCCCCCATAGGAACTGGCACCAGTTTGCAGCTCATGGCATAAGGATGCTCAACCAAGCAGGAACACAGGTTCTCCAGACCAAACAGGGGAGGTCCCAAGGAAATGCCCCCAGAGACATCTCTGCCCAGAGAAGGTGACAGGTTTACAAGGTTTGGCAGCATCACAGAAGAGGACAGGGATGACATCAGGCTGAGCATTGCTGACACACAGGAGGACGAGACCTTGTGATGGGACACATCTCCTGCGACTGTGGGGGACAGGCTCTCCCACTCCCCTCCCAAGAAGGCAGCCTGAGCACTGGCACAACAAGGAAGGACACAGCCTCATCAGTGCAACACACTGCAGGAGAAGGAGTGTCAGGATCCATGATGTCCACGATCAGCAATAGAGTTGGGGAATCCAGGAGCATTTTCCTGGTCAGCAGAGAAGTCAGGTGAATTTTGGAGCTTTCTGCAGGATTTGCAAGCATTATAAATCACCACCCTGCCCCTGTAAAATACTTTCTCACAAGGCTTCTCCAAGACAGGCAGAGAGTTGGGAACATCATAAACCTCTGAGCTGCTCATGTTCCTCATGTTCCAAAAAAAGCAAAGCAAGAGATGAACAAGACAGTAGCAGGCACAGCCTAAACCAACCTACATCTTGTAGCTTGAGCCTATATATCCAAGGGTTGAGGTGATGATGTCTCCTTGCCCACAGGGAAACTTAGGTCTGTCTCTGCTGGGTCATTACTGCCTCCCAGCTGAGTGAGATGCCCACTAGGCTGCAGAGCATCATATCCCCAGCTTGTAATTGGCACCACCATCAAAAACCCAACTTATCCAAGCAAGTAGGTGAAAAGCAACCAAAGCCACATTCCTCCAGTCCATGCTAGGTGAGCTTGGAGATGAGTTCAGACCCTTGTACCAGTCTACAGGTCAGACCCATTGCCTGCCTTTATCCCTGCTGGCACCCCTCGGCATGGCCAGCTGCTACCTAGGAAGGAGCTTAGAAGCCAGGTTTCTCCTTCCGATGAGGATGGTGGTGCCTCCCCTGCACACCCAGGTAAGAGCATGGAAAGATGAGCCACAGTTTCTGCTTTTAGCCAAAACATCCTGCAGACATGGTTTCTGCAATGGAAAGTGAGAATTTTGGCCCATTTCTAAAAGTTCATTTACATTGATGCTAAATTACCAAACTGTGGGACATCAGTGTGACACAGGGCTCAGGAAAGCCTTCGAGCCTGCTTGGGATGGAGGCAAGAAGTTAAAGAAACAAGGGGCCAAATGCTTTTTCCACACAGCTAGAACATGTTACACAATCGCCACTAAACTCATTAGGGCAAATGGCCCAGCAAAACACACTCAGCCCCTCCAATCTCATTAGTAGCCAAGCAGATTCATGACTCAGAAGGTGAAGTCTTGCCACCTTTTGGGATCGGCTCCTTCCCCAGAAGGTCTTATTAGCGGCCTCTCACCGGACATGAAAGCCCCTGCCTGTAAGACGCAGAGAGGATTAACCTGCTAAGGGCCAGCTTTATGAGTTCAGCTGCCTATCTCTGCCCAGATCTAGGATGGGGCGAGGGAAAGAAACACCCTTTTCCCAGGCTTTGCAAGGCTGGTTGTTCCCATTAGCATTTCCCCACCACCTACCTCTGTATTTATGTAGGTATGTGCATCTGAGCAATCGCGCCCTGCTGACTCTAGCATCCTTGGGGTGCTTGGATGGGGCCAGGAGCCTCTCATTCCACCCTCAAATCCCAGGATGGGGCCTCATATTCCACTTGTGATGTGAAGACGCCAGGACACAGTCAAGCTGCCCAGTGAAGGCATCAGCAGCAGAGTGGTCTCAGTGATACAGGAGGCAAAACCAGAGCTGTGCAACCCCATGGCAAGGAGAGGAAGGACAAACTTAAAGTTCTCTGGGCAAAAAGCATTCAGAAAGTGACCCAGCTTACCTTGAGGAGTCTTTCAGCCCCACTGATGGCCCTTGGTGGAAGGTCAATTTGGTCTCCGCCTGAAAGACACAAAGTGTTGATCTGGGAGAAGGTTAGCTGGCATGGGTACCCCAACAGCAACACCACCCCCAAGCAATCACTCAGCCTCTACAATGGCAGCCAGACAGGCCACAGTACCCATGTGTCATTGACTTCACCTTGCTCTTCCTCAGCCATCTTGGCTAGAAACCAGGAGCCCAAAACAGCAGGCTTTTCAACAAGTGTAAGGACAGCTTTGAGGTTTCACAGGGTTAGGAAATCCCCGTCTTAATTCCAACAACACTGAAAAGGTATTTTATAGAGCAAAAACATGAAAACTATCACCCTTCTTCTTCAACCACCTGCTAATTAGATGTGTTTCTGCTATCAGGGACAGGAGTCCAAAACAGCAGAAGGGGTGGAAGGTCTCCAAAACCATGAAGCATCAAGTGACAGCTTACAGACATCCATGCCAGCTTAGTCCTTAGAAGATTAAATGACCCTTGTAGAAGGTGGCAAGAGGGAAAGGGGGGTGGGGGGGGGAGACATAGGGTGGGAAATACAACAAGGGTGAAGAGGACAAGGAAGAGAAGGGCAAGCAGAAGGAAAAAAGCAAAATATAGGGAAAGTGGGGACAGGACCTAGAAGAAAATGAGCTCAGAGGAGACTCAAACAAAGCCCTAAGAGCTGACTCACGGAGGCCACCAGAAATGTTATCACACTTGGCACACTCTTTCTCAAAGCTGAAGCCAGGTGGTTCTGCTCCTGACCGTGCAAGGCTATGTCTAACCATGCAGTGCCCTGAAACCTGTTCCAGCTTAATCTGATGCTTGCCAAGTATTAAGGCTCTTGTTATGAATTCTGACTTCCCCAAGTTTCTCTTTCGAAGGCTTTCAAGGGAGGCCAAAACCACACAAGGATTTTTTTTGAAAGCTGCTGCTGAGAAGCTGCTAGGTTAACTCAAGGGAAAAAAAAAAAACCCAAGTTAATTATAGGTTAGTTATGGCAATATAAACTTCCGTTCCCTGGGAATACACCTGCTCTCAAATTCACAATCCTTCAGCTCCTGTCAGAAATCAGGTTGGTAAATTCAGGAGCAGACAGTCACGATCTTACAAAGAAATTCTGCATGCAAATGCCTGATGCTTGCACCAGGAACACCAACACCACCAGGACACCAACCACAGGCACCCTTGGTGGTGTTTCAAGGCTGCACCTTCAATTTCATCCATTCAGGAGTGTTTGCTGGCATTTTAAGACCCAGTTTGGAAAAGCGATGGAGACTCACCATGGGGAAGAGAAAGAACATCTCTGCTGGTTTTACATACTAAGAGGACAAGTACAATATGTTAATGTGGGCAAAGCAAAACGTAGGGGGGTATCAGCTACAATCTGTGCTCTCCAGCATCATCCAAGAAGAGCAGTGAAGACCAAATGCCTCAGAAAGGGATGCTACCAGGATGAGACCAATCCTAGCCTCAAGCTTGGAAAGTGTTGGAGACACCCATGTTCTGGTGCTCCCCATTAGTGCCAGTTCACACTCTTGGTCCAACACCAAAATGTGACTGATTCAACCCCGTCACATGCATCTCAGCTTCAGGCAGTTTACTCTTTAATTCAATTCAAGATGCTCCAAGGATCCCTTTCAGGGGCTCATAACCACAAGTTGTAGGACACCATCCTCACAGCTCCCTTGAGAGCAAACCATGAGTGCTACTTAATCCTTAATACTTAATTAAGCACAGACACCACCACATACCAACCCAGATGCAGCTCCCTCCTCTGCTTGGATCTCATCCTGTAGGCTCAAGCCAAGACTTGTCCCTTTTGCAGCCTCTTGCTTTAGAGAACTTCTTGGCCAAAAAGGAGACAGAAAAGGAACACAAGTTTTTCCCTTAATAAAAAAGCTTTTTGATAAAGCAGCCCAAGAAGAGCAGAGTTGGGCATGGTGCTCCTGTGCACTACTCTGGGGTGAACCCAGCTGGGGAACCCCAACACACAGGGGTGCAAAGCCCTACAGGTCCCATCTCCTCCCCAGCTGCCACGATCAACACACCCATCCAGCCAAAGGGTTACCTGCTGATGATGTTTTCCTGCAGTGGCTTCTCCTTGACCTCTGGTGATTTCTTCTTCCCTTTTACCATAGAGGGCTGTGCACCAGGACAGAACAGTGCAAGAGAGAAAGAAATTCACACAGTGGCTTTGATGCCCACAAAACACTGGAGACAGTCACAAGGGTCATCTCAACATCCAGGCACAGAGAGGGCTGGCTGGTACCTGCACCATGCATAGCATTTCCTTTGGCTTCTTCTTCACAACCTTTCCCCTGAGCACCTTCAGCACCTCCTGCCCCTTCCCTGACTGGCTCTTTTGCTTCCTGAGGATAAGGACAAATTCATGCCACCAAGGCCAAGCAGGCAATGCCTGCAGCAAACCCCTCGGCAGCAGAAATAAGCCATGGCATGATACCACACTGCTTAACCTCCATGTCTAGCAGCACCAAAAAAGGTCTCCCAAAAATAAGTTTGGAGGGCTTTCCCCACTGACCATTTCAGGGCTGAGCCGCCCAACAGGACCAGCTGCAGCAAGCATGATAACATGATGCTGGAAGCCCCTCAAAATTCCCTTCCATGCCCCATGGTACCCACCTGCTGGCATTCTTCATCTCAGTGGCCTTCGAGACCCTAATGGGACAGGCACCTATTGGCTCTTCAAGATGTGATACAGGGTTAAAGCAGCATCCCATAGGATGGTCACTGCAACAAGATGTGACAGTTGTGTAGCTGATAGCACCCCAGTTTTGCTCTTAAGAGGAAACCCCAACAGGTACTCACTCCACAGCCTAACCCTGAAGCATGCAGCTACCCACAGGGCCAAGCTCAGCTTTAACAAGGATCCAACTAAAACATCAAATAGAAAAGCCTTGAGCTCAGACCCTGAGCTGTTGTTGGAGACGGCACATATAACATGGCTACCAAAATAGAAGGAAAGACCCCCCAAACAGCATAGGAATTCACAGCACCAGGCAGGTGGATGGGGATTGCACACTGGGCTGGATTTACACCCTCAGAACAGCCCAGGGTACACGGCAAATATTATTCAGGCCCTAATTACACCCAGAAAACCACCACAACAAAAACAATAAAACACAGCAGAGAGACAGGAGCACAACTGAGATAATAGCTCTCCCCACCAAAGCAGGCAGCTAAGCCACCATCACCCAGCTATCACCTGTCCTCTTTTTCTCATGGATAGAGCAGCCAGACCTCCCCAAATCCCTGCTCCCCCTGGAAACTCAAAGCCTCAGAGGATGCAAGAAATAAGGACCATATTCACACAGCACCAAAGCAGTCCCTATCCATGAAGGGCCTTCACCAGTGAGACAAAAAATGTGGGCTTCCCAAGGTGAGAACAAACTACAGAGCACCAGAAGACATCCCACAAACTTTTCAAGGAGTAGAAAACACATTGAAAAACATCCATATTTTACCAGCCTTTGGTGAGCCACGAGCGCTTGCAGCTGCTGATAGGACCTCACTCAGTACATGGTGACATGCTCCCCTCAAAGCCTTGCAGACTGGAGAAGACCTCACCCCTTGCCCAGCTGCCTCCCTAAAAGCAACGCCTCTCTGCAGGCAGCTGATTTAAAGACTCCCTCAGCGCCAATTGGAGGGTCCTGCCCCAAAATGCACCCTGGGAAATGAAGTTTTAGCTCAACAACTGAATTCAAGGAGAAGCCCTAGCCAGCATCTTTTTAATAAGGGTACCTGCTGGGGGAAAATACTTTATGCTGCTTGTTGGGTTAGACTAAACACATTAAAATCAGCTTAGGGAAGTCTACCTTCCAGCAGATAACCCCTCTTCAATTATTTTATTACGTTAGTTCCCCAAACCTAGCCTTTCTTAGGTGTCCATCAGAGCCTTACTGTTGGAGTTAGAAAGGTCTTTGAGCCAAGATACTTGGTGTAGAAGGCCAATATCCTACAGAGTGTTGCATACTACTGCCTGTAACCCTTGCACTAAGCACTCACCCCCTCCCCCTCCTCTCCAGCCCTATTAATGCACGTTAGTCTATTGCTTTCACCTGGCCATCAAGCACCTTGTCACAGCTGAGCCTCAAAATGACCTCAACCACCCTCAACCTGGTGTAAGCAACACTGCTGGAAAGGGTCTAGTGCAAAGGGGCCACAGGGACTTTGCAGAGCAAAGCTTTCCCCTAAAATATTGGGTTTGGGGGCAAAAAAAGGCATTGCCCCATGTTGAAATCCCTGGCCAGGGTAAGTAGCGGGGCCACACGTTCCCCTGTGAAGATGCTGCCTGGTTCATGGCCAGGAGTGGAAACGCTCAGAGGCAGGGCTGGCTCTAGGCAAGCCCCTTTGATCCCTGTTGTGCCACCCGGGGAAAAAACATCCAAGCCACCTTTCTTGCTGGATGAGTAAAAGTTGTCAAGGAATAGGAGCCAGCCCTGGGGCAGGGAACAGGAGAGGACAACTTCATGCTGGGGCTTGTTCACTCTTGGCTGCCTTCTGTCGAGCCAGGGACTGGTGTATATTTGATTTTCTTCCATTTTTACGCTGTGACCCATATATGTTTATTCAGCTCTGATGCCTGATGAAGGTTTCTCCTAAGCCCTCTATGCTGGTTGGGATGCCCATGATGGGAAATGATGGAGTTCACACAGTGGGGTGAGGTGAGAGAAAGCTGTCCTAGCCTAGACCACCTCCAGTTCGCTTATCCATCCTACCTAAGCACAACCTGGGTTAAACTTCTTAATAATTGACAGGAGTTGTATGTATTTTTATATATTTTTCCTTTGCAGATGCTCTTCGCAGTGGGGGAGACAGGAGCAGGATGGCTCCACCCAGGGCTCTGCAGTGGGGAAACGGGGACCGCTCATCCTTTGGGAAAACCAGACTGCAAAGGGGGTCCCTGTGCGGTTTAGTGACGATATCCTGCGAGCTGCCGATCGTAATCGGGCTGAAGGCAGCTCCCTCGTCAGCAGAGGAATAGACGCCTCTCCCTACACGTTCCCTGGTGTGCAGACAGTTGCAGCCACACGGTTAAAATGCTTTCCCTTGCAAACCACTCCAGTATTTATATATATACATATAAAAAATATATAAATATAAATATAATTTGGAAAAGCATTGCTGCCATTACAGATTAAACAGTAATTCCACTTTTCTAGTCCAGCGGCTCCTTTCAGATTAGGAAGTCCAGGAGGGAGAGAAAAGCCCTTCCTAACGTACTCCCTTCCCTGGGATGGCACACTCCTTGAAACCCTGAGAAGGAAAAATTGGCTGGGAAAGGTGGAAATGGTTGAATATATTCAGCTATAAAATAAATTCATGCAATATGAAAGGTTTAATGTATGCCAGGCTAATTCCCCTCCGCCCCCTTGTTAAACAGCCGAATCTGCACGGGACTCCCCGTGCCCTATTGAATCCATGCACAGCTTGGGAATTGGATTTTTCCAACCCCTGGACACTTTTCTGAAAAATTTTGCTGGACTTAATGCTGTTGCCTAGTCCGGCTCTTATTTTACGAGCATGATTGAGAGGAAAACCCTCCTGTGGTTCAACAGTATAGCTCAGTGGGGGGGGGTGGTGGGGAAAGGGTATGATTTGCCTGTATCTGGCTGGAAAAGGTAAAAAATAAATTTGATTTTATTTCTTCATTAATTTTTGCATTGCGTTTTCTACGATACTGAGTTTTGTGCAGGAGTGGAGTCGAAAGGCTATAGCAAGGCAAGGGTATGGCATTCCCAGATGTTGCAGAGTCGCTCCAGCAGCTGTGCGAGCTGCGGTGTCACCACCCAGATGTTTGGGTTTTTTTGAGGGGGGGGAGTGGGATGCAGACCAGGAGCCACACGCAGGGGAGCACCCGGGACCCAGCGCTGGGGCAGAAGGCAGCCGGAGCTGGGTGTGTGTGGGGGTGCACGATGGGTGCCGCCTTGTGGCGCTCCCACCCCCTCCACAGCAGCCCAGGTGTTGCGGGAGGGGCGGGGGGGGGGGGAGCCCGGGGCTTGCACGGGTTGAATTATGGGGGGGCGCCCAGATGTGGCCGGGGTAGGGGCGTGTGCGCGGTTCTAAGTGGGGTCGTCCAGATGTAGCAGGGATGGGAGCGGCCGCGCGCCCAGCTGTGCTCATGGGAGGGGCGAGAGGCCCCGCCCCCCGTGACGTCACCGGCGTTCTAATTCCCACCGTTGCCACGGGCGACAGACCCTCCGCCCCTCCCCTCCCCGCGCCGCTCCGTTCCTCCCCCGCCGCTACTTCCTGTCTCGCGCTCCCATTGGCCAGCGCCGCCGCCGATCCGTGCCATCCCTCTTTCCCATTGGTCGAAGCCTGGCTCCGCCCCGCCCCACCACCCTGCTTATGCCCGGCGCCGCGGTCGTTCTCGGCCGGCAGCGCCCAACGGCGGGGCCGAGTTGGGGAGAGGGGCGGCCCGGTCTGCCGGGGCTTGCTCCGGTAAGTGGGGGTGGGTTGGTAGAGCTGTGGGGTTTGCCCTCCCCCCCCAGTTGAGGCATCTCTCTGAGTCAGTTCGAGGGTGTTGGGGGTCTGTGGGGTTTACCCCCGTCCTCCGGGGTGGCAGGCTGTTGGGTGCGAGGGGGGGGCCGCAGCAGGCGGGGGCTAGTGGGTGTTGAAGCCCCCAGCCAGGCCAGAGCTGGGCTCAGGAGCCCCTGGGGGCTGGCAGGGTGTGGGGCTAGGCCAGGAGAAGTGGAGCGGCCCCAGGTGGGGACACCAAGCCCCAGAGCCAGCCGGTGAGGTCAGGCAGGAGCCTCCAGTGCGGGCCCATCCCCCACCCCACCTGTGGATGCGGCGTCCCTGGAGATGATGCCCCCTGAGGAGGAGAGCTTGGATGGTGGCGGGGACAGGGATGGTGGCCTCGTCCTCCTGCAAGGCCTGAAGAGCGGCAGCACCCGGAAGGTGAGGCACGGCCATGGGGTGCTGTGGGGGGGTGCAGGGTGGCAAAGCACCCAGCTGATGCTCTGTGGGGATGGTGGTCCGTGTGGGTGGGGGTGCAGGTCTGTCCTGGCCATCAGGTGGTGCTGGGTGCGTTGGGGCACAGCAAGGACCTGGTTGAGGAAGGGCTTGATGGGCAAATGAAATGTGGCAAGTAGCTCATCCCTAAGCAGACCTACACAACTATCTCATGGCTCATCATTCTTCAGTGCCACTCCTTTATCACATCTTCCTCCACTGGCTCAGTCTGCAAGCTTCCCAGCAGCTACTTTTAACCAAAATCTCCTGGATTTTGGCTTTTTCTCCTTCCTGCACTGCCTGTCCCTCCTGTTGTTGTCAGAGGTACCTGGCAGGGTGTTGCTCACTGAGTTTCTTCTCCAGGTGCTGTCCATAAGGAAAGTCGGTACAACAGCAGCCTGGCCATGCCTGTGAGATGGGGCCAGTAGCTCCGCTGGCATCACTTCTTTAATTAGTAACAGCAGGGTGAAACCAGTGGGGCTTGTCCTCAGGCTGCCACTGTCCCAGCTGCTCAGCTTTCCATGCTGTCCCTTGGGTATCAGTGCATGCATGTTCCTGGGGTCAAGTGTTGCTTTTCACAGGAAAAGATGAGTAAACATGAGTTTTTGGGGCTGTTTAAGTGTGCCTCCCGTTAGGTTTGTCCCCTGGGAGCCAGCTTTACAAACCTGCTGTGAGTTTGCCCTGTAATCTGAGCTCTTCTCACAAGTATGTAATTTTCAAAACTTGCTCTTCAGCAGAGCACTGCATTTCTGCAGCCCTTTGGCAAAAAACCCACAAACCCAAACACCCCAAAACCCAGCAGTCAAAAAAGCAGAACTCATCCAGGCTCTCTTTAGAGGTGTTTTTTTCCTGAATGAGAGCTGAGATTGCAGCCCTGGCTGAACAAGGATCAATCTGATCTTGAGTCACTTGAGCCTGGCCTCTGACTGCAGCTAAAGAGGTTGCAACCTTAAACCAGGTTGGAGTTTACTCAGGGTCTTGTCTAAATAGCAGGTGCTGCTTGTAAAGGAAGATTAGCTGGAGTTCTCTTCTGCTTTATATGAACATAAAGTTTATATATTTTATGGATGAGCTGTTCCCTTATATAAGCAATTGGTTTACCCTGTCTGATGGATCTCTAGCACAGAGAATAACATAGGAAAATATTGCAAAACTTTTGGCGGGGGGGGGAGGGGAGGCTGGCAGGGGATATGTAGCATCTGTCATAACATGGTTATTTTTTAATTAAAAAAAGCACCTGATTAGACTTCCTATTAATGATATCAGTTTTTAATTTAAAAGAAACTATCAATATAGCATTCTAGTTGTGGGTTTGGTTTTGTGTTTTTGGTTTGTGGTTTTTTTTTTTACCCCGAGAGCATCAGGGGCTGTGGATGGGACCACTGTATGTTTGCTCCCTCGCAGGGGATCCTGAATGCTGCTGCAATAGTGATTCTTTATTATTTTTTTTTGCCAAGGTTCATGTACCGGGGCTGAAGATTTAATACATCTGTTTCCTGCTGGCACCCTGCCCCAGCTTTCATGATGCCCTATGCCTCCCCCAGCTCCCTGGAGCAGTTTCACACTACTAAAATTCAAGCTATAGATGCAGGTTTTGCTGCTTAAAACCCCCAATCCCCCATATTTTTATTTCTCACCCCCCCCATTTTATTTTTCCTTCCTCTTACTGAGTGCATTAGCCAGCAGCGAGGGCACTTCGCTGGGAAATTTAAAACCTTAATCCTCCACTCATTTGTTAAAAGGCTGTGTGATGTAACCATATTCTCAATAAAAGGTTTTAGAGGTTTTAGCTGGTAATGTCTCCCACAGAAAAACAGCTTGCAGCCGGAGTGCTTCATGAGATTAGTTTCATGATAGGGACTTTATATATAAATAGATGTTCAGGGAGCAAAAACGTTTGTTGTGACCTACTGGTTGTCTTCCAGTAACAGCCTATATTACTTTCTGAAATGCCCTTGTTTGGGAGGAGAAGGAAATTGTTGATAATCTTTTATGAAGGAGAATGTTAAAGCCTGCTTTTGTGTGTGGGGTAGTTCTCCAGCTTTTGTTTTGCTCTCTATCCCACAGGCTAATGCAGCTAAACGAGGGTCACTTGGCCACTTGTCCTGTGCTGGCCTGACTCAAACTTGTAGGTTGCGAAGAGGAATAATAATCCCAGTCGACAGCTCTGATTCTATCAAAATAGCTTATAGACCAGCATGGTTCTGGAAATAAAACGGGTGCTGAGAGCTTGATGTTCCAGTTACCTTATTTCTACAGTGATTTTTTTTTTCCAGGTGCTGGATCATCTGTGCACTGGGAAACATCCCTTTTTGGGGACAAAGCTGTGTTAGGAAATACTGAGCCTGAGTGTGGATGAAAATAGGCACTTGCTTTTTTTTTTTGAGTGGGAGGTGTAAACATTTACCAGGTAAAACCTGCAGGGCTGAGGTTGTACCTAGAGACCATGTACTCAATGCATAGAGTTGGGACCATGGATCAAGGGTATCTCTGTTAACAGCAGCGTCAGCGCTTCCTAGAGCTGTGGAAATTGTTGTAATCTTCATCTGTTCTTTGTTCTGGTGCAAGAATTTTGCTCTAGCTTTTACTATTGAGAAAATCTTGATATTCTGGTGCATGCCTTGATGCAGACTTGAGTGGCTAAACACAGCTTGGACTTGACCAGCTTTTATGCAGTTGCCCACCTCTGCTTGAATTGTGCTTGATGGTTGGTCCTTGACCCTCCCAAGCACTGATCTTTGGCTCTTCATTCACCATCCCTGCTGGGGTTGAAGGCTTCCTGGGTGCAAGCCATATGATTTCCTTGCACTTTAGCACCTCATGCTCCTTAGTGTGCTGTTTTCTTTCATTGCATTGTGAGTGTAGACGGGTAGTGCTGGAAAGGTTGGTTGGTCCCTGACTTGGTGCAGGAGCTCATCACCCAGAACCCACTTAGCAGAGAGCTCTGAAGACTGGGTGCCTTTAGGGTTAACAAGAAACCGTATCTAGCACTGGTGTGGATTTTAACAGTGCTTGTGAATCCTGGTCCTACCTAGAGGAATTCTCCTCTGAATGAGAAAACAGTTTGCAGATGAGATCAGTCCTGATGTCCAAATGTTGCTGTGGCTCTGTCTGCAAGTGTGGCCCTTGTGGCTATCAGGTGTCAAACTGAGATCTTGGGCTTCTCTTGTAGCCTTGCTTGGCTTTGTCTTTGGCTTCAGAGGATTTTTATTATTTATTCTGTCAGTTCTCTCTGTGCATGGAAGCAGCACCTGGGGTGTCTTTTCTGGGAACTGCTGGGGTAGGAGGAGATGAAGTGGAGGTGAGAGACATAGGGAGCCAGGCTCCAGCAGAGCTCCTGCCACTTCCTCTTGAGGAGTGTATTTATGCCCTGATCAACCAACGCCAGCAACTGATTGCTGTGAGGAGGGAACAAGGCAGCACTGGAGAGGTCAGATGAGAGAAATCCCAATGGGTTGTCCAACAGAAGGCTTGAACAATGTCATCTTCCTTCCCTGGGAAAGCGTTAAATAGTAGTACTTTTGATGTCTTTTGACTCCCTTCCCTTAAAAAGCAGTAAGCTGTCAATTCCCTAGGAGGCATAACATAAAATTAAAACAAAATTATCCTTAAGGCTTTACGGAACATACGCAGCAGTCTGGGCACCTTTGCCAAATGCAGCTGGGCTACACTTAACATGTTCGTGGTGTCCACCATCCTCCAAGTTGGTCTGAGCAGTAAAAGCTGTGATGGGCCTAATCCTGCCATGAGACCTCAGCTATATCCATGAGCTCTGGTTGTCTGGTATCTAGCACATCGCTGTGTTGTGAGACTGGGTCTGAGCCTGTGTTGTCTGACACGAGGTACCAGGACTGCGGTGCAGATGTGCTGCTGTGAATGGTCTTAATGACAAATCTTGGGACAGATAACCTGCTGTGGTGGAAATAAAGTTATACCCTCACTGAGAAAGAGGGAATTGTGTGTAAAAATGCCTGACTGTCCAAAGCAGCAGCTCATCTCTTACATATTGCATTGCCTGGCACCAGGAGTCTGCGTGTTTGTATATGCACATGGCAGTGATGCAGGGCTGGCTGGTGCCCTGTTCCCTTTGCAACTTTCTCCTTGAACTTCCCTGTACTTGGATGTGAAGGTTGTCTCCTTGGTGGTGAGGCTGCCTGTAGAGCCTATGTCAGCACCAGGTGATGATTCATCTCACCACTGCCGTATTATGGGTGTCTCCAGTCTCTGTGTAAATTAAACTTCTTTCGTTTCTCCTGCTATTCTGTGGGCACTTTCCAGCTGCTTTAATTGGCAGGAGTTCTGGTGACTGTTTTGTGGCTAAAGCTGGTCTTGGAGATGACGCAGCTTGGTCTGTGCTTCAGCAGGTGGGCTGTGGAGCCCCTCCTGTGATCCAGCCAAGCCCTGCAAGTATATAGGAGCTTTTGCTGCAATGCCCATTGAGGCTATAATTTAACTCCCAGCTACAGACCCCTTTCTCATTTCTCTGAAGAGAGCTATGTCTGGCTCCTGCCAGCACGCTCCTGGTCTATGCCTATTCCTCTGGGCAGGGATGCAGGAGCCCCTTAAGCAATTGGATCTGCATCTCTGTTTCTCTCTTGCTTATGGCTTTACCAGCATGTTCTAGGATTGTGTTTTCCCTTGTCACAGTAACAGCTCACAGTCATCCTTAGATTGCTTCATACACTTAAGTTTTGCTTTTGCTCAGTTGCTGGAAGCAACTGCAGTTCCAGCAGAAACCAAAGAGCAGAAATCAGTCCCTTTATGCATGGCTTTGCCCTTTGGACTTGCTGGCATACACCTCTCCTGACAGGTGATTAGGTTTTTCTGTCACTAGGGCTGGGAGGCAGTGGCCTTGTTTTTTTGGCACCAGGGTCACAAATAATGGTATAGGTGTGCCTTGTCACCCAAGACATAGCCAGGCTTCATTTCCTGGAGATGTGAAGTGCAAAGTACACTTGGTGATCATCTCTAAACACTTGCTGCCTGAGGACTTGCTTATAGAAGGAAATGTAACCATGTAATTGCCCTATTTAACACCACAGATGGGTGCTCTTGAACTGGAAGAGGTGTTGGGGAGCTGGCACCACCATTACGTCATTGTGTTCTCTGCGAAGATAGACTTTGAGTTGGCAGAAGCCTTGACATCCCTTAAAGGGGATCTGTTTGTCTTGGCCTCCTCTGGAAAGGGTCTTCTGGCCTTTTCCCTTTTCTTCCTTATGTGGAAGCATTGGCTGAGCACTTTCTGTAACTCTGTCATCTGCCTGTGCAGAGGGTTGAACACAATGTTATTTGGCAAATGTCTTTGAGCATAAAATGGCCTTGCTACAGTAATACTGGCTGTAATCCTGCTTTGTCAGAGGCAGTAAACTTCAGAACCGGACACAACTCGTATAACTTAATGATGCACACCTCATTCATTTTTATGGCTTTCTTAACATATGCTGTCCTCTGTGTACATACAAGTTGTGCTGTTCCCTGTCTGCTGCACAATTTATGGCCCCTTACTGGAAGACTTAGGTCCTTGCTTTCCTTTTGTAAAAGCTTTAAACTAGGAAGGTTAAGAAATCTCATGTTTGACCTGCCAGCTCCTTAAGCACCCAACTCTACTCTTCCGCTGATTTCCCTATGCGCACCCCAAAGCCCAAGAGGCTGTTGAAATAACACCTCTTTCTTCTTTGAGGTCAGCTCTCAATGGGTTGACCTCAAAAGCTTGTGCAAAGAAGAATTAAGCAAGGAAGATGCCTTTTAAAAATGAACACTAGGTTTTGGTGGGGCTTTTTCCCTTCGCACCCCCTACGTAAGGCATGCTTATATCCGTCACCACTTTAGAAACTCTGTGCTGTAGTTTTTAGCTTTTGAGTGCAACTTGGAGAGTATGGGTACAGGCAAAGTGTTGGCTTCTTTTAAACATAAGCTGTTGGAGGATGGGCATGCTTGCCTCTTGACTCCATCTCCCCTGTCTACCTTTTGATTTAAATATGGCTCTTTTTTGCTTGTGGTGGTGTTTACTTTCATATGTAAGTTAGCCTTGGCTAAGCATGTTATTCTGGAGCTGAATTTTCTTCTTGCTCCTATATTTGTGAAATAACATCATTTCTGCAATGCTTCAGGAGCAGGTGCAGCCTAGGCTTGATTGTTCCCCATGGTGGCCTTGGCATTGGTCCATGGCAGCCAGGGATGATGCTTTGGGACTGATGGCAGATCTTCTTTTGGAGAGATATGCTGCAGTCCCATGGGTTACTGCACTTCCCCAACTTCATAAGGGGTGAGTAGCAAAGCAAGGTGTGGGGAGAACACATGAAGTCCCTAAGGGCAGCAAGTCTCAAGATCCTGACTTGACATCCTCACCAGGCTTTGGTATTACATTAGGTGCTCTAATACCTGACTTTCTGGTACCTTTTTGCTGTTGGCTTAGGAGCCTGCATGGGAATTGATAACTATCTCATTAAATCAGATTGAGAAAACACTGTTCAGAATGGGGTGGGGGCAGGGGGGAACCTTGCAGCTTTACAGATGGCTTAGTGTCTCTTAGAGGAAGATGTTTAGGCAAATCCAAATGCCATGACTGCCTGGATGTTGTCAAATCGTGTTTGGTCCCCAGCTACCTCAGGGCTTGCAAGTGTTCCTGGAAGGTAGCTCCTCTTGTGGCCCTGAAGAAAGATGAGGTGATTAACAGTTATCAAAGCTGCTCTGTTTGCATGCTTGAGAGGGTTCGTGTTCATCAGCTTTGACGCTGGTGGTGCCTTGAATTTTGCCTCTTGGTGTTGTCTGAAGCTAGGCATGGGAGAAGTGGGGAGCCGCCAAGTCAATTAAATAAACCCCAGAATTGCTTTTGCAGTGAAGAGGTTTTAACGCTGAA
The DNA here is from genome assembly GCF_015220075.1 of Falco rusticolus. Taxonomy (NCBI): domain Eukaryota; kingdom Metazoa; phylum Chordata; class Aves; order Falconiformes; family Falconidae; genus Falco; species Falco rusticolus. The sequence goes on from NC_051189.1 coordinate 11,922,113, forward strand.
TATCTTGAGGAGCCATCCTAGCATCTTCTCATGCCACTCTGCATCTTCTTTTCTTTCTTAATTTCTTCTTGTCTTGTCATCCAACAAGGCAGTATTCATGGACCTTCTCTATGGCTTTAGATAGTCTTTCCATCCATGTGCCTCTTCCATCATGTCTTACCTGCAGCTTCCTCTGGCCTCCTGCCCATGTATTCAGGTAGTCTTTGCCACCTGCTGCCCCTGCTCCCTGCCCCCCCCCCCCCAAAAAAAACCCACCCAAAACCAACAAAAAAACACCACCCCAAAACAAAAAAAAACCCAACAAACCAAACAAAAAAACCCAAACAACCCAACAAACTCTTCAAATCCTCTGACTGCTTTCAAGCAAACCTTTGCAGGAAGTGTGAAGGTCTCAAAGGTGATGAAAGCTCCTGTAGGAAGAGCTGGAGGCAGAGAAAAGGTGCTTTCCACCTCCAACAGTTGCTACCAGGGTTGTTGAGTTTTGGACAGATTTTTGTGGCTCTGGAGGCAGAAAGAGGGGGCCTCGATCCTGCTTGCTTACATGTATTTGGACATATTTGCATAAGCATTTGGCTCACATGTCTCTCGAGCTGACAAGCACACACAGCTTTTGTCTGTAAACCTGAGAGGCTGTTGAAATTTTAATAAGCTCCATTTTTTTCTTTACTGCTCCTTCTCCTTCCTTAAGCTTTAACTCCCATGTGTAGGTTAATGTCCTGCACTGTATGAAGAAACATCATTGAAGGCACAATGTTTGTAATCAGCCTTCAATAAAAGAAATACTTGTGTAGTACCTTAAACTACATCTACACAAGAAGCTCCTTTCTAAACAAGAATTTGATGCTGTCGTCTTTGCTTTGAGAGCCTCTGGGTGCTCAGATTTGAGTAGTGCAGATGTGGTTGGGTTGGGTTTTTTTTCAAGGACCGTTTACAGTGATGACCCATCTCTTTCTTGCTAGAGAAAACCTGGCATGGTCCCTTCTTGGGCGTCAAGGTGTGGGATTCCTTATCCTTTCCCTTTTTCTTCCAACTTCTGGATTTTTTCCCTGGCAAGCCAACAATGTGTGCAGGATGGGTGTGTTGCCCCAGGACAAATCCAGAAGCGGCGCTTCTGGATCAGCCTTTCATGTATTTGCTCCTGAGTGTCTCAGACACAAGATTTGTGCAGCTGTTGGAGTGTTTTCATTAACATCCCACTTAATTGCATTTCCAGAATAGTCAGTCTCATGCTTCCAGCTTCTTCCTTCAGTAATTTAAACAAATTATGGATTACTGTAAAGCACTAAGCCTGCAGATTTACGGACCAGATGAAGTGACCCTGATTCCTCAGTCTCCAATGTACCAATTAAGACCTCAAATCTTTCACTTAAATGAAAATGCTAATGTTAATCCCAGACCCTTTTTAAAGGGGGCACCACTTAGTGGTCTTCAAATATGAGAAATTATTTTTCAGAAGGCTGAAGTCCATGAAAATGCAAAATTTTCCATTCCCTACTTGCTAATCAAAGCTAGTTGCGTACTTTTTTGAGCAAGGATTTTTTTTCTTTTGTTGTAAGTCTAAAGGTTGTTGCTTAAAAATTAGACTTGAGTTGCAAGGAGAAACTTCCTTTGTGTCTCTCTAGGCTAGTGCTAAATGCAAACAGAGGAAAAAAAAAAAGGGTTTTTTTTCCCATTCGTACTGCCTCAGAAAAATGAAATAATCTGCTAGAAGCAAATTTTCCCAGAGTAACACTGGGACTCTACAGTGTCCTCTGAAGAGGTAACCAAGTGTTGCCGTGGCTTGTTGGATTTGAGACTTTTGTGACCCATCTTGGAGGATGAGGTGATACCTGGTGAAGCCCACAGATCTCTACATGGATGAAATTAGCTGAGAAGGTGTTTTGGACAGAATGAGAGCAGGCACTGTTGGAGCTCTGTAGAATCTCTTGAGTGGTGAAACCCTTTCTTGCTGTGGAGGCAAGAGGCCCACCAGTAGCAGTGGAGGGAAAGCACTGGGGAGAAGGGTAAGACTGATATGCATAGCTAACAGAGGTTTTCTAAGGGAAGCAAGAGCGTGAAATAGTGGCTTTGAGGGATTTCGTTTAGTGCTACAGTGGATCTTGATATGTTCTTGGAGGGATCTGCCTGTGCTTTGCACTGGTGTATGAAGAGCAGGCTTGGAGGGCTTCATCCTCTTAAACTACCCAACCTTGTGCCATGCCAAACAGGTGCTGTGTTGTTGTTTTGGGTTTGGTTTTTTTTATCGAGGGGTCTTTAGAGGCTCATTTCATCCATTTGAACCTCTCCTCGCACAAGGGAAATCATCTCTTCTTGGACAGAGCTTTTGTGGCCCTGGATTCGGAGACCCTCCTTGTGGCAACCTCACTGCTTTGGGCATCCCATAATAACCTCTTGCCCCTGTGAGACAGAGGGATATTGCTGTCTGTTATTTCTTGAAGTCGGAGATTAAATGTTTCCCTGTCTGCAGAAAGTCCAAGCCAAAGCCAAGGAAGGAGGCAGGGATGGAATTAATTTACTGCTTTGTACAACTCATTTCTCCACCCCCATGAACTCTTGACTTGCTGCCTGCACTCAATCCCCTAGAGCCAGCAGGAGATGTGAGCACATATAGACATAGGGTCACATCTGTTCCTGAGCTTGAGGGTTATATTGAGCTCATCTGCAGCCCCTTGGGTCTTATCTTGTGTCTGGATGGCGAGACCCTGGGAAGGAGATGCTTAGTTCCTGTTCACAGCTGTGTTTGGGAAGCCTTGCTTAGAAAATAAATCGCTGTAAGCAACATGTGGTATTAGATAGTAAACCCTTTATTTCAAACGAAATGCTGAAAGTGCCAGTTTTAATCCCAAAATGGTGGTTGTTTGCTTTTTTTTTTAATTTGTTGGTGAGACCCTGCCCCTCTCTCTCAGCAGGGCTGCGACCCCTTTGCCCAGACCCAGCGCAGCAAACTGCAGCATCGCCGGGCAAGGATTAACCAGCAGATCAACAAGGAGATGAGGATGCGAGCGGGGGCAGAAAACCTCTTCCGGTGAGTCCTGGTCCCCAGAGCATCTCTCTGGCCCAGGGATCTGGCTGGAGGTGAAAATATGGCCTTGATGTCTAGGAGGCAGGTGATGCTGGCACTCCCCTGGCTATGGTTGGGGTTTGCTCAGCCCTCTCTTGACTTTGCAGTATTCATGCTAGAAATGCCTGCCCTCCATCTGGTGCAATGCTAATGCTCTGCATTTTCATGAAAAATGATGACTTCAATGCCCTGAGAGACTGGTACAAAGCAGGATGTGAGCAGGTGGAATAACAGAAATAAATGTTTAACTAGGATTGAGTTTAGACACCTGAGCTCCTGTCTGATAACCCCAGCAAGTGGATCAAATCCAGCTTTAGTTCTAAAAATCTATAAAAAAGCACAGGCGCAGTGCTTCCACTGGAGCAGAATCTGAAAATTCAAGTATGTCTTTGCAGATGGGCACAGTCCAGTGGGTCTTCACCCTGTTGGAAGATGCATTTACGGGATGGCACCTTTGCATGGCTTTTAGATAGCAGCTGGTCCAGCCGAAATGGAACCAGTGCATTACTGTCTTCCCCAGCAGGGTGTTCATAATGCAATTGCATTATTATTTACATTTTTTTGCATGCAATTGTGTGCTCTTTTATTTTCTTGTTAACCCAAGGATGATCTTTCTTTTGTAGCTCTTGTGTGTATCTCATGTTCCTGTAGGATACTGGAACACGTGCAGGGTGGGCAGGTCTGTTAATATAAGAACATATAAGGCTTCCCTAAAATAGTTTTTTGGCGTATTTTGCCTGTTTGATATTTTCGTTTTTCCCCAATAAAATAAAATTGACATTTTACTTCTGAATGTGAATGTTTTAATATCAGTTGCATGTTCATGTTGCACCTGGAAGAAGGGAGTAATAGTTGCTCCACCAAACTATAGGAAGAAATGGTATTTTACTGGTGGGTGAGGACAGTGTGGCTTCCTAGGGGAGGCAATGTTACAACTCCCATACTCTACTGCTTCAACCAGGCTGCCGTGCCTCATCTAATTTAAAAAAGTCATGAAATCCCAATGTCTGCTGCTCCACGTGACTCCCTTTTATTATAAAAAATTAGGAGAAAATGTGCTGGCTCAGCAGAAATGTGCCCGGCTGCAGTTTTAGTGTGAACAGTGGGAATCAGAGCCACGTGCAGGGGAGTGAGCAAAAATGTGATGCAAAACACATCTTAATTATTCTGCCAGGGAAATGCACTGATGGGGCTTTTTTTCTTGTTGTTGTTGGATGAGCAGTTTGAATGTCCTTTTGTAGCAGCCAATTTTCCTCCCTCCCACAAGTCCACTTTGCAGCTGGGTAAAGTAATAATGTGGGTTTCTGGGCGCTATGGTTCTCAGAGCTTATGAAACAGGAAATCTGGGGGGGGAGGCAGGAATCAAGCTTGTGCATGAGATTAAAGGTTGGGGGGGATGGTATGTTGTAAGTCTAAAGGTTATTGCTTAAAAATTAAAGACTTGAGTTGCAAGGAGAAACTTCCTTTATGTCTCTCTAGGCTAGTGCTAAATGCAAACAGGGGGATAAAAGCTGCGGGTTGCCCAGCCTGGAGTAGTGTTTGCAGCTGAACTTGTTGGTTTCTTTGCCTCTGAAAAAGAAAAAAAAAAACCAAACCCCAAACCCAACTCTGAATGCTTTACAAAAATAATCTCCCAAACTGTTCTGTTCAGCGTATCAGTCTCCTTTCCTGGAGAGGTTGTCGTGAATGGTGTGTTGGAAAAAATGCATGTGGTGTTTGCTCAGTTAAGAGGGTTTGTTTGCTGGATAAATAAATGGGTAGAGGCAGCGGAAACCTTTTCCTTTCTTGTTCAAATACTGGTGCTGAGCAAAGCAATCTGGGAGATAAAGGTGTTGCCAACTAACCAGTTTCTTTAAAAGAAAGCAAAAAAATAGATCAGAAATCTCTTTGGTGTTAACTAAGCAAACAGCTGATAACTTCACCGAGGAGGCTGATGGAGACACATAGGCTCAGCTCTTGCTCCGGGCAGGGGCCATGAAAGCCTCGCTGCAGGTTTGCTCACAGAAACAATTGAGTGATTCCCTAAATTACCTCTCTGAGAGGTACTGTGCTCTTAATTGCTGCGTGTGGCTCTTGTACAGTGCAAACTGAGTGCCCCAATGTGACTTTGGGCTTTACAGCCTTAACCTGGTGGCAAGTCCTGGAAACACTTGCATGTGCATGCAAAATCCTGCAGAGCAAAACTGGGCTTGACTAAGTGCTATGTCCTTTCTACTGCAGAGCAGGGGTGAAAACACTGGTCAGAAACATATCGTGTGTATGTGCAAGTGTTGCCTTGGTGTTGCTGGGTTGCAAATCAGCACAAATCAGCTTTCGGTAATATAAGAAATTAAAAAATTACTGTTGCCAGCTAGGGGCAAGACAGGGAAATTCTTTAGTTCATGTTGAAGGAAAATTGTAGCAACAGTAGTGATGCACCCATGTCTTGGAGGTGTTGTGATGTGTGGAGGACTAGAATAGCAACTAAACATTGGTTTATGTGGAAAGATGATTACTGTGCTGATACCTTATGCAGAATTGCAAAAGTGCTGAAGGATGTTTAATTGGAAGCAGCCGCAGAGATCTTGGGACCTGCTGTGGTTTTGCTTTTGTTGTTTAGAATAAATAAATAAAAAAAAGCATTGGTCTTGGGAAATCCCAGCAAAGGGAACTCAGGAGAGTTGATGCTGAAGGACCAGCATCTTAAAAAGAAAACAGCATAGCTCCTTCTACTACCCTGAGCCAGGTCAGGGCAAAGCCCTGATGGGATGCTATCCACAAAAAAAAAAGTCCAAGGCAACATCCTCTGCAAAAGCTGGGGGAAAGTGGTGCCCTGGCCAAGCAGACCTTGTGCATGTGGTGTTTTTCCTGGAGCCTGATGTGATTTAGCATGAGCAGCCAAAGCCCCTTTCAGCTCTGGGTTATCTCTCCCTACTTTCCTTCAGAGCAGATAAGAGGGGTATAATCAGCCTGGGAGCTTGTCTTGCTCCAGCAGGCAGCTGAAATCAATCCTTGATGTTTACATCTCCTGACATGCATGAGCAGGGAAGGGTCCAGCTCTACCAATGGGTGAGCACCAGAAACCTCTCTTGCAGAGGGGTTGTTTGCACCCAAAATAAGTTGTGTTTTTTTTTTTGTTCCTCAGACCCAACTATAAACCACTTTTATTTGATGTGGGTGAGGGCCTTGAGTGCTCATAGCCAAATCTGAAGCTGCGCTGGAGGGTGGGTGCATGGATGGGCAAGGGGAAGGCTGCTCTGGGGCAGAAATAACAGGCTCATCTGAGCAGGGTGCAGCACTGTAATGAGTTTGCCTGGCCTTGACCTCCACGGCACAGTGATCTGGATGCTCTGAATTCCCCGATCCTAAAAGTCTGAGAGAGATGGGGTGGTTCAGGCTGGAGAAGAGAAGGCTCCAGAGAGACCTTGCAGCCTTCCAGTACCTAAAGGGCACTTACAAGAAAGACAGGGACAGGCCTTTTAGCAGGGCCTTTAGTGGTAGGACAAGGGCTAATGGCTTTAAACTAAAAGAGGGTAGATTCAGACTAGATATAAGGGAGAAATCTGTTACAATGAGGGCTGTGAGACACTGGACCTGGTTGCCCAGAGAGGTGGTAGGTGCCCCATCCCTGGAAATGTTCAAGGTCAGGTTGGGTGGGGCTCTGAGCAACCTGGTCTAGTGGGAGATGTCCCTGCCCATGGCAGAAGGTTTGGACTAGATGACCTTCAAAGCTCCTTTCCAACCCAAACCATTCTATGATCAAGTGCAGAGCAAGAAGCATGGTTCTGTGGGAAGATTTGGATAGATGCACGCGGTATTGCGCTGCTGGATAACTTAATCTCTATTGGTGCAATCAAATGGTGATAAATAAAGGCATTGATGAAATGGGAGAGGTTTGATCCCCATGGTGTTGTCTTGCAGGGCCACCAGTAACCACAAGGTCAAAGAGACTGTTGCCCTGGAGCTGAGCTACGTGAACTCCAACCTGCAGCTGCTGAAGGAGGAGCTGGAGGAGCTGAACAGCAGCATGGATGTGTACCAGAATGACAGGTACACCAGGCAGCCAAGCCAGGCGGGCAGCTGCTTGTGGTGTTGGAAGAGCAGCTTGCTTGGTTGGGATTTGATTATTAGTACTGTTGTTGTTGTTATTACTACTTTTTTGCTCTTTCTGAGAGCAAGGCAGCCTTTCAACTTGCACCCGTTGTTTTGCCTTCCTGCTCTGCAGAGGGTTTGGCCTCTGGCAGGGACCACAAGGTGGTGGCTGGAGAATAGGAGAGGACTTGGGCATGGGCTAGGCTTGCTGGAAAAAGTTTTTCATTCTGGGAACATCAGTGTTTCATTTATAGAGCTGCAAGGAGAGCTAACTCAACAGCTTTTCCTAGCAGATACTTAGATATTTGGGAATGAATGGGTACACCCTCTGGACACTGGTGTCCCAAAGCAGGAGGAATAGCAGGAATCATCTTCACTTGCATCACCCCCCTTTCCTGAGCATCCCACCGGAGCATGAGTTTTTTCCAGGAGGTAAAATAAGGTATTTCGTGGAAGAAATTGAAAGTGTGGCTTCTTAGGTGCCCAACCTTCTGCTCTGGCTGTTCTCAGAGCAGGCTACTCCCCGAATTCTTTTCACATTGAGGGTATTGGGTTATTTTTCTCTCTTTCTGAGGTTAGACCTTTTGTTAATTGAAATGCTGTGTTGCTTTGAAATGCTTACCCAGTCACCTTGATCTTGACTCACTGGTGCAATAATCCTAGCACGCTCACCAGCAGCAAACCAGTATGCCAGACTGGCTCAGCCATGCCATTTTGCTGGGTGAGAAAAGCAGAAATCCCTGAGGCAGAACATACCGGGGATGCTGCAGCAACGTGGGAGCCAATGCCTCTCCTTGCCTTCCTGAGATGGATGGGTGGATGACACCAAGCAGAGTGGTGCGGTTGCCATGCCTGAGGGATGGGATGCTATCCAGAGGGACCTGAAAAGCTGGAGAAGTGGGCCCATGTGAACCTCATGAGATTCAGCAAGGCCAAGTGCAAAGCCCTGTGCTTGGGTCAGGGCAACCCCTGGTATCAATACAGGCTGGGGGATGAAGGGATCGAGAGCAACCCTGTGGAGAAGGACTTGAGGGTACTGGTGGAGAAGCTGGACACGAGCTGGCAATGTGAGCTTACAGCCCAGAAAGCCAGTTGTGTCCTGGGCTGCATCCTGAGCAGCGTGGCCAGCAGGGTGAGGGAGGAGATTCTGCCCTTCTGCTTCACTCTGGGAGTGTTCCCCCGTGGAGCACTGCATTGGAGCATGTCCCGTCCTTGAACTTTGGGGTCCTCAACACGAAGACAGACAGTGACCTGTTGGAGTGGGGCCAGAGGAGGCCACGGAAGGGCTGGAGCACCTCTCCTGTGAAGAAATGCTGAAAGAGTTGGGGATTGTTCAGGCTGGAGAAGAGAAGGCTCAGGGGATACCTTCTTGCAGCCTTTCAATACTTAAAGGGGCTTATAAGAAAGATGGGGACAGACTCTTCAGCAGGGCCTGTAGTGATAGAACAAGGGGTGATGGTTTTCAAGTAAAAGATGGTAGATCCAGACTGGATGTGAGGAAGAATTCTGTTACAATGAGGGCTGTGAGACACTGGGCCAGGTTGCCCAGAGAAGTTGTAGAAGCCCAATCCCTGAAAACATTCAAGGCCAGGCTGGACCAGGCTCTGAGCAACCTGGTCTGGTGGGAGATGTCCCTGCCTATGGCGGGGGGGTCAGACTAGATTCTGTGGTTCTATGTCCATCCACATGCTTTTCCTAGCACATGGTTCTCCTTGAGGGAGGATTGCTGTGCTGTTGGGGGTGCACAGACATGCGAAGACCAGGAGAGCATCAGTGACTCCATCCTGTGGGTTGCTTCAATATTAAATGTCAGAGCAAGATGATGTGGGTATAGGTTTGTGGCATCCCCTATGGGGAGAAGGCTAAGGGAGCCCATATCTCCACCACCCTTGGGTGTTTGCTGCACTCAAAGGGCCTGTTACAGTCTCTGAATGTAATCCTGGGTGTTGGCCCTTCTGTGCTAGAAGTAGGGATGCGTGCAACATTTCCTGTGTTGTGTGCATCCTCCCCAAGTTTTTCCCTGTCAGGGTGGCTCGGCTTTTCCAACCTGCCACTTGTTTGCCCTGGTTTAAAAAAGAAAACAGCAGCAGCAGAAACCCCAAAACCCTGCCCAGGCCACACAAAAGCCCCTTTGTTTGCTCTAGGCATTGGATTCAAGCAGAAATCTTGTTAGGGAACGAGCAGTAATGGCTTTTCTGCACCAATTATAGCTCTTGAAGCTGTTTATTCAGTATGAACAGATGAAAATGTGGGTGCAACCTCTCTGCCCTGCTCCCCAGGTTTCTGCAACTTTCTTTGCCTCTTTGCATGCTTGGAGTAATGAGTGGTGTGCTATCAGTGGTTTCTGGAGGGTAACAAGCAGTGGCTGTTTTGCAAACCTGGGTTGGTGAAGGCTTGGTCCTGCCTGATCAGCCTTCCATCTCGCTCACTGCCAAACTTTCTTGTCTCTTTAAACGAGTCCCCTGGGAGGCCAAGTGTCCAAGGACATGATCACATGGCTCTGTGCCAGGGCTGGGGACTTCCCCGAGGGATAGCTGGGTATCAGGGAAAGCGTTTGCAGAGCTGATGTGATCTGCAGGTACCACGGCCGGTTCGTGTTCCCCATCTCTGTATACAGGAGCTGGATGATGGGTCCAGCTTTGGGGTTCTTTGCAGGGCTGTAATTTTCTGCATGCTCCAGGCTCTACTGCTTATACAGACAGCTTCTTTACTTCTTGGCAGCAGATAATTAAATTGCCTGCTAAATCCCCCAAAAGGTGGTCTTTCCTGGCTGTCATCCTGCAGCACTTCTTCCTCAGTGCTGCACAACTGCCCTGGTTTTAATGTTGAAAAACAAACCACTCCCAGCTGGGCGTTCCCAGAGTCATCATGAGCTTGTTACAATATCAAACGGGTTCTGCGATAGGAGCTATTATTAGATAACTGCTTTTCATAGAGGTAGAGAATTTCAATATCAGGTGCAGCGCTGCAGCCCAAGGAAGTCCTTGTCAGCACCAAAGCCCAGATTAGCACATAGGAAGTGGGTGAATCCATGACCTGTGCACATATCACGCCCAGTTCGCAAGGGTAATTAAAGTAATTTCGTTGCTGGAGCTTATTTTGTTACTACTAAATTTGTTATGGAGAGAAAAACAGAAGCCCATGGAATAAGGGTGATGGTTTCAGGTTATTTTCTCTGCACCTTTTCTTTTGCACTGCCATTCCCAACATCACATTGGAAAGAGCATCCTTCTGCTGTGTGTGCTTTGGTCCTGTTCTAGTTTTACCCTTTAATAGGAGCAGCACAAGCCCAGGGTAAAACGCTGCTTCATTTTAGTCCCTGACACACAGGGTCTTTCCAAGACTTTTAAACCAACCACCAAGTAGGTTGCTGTCTTCTTCCAGTGAGTCCATCAGCGTCCCCATGATCCCTTTGGGCCTGAAGGAGACAAAGGAGCTGGATTTGCTGGCACCACTGAAGGTGAGCATTGGGGATTTGCACACTTGGTGTGATTGATGGAGGGAAGGGACCAGGCACTGTGGGAGATTTTCAGCCGGTGGGTATGGTTGGGTGTCGCAGCAACTGCAAAACACCTTCTGTTTTGGAAGAACTGCAAAAAATAAATTTATGGGGAGGAGCAGGACTTAAAACATGGGGAAAGCAAGAGATGAGGGTCTGGAGATGCTGGAGAGCAAGAGCTAGGCAACGGGGAGATGGTTTTCCCTGGTGCAGCTTTCCTTGTGGTGAGAGCTGGCAAGTTGCTTGAACAGAGTCACTTAAAATCACCCTTTAAATCGTGAAAATCTGTCTTGAACCGTTGCTCAGGTTTTTCTTTTCTTGTTTCTGCATCCAGGATTTCATCAGCGAACACTATGGAGAGGAGGGCATCTTGTTTGAAAAAGAAATCAAAGAGTTCATGGAGCTGCGGCAGGTATGTGTCTCTTGATTGCAAAGTCTGGCTTTGGCTTGTCCAGAAACACTCATTGGAGGTGCCGTGTCTTGCTTTGGGGGTTCCCTCATCCTGTCTCCAAACTGCACCCTTATGCTTGTGTCTCAGGATGCGGGATTCCCACACTAGGAATTTGGTTCATAGGTTGCAAAATATTACAGACAATTCAGTAATTGTTCTCTTTCCCTGTGCTTGTCCCTGCTGACCTAGAACTGAACAATAACAGCAATAACAGTTGTTATCTATTGCCGGTTTATGAATATTAGTTCACCCCCAGCAAAGCTAAATAACTGCTCTCGCTCCAGCTAGCGCTTGGAGAAGAGGAAATATAAAGCAATCCAGTAAAGGTGAATTTTCTCCTCTCCTACAAAACAGCTCTCATAAGTAACTTCATGTTTTGCCTTGCTGCGAAGCTTTGATCCAGGAGAGCGGAAAGAAAGAAGCTTCCTCAAGCCCTTGTGAAGGGCCTGATCCTGCTCTTCAGGCTGTGGGAAAGGAGCCCTGCAAAGCCAGAAGATGGGAAAAGGCTCGTGGTTAAAATTAGGCATTAGGAGAGCTCTGACCCTCCTCACTGTGCCAGGTCAGAAGCTCAAGAACTTTTTTATTAAGAGCAAAAAATCTTATTTCTTCCCTAGCATTTCTTTCATCAGACTTTGCATGAGTTTTTCTTAAAAAACCCCATAAAATAAAATAAATATTCCAGCTTGGTTTACATGAGCATTGCCTCCAGCATGGTTACCAAGCTGCTGGCTCTGGATTTGGGTGCCCCAGCACCAAATTGGTGCCTCCCCAACCTTTTCTGTGGCTGAACTGGTGCCAGGGGGCTGCCTCCCACTGCTGCACAGCATCTCATCTACTACTGATCCGATCCTATTGATCTAATAACTCAGGTGGATTTCTCTCCCCTGGGTTGCCCAGCATGTGCAGCTCCATAAATCTGTCATTTCCCCTTCTGTTTTCCCCCTCTTCCTACCCACGTGTCTCCTCTCCCATCCCTGCAGGCGATGCGCACCCCGAGCCGCAATGAAGCTGGGCTTGAGCTCTTGATGGAGTATTACAACCAGCTGTACTTCCTTGATAGCCGTTTCTTCCCTCCCACCAAAAGCCTGGGTGTCTTCTTCCACTGGTTGGTGCAGCTTTCCCTGTCCCACCTGGGGCATCATGAGTTGGGAGGGAGTTGGGACCAACCCTCCACGAGTGGGTTCACTCCCTCTGCAGCGAAGTTGGGGCTGGTAGACAAGAGGAGTTGGGTTTGCTGTTGCCCTGGGTGGGTTAATTAAGGGAGTCAGGGGAAAGCACTTAGCCCGTGGGGTTGAGTCATGATGGAGACAGTAGCCGCAAGCCCATGCGGAGCGCTGAAAACCCTTCAGGATCCTCCTGCATCTGTGGGTGAGGACCGGGCATGGGCAGCTCTTGACTCTTCCCTTCCCCAGGTATGACTCCCTGACGGGGGTCCCATCCCACCAGCGGGCACTGGCCTTTGAGAAGGGCAGCGTGCTCTTCAACATCGGAGCCTTGCACACCCAGATCGGAGCGCGGCAGGACCGTGCATCCCTGCCGGGGCTCAACCAGGCCATCGATGCCTTTCAGAAGGCGGCCGGTACGTGGGTTCCCCCCTTCTCCAGCTTCCCGGGGGCATGCAGGCAGCATTTCCCTGGGGTGGGAATAGTCCACACCAGTGCAAGAAGGCGAGGGAGCAGTTGTGCAAAGAGGGACGAATACAGGTCATCTCCAAGGGGCCCCCAAAGTGCAAGTTGGCACTGTGCTGCTCCTATAGGTTATGAAGAGGAGCTGGGACGACCCAACAGACACCCAGAGGGCTCTCTGTTGGTACACAGCAGTAGGGGTGTCCTAGCTGGGGAGAGGAGAGATGCTGTGAGCATCTCATCTGAGGAGAGACCCTGTGAGCAGCTGAGGAAAAAAGGGACCCTGGCACTGCAGTCATCCAGGGCTTTGGAGAAGAAAGCTGTGGGCACAAGGATGGTTCAGATAGCAAGGGAGGGACCCCTGACCTGTGTACCCACCAGGTATGGTGAGATGTTTGATGTGCAAGCTGTGTTGCCAGCTCTTTTCCTCTTGCACCACTGGTGGTCCAAAAGTCTGACCCTCGTGCTTACAAGCCCAGTGGCTACCAGGAGCTTCTCCCATGTGCAGGTGCCTTTAACTACTTGAAGGAAAACTTCTCCAACGCTCCCAGCCTGGATATGAGTGCCGCCTCCTTGAACATGCTGGTGCGACTGATGGTCGCCCAGGTCCAGGAGTGTGTCTTTGAGAAGATGACCTTGCTGCGTGCCCAACATGACTTCCTTGCCCGGCTGCAGCTCGCCCAGGAGGCAGCAAGGGTGAGTACCTTGGGGAGGAGAAGACTTTGTGGGGCTGTTACCACTGGAGAGGCTCCTTCTGTGGTCAGCCATAATGCCCAGGAAAGGACAGCCTGCCATCACTGTCTCCTGATGGGTGTCCTACATCTCAACCCATGGCTTAGAAGTTTGTCTCTTGATGCCACACAGGTGGAAGATGTCTACTCGCTGGTGCACCAGACGATGACCCAAGCCCATGTGAAGGATTACGTTCCTTTCTCTTGGACCACCATGGTCCACGTCAAGTCAGAGCATTTCAAAGCCCTCTCTCACTACTTCGCTGCCATTGCTCTTTGTGACTGTCCTGGTGAGTGTAGTGCCTCAGAGGCAGCTGCTTGCTCAGATAAGTGCTGGCTGCACATGGTAGGCTGGTGTTTGGGAGGGATTGCAAAAAAAGAGAAGGGAGGCTTCCATAGGGTAGATGGATATAAACCCTAAAGTTCTGGGGACTCTGAGCTATTGATCTTGCTTATTGACTCAGTGATTCATGCACAGGGCATATTTCCCCCATATTTCTGGTTTGCGCAGTGGTAGCAAAGTCCTTCTAAGAAGGTTAGCAAAAAGGTGCTGTAGGGATGTCATCTGCTGTCCCCTTTGAGACTGGGAGGGTAAACAGAAGGTCAGCTACCTGCTGGCCATGCATGCGCTGATGTCCTCAGCCAGGCATCCTCCAATGCAGGCAGGCCAGCTGGGGGCTTAAAAAAAAAAAAAAAAAAACAAAAACCCAAAAAAACCAAACCCCAAACCCCCTCAAACTTAATTGCCAGCCTTGTGGCTGGCTGCTCTGGGAATCCCACGGTGGTGGGGTGCTTGCAGCAGGGTACACGTGGCTGTGCCAGAGCCTGGCTGACGTGGATCTGTGGAGCCAGCTGGAGTGTGAATGTGGGATGTGACCTGTGATCTCGATCTGTGCCATCACTGGCACCCATGCAAGCAATTTCGGGTCGGGCAGAGGATCTGGGGGCAGGCAGCTAATGCGTGCTGTGTCCTGCGGTGCTGACCCGTCGCTTGGCGGGGTGGCTGAGGACAGGCTGGGAGCCTTTCTGGGGAATGGCTGCTGAAAGCAGTGCTGTGCCACCGACAGTGATGGCTGCCAGACTGTCCCAGCATCCTCCCCCGACTCCGGAGCCTGCCCTAAATCTTGCTGCCAGGCTTGTGCTGTGTGGGCGTTGCAGAAGCAGGATTGAGCAAGGAGAGCTGCTGGGGCTGTGACAGGAGAGAGTAGGGTGTCATGGGGCTGGAGCAGCTTAAAGACAGAAAACAGCAGAGGATGGGGATGCAGCTGTGTTTGAATGCGGTTACAGGGGACAGGACAAACTTTTCCCCTAATGTTTTGAGGCTGTTTGTCCTGGTAACCTTAGGTGCTGAAGGAAACAAATCTTCAAGAGATGCCTGATTTAGGTGTTCAGGTATTTTTTTTTTTTTCTCCGTCCAGAGCATGCTGTTGAGAACCCACATGCCTGCTCGCTGCCTCTCCCTGACCACCTTGTTCAGAATAACAAATCTTTTGCTCTTGTAACCAGCGGGCAATAAATTCCTTATGCTGCAGTTTAATCCCTTAGGGATGCTGGCACAGACAGGGCTGGCATGGGGAGAGCCAGCCCTGGAGCTGCCAGGTTCCCAGTCCACTGGATGCTGATGCCAGGGTGCTTACCAGGCTTTGGGATCTTCCATTTGGACCAGCAAGTCCACAGAGCTCCCTGGAACCCTCTGGGTTGCTTCTTACTGCACTCTGCACCCAGAGAAGGAGGCTACCAAGCAACCCTGAGCTCCCTGTGAGCGAAAGGGGATTAGGAACAACTTTGGCTGGAAATAAAGGTGTAAAAAGCACACGTACAGAGCCCAGCATGGTGCTTGGAGCACCTGTGCAAGCTGTATCCATCTTGGTTTCTCCGTTGAAGGACCCACTTGATTGTACTGCAAGCTCGCTGCCCATGCGGGGGTCCCAGGCACAGCAAGGAGGGCTCATCTCCCAAATTATGCTTTAGTCTGCTCTGCTCTTGTGCTTTAGTTGTCTGACTTGGCTCTGTGTCACTACCCTCCAGGTGGGGAAACCCCAGAGCTCTTTATTTCCAATGCTGCTTCCAGACCGGAGCAACAGAGGGAAGGAAGCAAGAACCAGATACCTCTGCTTGTGCACAGAACAAATCCTGCACTTAGTTTCAAAGCCTGGTGCAGCCTTGAATGTTGATCACTCATCCCTTTCCCCGTCAGTGAGGTCTTGGTTGTTGCAGGGTGTGGTTGGGTGAGAGGAAGCTGCTGCTAAAGTTACTGGGGCCATGGGAATGTGGATGTGGCTTCCTGGTCCCCTTGTCCCCACTGCCATGGGGGTCTGGGTGGCCAAGCAGCACCCTGATGTCTCTCAAAGCCCATCCCCACCCGTTTGTTTTACACAGTGGCATCTGATGCTGAACTGCCAGAGCAGGAGAAGGCTTTTATCCAGTTCCACGTCACCATGCCAGAGGGGCCATCACTCCGTGTCCTGCTGCAGGACCCCGAGGAGAGGAGGAAGCTGGGTAAGCACATCAGTGGGGGCAAAGCCCCCAGTTCTTGGAATGAAACCTCAATGTGCAGGCAGAGCGCCCCATTGTAACCCTAGCCTTGTAGGCATGGTCTCCATGAAGATGTACGATGAGCTGCTGGGGGAGGTTCTCCACCATGCAAAGACACCTTTTTGGGGGGCTTTCTTTGAAAAGAGCCTCTCTTAGGAAGGCAGGAAAACATCACAGTTCCCTATTAGTGTGTTGAGGACCAACTCACAGCTTGCACCAACCTGTCCAGCCAAGTTTGACAGTAAAACCTCAGGCGATGAGGCTTCCTGAGCCAGGTAGCATCACCCAATGCAGCATGGAGAAATCCGTAGGGACGCAGAGATCCTGAAAGCTCTTTGGCTTGGGCTTGTCCCTGACTTGGCTTGATAACAAGAAGACACAGCAGATGCCAGGGGGTGGCATTTTTAGCTGTATCAAAATGCTTGGGAAATGAGAACTTCCTCCCATGTGGATTTTCAGCTTCAGGGGAAAAACAAAGCGTTGCTTATTCAGCTGAAATCATGTTTTGGCAGCCTCTCCCCAAGTGAGAGCAGACTCAGCGCCCTGATTTTGGGGTGTTGTCTCCCATTTGCCTCCCCCACGAGCTGCCTCCTGGTGCTCTTTCCCCTCATTGCACACATGTGAAAGGAGACAGGTCCCACCAGGAATGAGTTTGTAGTATCACTGGCCCCAGCAAAGTCCTGGCTGCTCGGTCAGGTTTCACTGCTGGTGACAGGAGGTGGAGGATGTGCATGAGGAGACTCCTTAAATAAGCCCCGGAACCAGTAACACCACCCTGACACACTCAGCTGCAGTCATCTGGTTTCACAATTTGCATCAGCCCAGAGCTCTGCCTGCTCTTCTCGGGGAGTGGGATCCATTCAGCGTCTGCTGGTGATAAATGAACATGCAAATGCCAGCTGAAGCTGTGGTTTTGGCTTACAGGAAGGGAAGAAGCTTGCAGCAATAAAATTATCCCCCTGGAAGGGTGTTTTTTCCCCCTTCCCTTGTCTCCTTATTTGTCTTACAACATCTTTTTATCAGACATAATATATTCCACCACCTTCAACAGAGGAGACATAAGCTTGCACAATTTCCATGCCCAATCTGTGTTCCCCGTAATCTCTTGGAAATAGCAGGAGTCGTTGACAGTTGTTAAAATCTAGTTGTTTTTTTTTTTTTCCTGCTGACAGTGGGTGCTTTGATAAAATATAGTTGATGCATTTGATACGGTTTTTGTGGAGGAGTCTCTTCCTCTCTGTTTTCCATCCAGCCTCAAAATCTTTCCTGGATTGCAACTTCTCACAGGGGAAAGTGGAGGGCCTTCAGGCCGCTGGCTGTGGTCCTCCCAAGTCTGGAGCGAATCCCGATCATCTCCCTGGGTTAGGTTGCCACCGTGTGTCCTAAAATTGGAAATGCTACAGGCACACGTGTTTCTGAGACGTGTACATATATAGAGCGAGCTTTTTCGGTAGTTTAGCATTGGATACGGGTATCTTGGTTGCAGTCTCTCGCAAAGGAGATGTTCGCATTGATATCCGTGGGTCATCGTGATTTCGTCTCTTCTGGCCATTTTTCATCTGCTCCGTTTTCACGAGGGTGGAAACACGTTGAAGGCAAGTTGAGAGGAGCAAAGCAAGAAAGGATGCTGAAGATGGAAAGCAGGACCTGCGGGGCAAGGAGAAGGCTTTGCGTAGCCCAGAAAAGAGGGAGACGTGTTGCATCTTTCTGAAGCTAAAAGGCTGTCACTAGGAGGACAGGGCTCAATTGTCCTCTCTGTGCGTCCCCCCGGGGGGTGCAAAGCAATGGAGAGAAGTTAATTTGTGGAGGAGATTGAGGTTAAGCATTAGGAGGGACTTCGGGGGCAGCGCAACATGGTGGCAGCTCCCTCGCTGGCGCTTTTTGGGAACATCTGCCAGCTCTGCCACTGGCGCCGGGGGAGTGAAGTAGGTCACCCTTCAAGGTCCCTTCCCAGCCCTACTTCGAGGGCTCGAGCTGACAACTGGGACCTACTCCATTTAGCGAGTGTTGAACGCCTGGCAGGCTGCAAATGTGACTGGGCTGTCCCTGAGTCACATCGGGTGATACAGCCGCGGGGCTGCTGTCATCCGTGGGCAGCCGAGCGAGAGGAGAGGGAACGGCGGCAGGGCTGCTCCGCTCCACTTGGGCTGCGATCTTTCTGCTCCCTTGCAGGCAAGGCTCATCTGAAGAAAGCCATCATGAAGCACGAGGAAGCCATGAGGATTCACGGCTTGTGCAAGATCCTGCGGAAGATGGATATTCTCCAGGAGGTCCTCTCCTTTGCCCACAAACGCTCACTGAGCAAATACTCAGAAATTGACCACGAAGAGGACTTCTTTGAAACTGGAGATGCTCCGGACATTCACCGTAAGTGGTTTTTTGGGGGTGCAGCTGGGAAGGGGATTTGTGGCAGGTTGCATGGGGTAGGCAGACTCCACGGGGAGTTCATGGCATGTCGCTGTGGACCAGAGCTACCTGCACAGAGTGGTGGAGTGTCACAGGTGGGAGTAAGGGCTCTGGTTTGCATGTCTGGCAGCTACCTGAGCAGGTCCTGGCTCTTGTGGGTCATACCACCCCTCATCAGGGAGCACGATATAGATGCAGCAGCTGCTGCAACTACCTGACCCCTGTGCATGTGCTTTTGTCTCCCTACCACTAGCCAAAACGCACCAGAAACCAGAGATAAAATCCCCCAACTTCTCCCAGGTGAAGGTGACTGACATCTTCCACAGGCTGGTACGTACAGCTACGGGATGGAGGTTGCCCCAAGGGAGCAGACATCTCCTCCTCCCCTGCATGCTCTGCTTGCCTGATTTCCTTCCTCCCCACAGCCTCCTCTCCCTCTCCTGGTGCAGCCGCTGCACTTGCAGGCGGCTTTCCAAGGAGGATGAGTTGTCTCCTTGCAGGCAGGGACCTGTGCAGGAGGGGGGCTGGGAGGGTGCAGTTCTGTCAGTGCAAGACCTAAATGGGTTGCAAATCTCCTCCAGTGCATGAGGGAGTGGGCACAGGTGTTTTGGGTGGGCAAGGACCGAAGGGACCTTTTAGAGGAAGCTTTTTGGGGGCAGGGTGATGCCAGCTGGGAGGCACCAGGAAAATCCCAAAGAATCTTTATCCCTACCGTCTTTAGGCTGACAGGGTCCCAGGGAGAAGGGCTGAGCTTTGGGGCTGCTGTGAGACCTGGCTGTGCTGTCCCTGTCCCCCAGGCACCCCAAGGGCTGCATAGCACTCCAGGGAGAAATAGGGTATCTCTGCGGCAGCAGGGAAAAACCTGAACCCCCATCGCCCCTCCTTGGGTGATGGGGTTTTTCCCCCTGAAGTGGGGAATTAAGGAGCCAGCTCTTGCCCACCAGAGCTTTCTGTTTTGTTTGCTCCAGGATTATAGTGTCTAAACTGATGCCGGCTCACTGACTGTGCCGAGACCACCTCCTCCTGCATTATAGGAGTGGGGCAGTGCCGGCAGGATGTCCAGACCTAAGCTCTGGGCAGAGAGTTGGACCAGAGACCTCCCGAGGTCCTTCCCAACCTGCACAAGACTGCTGGTGCATCTCATAAAAGTCAACATCTGACATGGGCTTTTAAGTACTGCTAGCTTTATGGTGCATAAATTGCATTTTTGGGTGTGCAGGCAGGGTAAATCACAGAGCAGGCTCAAAATCACATCCCTAAGGAAATGCAAGACGGGCTTTCTTGCTGTGCCTCCTCCCTATCAGCAGGCGTTTTGCAAGGTTGCACATCCCCAGGGAGTTGTTCTTGCACAGAAAGGTGCTTTCTGTGTTTCTGCCTTACCCCAGGGGCCCCTTTCGGTCTTCTCGGCCAAAAACAAGTGGTACCCAGTGCGGCGAGTCCACCTGATGAGAGGAGAGAATGGTTTTGGGTTCACACTGCGAGGAGACTCCCCCGTCCTCATTGCTGGTGTCATCCCGGGGGGCTGCGCAGCCGTGAGTACCCCAGGCTCTTGCTGTCCCCATGGGGATGCTGGAAGTGAGGTGTCAGGGGTTGCCTTGAGAGGGGTACCCAGGTGGTTTTAGGTCTTAATGCTCAGTTGGTAATTGCATTGGTATCCTCAGGTGGAGACTTATCCCTGCCAGACCTCAGCCCAGGGCTTTGCAGATGGGTGTCACAAAAGAATTGAGGTGCTTTTTTTTTTGTTTGTTTGTTTTAGGAGATGGCTAAGAAAAAAAAATGGAGGTTAACTTAGTTTTTAAACGCTAGCAGCCTCTTTTTGGCAAGCACCCAGCTCCCTTCTCCCCCATTTTTGGGGCGTGAGTGGATGGAACAAGATGGAAAGTCTGAAACACAAGTTATCTCAGTGAAAACTCACTGTGTGAGCTTTCTGATGTATCAGAGGCAACTCTTTTCCAGCAGAAGCTTGCTGGAGCATCCTGGTGGGATGCCTGCAAGCGATCCCTCTCCTTCAGCACTATTCAGCATCAACCCTACCATCCAGAGCCCAGCATCTCTGTAACAACATGCTCCTTAGCAGCAGAATCAAATCCCTTTTTGGGAGACTAAAATCTTCTCCAAGACTGTTTATGGTTCATATCTAGACCAGTTGTGTCCCCTGGGCTTCACTGCACTCAGCTGGGGTGGGATTGGACTCCAGACAGCCACAGAAATGCAGGTGTCCCTGTGTGGACAAGGTTTTAAACCTGCGTGTGCTGGCTGAGTTTCTCCTATCTCTGATGCTGTGCCCACAGCCCTGAGCTGGCACGTGCTTTCCTTTAAGCATGTCAAGAGTCTTGTTGATGCATCGATATGGGCGAAGGATATACAAAGAACCTTGCTGATCTTGCTCTGTTTTCTCTAGGATCAAGGCTAGCAGGCAATATTTTAATTTATTTTTTCTGGAGACCTGTAGCATTTAACCTTTATTAAAGAGTCAGAGCTAGATGCACTTCTTGCAAGGCTGCAACAAGTCATGGGGCTGGGATTTCATAACATGCTGGATGTCCAGCATGGCTATCTCCAGCAGCTGCAGAAGAGATGCTTAGTCTTTAAAGCATCCTACTTTTGTGTGCACACTGCAAAGCAGATGTAAAATCTTTAGGATGATGAAGGCATCAACTGTCTTGTGCTGTAGGTGGAGGGTGAACCCCACCCCTCCCTGTGGCCCATATCTCTGAAGGAATGGTACCTAAGGAGTGGGGGGGACACTGAGCAGACCCTGTGCAGTGGTATCCATGAGCTCACACATGTGCATCTTATCTCTTCCCCTGCAGGAAGCGGGGCTGAAGGAGGGAGACTACATCATCTTGGTGAATGGCAAGGACTGCAGGTGGTCCAAGCACGCTGAGGTGGTGCAGTTGCTGAAGAGCACCGGGGAGGAGGGAGTGGAGATTGGTGTGATAACCCTGCAGGGTTCGGAGGGATCAAAAGCCGTAAGTCACATCCCAAGCCTTAGGTGGGAAACTGCAGAAGAGGTTCCCAAGTGTCTTGCTCCCAGGCTGGAGGTGCAGGGCTGAAGCCGGGCATCACACTTGCAGCCCAGGTGCTGCCCTGGCTTCACACCCCTCTCCGCTCCCCTTCCCATACAGGCAGACAAGAAGGCAGCA
The DNA here is from genome assembly GCF_015220075.1 of Falco rusticolus. Lineage (NCBI taxonomy): Eukaryota > Metazoa > Chordata > Aves > Falconiformes > Falconidae > Falco > Falco rusticolus. Next base: position 11,943,638 of record NC_051189.1, read on the forward strand.
GCAATGTCCTCGGGCAGCGGGATGTTGAAGAGCAACAAGGAGAACAGCCGAAAGAGCCTGATGAACAGCAAGAGTGCTAGCACACTGCTGGTCTGGAGCAAGAAGAGCAAGCGGAGCAAGAAGAGCACCTATGGTGTCCCCTTCACTGCAGTGGGAGACAATGAAGCCATGTACTGAATTGGCCTCTGGGCTAGGTTGTGTCCCGCGAGCTCTGGGGCTCGCTGCCCGTGAACCTTCACAAGCACCAGTGGCCTGTCCAGGCTGCACTGGTGTCAGTGCTGCAGGGACCCCCCTGCCCCGGGGACACGCCGCTGGTCGGATCCTCTCCGAAGAGGCAAGTGATGCACAGCACCGGACTCCTCCATCTCCCAGCTCCTGCGTTAAACGATCCTCAGCTAAACAATATGGGGAAACACTGATTTATTCTTAAGGGTTTGTTGTTTGTCTTTCTGCTCTTAAGGGGTTTGGAGGGAGCTGTGCTTCGATGTAAAGCAGGGACTGGTTTGTGTCTTCTGCTCAGGTCGAGGAGCAGCCAAACCAAACCCCAGCCATTAAAGCAAAAGCTGTAACCCTCTTTAGCATCTCCTAGGCTTTCTCTGCAAGGTAGAAGGCGGCACCACTGCTACTGCTCACCAAGAGCTGCTGGCAGAGCCAAATCATTCAGCAGCTCTACCTTCAATGCCCCTTTTTTTTGGGAGAGAGGATAGCATCGGCATCGACGACCTATGGTGATCCCATCATGGGGTCTAGCACAGCCCAGCCCAGACAGCACCGGGCTGTGCATCTCTGCCGTGGTACCAATTAGGGGTGTCCCAGTGAAAGGGGTTGAAGTTAGAATGGGTTTGACCATTTTTTAGTGCTTTTTCTTTTTTTTTAATGAACGCCCAGGTTGTCCCAGCAAATACAGCCCAGCTGCACAGCCTGCTTCTTTGGAAGAAAAGGGAAAGACTCTAATGTGCATTTGTTGTCTCGCTGTTTTTAATCAGTAGAGGTGGATTGCCCTAAATATGTGAGTAGATTAATAGCTAAGAGCCTTGTTTCTTTCTTGGTATGAGATTAAAATTCCAGGAAGATAGCTCCTCCAGATTATTAAACTACTAAATTTGTGCTAGTATTGGATCTTGCACACGTTGCTAATACCCTAACACTATGCTGTCAGCATTCATACCCGAGCTGGGCTGATGGATACATGCATCTTGGTAATTGTACTGGAAATGCTGGGAGACTCCAAATACACATTTAGATATATTGGCAAAATTTTCTCAATCCCATTTCTTCCTTGTGCATTATTTTTCTGAAGGCTAAAGAGCTGTCTGGTCTTCAGTGCTTGGATGATCTTGGTAGGTATAAAATACCCTTCAGAGATGCAATTGTATTTTTGTACTTTTTAAGTCGTGACAAATTTGTAGCAGTAGTTTAAAGAAGCAAACATGTACTGGCAGCGGGATATCATCACGAAAGCATCCCCCCAGGGTTGTACTGTGAGTACTTCTAGGTGGTTCAATGCCCACATGCCAAGCTTTTGGCCCTAGTTTTATTTAAGGAGAGCTAAAGGAGAGCTTCTAGCTCTGCAGTATTGACTGAGAGGCCTCTCCATAGACCGAGACATCACCAAACCGGATTACAGATCTGGCTGCCACCCCGAGGCCATCTGGTGCAGTCAGATTTTCTACGTAATCTTGCCAGCTGCTTGGCGCGGGAGTGCTAAGGAAAGGGGGTAGGTTCACAGAAAAGGCCACCTTGCCATTAAAGCATCCCAGCAGCATCTTCCCCCGGTCCTAAACGTGTTGCCAACATGGACGTCTCCGAGCTGGAGATGTATTTATTTAGAAGCCTGCACAAGCGGCGAGCCTGCGTGTCGCATTTCCACCCGCGTCACCCAACTCCTCTGTTGGCACTGGCGGAGGGAGGGGTTGTGTTCTGTGCGAGTTGGATAATTTCCCTAACACCGGTGGTTTGGTTTGTTGTTTTGTTGTTGTTTTTTTAATTTGTACATGGACTCACCTTTTATGGATTAAAAAGCACTGATGTGAAAACACTCTAGCGTAGCATCTCTGTTTCAGATTACAGATGGACTGGGTGCACCAGCTGTGGTGGGAAACAAGCCCTGGTTGAGCTCCAGAATGGGTCAGTTTTGGGTCATTTTTACATAAACCCGGAGCTGTTGAGGTTGGGGAGATCATTTGGCTTTAGTTCGGCCTGACCCAAGGCAAACCAAGCTCCTAAGCATCCAGACTGAACCCTTGGTGAGCCATTGTCCCCATCTCCAGTGTGGTGTAACAGGAGTTGGTGGCTTTGTTGCAGGAGTTATTTCACGGAAGTAATGTGGGAGGTGAGGAGCAAGGCTCAGGCTGGATCCTGTGGGGAAAAAAGAAGGAAATCATTCAAGAGAGTCATCTTGGCTTCAGACAGCATATTTTGATCTTCTGGTTTTGGATTTCTAAAAGAGTTTCCAAACCCTTTGTTTTTGGAAGAGCCCATCAATGGGAATGAAGGCATCACTCGTGCTGGAGGAGCTCATTGGTGTGGTAAGCAGCAAAGACTTGACATGGGACAACTCCCTCTACTTTCCCTTGGGGATCTGTGTTTCACTGGATGCCACCCCCCTGCCATCCTGGGAGGATGACCAAGGCCATGGCTGTGGGGCTGGACTATAGGTCCTGGCAGCCAGACAAGTTGCTCGCTCAGGGAATGTACGCTCCACAGGAGGTGAAAGGAGTGAGTAGCTCATCTTCAGAGACACACAGGTGGGTTTAAACACCCTTAGATGGGAATAAACCAGGGCAAATGCTTTCAACATTGGGTTAGTGTATTAAAAGGGTGGTGGGGAGCCTGTATTTCTCCTGCCTACCAAGCCAGGGTTAAAACGGCATCTTTTTATGACAAGATTTTGTAATTTAAAGTGTTTCCCCTTTCCTCAGAGCTCCTGTACCCAGCACCAACCTCAAAGCACTACTAAGATTTTTCAAGCCACCCACAGTAAGTTCTTCTGCTGCAGTAGATCCTTTTCCCACCTACATTCAGTCGATGTGGGAAACTCATGACTCCACAGCCGAGATTGCCTCCCCCTCTGATGACATGCTTTCAGATGAGATGCGTGTTCCATTAGCAAGAGCCTGTTGCTCCCTCCCTCCTTGCCAAGAGACTGTGGAACTAGATGTTTCAGTGCTTGTCTTCTCCATCTTGACCATCCTGGACCTGGTGAAGGGGTCCTGTAGGATCCGGGCGGGGTGGGGGGCAACATGGGTAGAAAGCACAAGAACCGTTGCAAAAACAGCTTTACAGTAACCAAAACTTGAGGTTTCTTCAACCTCTGTCCCTGCAGAGAGGAGCTCCAGGGGTGCTTGGGAGCTGAGGCCATGTGCAATGCTCCTCTGTCTGGGCATCCTGGGCTGGTACCAATTAATGTAAATCTTAGGGGCATCTTATGACCAGAAAGAGGATGCAAAGAGGGGTTTGGTTTGGTTTTTATCCCTTGTTGATTTCTGGAGCCCTTGAGACAGAAAACACTGGTGCCCACCACCCTGGAAATCCCATCAGGGAGAGCTCAGCAAATCCACGGGGATTTGGCTGAGTTCACTGCCTTTCAGATTGAATTTTCCTCCTCTTGGAGCTTCACACTCAACAATAAAAATCTCCCAGCCCATATATCAGCCCTTCCAGAGTAGTGGGAAGGTGTTTTGATTTTCCCCTCCAGTAAGTATGCAACAGCTCTCTTAATAGAAGAAGAGAAGGTACCTGCAGTGTCTGGAGCTGTGGCCTCTGCCTCCTTGCTTCATGGCTCGTTGGCACCATAACCCATAATGGCTCCTCTGGAGCTGTCACTGGCTACAAATGAATGTTCCTGGGCGTAACAGAGCGAAAGCAGCTACTGGGCTGGCAGCCCCCAGTCCGGAGTGGTTTGGTGCTGGGATGCTGCAGCCATACAAGGTGCTCTCGCTACTTGCTACACTGAATTTGCAATTTTTCTAGTGGGATCAGGCCCTTCAGCAGCATCTGGTGCTGCTTTCAAACAGTCCTGGGCCAGGAACGCATCAGCAGGGGCATCTCAGAAGGACAGGGCAGAGCATGCTTTCTCCAGCTCCCAGGAAGAGGAGAGACGCTGTGCCCACTTGGTCCCTTGTCCGGTGCTCACTCCATTCCGTGGAAGGTGTCATCCTCAGCCCCACAGCCCACCTTGGCCGTCCCGAGCACCCTGTGCTGGGTGCGGAGCGGGGTGCCCACTGCCACCCTCCTCTCCAGCCCGAGCCCGCTGGAGGGCAGCAGCACCCTGTCCAATGCGCCCGCTCCTCGCAGCACCCGCCCCCCACACCTGCCACCCGAGGGTGAGTAGAGGTGTCCCTGGGGCGCTTTGGAAACCAGGGCATTGCGAAGCATGGCATAAAAAAAGTAGTTTTAAACCATATATCCTGTGAAGTCCTTATAGGGGAAGTATGCAAGAAATAAAGCCAAGCATTGCAGTGCAGCATCCTCTGGTAGAGCACCTTGAATTCATAGCAAGCTCCATTCATCCTGTAAAGGAAAGGGTGAAATTTTTCTGGGAGTACTAGGAGCACCCATCCTGCTCCTACAAGTTGGCCCTTGGGCCCTGCTGGGGCTGAAGTGTGGGGCTTGCTCCCCTGGCCGATCCTAAAAGCTTTTTCAAGGTGCTGTCTGAGATTTACAAGGTCCCGTTTTGGCCCGGGCTCCCCAGCAGCCTGGAGGTGCTAAAGCTTTGGCAGCGAACAGCACTGGGAGGCTCATCAGGCATGAGGTCAAAGGAGAGGGGCTGTGCCACAGGGGTGCGAAGCCACCAGCAGGGTTAGCAGAGCCAGGTAGGTCAAGGCTGGACTTCAGGCCAACGCACTGGAGGCTGCAGGGGAGAGACCAGCAGGTTCAGGAGCTGGTGGAGCACCTGGAGTTCTGTATCCAGTTCTGGGCTCCCCAGTTCAAGAGAGACAGAGAACTGCTGAGGAGGGTCCAGCGGAGGGGCTACAAAGACAGTGAGGGGATGGAGCAGATATCTTTCCCTTATGAGGAAAGGCTGGGAGAGCTGGGCCTGTTCATCCTGGAGAAGATTGAGAGGGGACCTCATCCATGCATACAAATATCTTAAGGGTGAGCATCAGGAGGATGGGACCAGGCTCTCTCCAGTGGTGCCTGCTGACAGGACAGGGAGCAATGGGCACAAATTGCAACACAGGATGTTCCATCTGAATATGAGGAAGAACTTTTTTCCTTTGAGGGTGACAAAGCACGGGAACAGGCTGCCCGGAGAGTCCGTGGGGTCTCCTCCGGAGACATTCCAAACCCGCCTGGACGTGACTGTGCAACCTGCTCTGGGAGAACCTGCTTTAGCAGGGGGTTGGACTAGATGATCTCCAGGGATCTCTTCCAACCCTGACCAGTCTGTGATTCTGTAAACTGGCAGCGCTGCACTAGAGGGCAGAGTCAGTACACGCTGAATCCTGCTCCCACAGCCCAGCCAGCCCATCATCATCCCAAGCCAGCCCAGCACAGGGTGGAACGGTGCCTGAGTCCCAAATTGCCCCATACTCCCACGCATGTAGCTCCGTGCACATGACTGCGCAAACTGATCTACGCACTTGCACCCAAGTCAGCTCTTGCTTTAGCAATTGCCTTAATGCTGCCGAACAGCAAGTCTTCTTGCATCTGCCCGGTGGGCAAAGTGCTGCTGGGAGAGGAGGGAAGGCAAGCTGCCATGAGCAGGGACCTGCCAGGCACCTGCCTGTCCCCAGGCCCTGTCATCCTCAACTGCTTCCTACCAGGGACAAAAGCAGTGGCTGGGGAAACCTCCCCATCCCTGCGTGCTTGACCACCTTTCTGTGCACAGAGGAAGTTCATACCTGGCCCAGGTGGACATGGTCTGGCAGCAGGACAGGAGTGGAGGGGGAACCTCCTTTGATCCCTTGTGCCCTGTTTTCTGTGGGACATGAATGTTTCTGAAGAATCTGCACTCTGTAGTCCAAAAGAGGATGGGGGAGGATTCTGGTCCTCTACTGGAGTCATCCCCAGAACTTGTCCTGTGGCATTATGGGTCACCTTTTCCACGTTGATAGCTTCCACACAGCTCCCATTCCTTATTTTAATCTGCAAAATTTTTACTCTAGACCTAGTACAAAGCTGCTCCACTTCAGGATTTGCATCCCAACTTGAGGAGCTGCCTCTGACCATCTTTTTGCAATAGCAGCAACAAGACATGGACAAGTTGCCACTGTGGCACAAACTCCACTGGTGTAGGAGACGGAGGCTGGACCAGAGATGTGGGGCTTTCATGGGCTGTGGGATACACTGGGAGAAAGTCCAGGTCTACACCAAGCACCAGGGGCAAGAGGGCCATGCTGTGGGGCAAGGAGATCATGCTATAGCACAATGGAGTTATGCTATTGAGAAAGAGGATCATGCTGCAGGTCAGGGGTGTTGCGCTATGGAGCAAGATGGTCATGGTGTGAGGAAAGGGGGCTTTCAGGGTCCTGGTACTCAGTGGGGATCCCTCAACAGCCTGGAGCAAGCCCAGCTGGTGTGACCTCCCTCTGCATGGCTGGAGGCAGTGGCTGGGCCAGGCAGGGATTTGCCCTTGCATTGAGCAAAGCCAGCAGCCTGCATGACCCTGCAAGACCTGTGGGTCCTGCTCAGCTCCTGGGGGCCAGGGGCAAATAAACCCTGCAGCGTATGGAGGGTCCAGTATCCGCAGCACCCTGCGGCAATAAATGTAAAGCAGTGCTGTGGGGTGCATCCCTCTGCTCTGCCTCTTCCCTCTTTCTCTCCTGTCACGGAGCAACTCCTGCCATGTCCCTAGACTCTCCCAACAAACTCATCTTGGTTTTTTCCCCGTCTCAGGAACAGTCCTCTTTTTCCCTGCAGTCACAAAAAGCCTCCTTCACCTAGGCCCAGTCTTTAATGGGAAGGACAGAACTGAGCCGTTCGGAAATGGCTCCTGAATCTTTAATAAAGCAAACATTGCCTGGGCCATAAACATATGATGACAGCAACAGAGGCTCTCAAGCTTATTGCCTGGCCGCTAGTTCTTTACTTAACTCTGCCATAATGGCTTTAATAGCCCGGGAGGGAGCTGAGGTGAAAGTCCTATTAAAAAATGTATTTCCGAATTTAATTGAGGCTCCATCTGTGGGGAAAGACAGAGGAGAGGTCGCTCCACAAGAGAGCTATGAAAAAAAAAGAGCTCACTCTGCCTTCCCCTGCCCCTGCCCTGCCTGGTTAGTGTCCAGCAGCAAATCCCACCCTAGCTGGTGACCTTAGGGACGTGGGACTGTCACAGTGTTTCCTCCCTGGGTGAGACCACCAGATCCCTGGGACTATCCCTTGCATGAGAGGGGGCATCCCCATTTGTGGTGTACCTCCGCTGGCTTTGCAAAGGTGTCCCCTTTGCAATTGGCCAGGACAAGTGGCTACGGTCCACAAAGCCCATCAGCACGTGCAGGCTGCACTGCCATCTATACTGAGCGGCATCAGCTGCCTGCACTCCACGGTGGCCTCACCAGAGGTATGGCCTGGGCAATTGATCTGAGTGTCTCCCCACCCGTCCAGCCTGCAAGTGGCCCTCCAGTGACCCATCAGTCTGTCCAGCTATTCCCATAGGTTCCTAGACACCTGGTCCCATATAAATATACATACACACTGGCATCATCAATCCATTTGCTTCAGCCCCATCAATATCCATCCACACATCCATCCATCTATTCATTCACCTCTATCAAACTGACTCTTTGGCTATCTACCTACCTATTTATCCATCTGTCTATCTATCCATCCACCTACCCGTGTCGGCCTATCCATCTCTCTGTCTATCTCTCCATCCATCTATCCATTCATCTATCTACCAGTCCATCTATCCACCTATCTACCCATCTATCTACCTATCACTCTATCTATCCATGTATCTATCCACCTCTATCCTTCCATTGATCCATCTGTCCATCCATCTGTTTCTCCATCTATCCTGTCATCCAGCACTGAGCTTTTCTCCATCAAGGGAAGCTTTGTACATTGAGGCCTTTGCAGCCCTTTAAAGAAGTCACCAGGGATGAGCTCGACACTCCAGACTGGGAGATATCCCCATGTCTTGGATCACCACTATTTGGGGCTAGACACCCTGAAATACGGTTATTTCTCCCCAGAGAAGTGTCTGTTGGAAGGTGGATGGATAAAGGGACAAACACAAGAAGGCAGATGGATGGCAGGTAGGGAAAGGGGGAACAAAAGAAGAAACGGTTGGGATCAGGCTGGGAGACATCCCTGTCTACTTGAACCACGCCAGCATGTGGGCTTGCAAATAGCCAGTCTAATTAGTAATGAAGAAGAGGGGTCAGAAGAGTAGGAATTCACTCCTTCCTTCACCCCCTTCCTGCATCCCCTCCTGGCGAGCATCACCCTGAGTCAGCAGATCTGCTGAGGTCACGCCACCCGCTCTATTAATTGGATTAATAAAGATGTACGTCATTGAGGTAATTACCCGCTAATTGGGGATGACAAGGTTGTCAGGGTTTGTCCCTCAAAGGGACAATTTCCCGTCCCCAACCCTCCCCTTTCTCAACATGCACTGAGTCAATCACATTAATTAAAAATCGGAGAGTCCATAACCTTGCGCTGCCAAGCCCTGGGGAAACGGCTGCCTCCAGAGCCGTGTGGCAGGGCAGGGTGGTGGCATCTGCCACCTCCAGCCACCAGCTCAGCTGAGGAGCGTGGTCCAGGCTGCTGGCACACAGCCAGCAAGTTGGTGGGGTCTCAAAGGCCCCCTCTGCCTCCCCTGCATCCCTCATTAACCCCTTGATGATGCTGCAGGGTGCCAAGAGGAGACACACGGATGCTGCAACCATGGTCAGTGAATACACTGATGTGCAGCACTTCCCATGCCATAAGATCCAGGATTGTAAGGTCCTTGACTTTTGAAAGAAAACCAAACTGCAACCCCCAATAACACACAGGTAGCTCTTTCAGTCATGGAAACACTCACTGGAAATGTTTTGTTAAAAAAAAAATAATCCCTGAGGAAAGATCTCAGCCTGATGATATTTCAGTGATGAAACTGAATTTGATGAAATTTCCATTCTGCCCAAACTTTCCCTGCCCTTTCCCTGTGGCAAGTCCCTGTTGTCAGCTGCTGGCTATGAACCGTCTCTGCCTCTCCCTGGACTCCTGCCTTTCGTGGGGATGTCCAGCGTGTGGCCGAGCCTGTTTCATCACCATGGCCAGGATGCCCCAGGGCAGCCCAGCACTGAGCCCCGCACAGCTGGATGCTGAATCCTACTCGCTGCATGCTGTGCTCTGATACTCTGCACAGCTGGATGCTGAGCTGTGCTAGGCTGGTGATGTGTCCTACACAGAGATGAGGAGCCTTGCACAGCTGGATATGACCCTGGCACAGCTGGATGCTGAGGTGTGCACATCTGGATGTTCTGAGGACTGATTCTGAGCTCTGTGTGAGCTGGTGCGGAGCCCCACACAGGCGCAAGGAGCCTGGCACAGCTGGATAGTGAATCCAGCACACCCGGATGCTGAGCTCTCTATGAGAACTCGGAGCCTGGCACAGCTGTATACCGAATCCAGCACAGCTGAAAACTGAGCCCTGCACATCTGGATGCTGCACAGCCTGGGAGGAAGACAGGTGCAATGAGACTGTGCAGCCTCAGCGCCGCTGCAGCCTGGAAGTGCTGAGCTCTGGGGATGGGATAAGGAGCCTGGGTTTAGTGGTGAGGCAGGGGGGCTGTTCCCCCAGCGCAGTCACCGCAATAAAAAAGGCCGAGGGACTTCACAGGGAAATCAGTCCTGCCAAAACAAACATGACTGCTACCCTTTTGTTTTTATTGTGAACAAAGCAACAAAATTAGCAGCAGAGGGAAAGTGATGGCTGCACCAAGGCTAGAGTGGGACGTGAGCAAAACCCGTGACTCACTGCCTGGCAAAGCTCAAAAATTAATAGCAAGTGGCAGGACTGGGAGGGTTGGGGGATTCAGTGCCTGTCCCCACAGAGGGAACAGCCAGTCAGGCTGGGAGGGTGCCTCTGAGCTCTGCAAAATACAGGGAGGAGGGTTACATGGCTTGCAGGGACCTGGGGCTAAGGGGACTTTGCTCGGACTCAGTTCAGCCCTGCATGAAAATTTGAATTTTCCCAAGTCAAGTTGGCTTGGCCCTGCAGACAGGCCCCCCAGATCTCTCGTGCTGTTGTTTTCTTGGAGCGGTCTGTTCTCCAGAGAGGGGAAACTGAGGCACGTGGGGTCAGATGGCTGGGTTGGGTCTGCTGCTGGCCCTTATCTTCTCTAATCGCCAGTCTGAGGGATGGGAGGTGGCATTTCCTCAGCTGCTTATGCGATATAACCAAATCATTTAATCCTTGCTGAGCCGAAATCAGCCTCCCTGCCCAGGCCCCATATTGTACAGAACACAGATGTATTAAAATGCGTATTAAATTGCTTGAACAGCATTAAAAATTGCCACACGTGTAATGCTACTGAGCTAATGTTTGTACAGAGACTTGAACTTCTTAATTACCTGATTTGAGGCATGTTTATTTTCTCCTGAGGGTGGTGGGTGTGTTGGGTTTTTTTTCCCCTTTTATTTAAATCACACTGGTGATTATTTATGTGATTTAAGAGAAAACTGTAGCTAGAGGTGGCACCTGCACCGTGGCCTTTTTCCTTCCATATTCCCATTCATATTGGATGTGTCTTTGAGCAACCTGGTCTAGTGGAAGGTGTCCCTGGCCATGGCAGGGGGTTGGAACTGGGTAATCTTAAAGGTCCCTTCCAACAAAAACCACTCTATGATTCTTTGTTTTTATGATATACACAGCGAAATGTTGCAGGTGGTGTGCTGTGCTGATGTCACCTCCACCAAAACTCAATAGAAGGGGATGGGAAAGGAGGCTGGGGAAGCCAACAAGCTGAATTTCTACCCTGGTACCAGGACAGGTATAACAGATGATGCATCAGAAGATGTGAAAGAAGGTTTTTGATCCCACCACCAAAGATCTGGCCATTCAAAGGGGGCTGGGCTCTTCTTTCTGTGTTACCCTCCACAGAAAGAAAGGCAAAGGATGAACACATGATTAGGGCAAAGAGATCAACACAGGCTCAGGAAGCCTTCAGGCAGAGGCTCATCCCTGAAGGAAGCACCAGCACGCCCTGAAGAAAAGACAAACAGTGAAGAATCAGCAGCATTGTTTTCCCCAAATCCCTCTGGGGACACCTGCAGAGGATGAGGAGGCCAGAGGGATGTCACAGGGCACGTAATGGCCCTGGTCTCTGCTTTTTAACCCAAGAGCTGCTTTTTGAAAGCTCTGGTGTAAGTAGGGCAGGAGATGCTGAGCTGAGGCTGGCGGGTGTAGAAAGAGAGTGATTACCCAAGCGATAAATCAGCAGCGAGGAGCTGATGATATAATAATGGCGATATGATGTCATCTCAATCCTGCCAATTGATTTTTTTTTTTCTTTTTTTTTTTTCCCCTCTCACTGAACTGGCTTTTCCCATCCATTACCCTGCCCAAGCCCACGCTGATGCTGATGCTGCGGCTCTTTATATCCAGAGATATTGATTGAGCCCCAACACCATGCTATGGTAGCAAAGAGCAATGCTTGGGTGGGTGCAGCACCTTGGGGTCCCCTCACCAAGGACACCCTTTCTAGGGCACCAGGATGCTTGTTGTAAGCTGTCAGAGCAGCCCAGTTGGTTTCTTAAAGATCACCTGTCAAGAACAAGAGACTCTTTGCTTACAGCTGGGCTGGAACCTTGTGCAATCCTTGGTCTGTGAGTTGTAATCTCCCTTCTGTCCTGTCCTTGCTCTTCCTCCCCTTCTGCTGCTGCAGGTGAGAAAGAAATGGTTCCCAGCCTGGCAGCCAGCATCCGAAGGCATGTCTAGGGCAAGAGGAGACAGGAAAAGGTTTCAGCTCAGCTGAAACCAATAAAAGTGAATCAGCACGTTCCCTGGGTGGAAGCATTTATAATACCCTCAAGCCCTGGCTGGAGGTTTGGGCATCCCTGGTTTAGGAGGACTTGGCTTATTTCATGTTTCTCCTGGCTGTGGTTGCAGGTTTCAACCCTGCTGTCAACACTCCCCATCCCTTTGAATGAATATCCCCATCCAAATCCAGGTCAAGGTCCACAGTGCGACATCCACACCTGCTGCCCCATGCCATGAGGACAACCCAAAACCAGGCTTGGCTGCAGCCCCCCCAACTTCCCCATTATTTCCTTGCAGCATCCTCCTAGGGGGGATTTTCCCTGTCCCAGCATCCAGGCTTCAGCAGAAAAAGTACCAGGCAAGCTGGCTCCTCCAGAGCAGACGGGTTTCCATTGGAAATGCGAGAACAAGCATCAGTCCTCAGGCTCTACAGAGTCTGGATCTGCCAAGCACGAGCATGAGCTCAAAGCAGGGAGCAGCTCCCCAACATGATCCTCCACCCGCCACCTCCCCCTGGCCCCACCATACCTCTCCACCACCCCACAACCTGTCTCCCCACCACTCTGTCAGCCTCAGGCATGGAGGGAAGATCTGACCCCACCTTGGATCAGCTCTCTAAGGGGCCAAGACTCATCACACAACTGGGGTGATACCTGGTGGTTTGAAATAAAAAATCTGGCATTAAAAATGTAGATGTGAAGATGCTTTATGGTTGGTTTATAAGCACTGAAACCACATGCCAAGCCCTGGGGAGCTCATGGGGTGAACTCCACCAGGATGTCGTCGCTCTCCTGGACCCCAGCTCCTTCTGTACCCATCCCTATCCCTGTCCCCAGCCTTTCTGAGCCTCAGGGAAAGACTGTGGATACCAAGCTCACCTGGGGAACTGAAAAGTGGTGAGCAAGGAGTAGCTGATGGATTGGCCGAGCTGCTGCCAGCAATTTCATGCAGGGTAAATCCATTTATCACCCCGGCATGAGCAGAAGAGCCACCGGCAGCATGAGCTGTCAGCAGATGAGCACATCTGTCACCAGTGGGCAGGGGGGGACGCCAGGGCCTCCCCTGTACTAGAAAACCCTGGGCAATATCCTGACTCCCAGGGAGAGGCACCTGTTTGGGGGACGGAGCTGCAGCGAGGGATCGCAGCTTGTGATACCCATGATCGTCTGTCCTCCTTCCTGCCTCTGGACACATCCGAAGCTGCCAGTAGGGATGAGATGGGATTTTGCACGAGCCAGTACCACAGCAGATGCAATCAAGAGTGCTGCAAATCATTAGGCTGAGGAGGGACAGGGGTGTCACGCCACAGATGGGATCCACCAGTAGCTCAAGGGCCCCTGGACTGCCCATGGGCTTCAGGGTTGGTGTACCCAGTGGAGCACCCACGGCTAAGTGAGGTCTTTTGTGACTTGGCTCTCCGCCGTGGGTCACAGGCACATTGCTGGTGGCAAGGTGCTCTACAGAACTCTCCACCCTGTAGCATCTCCTCATCCTGGCAGTGGTTTCTCAGCCTCTTTCTTCCCTGGAGCTCACCCAGACCCTACTGGAAAATAATAACAGCAACATACAGAGCTCTGGCACATGTGTGTTTGCCCCTTCATATGTTGTCCTCTGCTTTCCCCTTGGTCTCCATTGCTGCAGTGGGCACCAATTTCCACACCTCCCTGGACAGCCTCCAAGGGACAGGTTCAGAGCCAGATGGGGACAGGACAAGAGCATTGGAGCCCCCATCCAGGCAGCATCTGGGCAAATTCTCCTCCAGCTCTGTGTGTGCACACTCAGTGTATGTTTGCAACGTGCCTTGAATAGAGCTTTGCTGCAGGCATGCATGTGGGGCTGCCATCCATCTCCGAGCGTGCAAATGCACGCTACTTGTGTGTAAGTGGGAAGATGCTGTGTGCGCAAATCCATATGCAGATGCCCTCGTGCAGCCTGCAGGCCCCTTGTGGGGCATTTTTGGAGGTGCACAGGAACCTCATGCACCAGTGGGGTGCAGGGTGTTATAGCATTTGCTCCTTTAGGAGGAAGTCGTGTTTCGCAGAGTTAGCACTTTGTAGTGTGTAATGTGAAGGCTGCAGTGGGAATTGCTCTCTGATATTGAACAGGTAAATAAAGCACGGCTTGGAAAAAACCTTTAGAAATGGGCTGCGTGCGAGGCAGCCTTCCCTAGGGTGTCCTTAACCTGCAGCCCTCCTTTTCACCCCAAGACCATGGTGGGGGGCTGCCAACCCCACAGCAGGGAGGCCTGAGCAGCTCTAAATCCTCTTAACCCTTTCCTCATCCCCGTGCATCTTGAGAACATAAAGGGTTTGTGCAAGACTCAGACCAGAAAGTGCAAGACGAGAGAGGTCCAGCCTAACAGGGTGCTGATGACCAGGAATGGTCCTACAGACATGCACGCCCTCAAACCTCCTCACGTGCTCCCCGCTGTGGGGCTGCCTTGCTTTGGGGGCAGCTTCAAAGAGGGAAAATTCAGAATTTCAGAGACAAGAGGCATCTGCAGAACATGTCCAACACAGCTCTGTGTCTTGCAGCACTGCCACCGGGTGCCAGCAGTCTGAACCCCTTTCTGCAACCGAGGCGTAGGGTAGCGATGAACCCCATTTCCCAGGGCATCCAGCAGCAGGGGGTCTTTTTCAGGGGAATCCTTGCTGGGAAATGAACCCCAGCATCCTGCCCTCTTCCCATGAGCAGGCCCACTCATGTTATCCCCCATCTGACCCCCCTCCATGGAGTCTTTTCTGTGTGCTCATCCCTGCTTAATGCAGGGCTCACTCATGACAACCAGGATGGATTTTTGTGGTGTGACCAGATTTGCATGGATTTAAGCCAGAAGGGACTGGATGATGTCCCCCAACATCACTGAGCAAGTGCCACTGCTCATATTCCTGCAACCCCAGAAACCCACAGAGAGCTCCCAGGCACCTGCCCCCGTCCTACATTTACAGAGTAGCAATGCGTTCATCCCCATGCTCATTCCTTTCCAATTCGATCCCCCTCCTTTCTCCACAATCCTGCCGGGTTGTGAAACGGTTACATCTCCACTGAAAGGGATTCGTGGCCGATAGTATATCAGGATTTTCACCTCCCCTCAGGGATCCATTTGTGGCATTATTGCTGTAAGGTAGATGGCTGTTACCGCACACCGGGCGGCCCTTACTTGCGGCATTTGGACAGATTAACAGTAGGTTTCTTTCAGAAATATTAAATGAAAAGTTTATTATTTTTTTAAAAGAAAAAAAAAAACAAAACAAAACAAGAGAAAGGAAAGGGAAAGGGGGAAGAAAAAAAAAACCCAAAAGATGAAAACCCTCCAGAGTCTACATAAACCTCCACCTGAAGAAGTTGGGAAATGGAGTTAGGTGTGTTTTTTAAAAACTAACCAACTGCTTTCCCCTGGTTGCTTTTTAAAAAGTGTTTTCATTTATCAAAAACTTGGAAGCTGAGGCTTTGCATTTTCATTTTCTCATTGGAAACGTGGAGAATTTCAAGAAAAATAAACATGAATGAGAGGAAACAGCACTTGCAGTAAAATCATAGATTTCCCTGCCCTTATTCTGAATTTACACACCACTTCACCGCTACTGAAGTATCAGATCAGTGGCTGATCTGATCCACTCCAAGTTTTGGTGGGGTTAAAATCCCCAGATCTCCCCTGTGTGTGGTTGCACTGTGGCTTTGCACAGAGGGAGGGAAACACATTATACATGTGCATATATGTGTATATTCACCCTTGCAAAGCTGAGAGCTTATACAGGTCGGTGCAGAAGCTATGGCTGCTTTTGGGCAGGGGAGTTTTGTGAATTCACTCTGGGTTTTTCCATCCTAAACCCAAGGGTAGTGATGCACCCGTATGTCCAGAGGAGAGTAAGTACCTTCTGCTCATGTGAGCTCTCCTTGCCAACACGAGCTCAGCAGAACGGGCACAAACCCCACAGGGCTGTAAGCAGCGGGTAGGAGCTGGAGGCACATAGGGGTGTGATACCTCCACTTGCCCCAAAAGTGTGATTGCCCCCGGGAGGGCCATTGCACACACATCCTCATGTTTGGGATCCCCATGTGTGTTTGCAGATGCCATTTGTGCATGGGCAGCCCTCAGGAAGGCTGGTGTTTCCTGAGCCCTTGGGACCAGAGCAATAAGCATTTTTTCCTCACATGGAAAGCCCAGGTGCACAGTGGTCCTAGTTTCTCAGCTTGGCATCCCATGCTGCTTACCATCTGCTCTCCATCACCTCAGCTCCTGATCCGGTTCCAGCTGAGCAGCTTCACAGTGAGGTTCATCCCAGACCTTCCTGTCCCAGAGACATGCAGGTTCAATCCATTCAGGCTCCAGGGAAGTCAAGCTGGTGATGGAAGAAAAAGAACTCCACATCCTAAAACAGCCCTTCTTGAGAGCAAACAGCCATTGCTGTCCCTATGGTGATGTACATCAAGGTGAGGTTACCGTAAAGGGCTGGAG
This sequence comes from Falco rusticolus, assembly GCF_015220075.1. Taxonomy (NCBI): domain Eukaryota; kingdom Metazoa; phylum Chordata; class Aves; order Falconiformes; family Falconidae; genus Falco; species Falco rusticolus. The sequence continues at coordinate 11,960,014 of NC_051189.1, forward strand.
CCATGGGGAGAGCTGGTTCTGGGCTTGGCCTCAGCGAAACATTGCTTGGTGGAGTCAGATAAGGACTCCACGAGCAACCAGGGCTGGTCAATACACCTCTACTGCGATCAATGGGCAAGCAGCAGTAATTACATTTCCAAGATCAAATGGCCACATAAATGTTTCATCTGGGTAAGCGTATTGTTGGGTGTGTTGGTTTATTCTGTTGTGGTTTTTTCCCTCTTTTGTTTCTCCTTTCTGCACATGCTGCAGACATCTAAGTGGATCCCATTTACTTGAACCAAGCTGCTCTGCTAAGGAACGGGAGAGCCTTGCCTTGACACCTAGGGACCAGCACCCCAAAATCCCACTGCTCGTTACATGTTGTGGGGGCAATCAGCTGTGTGCTTTCACCTGGCCTGGCTGCGATCCACCATAGAGATGTGGGCAAATGGGCAGGCAAAGGGCACACCTACACCAATGTATCTGCCAGGATTGCACCATACAGGCTGCTCAGAGAGGCTGTGGAGTCTCCTTCTCTGGAGACATTCAAAACCTGCCTGGACATGACTCTGCAACCTGCTCTAGGAGAACCTGCTTTAGTAGGGGGTTGGACTAGATGATCTCCAGAGGTCCCTTCCAACCCCAACTATTCTGTGATTCTATCATCACTCTGGCTGGCTCTAGCCTTGCATGACAGACTGCCTTCCTACCATCTCCCAGACTCGCTGAAGGCTCTGGCAACGGGGCTGTGCCTATTTTTGCACCAGTCCAGGGCAGCTGGACACTGCCTATACTGATACACTTGGCTGTGATGTGGACACATCCCAAAGGACCTGATGCACCACAGCCACTGGCTGTGACACCCACTCCTCCAGCTCTGCCATGCCCCATGGGAGGTTCTGGGCTTCTGTCAAGCCCTGCAGGCACCCCTGCTGGCTCCCCTAATTTGTAGGCCAGCAGTACGCAGGCATTGGCATCCTCATAGTACTCAGCAGCTGGACATGTCCCCCAGCAGCAATGTTGGGAAGCATCATTCCCAGCTACAACTTCTCCCTCCCCCTGCCATCCAACGCCAGGCTGTTTTGCACAGCAAAGCAGAAGAAACCTGAGAAGCCTCAGGACACAGCACAACCACATGAATCTGTTTCACCCTGCAGACAAGCCCCCAAAGCATTTACTTTCTGAATGCTTCAACCCTTTTCTGAAACCAGTACTCTCTAGGCTGTGAAGTGCCAACAATAAAGAGCTACAGGAGAAGGAGGTGGTTTCTTCTAGCACCAAGCAAAGACTTCTACACAGCTCAGGGAATGGCTGACCCCACCCTTGCTGTTCCCCATATCTTCCTTTTTCTTATTCCTAGCTTCCAGTACTTTCTTCTGGGCTGCTGTAAGATGGAGGTGGCTGGGAGTTGATTCTGGCAGCATGCAAGGAGCAAAGCCCCTCAGACCACATGAAAGGAAGAAGGTTAGAGAAGCTGTGGATATCAATTCTTGTGTCCAAGGAGACCAGGAAATGTTTTTCCATGATTTTTCAGTGGGGAAAAAGAAAAACAACAACAAAAAAGAAGTCCTCTTTTGGCTGCATTTGAGTCTAGGAGGCTGGAGTTTGGACTGTTTTCAGCATTTAGAAAGTCCAGTCTCATTCTCTTGTTGACTGCCTTTGTCTTTGACAACATCACAGCACCAGAGCTTTAATGCTCAGCAAAACAAGGACAAATCTTCCTGCTGAGGATAGCAGTGCTCCTGGGAGCAACCCATTACCTTTTTTTCCCCCATCTGCTCATGCACCAGGGTGGGACTCTGGTGACCCATGTGTGATGCTCCCTGGTGCCTCAGTGTCCCTGCGTGATGGGTCGATCACTTCTGTCTCCCTCCTGAAGGTCACATTGCTCTCAACCTTTACAATAGCACTGGAGGTCCCTGGAGCAGGGGCTGGCCCTGTGCAGGGCTGGTCCCAGAGGTCTTGTTTTAGAGGCATGGTAAAGGGTGTCCTGAACCTCTTGCTCCGTGACCAAGGTGCTCCTCAGCAGGAAGGTAAACGGTCTGATGGAGAGATGGCCCCAAGACACTTGCAGAGGAGACACTTGCCCAGTACCCACCTACCTCAGATTTGCTCCTGTACCAGATTTGGGGATGAATCTACCCCAAAATTCCTTGCCCTTCTTGCTCACCCTCTTCTTTCCACTGCACCCCTGCCACACACTGGCCACACCATGCTCTGTGTGGCATCCTGATGTCCCAGCCCCATGTGGCCTCTGCAGGAGCATCATCCTTGAGATGTCCCTCAGAAGCTGCTGAGGAGCCAGTTCCCGAGCTGCTGACTTGGTGTGTTGGCTGTGCTCACGCACGGAGGCATTTTGGGTCCAGCTTCCCCACCTGGGCCCTGGAGCTGAAATCCAACACCAAGTTGACCCTTGGAAGGAGGATGACTGCCCTGTCCCTGCCAGGGGGAAGTTTCACTGTGGAGAGCCAGGATGCTGCTCCCAGAGCTTCTGTCTGTGGCATAATCACTCCAGGCTTTCAAACTTTCCCACCCATTTTTCAGACACACTTGTACCAAGGAAGGGCAGAATGTCCCTCATCTGCACAAAACCCCTTGGGCCTGGATGCAGTTTAACTAACACTGCCCTCAATGCATCTGCCAAGAGCATGACTGTCTCCTTGTCCAAGTGCTGGAATGAGAAGACCCCTGGGGCCAGTAGAGATGGACATATATTTTCCGCTGTTCTTTGGCCAAGGTGAGTCAACCCCTTTTCACGCACAGAGCTGAGAATGGTCCTTGCATTGCATGTAACAGATGCCAGAACGTCCTGTCTGTGTGTCCAGGAGCAGACTGCAGATTCTTTATGGAGCTGCTGAGCACGGAGGGAAGAGGCTGTGCTGTGGCAAGGGGTATGTTTCACCCAGTGCAGAAGTAAAGCAAAGCTCCCACATGCTTCTCCATGAGACATGTTCCTGCGGCATCTCTAGGTTCAGGAGTGGGAGGAGGAGGAAAGAAAAGGATCCAGCACCCCCTGTGCTGCACCTGACCCCACAAGAAATGGGCAATTATGGCAGGATTCTTGCAGGACAGATGCAGCCATGCTGCCTCTCCTGGTGTCCTCCCACAAGACGGAGCAAACCAGGAAAAGCTGAGCCAAGTGACCTGAGCTGCCTCATCCATCCCTCTACCCTCTCCGACTTCCCAGGAGACAAAACTCCCTGGTGCCGCAACCCCAAGGGGAGGACCAGTGGATCAGAGTTACCCTTTGACTCTCCTCCTTCCTCCTTCTCCTTACACCCACCAATCTGCACCTGCCCTTAGCAGACAGCATGCACCCCACGACAGCAAAGGAGCTGTTGGCTGGTGCTGTAAGGACACCCTGCATTTCAGGTACCCCAGTGCACCGGGATAAGGCCCTTGCAGGGCTTCCTCCAACTTATGTACCACCAACAGCTTTGCCTCACCAGCAAAGCCATCCCTTTCAGGTTCATGGCTGTGTTAGATCATCAGAAACACCCTGACTAACATAACCACTCAACCTGATGCACCACTTCCCAAGCCCAGTTCTTCCCTCTGTCCTGTAGATTTTCTTAAACACCACAAACTTGCTATTTGCCTAATTCAGCCATAACTTATGGAACAGGGCTACTAATTATATTTCCTTCTCCTTCACACAGAAGTTTTCTGCCTGTGCCAGTGAATTCTCTGCAGAGGAACGATTGAAAGCAGAGACTGACAGGCTCCCATCCCCACGATCCTGCTGCACGTTGGCATGAAGATTTCTTTGTTTGTAGAAAACTTTAAATGTCTTTGTCACAAAGACATGTGACCTTTCAGTTTCCTCTTGCAGGAAACATTTCTACTGCCGATTCTTTCTGGAGACTTGAAAAACTTCATCAAAAGCAAGTACTTGCCAGGATAGCCTCCTTTTTTGTCAGCAAGAGGATTTGAATGGCAATTTCCAAGCACCTCTGCTTGCAGCACTTTGCAGCTTTGCAACAGCACTTCTTTCTCTCTTTGCCATGTCAAGAAGCCCCCAGTGAAGCGGGATGATAAGGAGGGATGCGGTGAGAGATAAGCTCCACTGAGCCGATAAACCAACCAGCACCAAGATTGCAGATGGTGACAAGTCTTGGCAGCGATGTCTCCCAGGTAGCTCCAAGACTGGCACACAGCAGATCCCCAGCTCCCAGGCTGATGACCTAATTGCAAGGGCCCTCTTTGCTAATGAGAGGTGGAGAGTGACAGAGAGAGGCAGGCTTTTTCCCAAGGCACCGCAACCAGCATCATTGGAATTCAGAGCACTGTGCTTGGCTCCCCTGCTCAAAACCCCATTGTCATCACCCCATATCCACCAAAGAGCGTGAATTTGAAGAGCTTACCAAAACTGGGACCACCACAACATTTCAGAGCCACAGGACAGGGTGCTGCTGCCCTAATCTGTCTGAAAAAGAAAAAATAAATGGCCCTAACCCACAGCTGAATTGAGGCAAGCAAGGAACAACCAAGCAAGAATGAAACCCCAGCAGCTGACTTGGTAACTTCACCCCTTAAGCAGCCAGTAAAAAGGGCCCCCACCCTCCAGGCTCCTTCCACATGTTCCTGCATTGAAATAATTAGTTTTTGCTTCTAAATTATTTTTTTTCCAGAGCCCAGAAGGTCAAAGTTTAGTACCTCCAAAAATAAAACATAAAAATAATACTAGTAGAAAAAAATCCTCTCTCTGCTTTGCTGGCAGAAAACAGCAGGGGGTGAGGGGTAAGGGAAAAAAATCAATTTGAGCTTGGGTCAGCGGTGTGTGCGAGAGAGACCTTTGGAGCAATGGAGATTAATTTAGTAGGAGAGAGAAGGCAGAGTGGAAAAGCAAGGAGGGGGAAGAGGAGAGAGCTCAGCCCTGTTCTAGGGGAGTCAGGGACAGGTTCGGGATGTGCTTGCTCTCTCTTTACGAAGATCCCAGCATGGCCCAGTGAAATTAATCACTGCTTCGTTAGTACACAGATGCAAAAGTGCCAAGTCAGTTGCTGCACTAGAGGAAAAATCCAAAGAGCTGCTGGCCTGCTGCTGTGTCCCAAAGCCACCGTCTCCAGGGACTGCAGGTAAAGGTGCCTAGATATGGTCCCTCCTGTTTGTCTCTGCTGGAAACCCTCCAGTCCCACTGGAGACCCTTTCATAAATCTGATGAGGGGTCAAAAGGGCTGATTATCTCCAGCTGAAGGCTAGGGAGATGCTGTGGCAGCAGCAAGAGTGCAGACCCTTGAGGACCTCACCAGAAATAAGCTAAACCCAGGGCAGAGTTGGGGTAGCAGCCCCAGGGGAGTCTGGCCAGCTACGGAGACACTGGAAGCGCCTTAGTGGCAGGAGGGATGGGTTCACTCACTCATCTTTGCCTGTCAAAAGCATCATCCCTGGATTATGTGTTGCTATAACTGGGAGAGGATAATAAACACCTAATCCAACGTCTGTCCAAGCCTCAGAGCATCTCAGTGGAAGATGAGCTTCTCTGAAAATCTGTCCTGCTCACCTCTGCTATCACAACAGTGGCTTCTGTGACGTGGGCATGTCCAGAGCTGCTTAAGAGCTTATGGAGCCCAGGTGGCTCATTAAAGACACTTTCCAAGGCTTGGGATGGGAAATATGAATGTTTGAAGGTAGGGGGGAGGTGGGGGTGTGTGGAACTGAGGGGAGAATGAGGTGGGGCAAGAAAAGGCAAAATTAATTTATCCCACAATCTCACACCATGATGGGATGCAGAAGGACCCAACCCATGCTTGCTGGTAATGACTCATTCATAGATTGATTGATTGTATATGTAATGTGCTGTAAATTATTCTGGGGTGAATTCTGACCATATTGACCCCAGCGAACTCAGCCATCAAAGACAGTATGGACAATGATGAGTACTGCTATGGACAGCATCCTGGACTGACTGGGATGACAGCAGTGGTGGAGGGGAAAGAGCAAGCTTTTCTTTTTCCTAAAGATGCTCCAAAACCGCTGGAAGTGCAAGAAACAAGCCCAAGTGGGAAATAGGATGTTGTGGAGAGGAAGCAAAGGGTGCTCAGAGACTGACTGATCCCAGGAGGGGGATGGAGGAGAAACCTAGCTCACCAGGGCACATTGGCAGGGATATGGGGAGACTTTGCCTTCCTCTCCAGCCCAGGAGATGAATTTCCAGCCAAGAACCTTTTGACCACCGCAAGGACTTCAGCAGCACAATCTTCACACTGTGTGTCCTGCCTTGTACCTGTGGTAGGCAGCTGCTGAGAGCTGCAGCACTTCAGTTTCTGGTTCCCATGAAGGCAGAGGTTCACAGAGTGAAATACATGTGATGCTGCAGATTAAATGTCCCCTTGTGGGATATGACGGTCTGGAAGAAAAACTGAAGCAGTCACTTGGAAGACCCAAATTCATAAGGCCAGCTAATCCAGCAACTGGAAGAGCCCTGCCTATCTTCTGGGCTCTTCAAAGCATCTCTCCTCTGCCATTAACCAACAGCCAAGACTTGCCCAGATCTTTGTGTTTTACCAAACAGAGAGGGCAACAGTGCTTGAAGAGAGAAGAAAATGCACAGCAAGGAGAAACTGCTGTCACAACACCCTTGTGCCTTAGCTCTGTGCTGTTTCTTACAGGGAGAGATAAAGACGTGCCTGACTTGGTGTTGTGCTGACGACCTTAACGCTTGCTGCCCCAGCTTGAGACCAAAGGTGAGTCTGACTCCACCAGGTTTTTGGTGAGTCGGATCTCACCCAGCTGGAGAAGAAAATATTGCTAACAAAGCTTATGTCCAGCAGGATTAATGGCTCACCGAATGACCCCAGGCTTTCAGCATCCTTGCTCTGCCAATCACACTAGTGGAAATGAATAAAGACTTTGTTATTGGTATTTAAAAGGCTTTTAGGAAACAAAACAACCCAAAACCCAGCAACTCCCCCAAACCTTTTAATTGAGTCTGCAAAGTATTTAAATGCTTGACTGGTCAGCAATTGCTTACAAATTACTTCAGGAGCCACAGGGACCTCCCTGTGTGGGGCCTGCGTCATCGAACGGTTCTGCCTCGTGTCACTTCCCGGATAGCCAGGCATGTCCCTTGTCACTGGAGAATGCTCATCCTGTCGAGGGTGCTTTTAGACCAGGATCCAGTCCAAAAGGCAGAGCCAAAGTGCAAGGCCATGAGCTGAACAAGCAGGATCCCTCCATAATGTGGGTACAGTCGCTGTGCCTCAGTTTCCCTATCTCTAAAGTGGATCAAATAGAATAATGAGGTGGATAGCAGAGGTAGGTCAGCTTAAGTGTTAATAATTGAAAAAAAGCACTCTCTTAAGTATCTCTTGCTCACACACATGCACACACACATACATATATATGTATATGTATTTCCTTCTCATATTTGAGCACAGCATGAAAGCGGCCAAGGAGGAGCTCACTTTGCACTGAAGGACTTTGTTCACAGCTTCACTTAGTGAGAACACCAAGATGTATTAAAATCTAAAGGGGAAAATCATCTTTAAGGAAAAAAAAAAAAAAGAAAAAGAAAAAGACCCAACTCAATTTGACTTTCATGAGACACCAGTTAAATTTTTTTTCAGCTTCCACACAAAATGGCAATTCGTCTAAAATTAGATCTAGGGAATTATTTTATCTGCATGGGGAAAAAGGCTGTTTGATACCGCGACTGTGTAATAGGGGGCTTCTCGGCTTCCCAAACACATTAGGAAGATGCTTTTGATTTTTTCTCTTCTCTCCTCCTCTTGTCTTGGCAAGCACTCAACTTGTTATTTAAAGAAAAATTAAGAGGTGTTCTCAGGTCTGGCTAAGCCCAACGTATAGATTTTGTTTTAAAATAAAGGTTGGACTGGTTTTTTTGTTATGTGCTTTGACACAGCAGAGGAGCACTATAAAAGCAATCCCATCACTGATGCCATTCCCAGTGCTGATGCTCCCTGTCCATCTCTCCCAGCAGCATTTCTACCCCATATAGCGCAGCCAAGGGCAAGATGCCAAGCTCTGCCCAACACATATTGCAATCAGTGAATTTTTGGGTTCACATAGACTGGGACAGAGAAGGAAAAGAACATGAACTAAAGAGCATTCTGCATCTGTTTGAGCTGCAAAGTCCTGGGGAAGGGGAGGGAGAGATCTCCCCTGCAGATGTTGAAGCCTGTGATGGTTCTACCCATATGAGCGGTGGGGCTGTGTGGTATGTCTGGGTTTGGGCTGCAGCACCTGGGATCTCCCCAGGCTTGAGGAAGTGGCAAAGCGAGGTCCTTGGGGTGATGAGAATGTGCCTGCACCCATGGGTCTCATCACAGTGGGGAAACTTGTTGTCAGGCTCCCACTGAGGCTTTTCATCATCTTTTCATCACTGTGCAAGTCCCTGAAAGTGCCTTACATATACGTGGGGTTGTGGAAGAGGAGACAGGCCATCACATGGGGCTGCAAATGTGGGACAGCCCCAGCTGACTGGGGAACAAAGTGTCACCACGGATCTGCTGCAGGTAGATCCATGTCACCACAGATCCACTGCACGTAGCTCTGCAGGAGACAAATCCCCTGCCAGTCCCCTCAGGTCTCTGTGGCCACGCACACGGGGGCTTGCAAACCAGGACCTGGCTTTTGTGCAACATCAGGCACAGCTAGGGTCTGATTTTCATAGGGGATATGCATGAGGCAAGAAATAATGCTGACAGAGTAATAGATTTTGAGGCCAGAAATACACATTGAAGTCTCACCTGACCTTTTGCACAGTACCAGCTGGGTGAGGATGGCATGTAGGGACCAGAAATATCCACCTGCTCAGCTCCCTCATGCTTCCAGAAGGATTTCTTACACAAATAAAGGTGAAGAAGACAGTGGAGTGAAAAACAGCAATCCTTTAATCTTGAGTGACTGACACTGAGTGGACCAATAGTATGCTCTGGAGACTCCTTTTTTTAGACAGTTTTTAACCCAACCTTTTAAATACAGCTCTGAGAGCAGGGACATAGGGAAGAAATTTTCTTCCTTTCCTTTTCCTTTTCCTTTTCCTTTTCCTTTTCCTTTTCCTTTTCCTTTTCCTTTTCCTTTTCCTTTTCCTTTTCCTTTTCCTTTTCCTTTTCCTTTTCCTTTTCCTTTTCCTTTTCCTTTGCCTTTGCCTTTGCCTTTGCCTTTGCCTTTTCCTTTGCCTTTTCCTTTTCCTTTGCCTTTGCCTTTGCCTTGCCTATTTTATTTTATTTTATTTTATTTTTTATTTTTTATTTCCTTTTCTTTTTTCTTTTCTTTTCTTTTCTTTTCTTTTCTTTTCTTTTCTTTTCTTTTCTTTTCTTTTCTTTTCTTTTCTTTTCTTTTCTTTTCTTTTCTTTTCTTTTCTTTTCTTTTCTTTTCTTTTCTTTTCTTTTCTTTTCTTTTCTTTTCTTTCCTTTTCTTTCCTTTTCTTTCCTTTTTCTTTTCTCCCAGTCAAAACTGCAGGGGAATTAAGATTCACAAGATATACTTGCCCATGATGCTGGATCTAAGCTCCTTACCTGTCAGCATTTCTAAATTAAAACTTGATCCACATCTGCTTGAAGCCCGTGGAACCACCCTGCAAGTGGCCATGGTTGTGTTACACGTGACTTTTCTGACTCTGAGGACCTAGCGAAGTCCCAGCAGGGCAGGAGGAGAGAATATCACATCCCAGAGCAAGGGTCAGGCATTCAGGCTGCAACTGCGACCGTCTGGTTGCATCATTGTCACCTCCTGGAAAAGTCCACATCTGGCTTCAGCTTGCAAAACCCCACTACTATCATCCAGTAACACCAGCAAGAACAAATTGGTTTCATTACTGGCCCATCTCTATGGAGCTTATTCTTGCTTCACTGGCAAGGACACACAGGGAATAGAAGGAAAAACCTTGTGCAAGACCTAAGTGTAGTGTCACCACATCAAACATTGCTTTGCAACCTTCAGCTGAGCTTAGGGACTGGGATCAGTCTGGGCCAGTTCAGCAATTCAGTTGGCAGCTAATGCTAGTTACCAGGCTGGTGCCACCAAGCAGTGTGCTGGAAATGGCGTGCTTAGCTCAGGCATTACCATCAGCAATGCAGTGTCCATAGATCAAGAGCATGCAGATGATATGGCTTTGTGCCTTGACTGGACATCTGAACTTGAAACAAAAGCTGTTTTGTTTAGTCTCCACCTTCCTGAACTAAGACCAAGCTTCTGAACTAAGACTCAGTGCCTCTGAGTAAGTGATTTTTCTCTTGAGGGAGCTGGAAAGTGCGTTTCCCTCAGCTGCAGTGATCGTGAAATGGTGAAGTTCAGGATCTTGAAGGAAGAGAACAAGAGAAAAAGCAGGATCACAGTCCTGGACATCCAGAGAGAAGACCTACAACTGTTTAGAATAATCCCATAGGATACTGCCTTGGAAAGACGAGAGGTCCATGACAACTAGTTGCTTTACAAGGATCATCTCCTCCAAGCTCAAGAGCAGTCCATCCCAAAGTGCAGACAGTCAAACAAAAGTCAAACTGGAAGTGTGGCATAGGCAGTGCAAAGCAAAATATAGCAAACCTGGAGTCTACCTGCTTGCTCAAAACCATCTCCAGCAAAAGCCATTCCCAGACCATCTCCCAGGGGTGGAAAGCTCTGCTCCGAAAGTGCTCCCCTCACATCTTGTTGTTCTCCATTCCTCATCCTGCTCTCATGCTCTGAGCCCCATTCTAGAAGTCAACACAACACAAACACAGCACAGACGCTGGGCAGCAGGCATCTGCCACCAAAATCCCCTAGCAAAGTTCCCCGGGATGGGTGGAATTGGGGAACCCCATACAGAGGTACATTGCAGCAAAGGTGAAGGGCTAATAGAGCTGCCTTCCTGGAGATATCAGTGAAGCCATTCATTGGCCAAGCCAAGGAAGCGTGCTCTGCAGCCTGTCGTGTCATATTAATGGGCAGGATCATTTAAACTTGGATAAAACCTACAACTTAATCTTTTTTTTTTTTTTCTTTTTGGTGGTGGTGCTTGTCGCAGCTGCCTGTTCCAGATGATGAATGGTTCTGTTTCAGGCCGATCCGCTTGTTTGAACACTGTGGTGGTTTCAAGACTTCATGCAAAAGAGGAGCCCTGGCCATTTTTCACTTGGAGAGATGAGCGACACAAGAATAAATTTTCCTGCTTAAAATTTGCTGGGCCCAGGGTTTCTTGGTGAGGCAGCTTTGACAGCCTGTCACTTTGCTAGACGTTTGGTGCTTCGAGTATTCTGGGTCCTTTTATTGCTTTTTAAAAGATTTAAAGGAAACAAAACCCTGGTGCATTATGACATTTAGCAGGGTCGATATGTGTATCTGACTCTATCCAGGCATTGCACCAAAACATCCTGAGTCCTAAGCCCACCCTTGCCCAGCCCAGCATAAATCAGGAGTGGATCAGTGGCAGGTGCAAGAATCCCAGGGCTGTAAAGCAAAGGGATGTGAGATCAAAGCAGCACCAAATGCACACCTCACCTCCGGCTTGTAGACAAGATTTAACGTTCTGCACTTTTCCATGACAGTGGGAGGAAGAGATTTTTTTCCTGGGCCTGACAAAAAAATAACAACATAGATACAACACGCATCCAATGCACAGAGCTGTGCTCTGATGTGTCAGCACACAACTGGAGCTGGATGCATTCGATCCAGTGACCCCCGAGGATCCTCATAACATGAGCAAAAGGGAGATTAGGCGCTCTGCAGAAGGAAGACAGCTTCTCCTCCATAACTGAGACTGTTCTACACCCTGAAGTTACCATGACACACCACAGTGCTATGCCCTTCCCATGACCAGACTCCTCTGCAGTGCCCTCCGCAGCATGTCAAAGACTGGACCACTCTATGGAGATTCAGTAACGGAGGAGGAATAGTACGAACCATTCTTTCAAGGTATGTATTGCTCTCTGTTATGGTCTGTTAAACACGTAGCTTCACCACTGCAGGGGGAGTTTGTGTTAGAGAGGTTTAAATGTCCTCCAGGCATCTGCAACTCCTAGTTTGATTGTGGCCCTGACTTGTGCATTTTGCCTCCACTAAATTTTCTACCAGGCAGTGAGTGACAGCTGTGGATAGCAGCTGGACAGATGTGGAAAGGGGGGCTCCCATCAGAAGCCACCTGAGGTCCACCTTCTGGAGTAGGGTGAGCTGTCAGCTCCTGGGGTGTTGGGCAGCCAGGCATGCCAGCCCCATGAGGGCTGGAACAACTGGGGTAGATAGAGGTCTGAAGAGTGGGGCAGAGCAGGGCAAAGAGTACACAACAGCCCCCACATAAAGAAGCAAGGAGAAAAAAGGGTAGAGGATGCTATCCAAGAGATGAGGTGGCCAATGTTGACCCTTCAAACCACATGTCAAGTTGCTCATCTGGCTGAAAACACGTATCTCAGAAAGCTGAGAGGTGGGGGAGCGCCAACAACAGTTCACAGGCAGGAGATAACTGCATCTCCCCAGAGCCACCACCACTCCCCGCGGCTGGATGATGCTGGGCTGGGAGCAGGGCCAGTCCCCAAGATGAGCAGTATTGCTACTACCGACACAGCTGAGGAGAGAGATTAAGCCAAGCACTAATCTAAGGCCCGGAAAGTGGAGAGGAGATACACACAGCTGCAGGTCGGACCTCTGGAGAGCTATTTGGGGTGAAAGCCAGTGCTTAGGGAAGGGTAGAAACCATCAACTATAGGAATGGAGTCAGCCCAGCACTGCCCAGCAGGGATTGTCCCGGGGAGGGGGAGAAAAGGGAACAGATGATCAATTCCTTCAGCATGGAGGCCAGGCTGGCCCCAGAGATGGGCACTGGGGGAACGTGGCTTATAAATGCTGCATGGAGTCCTGCAGGGACAGAGATTGGTGTCACTTTAAAAAGTAAACATAGGCAGCCTAATGAATGAGTTATATCCCAGACGTTCCATTCCAGGAGAGGTATTTAACAGGCACTATTGGATTCTGCGGTATCTCTCTATCTGTAACCAGTGCATTATGACCATTAATGGATTTTTGAGGCTGGATTGATTTTTCATTAATTTGGTAAAAATCTTTTCCCTCTCCCATATAATTCTGTCTTAAAACGCTCCCCCTGACAGACCAATAAGTCACTCACCTCATAATGCAAGTCTGGCTCATAAATCTCAGCGATCTGGTGCGGTGGGGTGTGGGGGAGCGGACAGGGCTGGGGGAAGGAGGGGGAAAGAGGAATCTCCATGGGTCTGGATGGAGCTACCAGGCAGCTTTCATCGTATATGGAACAGGAAAGGTCCATCAGCAATGAAGTGAAGATGAAGGGTGGGGATACATGGACATGGACGTGCTGGTCTGTGGGGGCTGATGGTCATCCAAGCACAGGTGGGTTCCAGAGCTCACCTTTTCTCCCCAGGCCTTGCTTTTCTATGTAGGACAGTGCTGGGTGTGCTGGAACCAGCTCAGGGACCCCATGTGGGTCACTCAGCTGGTGAGTGTGATCCATGTTGTCCCAAAACTTTGCACCCCATGGAAGGTGCTGCACAGGGATGAAAGCTCATGGCACTACATTGTGTTTAGCCCAGGGCATCTGACTAAAGGCTCCACATGGCTGAGGGTCAAGGATTCATGTTTTGTAGAGGGGCAGCCCTCATCCAAGGTTTGTTCCTTCCAAAAGTTGTATCTTATCCCCGTGGAAGTCAGCCAAGCAGAGAAGCAGCAGCAGACTAGGACCTGTTTCCCTGAGAGTGTCTGGGGCACGCTAGGACTCTGGGCAAGCCTGGATCCATCCTGTGACAGATTCCAGGCTGCCTCAAGCCTGGGGGGAAGGATGGATTTGTCTCTATCCTGGTACACCCAGGAAGAGGCAGGCCTTCTTTAGAAAATTAATTACATCTTCCCTTTAGTGGTCCATGAACCTCTTGGCTGTTGGGTTAGAGGAGCAAAGCCTTGCAGAACAAACACCTCTGAGGGATCTTCACCCAACCACGCAAAGATCTCTGCACCATCAGGGAGGGAGATGGGGCAGAAATCAGCCTGCTTGTGGCCACTAACTAGTCATTAAGGTGTCTCTGCTTGCGTGGAAATAGCCATGATAGTAAGAAATCAGTAAGGACAGAGTCAGCAATCGCTGCTGTGCAGAGTGAGGTAATTTTTGCAGCTAATTTGGGGTTGGGGGTCCTAGCCCTGCCTCTGCTCAGGGACATCACTCACATCAATGTTACAGGGACTTGCATGTGGGCTTTCCTTCCCCCAAATGCATGTGCCAGCAGCATCATGCTCTGGGCATGGAAGGCTTGTGCATGGCCACAGCAGGAAGCCAGGCCATCTTAGAAGTAGGCGGAGTGGCTGCTGTGCTCTTCTGAATCTGCTGCCCCCAGCACGATCTCCCGCAAATTACTGTGACTGCAGGAAGGTGCGAGAGGACCACTTTAACTCGTGCTATTGGATTTCACTGCAGCTCCGGCTCCTGCTACGTAACCAGTGCATTATCACCATTAATGGATTTTTGAGGCTGAATTGATTTTTCATTAATTTGCTCCTCCCCCCCCCAAAAAAAAAAAAAAAAAAAAAAAAGGGGGGGGGAAATCTTTCCTTCTCCCCCACTCCTTCATAATTCTGTATTTAAATGGACCCCTGGACAGCAAGGCAAGCCAGTGCTTCCCAACGCCATTGGGAAGGAAGACATGGAAAATACATTCAGAAATGCCCTCTCGCCTCTTCGAGGGAGGTAGGAAATCCTGCACTGCCCCTGCTCAGCAGTGCTCTGATGAAAGGCCACAGCTCCACTTGCAGCGAGGTATTGGGTCCTTTCCCTGCTTTGTTCATGATATGAGCACACAGACAGATGTCTAGACACCTCTATGCCTGCCCTTGTGCACCCTGCCAGCCCTCACCTGTATGCATACAATTTCCAGTCCTGTGACCTGTTTTGCACAGCCCGTGCATCTCCAAAGGGCTTGTGCACACACCCTGCACACCTCGTGCTTTCACAAGCTAAGTCCACCCCAAATGCCAACTCTCTCCCAGTGAGCTGGGGTGCATTTATGCACTACAGCCAGCTGCCTGGCCTGTAGAACTGCCCCCAATCATAAGAAAGAGGGAGGCAAGAGGGAAAGGAGTAGGAATGATGGGGTTCTCAATTGTCTATGCGTTTCCTCCCCCAGTTTGACCTCCAGCTTCTGATCCAGAGAGGAACAAGAGGTTCCCTATAGGTCCTATAAAACATCTGCCAGTCTCAGGAGTGTGTCCCAGATACCTTGAGGCAACTCAGATGACACAATAATGCCCCATGTTTCTAAACTGAGCCCATAACACCAGAATCCTGGGCAGAAAAGAAGAGAGAGGTGCTCTGGGGAGGAAAGGCAGAGGCAGGAGCTGTTCACCTCTCCCAAGTCACATTGAGCACCTTCATTGCCTCTGTGTCCTGCAGACTCAGGGGGTGCTAGTCCAGTCCCACTATCTGGTGACCACAGCAGGAGACAGAAGAGGAGCCCACTTGTTCTCCCAGAGCAGAGGTTTTTCTACATCTACCATGCCTACAACCACACCTGTGGAACACGGGGCCTTATTAGCACTGATATTCCTTTAATCCTGAGGTAGAACTTGTTAGACATGGCAATGCATCAGTGACTTTTGGTCACATCCAGCCTGGCGAGGCAAGGGATCCCACTGAAAGTGAATTGAATTTTCTCAGAGGCTGCAAACTGTGTGACTCAGGTACCATTTCTGAGGATCTTTTGTGATTGGGAGACATTGTTGGAGGACACAATAAAGCAGAAATAAGTCCAGGTCATAAAAAAGTCAAGAAATCAAATACAAGATCCCATTTTTCTCCCATGAAGAACTGCAAATGAACATGATTGCTTATTCAAGTGGCCCATCTGAAGTAGGTGTGCAATGTTTCCCAAGAAAAGCTTCTGTTTGCTTCTTGATTATCTCCCAATTGTTTATTAAAAACCATACTTAATGAAGACTAACAAGTAAATAATCAATACACACACAGGTTACCTAGGAATAGATAAGCCTCAATAAGCCCTTAGGGATCAGTGTATTTACTAAGCAGACAATTACAAGGGTAATGACTATCTGTGCAATTTAAAATTAATAAGATGTGATTGCATCCTGAGGAAACGCAAACTGATTAACAGAATCACACGTTGAGGTGGGCAGGCATTTTAGAAATGTGCTTTAACTTGGGGTGGGCAGGATACCCATGAAGACCCAGTAGTCAAGATCTTCATTAATCTGACAATTAAAAGCCAACTTTGATTTTTCAGGCTTTTTTTTTTTTTTTTTTTTTTTTCAATCACAGAACCCAAAGACTCTGGAGGCTGGAAGGTACCTCTGGCAACCTTGTGTCCAAACCTCTGCTTAAAACATATCAACACTGAAGGCAGATTCAATTTCAAAGTTAGAGCAGGATGCTCAGGGCCCTCTTCAGCTAAGGCCTGGATACCTTCAAGGAAGTATCACACCTTCTCTGAGTCCCTAGTTGAACATCTGATCACTGTCATAAGCAAACTTTTATCCCAGTATCAAGTTAAAATTTCCTTTACTGTAATGTACATCTGTTGCCTCTCCTCCCATCACTGTGCATCTTCAAGAAGAATCTGAATCCAATTTCTTTGTAACCTCTATGGACAGTTATATATTAATTTCTTTATGTTACTTACAGTATTTGGTCTCAACTATTCTTTTTCCCTTCCTCACATTCATCCCCAGCACATTTATAAAAATCATCCATAACTCCCCTCAGATCACCCTTTGCTGACTAATCAAGCCAAAATCTTCTTGCTTACTCCTTACAGCTGTGTTGTTTGTTCCCCTAGCCTTACCTCATGCTTCTGTCCCAGTTCAATATTGGCTGTGCCATAGTGACCTCAAGCAAAAGCATTCTTTCTTGACCAGTTCAAAGAAAAATCCCTGCCATGGTATCTCTTACAGTCACATCCACCTTTTTTCATGATCACATGTAGTAACATCTCATAGCACCAAGTCAGTGACTAACTTCATCTTTTACTTCCCCCCACCCCAGGTTATAAAAGAGAATCTTGTTGCAAGTCCATATATGCATCATCTTGTGCTTTGCATAACTATATTTTATCTCATTTCTCATTTTCTAATCCATTAAGGTCACCCAGCACTTTCCTGAACATGGGTTTTGCCTCCTAAACTCACATCATCATCAGATTTCCTTGGCGGACTCCTCTTTGAAATGAGGTCATGTATGAAATTATGATAGAAAAGTGTTCCAAAGAAATCTTTAAGGAGCTCCACTAGTTCACTTCCCTTCAGCCTATTTCCCCTCTCAGCCACTGTTCTCTCACTGTCTGCAAGTTCTTCACCCATCTCACAGTTCTCATACAGATCCTATCTTCTCCAGCTTCATCTCTAATTATCCATGAGGTGCCACATCACATGCTTTGCTAAATCCAGATAGATGAGATCTACTGCATTCTGCTTTTCCTGGAAAATCTGTTATCCAAAGAAGATCTCGAGAGAAGGACACTACCTATCTTTAATAAATGTATTTCCTTTCATTTATCATCTGCTCCAAGTCTTCAATAAGCAGCTCCTTGCATGCCCCTGAGACCAGGCTAACAGCCCTGTAATTGTCCAATTTAGTGTATTCTTAAGCCAGCAACTACATCTGCCAGTCTCCAATCAAATGCTTCCACTCAGGCTCACAATCCTGCTACTCAGCTTGTGCTGTTTCCTATTTTCATCTCTTCCAGGATTCTGTCTGGAGCGTAGTCAATCCCAATATGCTCTTGGTGTACAGGTAGAGTTTCACGTGGTATACCCTGTGTGGGTTTCTGGGAGTGGTGTCTCTCCTGGACTTAATGGAAGACATGACCTCAGCTCCCAAACGTATCTCTGTACTTCCCGGACAGAGACTGGAACAGGGACTCTGGGTCTTGGACTGTAAATGACTGAAAATATTGATGGATCTGTGTACGTAGAGAGGAATATGACATCGGCACGGATCTTTGCCACATCAGAGAAGAGATCTAGACATGTTGTGGAGGAGATAGTCTCGGGACCTGCGGGCTGCCCCATCTGGAGAAGACCAGCGTAAGTAGAGAAGCTCCTTTTTGGTAGCTCTGGTATAATTGGCTGTGACGGCTGATGTCACTGTCTTTGAGCATTTCTGCCTTCTCTGCCAGCCCTACCATTGCTATTCATCTTCCGGGCCACCTGCCTGCACTGAACGGAGGTGGATGGGTTGCAGACAAGGCCTTCTTGTGTGGGCTTCCCGCTGCATTTATCCTTGCTTCTTTGCTGGTGCGGCTTTGCATGATTTCTGTTTCCGTAGGGTGATACTGTTGCTGTCACATGTCAAAGACTGATAATGATGAGGGGCAGAAAATACAAACCCCAAACAAGCTGAGCTTCCCTGCAGCACATCCCCCAAGTAAGGGGCCATCAAAGGAGGCATCAGTGACATGTTTGTGTCACCTCAATATGGCAGAGCACCTTCATGTCTCCCTTTCCTCCTCACAGACAGCTCATTAAAGCTGAAAGCATTGAAGAGTGATCAGCCATGGAGTCAGCAAGCTCTCAATCAGTCATCTGAGTCTGGCTTTGATCAGTAGAAACCACAGGTCTGACTGCATGAAGGCTGTTTTCTAGTTGGGTTCTGGTTACCTAGAAACATAGCCTGTAATCCCTGAAAAACAGGTCTGGGATGGGCATTCTAGGGTCATGTGGTCATTTCATCTCCTCAGGGTAGAAGCAGTGAGACCCATGTTACTCTTGAGAGGTGTTTCACTTGACCTGGTCTTGAACTCTTCCACTGTTTGAGACCCTCTCCTCCCCAAACACTGCTTCACTCTTTCCAGTTAGGGAGCTTTGCCTAATGTCTAACCTAAATCTATCTTGCTGCATATTCTTCTAAACCTGCCCACCAGGGGCACAGAAAGCAAATGGATCCCTCCCTCTTGCCGCTTTATTTGTTTGATTTGAAGGCAGTCTTTCTTCTCTTAGTGAGAAACAACCCTAATTCTTACCGACTTTCCCCGTAGTTCCTGCCCTGTAGCTCCCTGATCATCCTGAATGTTTGTCTCTGAACTCACCACCTTAGCCCCAAACTGGACACTCCTCAGCAACTGGGCATTTCCTACAGGTGTACCCACATTGTCAGAAAGATGTCAGTTTGATACTGGAGATAAGGAGGCTAGTACTAGTGTGAAGGAGGTAAACTTTTACATGAATATGTACATAATTTCTTATCCCAGGCATAAATGTGCAGTTTAAACCTCCATTCAGCAAATTTAATCTAACCAACAGCATATCCTGATTAGTGGTTTTCCTTGGCATATGACAAAGATATGTTGGGTCTTGGACTCCTGCTTCAAGAGTGGGGTTAGATAGTTCATTTTCTTCTACCCAGGATCAGCTGTTCACAGACAGATTCAAAACCAGCTGTGTAGAAAACAAAACCCTGCCTGGAAAAGAGAAAGTCTGCATCACTTGCAGACTTCCCTGCAGGCAAGTGGTCTGACAGCTAGGAAACCCACCCCATTGCTAGGAGGTGAAGTCACAAGAATACAAGCAATACAAGGAAGAGAAGGCCAGGAGCTAGTCATTTGGAAACTGTATTTGTGGAAAAAAAACCCCAAACACCCAACAATCAGTTTTTGGGAAAACAGTTGTGACCTGAGTCATGTCCTTGTTCCATTTGTGGGGTAACACTAAGTGATGCAAATGCTAGTCCATAACAAATGGAAATCCATAAATATGTCAAGCCTTGTCTAGCAAAGGGATGAGAGAAATGCCTTCCAAAACCACCCTGTGTCCTTCTTTACACCCGCCCACTTCAGCTAAGTTCTTGAATAAGCAACATTAGCATTGTGAATGATAATAACTCTGCTGGATGCAACATCAGGAGTCATCCTGACTCCAAAGCCAAATCTTTGGAGATCTACCAGATTTGTTCTCTAAGCCTCACTGGGTTGGATTTATTGGAATATGAGGACAAGGGCTATGTTCAGACCACCTTTCTAGCTGCCTCAACTAGACATTTGCTGGAGAGCATACAAAGAGTTGTTAACTCTCAGCAATTAACTCTCAGACCTGGTAATTCTAATTTTCTCTCCCTGCTGTTCTTAAACTCTTAGCTATTTAGCCCCGGGAGGCAGTGGAATACTGTCTGACCAGCATTGCCGTGACTTTCCAAGTCCTCTTTTCCAACTGTTAGGAGTAAAATCCCAACAGTCAGATCAGAAATAAATATGAAGACTATCTTCATGCCAAGCTGGTATCAATAAAACTGTTCTTATCTGTGATTCAGTCATTAATAGTCAATTGTGGACTCTGGGGCTGAAAAAACATAATCATAAAACTAAACTACTCAGTGAATATGCATTTCCTCTTTTCAGAAATGTCTGGAAGCTCTGTCTCTTTGCACTCAGTTGTGGGATTATAACTCACAGCTCTCCTGGCAGCTGGTGCTGTAGCTCACCATTCATTTTATGGCCACAAGCGTTAACATTTCTGCAGAACATCATGGTAATTTTCTGAAAAGAATGATCATTTTTTTAGTGACTCGCAACAATTAATTATCTCCCTCTTAACAATTTGCTGGGATGAATGATCACCAGGGAGAGGATGCTGGGCTCTTAGAGAAGCTGATAGTCTAATGGCTGAAATGGCAAGAGGTGAACGAAGTATATTATGCAGTTTTGGTGAGGCATTTGCTTGCGTGACACTGCTCTGGTAGCGATGAAGTCGGGTCATTATATGCTTTGAAAACCACCCATGCCACATGTAAGTAGATATGTGGTCGGGAAATCTGTACATAGGTGTCAGCCAGGACCTAATGAGATGCAAGCCCATGCTCCTCACTGGGAGAAGGTCAGCTCCACATGATGACTTATAAAGTCAATGGTTTTATTTTTAGTTTGTACCAGGCACCTGGGAGGAGAGCTGGCTGACCGGAGACTTTTCCATGCACATTAACTCCTGTTTTGGACACAAGTCAGTGGTGTCCTGCACCCTGTCTGGCTAGGAAGTAGCCACCTAGCATTATGTTGAGCACTGAAGAGAAGATTTGCACACATCTGACACGTGGTGGCATTGCCAGGAGTCACAGCATGAGAACCAGTAAAAGTAAGAGTGGTCTACTTGCGTATGAACTCACATTATACACCTTAGGCATCTCATGGCGTTTAGGTTATCTCATAAGAAAGGCCATACCAGCTCAGACTGAGAGCTCATCTCCCATTAGGACCTCACAGAGAGTATAAGTACAAGATGGTCCTAGTGAAAATTCCCCAGAATACCCTTCTAGCTTTCAAAAACATAGATCCTGCAACTCCTGAGCCAGAGGTAGTCTCATATTTCACAACCCTTCATGGATTTTTCCCAGTTTAATCTATCCAGTTTTTCTTTATTCTGTTTTTTTAACCCTTGTGAAGGTGTACACTCATAATATCCCCTGACACAGCTCAACTGTGTGTTGTGTGTGTTATCTAAAGTGTCACCTCCACTTTTCTGTGCTGTTTCAACCCTGTAATGTCCTAATTTCATCTGATGTCCCACAGTCCATCTACGGGAGGAGGCCATGGGCAACTCTAGTCATGGGGAAAGGTGTCAGCATGGCTAATCTTGAGCCTCCAAGACTGGGGAACATCACTGTAAGCTCACTTTTGCCACCTCATCCTTCTGCTAGCTCAGAACAAATATCTGCATCCCATCCATGCCACGCACAAGATACATCTGCCAGTTTGTTACCATGAAACCCATCGCCTCAGTTTCACCCACCAGCACTCTACCAGAAAGCAATACCAAGAGTCCCCTCCTGTCAAGCACTGCAGAAACACACTCTGACAAGGTCATCTCTGCTCTGAAAAGCTCTCAGTTCAAACTGCATGTGGGATTCATCTCCCCTAAGTGCCTATGAAAGGGGTATGTCCATCCATGCCAGTTATCTTTGAACCCATTACGGTTGATGGCAATCAAGTCAATGGGGCTCAAGTCATCATTCATCTGATCAGTGCAGACATCGTGCTTCAGGATGACATGATCTCCACTGAGTCACTGCCCTTTGACTACAGGGTGGTCCCAGAGTGAGGTCAAATATCCGTGCCTCCACCGTAGATGGCTAGAGGATGTGCATTAGCTCCATTTTCTACCCTCTGGGTGGGAATAAGTGCTCATACCCCACATGGGCTGTTCCTGCAAGGCTCAGCAGCGCTGGGAGAAGTGGCCTCGTGTGATTGCAAGCATCCAGAAGGAGAAATCATCAACCTGCCTCCCTGCCGCCTGAGATGGCTGGGGGGGAGCTCAGTGTGGCAGCCAGGAGCCCAGCCCTGCTTACAGACTCAATCTGCTGAAGCCAGCACGTTTCTGCCGACTAAGCAAGTTTACCAATAAAACCCTCTCATAATCTACCACTGTTGAGGGGAGAGAGCGAGCGAGAGAGAGCAACTGGGCCATAGTGTCCGTGTGTAATAAGCACTGGAGATTTAAGTGGGAGAGAATTACCTTAAATATATATCTATGTAGGGAGAGAATATATAGGTATACTTAAAAAAAAAAAAAATGCACTGCCAGAGAAGAGTAGAACCAATTTCCCAATTTCAATCTCCGGCACGCTGGGACTCAGCTTCTCAGATGTTGCCTGCTTTGCGAAATTGGCTGGGCTGAGGGCTGCTCTGTTGCTTATTTCGGCTCATTGTGGTGCATTTATGAAGAGCTGTCACACAGGTCTGACAGGGTGATGAATTGACCTGGCTCACCAGAGCTCGAGGAAGGTGGGGAGGGAAGAGTGGGAGGGGGTTTTGTCAAGGGCTGGAAGAGGTGATGTGGGTGAGAAGAGAGGGTGTAAGAAGGGGGCAGAGGGAAGGGGGAGGAAACCATTCAAAAGGGTTTCGGTCTGTAATCGATTCCACTGGCAATAAGCAGCCAACCCCAGTGGGAGGCTCATGTATATGGGGGCTGGGTGTGGAAGAAATGGAAGGGAGACGATGGAGTGAAAACAGCAAGTTAAGCAATTTGTTGCGCAATTCCCAGGGGCTTATTACTTGGACTTTACAGTAACAGCAAGACTTTGTGCTGCCAGGGATGAGAGTCCTGGATAAAATACCGGTTCATAGATGGATCCCACCTTCTCTAACTCAGTATCCCAGGATCTGGGCACCTCTCTGGTGGTGGGACTTCATGGATTTCAACACCAGGTTGGCAGCAAAGAGCGATGGGGAACAGAGCAAGCAGGAGAGAGGGTACATGCTGAGCTTAGGGCTTCTGTAGCCTCTGTCTCTTGGGTATCTGATGCTCTCACTTTCCTTTGTATGTGTGTGGTTGCAGATAAAATGTTTCTTTCGACCTGCAAAACAGAAAAGATAAAATAAGTCAGGTAGCCATCAATAGCAAACTGATGGGTGTAAAGGCGCTATAGATATATTGATCTTTATCTGAGACAGATAGTACCCATCCAAATCTATCTCCCAAGTATATTTATCTAGTCTCAAATCTCCCTCCAGTCATTTGCCCATCTCCACTATAGATGTCTATCAATTTCTCTATCAAATGTATGTCTGTAAGCCTTCCTCCCTTCTACGTGTCCCTGAGGCACATAACACCAAGCAGACATACAATGGCAAGGAACAGTTCAATGTATTAGCAAGTATCATACAGTAATGACTATAAAGCCTGTTTTCTGTCCTGTGTGGTCCAGTACAAGCTGCTTGAAAGGCTCCAGGTAGACCCCACAGCCCAAGGCAGCAGGGCCAAACCCACACTGAGCAGTTGTCTTGCCAGCTGGGTGCAAAAGCAGAGGAAGGAGAAGCAGAAACATCCCTCAGAGGAGCTGTCTGTTCTCAGTTGACCACGAAAGGCAGCACTCTGCAGATGTGTCCTACATGGGTCAGCCTGGCCCACCTGCTTTGTAAACAAGTTCAAGGGCTGTCCACATCTACTTGAAAGGTTACCATGGGGAGAGGGAAGAATACCTCCAGGCACTGTAGATATGAACCATTTTCCATGACCAAGACCAGAAGGGAGGCTGGAGAAAGCTGGACCCTACATTTCTCATGCTGAACATCTTTTGGGCTCAGGCCCAACCCTGTCTCCAGCAAGAGAGACCTTCTGGGTATAAATTAACAGTTTTGCAGATGGAGAAGTTTCCTTATTTTCCCATCTTTTGACTGCAACACATGTAACTACTCCCTAAAGGACAGGAACAACATAGGTAAAAATGGCTTTCTAAAATGTAATCTTAAATTGCAGCAGTATTAATATTGACTATCTATAGCTATAATACAGGAAATATATAGATAATATAGTCGCTTCTCTACAACATATATTCTAATAAATAATCATATAATCTAATAAATCTTTACTGTGCACTAATAAGCATATTTTTCCTACAGAAAAGACAGTGCTTTCAAAGTGGCTTCATCAAATTCCCCACTTATCCCAGCAGATATATCCCTTTTTATAATTACACTTTTTGTCGATTTCAAATACAGTTAAAAATGTGCAAACCGAGTCAATTTTTACACCGTAAGTTTGTGTGATATAGGGCCCCTGTGTCTCAGACGGCCAGCCCCCACCCCCTCCTTGGTGCTCCTCTCCTCTCTGATCCTGACATTAAACTACTCCACTTAGACTGGGTACCTGGTGCCAGGCAGGCTGACCTCATTAAAATAGATTACTGCAGAAGTAAAATCTAAAAGGTAATAAAAATCGCTAATATTTTTTACCGGGACACACATGCATTTTCTTTTTTTTTTTCTCCCCTCTGTATCTCAGTGGAAAAAGTTCCTCTTTGGTTATCGAAACATCCTGCCTGCTGCTGAAAATCCACATTTTCAGTATTACTCTCTAGGCAAGATGTTAGTAGTGACCTGGACAAGTGACAATGCATTTATTTTTAATTCTTTTGCAGCTCTAGCAATTTATACAGGTGATGTAGTGTTGTGGCTGCAGCTGCGATGAGCTAAAGCTTATAAGCAAGACTGGGTTTCTAGGGAAAGATTTCGTGAACCTGAAAATGTTCTTGTTTTTTCTAATCATATCAAGTAGCCCTATAAAAGCTAGTCTCTCTCCAAATACCTTGATGAAAGAGTTGTAGGAATTTTTAATTTTCCCCACTGTTTTTTAATTCTTTCCATGAGAAATGTACCCTGTGGGGTTACCTCCAGAGCATGCAAGGACTGTTCCTTGGTGGTTCATAACCTCAGGTGCTTGCCCAGGGAAGTGAGGAGTGGCACGAATATGGTGGCTTCTCTTGGCACATGGTCTTCTGCCAGCCTGAAAGGGCTGCCTGTGTGCACAGCCATCACATCCAGAATCACTTGATCCAGCAGCAGGCTGAAAACACCAGCAGGCAGGGGATCCACTATCTGGTCAATGCTACCACAAGCCCAGGGAAAAGGATGGACAAGCTCTCCCTCAATCACAGCAAGCTAATGCAATCGGAGGCATTTTATTTAACCCACCAAAATGTCCAGCAGGACCAGGTGCTTCCAGGATTGCCTGGGACAAATTCTTGATGAGGTCTCAGACAACACTCCCTTAAGAGGGCAGCACGCTCAGGTGGGAATGCACCTGCAGTGTTGTTCCACCATGTCTTTTCCACCCCAAAAGCCCCATGCTGGGTCTTGGATGGGGGAAAGCTGCTTGCAGGTGGCTTGTAGATCCATGAAGCAGAAAAGCATCCAACCTTAAACCCAAGCAGGGAGTTGGAGGTGGAGGTGAGCTGTGCCCAGGGTTCTCTGGATAGGCTCTTAGATGCTCCCTGGAAAGGAGCATTATTATCTGCCCTTTCTGAGAAGGAGATAGGGATTGCCAGGGTGGCTCAAACCAGACATGCAGGCAGTGGTCCTGTGCCTGAGAAGGGCTAAAGCGTCCTGTGCTTGGAGCAACGAAGGCCACAATGAGATGGCATGCTGCCTGGGGCAGCCTCCTTGAGGAAGGAGGATTTACATCCCAGCTGGATTTCAAATTTGCATATCATCTAGCAGAGGAGCGGAGGCAAACTGGAAATTGCAGACAAAATAAAAATGCATGCAGCTAATTAAGTGTGAGCAAGAGGTACTTCCCAGCTGAGGGCCAAGGAGGGAGCTCTTGATCCTCTTTCAGCAGCCTTGCCCGGTCAGGGACAGAATGGGAGAGGTGGGCTTTTGAAGTTCCCCTAGAAAGAAAGTATGAAGGGCTGAGGGTGACCCAGCCACCAAGCCCCTGTACCCCCAGAATCTCCCTATTTACAGCTCCTTTGAAAGGAATTAGAAATAACAACCTCCCTTGCCCCCAGCGCTCTGGGAAGCGCTGAGGAGTGATTTACTCTGCGCAGGGGACGGATTTATCGGTTCTTGGAACCAGTGTTTATGAATATTCCTAAAGAGGAAAATCAATCAGTTCTATCATAACATTGCCATTTTTCTAAATGATAGAACAAGCATTTTTATACACCTCACACTGGCTGGTTGAGAATCGATAGGAATTATGAGCTTCTCTCTGAATTTACTAATGTTCTGGCATCATCCCCTCCTGTCCCTGAAGCTAAGACGGGGAGGATGCTCAGAGCCCTGGGGTTGAGGAGGCTCCAACTTGCCTCTTGCACCGCTACCCTCCTCCTTCCCTATTTATACCTATTCTACCTCCTCAACTTTCAAGCGACACAGTAAGCCCAGCCTGCCTGTGCCCACCTGGACCAGATCAAAGTGAGGAGAAAAGACACTGTGAAGCATCAGGAGGTTAAAACCAAGGGCTGAATTTATTTCTTATCTGTGCCAGTTTATCTGATGCCTGGAGGCAGGGCTTACCTGGGAAAAAGATGCCTGAGAGTTTTTCCTATAATTTCTTTTACCAGAGTCAAATGGGAAATGAAACCCAGGGAACCCTGGAACCAACCTAGCCCCTTAAAATTTGCAATAATATGTCATACTTTTGGTAAGCTTTCCATATTTCATAAAATAGGCCCCTGGAGAGAGACATTGTCTGTACTTCTCTGACTACTAAATGGAACAGTTCAGGGAGAAAAGCCATGACAGTATCTCCAACAGGACTCTCCCTCCCCAAGGATATGAAATCTCAAACCTTTTGCAATATTTAGCTGGAAGAAGACCTTAGAAGATGTTTTTCATGCCAACTTGGTTTCCTTGGTGTTAGGTGGCCACAGTTAGCTTTCTTTCAGCCAGTCTCCAGATATACTACTGGAAGAGCAGCTCACATAAATATGAAGTAAGATCCGAAGCCTAGAGGAATATACCCAGACACAGGGTACAAGGTATGGACAGCTTTTCAGTTGCAGCACAAAACCCACCCAGGGCTGTTCCCTGTGCTGCTGAAGTCCATCCCTGGGGAGATTGCTTCCCTCTCTTGTGTATATCTCTGTCTGGAAAGTTTTCTTCTATGTGCACCTACACCTATACATGACACCCAGTACCATGAAGCCCTTTCTTGCTGCTATGACCCTTCCTGTTCTGCTTAACTGGTTGTTTTTCATGTTGTGTTGTGCATTCCTTACAATTTTTACGTCAGGAGATGTTTGATACAAAAGAAGTTCTCTGGTGCCCACCCAGGGCTGTTCCCTGTGCTGCTGAAGTCCATCCCTGGGGAGATTGCTTCCCTCTCTTGTGTATATCTCTGTCTGGAAAGTTTTCTTCTATGTGCACCTACACCTATACATGACACCCAGTACCATGAAGCCCTTTCTTGCTGCTATGACCCTTCCTGTTCTGCTTAACTGGTTGTTTTTCATGTTGTGTTGTGCATTCCTTACAATTTTTACGTCAGGAGATGTTTGATACAAAAGAAATTCTCTGGTGCAAGCAGGGATTAATTCAGGAAACCCACTAGGTTGGAAGAAATGCTCCTAACTATCCCAACTTAATAATATTTCAAGTAGTTACGTCCCCATCTCTCTGCTTTTATTACCTTTCCAGCATCTTTCTCCCCATTCCTGAGTGTTGCTGGTCACCAGCTCTGGACTGGAAAGCCTAGATGAGGGATGTGCCACATCTCCATTAGGAGGTCTGTGCTGGATCAGGCCCCACAAAGCCAGATCTATTGCCTTCACTGCTAGCCCTTGCAAGCCCAGACATCCCCCTTGCACGCACCCATCACCCCTCCGTGGGGAGAAGAGGAGAGGCCAGTGCCCCCAGCCTTGAGTTTAGCCAGTTGGTAATTTTTTCTTCTTGGGAGACATGAATCTTTGCAATAAGGGGTAGACAGGCTAGCGATAAATCCCACTAAAGGTAAAAGTGATTGATTTTAGAAGGCACTGTTTAAGAATTTGTTTTTCTAATGGATCCTAAAGTCCTGTCATCAGTTTTGCCAAGCTCAGCGGTGCCAGGAGGATGCTGTATCCTGTCCAGAGAGGAGGAGGAAGATGCGGAGAAGAGAGATGGGTTGGGTGAGGTGGGGATGAGGGGGTGGGGGGGTGGAGCTGGAAAAAAGGAGCTAATCATATGTCCCTTCTAGATGCAGTATCCTAAAATGTGGATTATACTTGAACATAAATACTAATCCATTAGTTGCTCTTTCACACGCTGCTGGCTGGAATGCTACCTCTATTTGCCTGCATGATAATCTATTTGAATATCAATGTGGCTTCATGTTAAACTGCTTCCCTTGGAGTTTCAGATGAAGGGCAGGCGTGGAGGGCCTGCGCTTTGGGATAGGGTACCGTATCAGGGGCAGAATCGGAAGGTAATTACTGAAATCCCTCCTCACTCTGAAAGCTTCCTCACAGCCAACCAAAAAGAAAAAAAATTAAAAAAAAAAAAAAAAAAAAAAAAAAAAAAAAAGGAATAAGCCAGGCAGTGTTGCCTTGGTCTTTAATGGGACATTAAAAGAAACTCCTTTATTTTCAATTCAGCCAAAGGACTGCATCAATTTGCAGTCCCCAATGATGGGAAAGGCAAACGCAGCCATGTGGTGCATAACAGGGGTCTGCATGGGGAAAGTACTGCTATGGGGGGAGGGAATTTCTCTAAATAAATTAGTCCCCTACAGCTGTGGAGGAGCCTGGAAGCTTCACAGTAAGTCTGCTACATCCCTCACTCCATTCCTTCCCCTTGTCCCTTACATGGATTAGTTTTGTTTTGTGGGTTCTGATAATAGAAGTAGCCAGAAGTGACAAAATCCCAGAACCTGAACCAAAATTATCATTCTTTATAAAGTCACAGGGACATTTTCTGCCCAAGCCAATGCAAGGATCTGTGAGCCCCTTGGAAATTATCATAAGACTGGGATCTGTGGCCACAGTCACAGCTTGTTACTTCTGTATTTAAGGGAGGTAAATCCAGCCTGGTCCACAGTGAGCAGAAAGAGGCCCCACTTGATGTTTACCAGCTCACTTTTCAGCAATATACTCGGCTTACTA
This sequence comes from Falco rusticolus, assembly GCF_015220075.1. Classification (NCBI taxonomy): domain Eukaryota; kingdom Metazoa; phylum Chordata; class Aves; order Falconiformes; family Falconidae; genus Falco; species Falco rusticolus. The sequence continues at coordinate 11,989,250 of NC_051189.1, forward strand.
CACCCATCTTGCTTTGCTTTAATAGAGCTGAGGAAGTAACCCTGGTTCTTTCAAAAGGAAGCAGCATCTTTGTAGTGGTTCACGTTCCTGTTGCACTCTCAGCTGGATCTTCTTTAACATCTCTTTTTTTTCTTGTATTGAGAAGCCTAAATGGGACTTAGTTTGTCAGTAGTGGATGAAGCTACCCTATCTGACTTGCAAGGTCTTCTGGCAGATGTTCCACCTCAAGGGAACCCCTCCAGCAGAGAACCCCAATATCTAGAGCTCAATTGCTTGAGGAAAAGAGCTGGGACATACTGGTTCCAGGAAGTTTTGAGCAGATGATCACAGGCGCAGATAGGAAAAGCACAGTCTCTTCTTAACAGATATCCCAAGCATAGTTTGAGAGTCCTGAGCATCAGCTACAACCAAGACAGGCAAGCTTTGAACATTTCATCCATGAGGACTGGAGCATGGCCAACAGAGCTACTTTGACTTCTGGCTTTGTTTGACACAGCAATGAGAAGCCATTAAATGCCTCCTGCTCAGGATGTTCACCCTTGACAAGGGGCTTCTGGAAGGTGGCCAGCTAAACCAGCCAGCACTCAAGCACTGAGGAGAAGGGTCAAAGAAAAAAATACAAATGCCTGACAGAGAAGAAAGCCAACAGTAGCACTGACCAAGTGAGTTGTAATCAAGTAACAGCTACAATCTTGTGGGTTCGTTATATCAGCGTTAACTCCGCGCTCGAGGCATCAGCAGTTGATGGGTGAAACACCCATAACCTTTTGCAGACAGACCTGTATGCATCCCAAGCCTTTCTTCTGGACCTAATAGTTAAGTAGCCAGGACCCTTGCAGCTATAGCCATGTGTCTTTTCCTCTCCCTTCTACCTTCCTTCAGCCCTTGTTCCCATGTCTGGCTTTCTGGGTGAGTGTTGCTCGCTGTCCAGTTTCAAGCCCTTCACATGAGGCCAGTGTCCCGTCCCTAGACTGAGTATGTAGATTTTGGACTTCCAAGGTTTTTAGGTGAGCCAGGGCTCTAAGCATCTCAGAAGAAAAAGAATGTGTTGGGAGACTGGGTATTTAAGCATTTTTGGATTTAAATGGCAGCTGAGCATCCACTCTGGAAAAGCCTGGAAAAGCCTGGAAAACCTGAATAGGAGGAATATCCACAAAATGCACAGGAGACTTAAGGACTTTTAGAGATCTGGGCTCTTGTGTTTTCCTTGGAGTGTACAGCACTCAGACCAAGTACAGTGCATTTTTTCCTGTGCACATAAAAAATATGTATTAGAAAGAAAGTAGTCATAGTGGCTAAAGAATTCTAGGGTCCAGCAAAGGTGTAAGTAAAGCCTAGCTCCCTGGCAGTAGGGAGTGACGATGCTGATCCTGGCTCTGAGGATGTTTCGATCTCATACCTGTCAAGTACCTGATACCTGGTCTCAGTTTGCTGCCTGCTATACCAGCTGCTCCCTTCCCTGAGGAGGTGGTCAAGGCTGGGAAAGAGAATGGCCACCCAATGCCAAGTACCATGCACTACCCACTGCATCAGTGCCTTGCTCCCCAGGCTGCCTCCCGCCTCCCTTGTCTCCAAGGCCTGGCAGAGACTCCTTCCCTCTCCACGCCTCATCCATCAAGCCAGATGATGTTGCTTGCCCACCCCATTTTCCTTGCCTGTCAGTGCCCAGAGAAAACAATGATAAATAAACTGGCACTGAAGAAACTGTCTCCTGCTGCTTGATTTATCTATTATTTGTGTTGTAATCCAAGCCCCTTCTTGTCTTCCCCTGCACCCCAATTATTAACTCTTCTTCATCTGCCTCAGGTTGTTTTCCTATCTGTAGCCCTCAGAGCCAGCACATAGATTTTTACAGACTGGTTACCAGCTTTGGCTTTTGTCTAGGGATGAATTACTTTCACAAGGTTGAAGCAAATCAGCCGGTACCCACAACACGTTAGCCCCAGTGCAAGGTTAGCAAGGTGAGATTTCAGGACCTGGGACTTGTTTTATGTCCAGCCCTCAAGCCTGGCTTGAGGCTTTGCATGCACAGAGCAGTCTCCAGGAAAGTTTCTGAAGTTTGGTACAAAAAAATCAAAAGTCCATGTGCCACTGCATAAATTGCACTGTGCCAGCCAGATTCATACCTACCTGCATGCACAACCAGGAGAGGGCTTCCCTGATTCTTGCCTGAATTAATGACCTCTGTCACCTTGAAACCACTCACCCTCAATGGTGTGAGGAGATGCAGTGGGCATCTTCTCTGCTACTTGTTTGTTCCCTGTTTATGTTATGTTTCTGTAAAAAGAGAGCTGAAGTAGGACCCTTTGAGGGAGATATTCCTGGGGATCTGTTGCACCTGCTTGGGGGAGAAGCAGAGAGAAAGACCCAGAGCACACATCCAGGAGCTTGCAGCTACTGCTGGAAGATGGAGAGACTGCAGGGAGCATCAGGGAGCTTCCAGCCAGGCCACAGAGCCCGGAAAGTTTCTAGGGATCAGAGGACACTCTTCATGGTGTGGTGTTCACTACAGAAGAGGGCTGGGCACAACACAAAGCACTTCCCATAAGAGAGGAAGCACAAGTTGTATTACAGTTTTATGGGCCCCTACTGAACTTTCAGGCAGTAACTCCTGCTTTCCCATAGACCTTTTGTCTTTGTACCTCTGCTGAAGCATGGCACCAGTATGCCAGGGGTCATGAACTGCCCTCTGTACCTGAGCAGGGCGGTTACAGGTTAGACTCTAGCTCCCCTCGGCCCTGTGCAAGCACAGTGGGATCTTCTGCCACCACACTGGGGACCAGAAGCCATCCACTGAAATTATCCTGGAATCAAGACGCTTGGCCTGTCCTAGGACTGACTGCTGACAAAAGCTCATGTGATTTCCAGAAGGAAAGCTGTGGTGGGTTGCAGAAAAAAGGTTTGAGAAAAAAAGCCTGCTCAGGCTGGAATTACCCTATCCTGTGCATGGGTTTGGCACTACTGGAAAGCTGGAGCAAAATAACACCTTTAGGGCTTCTCATTTCCATAATCATCAACTCAACCAAGGCTGCTCCTTTCTCTCTACAGCTGCCATCATGGAAGACCTGTGGTCCAAGACAGCAGCTATAGCAGCAGAGGTGAGGGGCAGGGCTGTTGGCTGAACAACACTTTTCCATACATTGTTCAGCTTAATTTTAAAATATTAAAAGTCATTTACATGAGCTACCTGTATATCCATGACCAATTACCAGGACTGATGTGTAGCAAGCCATTCATGTCAGAGCTCATAGTTGCAACCTCTCTCTCCCATTTCTAGCACTATCCTTCAGCAAATAATTCTGTAATGCTTTTTGGTTTTTTTGGGGGTTTTTGGGTTTTTTTGGTTTTTTTTGTGGGACACCAGTATAATCATGGAGAAGAGAGGGATTCACTTGTGGCTTGTTGAAGTCAATGGGAGATTCTCCACTGCTTGAAAGGTTTGAGTTAGACCCTGGGAGCAATTACATCTGTACTCTCCAAATCCCAGCCTTGTACCGTCCTGGCCTAGAAGACACCTGTTTTTCCAAAACACCATAATTTCCAGCATTGATGTCTTCCAGATAGTTCACATAGTGTTTCTGGACAAGCCCAGGAGTCCTTCAGCCTTGATTAGTCTGCACTGAGGCAGCCTAAGCTTTTATGTCACGCCTATCACCATTTAGTGTTTCTTGGCAAAGCAGGGCCACTTTAACCCTATACTTAGTGCTCATTGTCCAATATTCAGGAAACCTTGCTTAGGACACTCTGCAGGGCACCTAGCTGCCTAGCTCTGGGCTGGGGACAGCACCATTAGGATCCAGGTGTAGAAATATTACCTGTGGTATGACACAGCATCACATCCTGCTGTAAGCTTCATTTTTCACAGCTTATCTGGGCTACAGAAACAGCGATTTAAAATAATCCTCATAATCACTCCTCTGACCATCTTGCCAGCCTGGTACCCAGCTCACAGAAGGGTGCATCTGGCCCCATGAACACCTACCTGCCTTGACTGTTATTATGATGTTTCTTCCCGCACGGTAAACCAATCAAGGCAGCTCCGTAACACATAAAGCGATAAAAATATATTGAATGTTTAATCAAACATTCCCCTCCTTTATTTGCCTCTAGATTGCTAGTTATTACATCGTCTAGATCCTTTCCTTTTTTTTAGGTGCCATAAAATTATCTCTGGCTCTTGCAGTCTGTGAGTTTATGATTAATCAATTACTTAGAGAAGTTATCTATTAAAAATCAAAATGTGATGCTCAGTGCACTTCCAATAAAGCATCATACAGCAAGGTCTAATCCTTTTCTTCATCAGTTGCTTATTACCAGTAATTGTGTTAAGGGGATCACAGGAGTCATTAAGTAAACAGGGTGCATTAAAAGTGTATGCAGCATAACAAGGAAAATTACCTAATTAGTGATAGATGGTGCTGGAACAGATTAATTGAAGAGCTCTTACCACCAACTTTACTCAGCCTCATTCATGCCTTGCCTTGAAAATGGGACCAGTGAAATCATAGGTTGGCTTCAGTAAGGTTGCTTTTATGTTATGCTGCCTCTGTCTAAATGATGCAGGTGTAACACAGTAATTTGGAGTAGGGCCATCCTCCTGCCAGCTCCCCAGGGGACATAGGCACAGATCTGCAAAAGTAAGCTGGGCCTTAAACAGCATAGAGGACGCTGGTCAAAGAGGGCTCTGATATCTGCAGTGGATGCATGGGAGATCAAGATTCTTAGGACCAGCTTTAGGAGAGACATGGTTGTTTGCTCTCACCCTCCCAGGGAACTTCTTCTTCTTTAACATAACCATCTCCAGGAAGGGATTCAAGCTGTTTCCATGGTGGCCCACCCTGCCTGTAAATACCAGTCCATGGGGTCATCCCCACCAGGGTGGCAGGGAGTGCTCCATTATTTGAGTTTGTTGGGTATCATTACAATACAACTCCTGGTGAACAAGCCTGTTGTCAACAGCACAGCAAGGAGCAGACAGGGGCTGGTGCTTTAATTAGTAAAGACAGGCCCAAATAAACAAGGGGGTTGGAGTTCCTCCCTGCCAGATGTTCCCCCATTTCAGTAGCCTTGACAGCACAGCATGTGGGAAGGGATGGGGCTGCTCCTGGCCACCACGTACCCACCCTACAGCTCATGCAGTGAGCTGCCTTCTTCAGAGTTGTCAGTTTGCAGAGCTCATTTAGAGACACCAAGCAATTAACTACCCCGTTGGCTCCCCTGTTCCCGTCTGAGCCTGACATCTCAGGAGAGACAGGGACCGCAATGCAGGTCTCTCCCCAGCAGTGTGAGTGGCTCGTCTCTGTCTTGGCCCACGCAGGCAGCGCTCAGTGGGTCTCATTTGTTTGCATTTGCCTGGCGCCTTGACATGATTAAGTAAAAAGTTTTAATATTCGCCGACATGAATTTTTAATGCCTGGCTCCTGCTCCCATGTCATTATTTGCCTGCGCTTCAGCAGTTTTGGAGTGCGTTTGTTTAGATAATGTTCCGTTAAAGGAAAAAGAGGGTGGGAGGAACCCTCTACCTTTCCCCCCATAGTGACCATTAAATTATACACCAGTGCTAGGCTGGTGTTCGACAGGTGCTGGCGATGCAACTTCCCTTCACATGAACAGGGGCTTCAGCTACCCTACTTGCAGCAACATTAATGGGGGAAATCTAATATTGAGGTAAGTGATGTGACTCCAGGGCGCCTTGGTGTGTAGAGAAATTGAGTGTTTCCACCTTCTCCTGCTCTTCCTTAGCATCTCTCACACTCCTCACCCTCAACTGCCTTATAGACAGCATGGGAAAGGGAGAGGGTGAGGGTGACAGGAGGAAGAATGGGAGGGAAAGGAGGTATTTGGTGGACTATAATGCTGAGCGAAGATGACAGAAAAATGGAACAGCAGTGGTAGAAGGCAGCACAGGCCTTAGCATGGCAGCAAGGTCTCTTTCTGCTGTTCCACTGACTGAACTTGAGGAGCGGGCAGAAATGGGTTAGAACAGGACTGATTAGATGGAAACATGTATGGTTCTGTACTGCATCAGATAAGCAGGAGAGTGGTGGAATGGGTCCAGGAAGAATCTGACTTTTGTGTATAGTTTGTGTTACAGTAATAGACTCTACTGAGGCTGAGTCTGGGTCTGATATGCCCTAAAAGCAGCTTCTGCAAAGACAAGCTCATGATTTAATAAGGAATGGATAGAGAGAACATTAGGTGATCTACAGTGATGGATGGATGGATGGATGGATGGATGGATGGATGGATGGATGGATGGATGGATGGATGGATGGATGGGCAGAAACACAGTGAGGTTTAAACATGAAGCCTCATCCTTTCTCTTAAACATATGAGCTGCTCTGAGTTGAATCTCCCAAATCAGCACCCTAACAGTATTTCAAGGTTCAGATGCTTCTCACCAGCACCCTTTGCAACTCAGAAGTAGTTTGGGGTCTCTGCTGTCACCCCCATCCCCAGGCTTGGCTTTGACCCCCGGGTCTGCTCCTGCCTCTGTCCGTGGTGCTGAGCACTGCCTGCAGGCTCTGCTCCCCAGCCCACTGGGGAGTCCCACCTCTCTGGGCACCCATGGCTGGACCCTGGGTTTGAGTGGATGAAAGCATTACATTGTGCACAGGTTCAGGAGAAGACATCTCTCTAAGCTTCCAGCTGGCAGTCTCTAAACGAAGCGTGGTAAGGATATCTGGGCAGCGCCAGAGATGGCAATGGTTTGTTCAGGGAAAGGCAGTGCCCACTTCAGCTACTCATGTTTAATCTAACTGTCCAACACAGTGGCTGAGAAAACAGCCTAGAAGGTCGACTTTAAAGTCTTAGGCTGGAAATAGACTGCCCTCTCTTCCATGTGGGTTTTCAGAGCCTCTCTCTGCATGTGTAGAGTCCAGAATTTCAGGGATTCATCATGGGAATGCAAACAGAAGCAATATCATAGTGTGCTTGGAAGCAGGGACCTGGGAAGCAAGGAACACACCAAGCGAGTGCAGTTTACCGGCTTTTCAGTTACAAGCTTGGAGAAGGCCAAGCTGCCTTTCCTCATGCTGGATTCAAAACCCCCATCAACCACTAAGACTCTTCAATTGCTTTTAGTGATCTTGAGACCAGCTTTTAATGAGTAGGGCTACAGGTTTTTTTGAAAGTAAGTCATGGTTGAACAATGAACTGATCTTCACAATTCCTGTGGGAATAGGTGTAATTCAGTGTTTGTGGGATAATTCCCTACGTCACCAAAAACCTGAGGAGTAGGCAAGATATATGGTATGCCTGAGGACACATAACAAGTACAACAGCAGAAAACTCAAGTCCCTGGACCCCTGGTCTTGTTTCTGAACATTTGTTCCCACTATCTCAGATCTAAGGGAAGAGGCTTTTGCTCAGTGTGTTTGGACATATGAGAAGGTGAAAGTGGAAAAGTCAAGTTTTGCACCAGTATTCTGCAGTGGAGAGAACTCTCTAGACTTCCTTACAAAGTAGATGAGGGCATACAAGATCCCAAGCCTACAAGTTCTCTGAGTTTGCATGCAGCTGGCCCTGAAACAGCAATGGATTATCTCATTAATGAGCTGGATGTCCTCTAGGAAAGCTCATGGGTTTGGAACATGGCTGAGGGCAAAAATAACAGGAGCCTTCATCTCTCTGCGATATGAGCCTGAGGGAGCTGCTGTCCATTCCTAGTCCTTTAAAGGCTGGAGACAGCTCCAAATTGGGATGCCCTTGGCTCTTGTGTCTGTCAGCAGTCTCCTTCTGGCTGCCCGACACCAGCCCAGTTCCACGCAGGCACGAAGGGTCTGCCTGCGCTGGCGGCAAGCAGGGGGTTACATTTCACACACTCGCCTGCCTCTGTCAGGAGGAGATAAGGGCAGCACAGCCTCCATTAGGGAACATTCTTAAGTTACTTGTGTCTTGGCTCTGGCCGATATGTAATCCAGGGGAGAGCAGGTGCAAGAGAGGAGCACAGCCAGGTGGCTTCTCTTTAAAGCCCAGGGGCGAGCTAAGGATAGAGGAGGAAAAATAGAGAAATGAGCTTCACCTCCAGAGGGAATTAGCACCCTCTGCATGCTATTAAAGGATCCAGCACAATCCATGGGCATGTCAGATGGCACAACCCCAACACCAACCCTTCTCAAAGCAGCCAGCATTAGCTCCCATTGCTGTTCTTACCAATTCCTTGTGGTGCAAGGGAAGACAGTGAGGATGCACTAAAGAGAGGTTTGAGTCATGGCTTTTGACAGCAAGAGCCATGTGATCCAAACAAAAGAGGGATTTCTTTTGCTGGAGAAAATCTGTTCTACCTGTATGCAGACCAGTTGGCAAGGGTGGAGTTAGCCTTTCCTAATTTTAAGAAATACAAGTGCCCACATGCAAGTTAGTTGTCTGAACTCCCAGGATAGTCAGAGACTCCTCTGACCCAAGTAGGGATCTGCTCTAGGACGAGACAACTCATACCTTGATGTCCACTGAAAACTCAAATCAAGGACATGTTAATGGATTGATGAGCACCTAAAATTAGGAAAGGCTAACTCCACCCTTGTGAATCTCTACCCTCACCCCAGCTAGAAGAGAAAGTGGTTTCAGCTGAGACCATGCAAGTTCCTACAGGCAAGTCCCTGCTTTAAAATGAATTTGAAGTACAAATGCTAAACTTTAACATATGTAGATAATTAGTAGAATGAAGCACTCCACTGCAGGACATACCACATACTAGACAGCTTCTCTTCAGTTCTGTTAACTAACCTGCTTGCAGGCATATGACTTCATCCCAGAGCAGGGATCTGTGGGGAAAAAAAAAAAAAGGTGCTGCATTTCTTTCACCTGGGAGGGATATGGCTTTGATTCTACTGCTCTTTACCTTTGCAATTCACACTTTATTAAAGCCATTAGACCCTCTATAAATACACTGATAATGATCAAGTGGCACTTCTTTAATAGACAGTAAGTAGCCTGCTACATCTCAATGAAGCAGGCTGTTAAGCAGACACAAGACATTTCCCACAAAGACACTGCTTCTTGGTGTTTACGCCCTTCAGATACTTAGGGAGATGTCACATCATGTCTTGATCACTGCTGTACTGATTCAGCTCTTTTCATCTTGCCCTTGTAAATCAATCCTTCCAGCCCTCAGCCATTTGTCGGTTATTCTTATATAAACTCGCTGCCATTTGACAATATCTGTCTGGTAAGAAGAAGCCCAGCAATGAGCACAACTTTCCATATACATTAACGTTGAAGCTCCGCCATCCCTCCGGGATTTTTGATCTTTCTGCTGTTTGTTATTTTCAGAAGGCTGCAGAAGGCGGCTCTTCTCATGAAGCGGCTTCTTGACTGGGAGCTGAGATTTGCAAAAAGCAAAACAAAAAAATCAGGGGCTTTGCCCAGACTTTAAGACTATTCTTATGCATTAAATGTGCCTGGACTGTCCTCTGCCCCTGAAGATAGCCAGCACTGAACAACCCACAGCTGTACTATTGAAATCCCATATCCTTCAAACAAGATGTCCACTACTGCATGGTGATTATGGCTGGTGGCTGGTCATAACTCCTGAGAAGCATTTGAAAATGGGCTAATTATGCTAGCTCATTAGTATGTCCAGGGCTGTTCTAACAACTGACCAGTTTAACACTTGAGTCCCAGTGCTGGAAACACTCTCAGGCACTCTTAAATTTACTGATACCATTGTGGTCCCAGTGACCTTGATTCTGCTACTTCCCATGCAAAGAAGAATGAGGAATATTCCCAACACATTATAATTCACTTACAGAAGAAAATGTCCAGCCTGGACCATGAGACCCAAAAGAAGAGGCTGAAGGCAATAAGCAATTGAACTGTAAGCCAGAGGACCAATTTTTCTATCTACATATCTCACACAACTCGTTATTCAGATGGTTTGCACCAATTCTTCTAGTATATGACTGTATTCTTTCACACAGGACCAATCTGTGAGGGTCAAGACAAGGTCTAAGGATATGATGTTTGTGTGTGGATCTGAAATTGATTTTACAGTGATTGAGCAGAGCTGTTGACCTGGCAGAACAGGTGTTCCCTGCCAGGAAGAAGACCTGATTTATGAATCATAGAAACATAGAATAGTATGAGTTGGAAGGGACCTTTAAAGGTCATTTATTTCCAACCCCTTGCCATAGGCAGAGACACCTTCCAGTAGACCAGCTTGCCCCATCCAACCTGACCTTGAATGTTTCCATGAATGGGACACCTACCACTTCTCTGGGCAACCTGTGATCATGTTTCCCTACCCTCATTGTGCAAAGTGTCTTCCTTAGATCTAGTTTGAATCTAATCTCTTTTAGTTTAAAACTATTACCCCTTGTCCTCTTGCTCCAGGCCCTGCTAAAAAGTTTGTCCCCATCTTTTTTATAAGCCCCCTTTGAGTACTAAAAGGCCTCCGTAAGATCCCCCCAGAGCCTTCTCTTCTCCAGGCTGAACAACACCAACTCTCTCAGCATTTCTTAACAGGAGAGGTGTGGGAAGAAAGATTGCCAGTAAAGACTGAGGCAAAAAAATTGAGTACCTCAGCCTTCTCCTTGTCTGTTGTAACCAGTTTGCCAGTCTTGCTCATCACAGTGGGTATTCTTTCTTGACCTTCCTTTTCTGGCTGACATACGTGTAGAAGCCCTTCTTACTATTCCTTGCATCCCTTGCTAAGTTCACCTCCTGCTGCACCTTGGCCTTCCTGACCGAACCCCTACACAACTAAGCAGTGTCCCAGTACCCTTCCCAAGATACCTGTCCCTGCTTTCACTGCCTGTGCATTCCCTTCTTGAACTTTAGTTCAACCACCAGGTCTCAACTCATCCATGATGGTCTCTTGCCTTTCTTTCCTGATTTCTTACACCTGGGGATTAAGAGCTCTTGCACTCTATGGAGACTGTTCCTAAAGATCTGCCAGCTCCATTCCTCTCCCTTGTCCCTGAAGGCAGTTTCCTAGGAGGTCCTGTTGAAGCACAGTTCTTGTCACTAGAAAGACAAGCCCTTCCCAGGGTTAATCCTCAGCAGCAGCAGGGTGAGGTAGAGTCCATGGCTGACATAGACCCTGCTATGTTGCCTATACATGCACCAGAAGAGTGCTAATGGCCCAAAAGGCTGAGAAGTAGAAAGCAACTTGTGTCTCTGTCTGTTAGAAAAGCTGGTTTCACTGGGAGCCATATTCCTCTCTCCTCCTGGAGATGTTGTAAGGGACAATGAATTCATCAATCTGTCATTTAAGATTGTTCGCTTGACAGGTCCAAAATGCATCTTAAAAAACTCCCAAACATTAAGGGCTTTAATAATTTAAGTTACTCTTAAATATGCCCTGCAATTCAAATCCTTGGAGTGGTTTAAACATTGAAAGAAGTTCAATCTAGACAGTGATTTAAAGCTAAGATAGATGAGTTCAATTTGGCTGTGCACTGCAGACCTGGAAGGCCATGGACCTGACATCACTTTGCATTGAGAGTCTCCAGAGATGTCCATATGAAACACCGATTAGGTGGATGTCCAAGAGTGGAGCGGGATGCAGAGGCACTGCCAGAACAACTCCTCACTGGGTGAAGGAAAGACTAGAAGATGCTAGGATTACTATAGTTTCGGTTGCTGTCTGACCTACAACCTGCCCATGGAGAGACACCTCTGATGACAGTGAGTTTTGGATCCAAATGGCAGTGTTCTCTGACTCTCTCTCAGCTGTCTCTACTGTGAAAAATGGCCTCGTGGTTTTGTAAACCACAATGGCTTTAGTGGTTCAGAAACAGGCACATCTCAGTTATAATTTATTTGATCATTAAAGTGGGATAAGCCATGCCATTGAAGTGCTAGTTTGCTTTCCATTAACAATAAAGAGAAATTAGTCAAATTAGTTTTGAGGGAAACACCTGAGATAGCTACACTGTAGGTATCTAGATTGGTCAAATGAAACTTATCTTCAGTACCAGAGCAGATCAGTATCACTGTTGATTTCTCTCCCACTAGAGCTAATCTTCATAGAAATTGCCCTATATTCTGTTCTCTGATCTCTAATCTCCATTTATTCCTGCTAGTCTTATTTTTGATCTGAGACCAACACAGCCCCAGCACAACAAGGTATCAAATCTGTTGGCTGTAGACAGTACCAGGCTATAACTAATGGCAATGAAGTGATCACCCTAAAGAAAACTGAAGAAAGAAGATAATGACAAAACTAATGTGGTCCTAATTCTCATATTTTTTTCAAGCCCTCTGGAAGCTGTCCTTTGTGACCAAATCTATCAACACTCAAGAACTCAAAAATGTGGTTGCACAGGTAATGAGTTCCTAAACTGAAATAGCATTTTGTTCTTTATTGCATGGACTGAAAAACTCACAGACAGATGTATGAAAGCATGTTATGATGCAGTGGAAGAAGAAGATGAAGAAATAAAGACTGTAGTTCTCCCACTACAAATGCTTTTAAACACTTGCAAAATTTGCAAGACACTTGTGAACAACAAAAAACACTTGCAAATGCCCACATGGAAATTCAATGTAGATACTGAATAAACAAATACATGGGATGTATTTGTGTGTGTAGGGAATTGTGGATAGTAACAACGGACTGCAAGAGTGTACATGAGGCCATAAAGACCTGCAGATCCCAGCACCTGCACTCCACATGTCCCCACACATCACAAATGATATCAAGAGACCTGAAAAAAATTTTTTCCTCGTAGCACACCTTGACAGAAGACTGTATAAATTGGCAAACATCAGATTGTGAATGAAGGTCCACTGAAAGGAGTAAAGGATCACCCATTATGTTTACTGAGATCTGTGAAGAGCTCCAACACAGGTGAAACAATGTCATGAGCTGCCACCTTCTGCAAACTTTCTCCCTGACGCTTAAACTTTACCCTGTCTAGCACATTCAAGAGTTATCTTCATAACCCCACTCTAGCTAACAAGAGACTGCTCCATTACTCACTGGAGATTAAATTATAATCACATCCAATTCCTTTCCCCCCATTCCCAGCAGCTGCATTACTCTCGATAATCAGACACTGACTCACATTCTTCAGACACGGCAACCAATATTGCCTTCCATATTTCACAATAAAAATTGCATGTGAACCCATGTCACCGAGAATTAATTTTTGTAAGACAATGTTTATATTAACCATTCATTTATTGACTTCTGTTTGGTGGGTCAATTTTGAAATTTATGTTCCCATGAGATCCACACATTGACCTCAGTTTCATCTCAGGTCAATATTCCCTTCTCAGGTCAATAAATCTTGAAACTGACCATAGCAGAAGTCAATAGTATCTGCATATTCTCATACTGTCAGAGGGTTGGTAACATAGAATTTTGTGTCTGAGAGGTGAGGAAGCATGAGAGACACCAAGAACTATTGAATGAGGTATTAAAATGGAATTCTTGCTCAATAGCTCTCCTTCCCATCCATCTATAGAGTTAGATCTGCCAGCAGTAGAGAAAATCGTTTATGTTATTTATTTGTATATAAGTATGTGAGCATCCCATAACAGAGAGACACCGATGCTGAGTACAAATAAGAGCTGGAGGACAGAAGGTCCTGGCCCTAAACAGCTTCCAATGGGTATGGACAGGTGGAAAAGTTCGAAGCAATAGAATAAAAGGGAAGAGTGTAGAGACCATATGTCTCACAAGCAATCAGGGGAGCCTCTAGATACCTCATCAAAGGAGAATTTTATGCTGGGACTGAAAAGGAAGAGGTCACTTTGTAGAAGTTCATTGGAAGTTTCTTCCAAGTCAGGGAAAGCATCAATCCATCTACATGAAAATCTGCTAAGAGAGCAATAACATCTGCATTCTAGGGGTTGATCAGAACCTGAGATGATGAGAACTGGTCTTCTGGCTGTCAATGGGAGATGAGGGCCAGGATGGAGACAGAGTGCTGGCAGCTCAGGCAGGGAAAACAAGTAGCTGATGCACTAAATGGATCCCAAATCTGACAAAGCAGTGCTGCACACGAGCTAGCAAACTGCTCAGAGGCTCCAGGACTAAGCTGCCTTCATGGAGAGAGTCGCTTACTGACAGATGGCCCCACAATGGTGTGGCCAATGTGTTCTCTGGTCTCTTACCTCCTGCTGGGATTCTTGGGAGTGTAAAATATCATTGTGCTCATGGATACCCCTTTGCGTTCCAACCCCCTCCTCCTCACCATGTCCTCTAGGAATTCAGAGCCTACAGGTGCTGGGGATGGCCAACATGTAAGCACCACCCCACACACACACCCCAACAGGTTCCTCTTTGCCTCTTACAAACTGTCAGTGACTTCTGCTAGGACTGAAACTGCTCCCTCCTTCTGGCTGCGCCATGAACACTCTTGAGTCACCACATTGAGGTGGCCTTTGTCCTGAAAGCCCTGAAGCCCAGTTTTAAGTACTGTTCTGCTTCCGAACCTGTCCTTTAAACCAAGGCTCTGCCTGGAAATGTGTAGTTGGATTGGGATTGGCCTCTGGCCTCCCTCAGGCTCTGAGGATGGTTGGATGGGCAATATTCATCTGGCCTGTTATAAAGTTACCATGGCTATGTTTTTACAGGCAATCTGTGGGAGAAAACTCTTGACCAAGGGAATATTGACAGTACATAGATGTAAGAGTGAGAATATTTCTCATTAAAGAGAAATCCCAAAGGATTTTGAACCAGATTGCAAGTCAACCCAGAGACCATCATGCCTGACACATGAGTTGGCTCATGCCAGTGACACACCTAGCTAGCATGTTTCTAGCCTGCTGGTGAGGGAGAGCCAGGACAGCACGGATCCATGTGGCAGAGGGCTCAGAGGGATCTATGGAGCATGGCTGGACCAGTGTCAGGGTCCTGCAAACCAAGGATGGGTGCATAAACCCTGGTTTGGGAACTGTGACACACTGGGATCTCAGAGTGCTTTGCAAAGCTAAGGATGAAATTTCCATCAGTGTAAGTGGCTGCATAGAGAGGTTAAATACATAGTCTGCTGAAGAGCCAGGAACAGAACTTGTAAAGTTCCTGAACAACCTCCTTGGATAAATTCTTGGTGTCCTGAAGGTGCCCACAGTACAGCAGCGTCCAGATGTTATATCCACACCTCACAAACCTTCATGCAATGGACTGTCCTTGGAGCCACAGTGTTGCAGCCAGCTGCATGTGCTTTTCCCCTTCCAACCAGAAGCTCCAGTGTTTGTTTCACAGGCGCTCTTGGGGGCCAAAGTTCCTTCTGCTCCATGGACCCTGGTCTGATCTCTGCCTTCCCTATCCCTGGTGCTGCTGAGCTTTCCTCCCAAGGGATGGATGGTGGGATACAGCCTCGCCTTGGGTGGGGAAGAGAAGTGGGTTGCAAGCAAGTTTAATTCTCTTTTCCACCTTCCCTGGCTGAGAAAGCACAGCTGCTACCCGTCGTCTTTTCCTCCACAGCTCGGGTGCAGGAGCCTGGATCCTGCCAGCCACTAATCTTCCCTGCCTCAGGGCTTTCCTGACAGAGGAAATGATCTGCCAGACCCAGCTTAATGGAATTGTAATTGCCAATTAAAAGCTGTCCTGTTAATTGCAGCAGCTTGAAGGTTTGAGTATGCATTTGTGTGGGCATGTGGGTGCATGAGCTGGTGTGAGTCCCTGAAGTCTCTGCTGCTGAAATTGATGGTCTACCTGCAAGGAGATGAATTTGGGAATAACCGGCATCTTGTGAACTTTTCTGCTGTTGAAACACCACCCAGAATGCCCCTCTGGCCTGTTCAAGGTAACAAACCAGCTAAAAGGCAAGAAAGGAGGACAAGCCACGTGAAGGGGGAGAATCTAGTGTCACCGATGGATGAAGCAAACAGGAGGAGCCATCTGAATTACCATCAGTCCGGAGGCTGATCTTGATGGATGCTGGGGAAAAGGTATGAGAGAGAGCTTACAGATTTACTAATGCAGCTGATGTATTAATGAACAAGGTCTGATAATTTATTGCATTTCTGTAGCTTCCAGCATTTTGTTCCTCCAGAACCAACAGGCTTGTACTGTCAATCCAAGGGACTTTTCAGTTTGGGTGAAAAGAAGAGATCTGAACAGAAGGAAGAAAATCGAATTTTTCTTGCAAAGGTGAGGGAGTGGAAAATGTGGGGTTTTTTTTACAGGAACAAGGTGCTTTTGAACTCTCTGTAGAATGACAGCCTGTCTCCACATTTCCCTCAGAGTCCCGATTTCCTACTGCTATGCATGCAACTATTTATACCTGTGCAAAGCAGGTATTTGGCTGTCCTATTCCACAGGGCAATGTCCCTCACCCACTGTTCCTCGTGTAAAAAACAAAACAAAACAAAAAAACAAAAGACAAACATGGAGGCAGGACACTTTGGGTAGAAACTTGGTCTGCAAAAGACCAACATTCACACACCTGGGTTCTTTTTCCAGTTCTGCCACAAACCCTTTCTTTGACACTGGGCTTGTTACTTAACCTCAGGTTTTGCACAGACATTTCATGCCAACCTAACCAGTGGGTCTTGAAGAAAAAGCAGACAATATGTTATACAAAAGGCAAGAGGCTTGCAGTGTCTTCTTGGAGGCGTTCCATATTCTCACCTATACTACTTAAGGCCATTCAAGATGGAAACCCATTCCCATGATGTGCACTGTGTCTCTCTCTCACAACTGAAAGCAGAATTTCTCATTGCTCTCCCTGGGTCAGGACCAGGGCTCTGAGCATGGAGACAAGAGAAGAAGGAATAAAGAGGTCACTAAAAAGCTGTAGCTGCTTAAACCTCTTCACTTACACAGCTCAGTTACACAGGTCAGAATGAAGACAGAATATCACCAGCCTATGCCTTGACCGCTTTCCTACTCTCGTAGGCTGTAAGCAAGGAGGTCTTCTTGGGTAAGGGTGGTTGAAGAGCACAAGTCCATTCCCATGGGGAAAGACTTTTCATGTTGACCCCTTGGACTCTTTCCAAATCCATTGCTGCTTTCCCATGGGGCCATCCTGAGTGCCTCCCCTCCATCCCTCCACCCCAGCCAGCCTGGGACCCTGCTGAGTGCACTTATCCTTCACTGCTGCCAGGAGCCTCCAGATCTATAGCAAAAGGAGATTAGCTCTTTGGCTGGGGTTGGGAGACATTCATCTGCCTGCACATCTCCGGTCAAGCAGAGGCTGAGGGGCCTATTTATCAGGGGAGCTGGAGAAATGTAGTGCTGTCAGGGGACAGTTCACCATTGTATGATTCATCTTCCCTTGCTCTGGGGTTTGCATTTTCCCTTTCCATTTTGAACAGGGACAGTTTCTACAGCAGAGAAATTGGTGTAGGTCTGTTTTGCTTGGACTGTTCTTCCAAGGAACAGACTCTTCTGCCACTCCCCAGTTTTGTCCTGTTTTTTCAGTTGCATCTTGCCCCGTGCCAGGAGATGGATCTCCATATCAACCCACCAAGGAGGACTGAAGTCTTTCCACAAGGTCAATGCTTTCTTCCCCTCTGAATATTCCTTTCCAACTTCCTTCTTGATACCTCATCTTCAACTACTGAGGTAGAGCCTCAGAGTTTTCTTTAAGCATGGTGGTATCTCTGGAAGAAAAATGGAGATTTTCCTCCTGAATCCACATACTCTATCAAGAGGCCAAATTAAGTGCATGGGAGGCTGAAAAGAAATCCATTAATATCAGGTTGGTTCAGTTGGCTCCACCACTTCTCTGCGACCTTTTTCTTTGCCTAACCACTCTCATGGGGCTTTTGTTTGGATTGTTTTGGGTTTTTTTCTTTATATGTAATTGGAGTATCTTTTGCTGCAACTTCTAGCCATTGAGAACCCAAGTGACATTATGGCCATTCCCTGAAAGCCTTTCCACCACAGAAACAGGAGAAGGGGGAATTTCCACCCTTAGGGTTACTGGTCCAATCTGCCTTTGCTTTGAGTGGTCTTGACCAAGTTTCTGTCTCTCTCTCTCTCTCTCCCTCCCTGGCTAGCAGGATCTGAGACCCCAGGCCACTTCTTTGTGCTAACATCACTCGGAGCTGCCAGTCAATGCAAAACACTGCTTTGGTGACTGCAGTTCTCTAGCCGAGCAGTCACCCCATTGGTGTGGGACTCCAAAGAGGGCTGATATGTGGTTTACAGGGTATCTAGATATCATCTTAGGACAATTTGGGTGGCATCACTGTGTTTTTTCCCATAATCTGAGTATGGTCATCATCTAGTTCAGAGAGGATGGATCTTGACTACTCCTCCGCTGTATGGGATGTTCCAAGTGGCTTGTGCATTGTAATACAAAAACAAAGACTACCACGAATCTCCAGACCTTCTGGTGAAGGAGTTTGGGGTAATTATGGCCATTGAACAAAGAACGAAACTGGCCTGACAATGTGGCCTGGGACACCAGTCTGTCAAGACTTAGCTCAGTGCCCCAGTGTCCTAAACAGACACCTCACCAGTTTCCCTTCCACCAAACACATGCATCCTCTGCAGCATGGGCTGGAAAGCTTTTAATCCGAAGTCCCTGCCCCAGTGCCCCAGGGATACCTCAAGAGGCTGGAAAGGCTCATTGACAATGTAGCAGGCTGTGTTCAATGATAATCTTTCCAAATCTGGAGGACTGAGGGCTGTTCTTTACATTTCCTTGAGATGACACTACATTGACTGATGTCTCCTTCTCACCCTGCTCACTTAAATCCTGAATTGGCATCATGTGCACTTAGCCAGTTTGATGTGTCTGTAAATGCTGGCAGTTTGGGATGAAGCTAAAGCATCACCATGCAGCCTTCTGCAGTCCTGACAATCCCACCAACAGCCCCCAAATCAGTGACTAAGGCTTTCAAATCATGAATCTACCTAATACCCACAACATTTTAAAAACAAAATAAATAATGAGTTCTTTTTTATTTGATTACCAGTCCCTGAGTCTGTAAGATCCACATTTTAATGTGTTTATTCACAGTTAAGTCAATTAGACAATTAGGTCTAGAACATGATCTTAAAAAAGTAATTATAATCAAAAAAAAAGAAGAAAGTATAAACACAATCTAGGAGCTGGTGCTTTAACAAAAGGCAGATGTTCCTCACATATCAAATTGTAGAGCTGTAGAACTGCTTGCCAGGGGATGTTGTGGATTTGGTTAATGGTTTCAAAAGGAGGCTGTATACGTTCTTGGAAGAGAGATCTACTGGATGTTATTAAATAGGCAAGTGACAACAGGCTTACAAAATTGCCTGAGCTAAGAACAGTCAGAGCCCACGAGACTGTTAGAAGAGGTACCACGTTTGTACTCTTCTTAATTTTCCCATTGAAAGAGCCTGCTTAGGGCCATCGTTGGAAAGAAGCCTCTAGCCAGGAAGGACCCTTTCTTCTGCTCTCATAAATCAATGATGTTGTAAGACCACAGATAAGTCTCAGGAGTGACCATGCTGACTTTGGCCCTTCTGACAGTCATTTCATCATCCACTTGTAGAGCTATTTTTAACAAGGGTTCACATCCCTTCAAATTTGGATGTTGGAAATCTGAGTCAGCAATCCAGAAATATGCTAATCTTGTTAAAGCAATAAAGCACCAGCCCAAGGCATCAAAGCAAATTCATTTCCCTTTTGTGTAAGCTCCAGGCAAGACCTCCTTTGCCTAATTCACTTTTGCCTGTAAGCTCTTTGGTAGATGATTGTATCAATGAGGCCATAGAAAGTGTTTGTTTTATGATGGTTTGAACAGTTTTAACAGGACTCATCTCCCTTTCTCCGTGCACATGGACATCCTCAAGCTTATAGAACCCTCCCCAGGGAAAACTACTGGTCTCACCTGGAATGCTCAAACACTGCTGTCTCTGTGGTGGTGGTGGGCCCCAAGTTCACATTGTTCTCCTCTGCAGATAACCTACACCAGCCACAACTCCCTGCCTGCCTCAGAGATGGATCCTGGTGCTTTCCCTCTTTTCTCCCCTCCCACATCAGCAGCCTGCATCCTTGCAAGCAAAACGCTGTCACCATTTCCTCAGAGGCACAAGGAAAGATCTCAGGGGATAGTTTAAACGAAGGGTCCTCAAACTTTTTAACCAGGGGGCTGGCGTGCGGATGCAGTGGCAGGCAGTCATCTGCGGCTGCTTGGTTCCCCCCACAACCCCTGGCAGGGGGGGAGCGGGGGGGTTCTGTAAATACCAGGGGCTGGATTGAGGACCCTGGCGGGCCGTATCTGGCCCGCGGGCCATAGTTTGAGGACCCCTGGTTTAAACTATTGACTAATGAGTTGCTTCATCTTCTTAGGGGTGCTTCATCACCATGGAGGAGGCAGATGGGCAGAAAAGGAATATTGCTATTGATATTGTCAGCCCTCGAGTCTCTCCTGGGTGCTGCGGAAGACAAAGGGGTAATTTGGGGTAGGGAATGTTTGTACAGCACTGAGCACTGGGAACACCTTAGTCCTGGCCAGGGTCTTCAGCTCAGTTGCAAAACAAATGAAGAAATAAACATAATGAACAAGACTGCTACCTACCAGCTGTGAATGGTGTGTCCAGAGGTCCAGAAACACCACACCGCTGGCATGGGTCGGGTACAGCTATAGGAGCCAAAATAAACCTCCTGCAGGGCTAGCTTGGCTTCAGACAGGAGACAGAGATGGACATACGGTGCTGTCCCAATCTCATAAAACCTTCTGGACTGAAACAGCATCTGCATAGCCCTTGTGATCTCCCTAGAGCATCCCGGAGGGATCATCTTAGCCTTAAAATAAAAAAAATTTAAAAATCCTTCTTCCAGGCATTACATACCCTAGAATCCCAGACACATCCCTCCTGCTTGTCGACACTTAACTGAAGTACCTGACTTCAAAGTATTTTTGCCCTCAGCTAATTCTGTATCCAACAGAAAGGGTCAGGCAGAAAGCCAGCACAGCCTGCTGCTTCCCGGTTATAGGGTGTGCTCTCAGCTCCTTTGGATATACTGGACCTTCTACCTGATAATGTCTCCCCACAAAGGGTGCCCCAGGCCTCCTCCAGGTTTGTAGGAGAGGTGTCTGGAGGGCACAGGGCTTGTTAAAACAAGGTACAAGCTTGGATGCAAACGTCATTGCCACCCCAGAGGAGTCCGGCAATACTGATCTGCTCGCTCTCACCGGCTCAGGTCTGTGTCAGCTTTTTCTTTGTTGTTCCTTTAAGCATCTTTTCAAATTGATGCTATTGAGAAAAAAAGTCTGAAAAAAACTAGGAAAGGCTTGCAAAGAATGATGGGGACTGGCCCAAAGCAGACTGGGCTTTTTGCTGCGGTCTGCCACAGGGTTTCAGCTCTGGGATGAGGCCCTGCAGCATAGAGCTTTGTGCTTATGGAGAGCACTCAATCCCATATATCCAGCCCTGCCTCGTGTCCTCGGTCCTAGGCAGTGCCTCTCCTGGGGTCCCTCCTTTCCTGGGATCCCACAGACCTGTACCACTGCACATGGACAGCTTTTGCCGTCCTATGCATGCTGGCAGGAGCCTCCACTCCCACCCACGCACACACAAAAACACGTGCACTGAGACACCCGTGCTCAAGTGGGTACATGCAAACAAATTGCGCCTCCAGCCTGCAACCCTTGTGCAGACGTCACACAGCCTTGCATAGATCCCGCACACGCACACACGTGGACACCCCGATGCCACCTAAACGGCTTTTCCACCCTGCGCACCCACACATCTTCCAGCACCCACCCTAAGCTCTGCTGATCCAGCCCCACATGTACGCTGCTGATCCAGCCTCACACACATCTGTAAACCTGCCTGCAGGGGTAAAGACCCCCACGCGCTCCCTCCACCCTATGCCACCTATGCCCAGCTCTACCAGTGCTCCCGGTGAAGCCAACCTCATGTGAAGCCTCCTCACCCCAAAGACCAGCTCCGAAGAGTGACCAAGAGGGCAAGGAGCCCACCCCACAGCCCACCCACAGCCCTTGCTCACCCACCACCACCCCAACCTTGCAAAGAGGCTTTACCAGCCCTTCCACCCCGCACATGTCTTCATTTGTCCTCTTCTTGTGCAGCCACTAGACGGCAGGTCAGGCTTGCAGAAATGCTCTTTCCATCCAGGCAGTCGATGGGCTCATTTGTCCCAGCTCCCCCAAGTCGATGGGGCTGACACTTGGCAGTCAACGCTCTGATTAAGATGCCACAGTTGAGTTAAAGCACACATTAAGATTTGATGAGTAATTGATCAGCACATCAACAGGGATACAGGGCTGGAGAGAGAAGCAGAGGATGCGGACACCTGGGTAAAAGCTCCAGCTGCACGCACAGGCTCCGTCTTTAAATAAAACTTATTAGGGAGTTTGAATCTTAAAGGGATAATGTCAGGTTTATATGAGATGGGACTACTATGGAGCTGCTGAGTGCAATAAACAGGCTTGACATAATATAAACGCTGATTTAAAATTCTGGCTCCCTCATATCCTTCGAGGGGCACATCCAGACGGAGCAGGAGAGAGGGGGCTGGGCTCGAGCTTAGCTGAATCGCCTTTATACCGATGGGAAAGTGCTGACATTGATGGATTCGTTCCTGATTTTACACCAGTGTAGCTGGGTGTCTCTCGCCGGACCGGGAGGTATAAATAGGCATGTGTGTGTCTGATGCAGATATTCAGGGCTCCAGCCTCTTTCTTGCCTTTTTAAATTGTGCAATATTTTGTGGCTGGGGAAAAATGAATGAGAAGTGACTATAAAATGGTACTACCTCATTTCACATTTAAATCAAAGCCACACTTGTGCATAAGTGTTCATAGACACAGGGACTTCATCGCCAGCCCACCAGAAAAAGGGTTTCCTTTAAACTCTGTGTTGTCATGGGAAGGTAATGTAAGTAGATATAATATACCTACAATAAGAATACACAATTCTGGCAGAGAAACCCTGATTTTCTTTTTACACAAATACCCATGCACTCTATAATAAGCATGCACATGAAAATGTACAATAAATCCTGTGCATCACAGGTGAAAGAAAATCTGTTTATAAATCTGTGTCTCTTCCTTGTTCTTAAGGAAGGAAGATGGAAAAAGACCTGGTCCACACCCTGCACAGAAATAATAATCTTAGAAGCTGCCATAAGAATAAATTCACCCTTTTTTTTCCCAAAAAAAGAAGCAAAGTCGTTTTGTGCTCTGGCATTTGACTGCAGCCAGCCCTTTCCAATGGATTTTCTGTTCCGTTTCTGCCAACAAATAATATCTTGATCTGTTGTGAGGGGCTCATTTCATTGAACCCACCGAGCTTTGCTCCCCTCTACCGTTGTGGGCACACTTATGTAGCCACACGAGCATCACCCTCCTGGGAAGGGACTTTGGGTTTGTTCTGCCAAAGAGGTAAATAATTACAGTGCAAATCGATTAATGAGTATTGAGGTAGGGTCTGGCTGTACTTTTCTATCACCTCAGCTGTCTTGGCTTCAGAGGACTCGGTCCAGCAAGGGGGTAACAGCACAGAACGAGATACAAATCCTGTGTCATCTCCTGGTGCTCCCCTCTTTAAGCTCCATCTCATCATTTAGGTCGCAGGATCCTGAGAGCAGACGTTATTTTCTTACCAAGGGTTAGCTCAGCTCTTACCGAATGCTGGGCTGTTTTCTGACTGTGGCTCCAATGTTCTCATTTATCACAAGCAGCGATAACCAGTACACATCTGGAAAACTCCTGGGTTATAGATAGCATTAAGCAAAAAAGCACTGACAACCCTTCTGAAGAAATATTAAAGGCTTGATTATTTTTTGCAAGGCAGAAGGACTTTGAACCAGCTGGCAAGTGAAGTCCTTTTTCTTGCACCCACTACTTTTGGTGTCTGAGAGCCCCAAGGCAGTTGCTGCGGTGTTGAACTGTACCAACAGAGATGCTCAAGGAGCAGGCACACATTTCTCACCAATCAACTTATTTGTTGGTTGTTAATCACATTTGTAGGTGGGCTACTCTCCTATCCATAAGTGCACACTGTGAAAAAATAATGTCTTAAAAAAATATGCTGTTAAGAGAAGACTGGGGGAAACCCACACGGGAACCTGGAATTATTTTTGAAGCAGTTGTCTAAGTGTGCAGCACACCATTTTGCTGGAAAATGACATTTTACTCTGTTTGCAAATCCTGACATCTGGAAATGGGTTTGCATTCTGAAGCCAAAAATACATATAGGAATTTGAAATTTATCCTCAGAACAAAATCAACCTGGAAATATTTTGTTCCGATGTTACACTGTTTTAGTTCAGTCAAATAAAAATGTTCCATCTCACTAGCAATGAAACATGGCAGAAATCTCAACTTTATAATCCAATATATTGTTAAATCCAAGGTTTAACTACGAACAGTCGAAGAAACGAGGATGCCTCAGCAGAGCTGAAGCAGTATGTTTTCCCCTGGCATTACAAAGTATTTTGTTGCTTTGAAAGCGAAGCAAGACAGTTGAAACAACTCATTTCAATATTTTTAATATAAAAAACATCACCACAATCAGCCTGATCCCAAGACGATTTTTGACAAGAATGTGTTTTCTGGTAGAAAATTCCACTATCAAAAAGTGTTGACCAGCATTTTGTGGCATTATCGCAAAGGCACAGCTTCAAATAATACTGAGATGGGTATAAGCTGCATCTCTACGGACTGTAAGATTTTCCCAGGTTTTTGCTTCAGGGGGTGGGGGGGTGGGGGGGTGTAGGGGGAGGAAAGGTACCTGTGATTAATTCAGGGCAGTGGAGGGATGAGAGCTGGTCAAGAGCTTGGGCTCTGGCTGAGGACTAGCAACATCATAAAAGCCTGTTCTAAAATAAAAGCTCCCAAGGCTGAAATTGAGGAGAAAAACAATTCCACAGCAAGGAAAGGGCGAGAAACTGAGGCATGACTCCTCGCCAGAGACACGAAGGTCATGCATGACCAAAACCACAGTCGAGTCAAAACCTGCCAGGCTGGCCTGGAAGGTGAAGCTGCCAGCTGGAGCTGGTTGCAGAGATGCCCTGGATGCTCCCAAACCAGCCTCAGTTTCCCTCCTGCTCTTGATTTTGTTGATGCAATGTATGCTCAAGTACAAAGGCAGCCCTAGGGCTGCATCTAAATTTGGAGTTGGAAAAGCAAGAGCAGGGGAGGAAACTGCAGTTGTTGTGCTGCAAAAAGGGTCTGCTGGGGAAGGAGCAGTTTTGTGCCTTCTGAAGGGACACCAGAAGAACCACAAAAAAATAAAAAAAAGGCAAGGGTGACCCTGGCAGTTCAGTCTGCTGAGAACTGTTGCACATCTGATGAGATCACCAGATTCACCAGAAAAGCAGACATTTAGGTAAAAATTGCACAAAAGCACTGCAGTCCTAATATTTGCCATTACACTTTGCAAACTGTTTTTCTGCTGGCTCTGAAGGTAGCTAGAAACAGAGGCAGGAGGTCAGTGAAAGAAAGCAAAATCCCAGGATTCCAGAAGCTGGAGCTTTTTTGGGGTGGGCTGGGGGGTGAGGTGGGTGGGGGTGGAAAATAATTAAAAAAAATATTATACAGGATGATTTTATTATGGATTTTTTGGAAGTCATCATACCCTGAGGCAGGATGGTGCCGGGGAATCAGCAGTGCCCTGGCAGTGCTCTGTGGGGCTGCGGCAGGGAACAGGCTGGCTTATCTGCAGCCGCAATTGAAGGTGGCATTTTGAGTGTGCAATTACGCACATCCTTTCTTTTCTCATCTCCGCCAGCTCTTTCAATCCTGCTGCTCCTGCTAGTATTTACTGCTGAGGGCGGCTGAATTCTGTACACTGCCTGCTTGGCCTGAATTTCATCACACACACACACACACACACATATATGCACAGAGCATCCCACCTCCATCTGAATGCAAAGGTGGCAAAAAAAAAAAAAAAAAAGCAGCCAGCTCTTTGTTTTCCAGCCGTCTCTCTTTATTGCACAGGGAAAGTTGGGTTGCCACAGTGGGGTGGGGAAAGAAAATTGGGGAACACAAAGGAGGCATGGGGGGAGAGAAAAGGTTAAATACTGCCATATTTCATGTAAATCTTCCTGCTTTTTTTTTTTTTTTCCCCTTTCATACCTTCCCATTAGCTTCAATCCTGCCTGCTCCAGTGGAAATTCCTGCTGTGGAAAGGTTTGGCTTTTTTATGTTACAGCTGTGCTGACAGCACATGGGGTTTGTGCCTGCACAGGAGCAGTTTTGGTACCCTGGAGGCCACCAGACCCTCTCTGCAACTGTACCGTTACTGGCAGCCATGGGCCAACAGAGGTGCTTGGAGTCTACTGAGGGCTCATTCTTCTGCCCCCAGAAGCCCCTTTTATGCAAATCTTACAGAAAAGCCACATTACACACACACACACACACACACACCCCACCACCCCGCAACACTCCTTTGGTTAATTTGATAGAAATCAAGCAATGAGTTGCAGTTATTTTAGGATAATTAGGGGTACTGGTGAAGATAGGTTGGGGGATAGGGTTGGTGTGGCATAAAATTCTGGCCTCCATGGTTTCTCCCAGCTTCTTAAGATGCTTCACCAGCCCAATTCATAACCCAGAAGGTTAATATGACAACAGAGCCACAAGCCCTGGCCTCAGTGACCACATGGATGTGAGAGTCACTCCCAGACTCCTGCACCTCTCTTGCTGCTCGCTGAAAAACTGGGGCTTTCCAGCCACCCAGAGACACTTTCTGCTCTGTGCTGCTCAACCAAGGAGGGTCAGGCAGTGAGTGACAAAAAAAACCAACCAGTGATAAGACACCTCTTAAAATGCTAACAAAAAAAAAAAAGCAAGTCCATTATTTGGGGAAATAAAAAAATCCATGAACACTCTATCATTTAGCAGCTCTAACACAAGCCAAAATGACAACAGCAGTGTCCCACCCTCCCAGGGATATCCCTCTGTGACAAGAGGGATGCAGAGGAGACAAAATACCTTGGTTTGCTCAGTGGTGGATGTTGCACCCCGAATCCAGCCAGCCCTCAGGTGAGTCAAACCTGTGCCAGAACAAGGTGGCCACGCTCACCCCTTTCCCACAGCAAAACAAGCCAAAGGACAGAGCGAGGGCTGGAGCTTTTCCCCCTGGTTTCTCCTTGCACAGCAAAATGGTGGTTCCAAACACTGGTTCCCTTCCAACATCCCTTGCATTTCTCCTCTCTTTTGACTTAAAATGTGACTTTGGCTTTCAAGTTTAAAAGAAGAGAAACAAGAGCTGACATTTGCGTCAATATGAAACAACAGTTTTTGCCTCATTTAGACTTAGTGCCACGAGTGTTTCTGCTTGCTGGATTTTAAAAAGGAAACAAAACAACATTTGACACTGAGTGCTGGGTATCCCTTTCTATCAGAAAGCTGCTCTGCAGCAAATATTCCTGTTCACAGTTGCAAGACCAATTTAGGTTGGATGGGACCTCTGGAAACCTCTGCTCCAATCCCACCCGCCACTCAAGAAGGGCTAGCTTAAAGCAGGTTTTTTTGTACTTCATTTGTAAAAAAAATGCAATTTTCTGTTAAAAAAAAATCAAGACAGTTTCTATTTGCAAATCCTGATTGGGAAAAAAACCTCTTCCTCTCCTGCTCTGTGTTTTTGGAAGCATCCCAACACTTTTCAAACATCTAGAAGTTATCCAGGTGAGGACTCTCATTAGCAACCACTACCTCCGTCCTGCCTGACTTACCACTTCATATGGTCATTTGCACCATTCTTAAATCTCACTCAGAGTTTGCTGGGGATCATTTAGCAAACGACTTTGTGTTTGCAATCTGCTTCCCCAATAAAATTTTCTGTGCTTCTAACCGCAAAAGGAGGCAGCGGGTGTGCATTAAGTGCATGCATGCTATGTGTTTACAAACACATCCAAGCACTGTGGATCAGCTTTATGAGCACTATGCACAGCAGTGGATGCAAATTGGTTTAGCTCAGTCAATGAAGCCGGAGCATTTAGCAGCAGCCACAAGACCTGGCCTTCTGCATATTCCTCTGCAGCGTATATTTGTCTAACTAATCTTCAACATATTAGCGATAATCTTTGTCGTTTTCCTTTAATGAATGGCTGACACGCTCTCCTGGAAGCTGTTACTGTAGAGACCACCAGAGAGAAGAAATCAGATATCCTATCTCCAATCGTTTATCACTATCAGATCAGGGACAGAGCTTTTTCCCCTGTCTATTTCCTCAATACCTCCCAGCATGTTCGGTTATTAACCTCACTTAGCCTCCAGCAGAGCCTGGGAGACCAAACCAGAAAGGTTCACATGTTATTCCCCAGCTCCTCCATGCCAAAAATCTTGGGGCAGAACAAGATAAGGAGGGAGAGCAAAGCAGGATGGGGGAATCCTTAAAGATCTTGGCCACAAACGGGGTTTTCTTTAAACCATGTCACTCATCCAGTGACGCCAACCTCTGCTGAGTCGCTAACCAAGGAATTACTCGCTTGTTATCAGCTCCCCACCAAGGGCTGTGATCTCATTATCTCTCCGAGACTAACAAAAGACCGATGCCAGCCAAGGATGCTGTGGGAGTGGAGGATCATGGAACAAGGGATGCTAATGGCTGCCATGCTGCCATAAGCAGGACAGGCTTCCCAGTGAGAGGACTCTGTCTCTGAGTTAATATCCCTGCAACAGCCAAGTTTCCCCCACAGCCATCCCAGTGCACAGCCAGAGGGTGTCTGCTTTCAGAGCACTCCTATCCAAGGCTGCATCCCACAGGGTTGCTAAAATCCCCAAGTTAGCAAGAGTCTGTGCCACAGGGCTGACCAAATTCTGTGTCCATTAACTACTTAACAAAATTCCTTGTGCCCACTCCCAACCTCTAGCATATTAGAGTTAATGCTCTTCCTCATTTCCAGGCCAAAAGCAAAGGCACAGCTTTGCAGAACTGGTTTCCTTCCTACCCTTGGAATATTTGGTTTGTGAAAGGCTGCAGAATGAGCACTGCAGTCATCTAGTTAAGCCTGAGATTTCTCACCCCACACCTCCATCACACTCTGGGTAGAAATGTCTAGAAATATCCACAACAACCCTTCTTTTCAGTGCAGTCCTTTCAATGCAATCCATGAACAAAACAGGAGGCCTCAGCTCCTAAGTCCTCCACGCAAAGTCTACATGCTCTGCTCAGTGGGACTGCAAATGTCTATACTTTGCTTTGGGATTGCTTTTCACCTTCCAGATGGCATCTGGGATCCTCAGATATTTCTAATCTGTGGGATGTGGGAATGCTTCAAGCTCCCAAGCCTGGTCACACACCCACTGCCTTGTCCCGTCTTTGTTTTAGGGTGAACCCTAGCATGTGTTAGCCCACCTCTACTTTGCACCCTGGCTTCACCCTGTTGTCCAACAGGAAACTTAGCTGCTGGAAGCCAGCACATCCCTCAAATGGATAGGAGAAAGTCCAGGAGCCCAGGTTTAGCAGATAAGCCTGGATGTGACTTTTTGGGATACTTCAGATCATCTGGACATGAATTACAAGCACTTCTAGACACTTCTAGCCATGCTGGCTGCTGGCAGCATCACCCTCTTGAGCTATCTCTTAATTTTCTCACTCGAGCTGGAAATGTTGTGTTACAGCTTTAAACCATAATGAAAATTTCCACCAAACCCAGTTGCTCTGCACCCCACTCGCTACAAAGCTGCCCTCTCAGGGACTACAACACTCATATACCATATTTTGATGGCTGCAATGAACACCAAGGAACATTCAGTACATGTTAATCTGAATACTGAGGGAGGTCTTGGCTGAGTTTGGACTGCCAAGCCTGGAAGCCATTGAAAATACTCTGAGCAGTTGATATGACAGCAAGAAGGGTCTTTGATACATCTTGACAGCTGTACAGTTTTTCACTTACAAGTTGTGAGTGACAAGCTCTTTACTCTTTCCCCATGATTGCGTGGATATGGAGATTGAGCTCCATACAGCTGAATTAAAACCCTTGGCCTAACCATGTCATCTCATGGGTAGAGAGACAGACCAGACATGTACACAAGATCTCCTGGTTTGTTCCTTGAGGTGAGGAAATAGGGTTAGAAAGGCTGGTGGACCTGGGTGTCAGTGACCACGTGCACAGCATGGAAGGGGTGGTAGAGACACATTAATCAAAGGGAACTTCCTTGCAGCCATCTAGGTGAGTTGTTTTGTGACTTCCTAAAGACTAATTTGTCCAATTTGTATCACCTTTTGCTGTGGATTCTGACTAAGGTTCCTGCCCCATCTGCAAGATTACAGGTTCATATCCTGCTTTGGGATTCCCAACTCTTGCAACACTGGGTTAACTGGAGCCCTTAGACAAAGCCACGCAATGCTTGTTCTAGTCTAAAGAAAGAAGAAATCCTCAGGAATCCATGAATGAGGCATTTCACAGCTTCACAGAGTCTTTCTTCAAACAGCTGGGGATAAAGTCATTGCCCTTTTGTGCCAGATGAGACGCAATCCCTTCACCTCCCTACCTTGAGTGTCTTATTCCAGAGTTAAATTGCATTTTCTTGTTGTCTTTTTCGCACCATGAAAACCTCTCCTGTCTCCATCCTTGGTTTCAGGGTGCCCTCCCCTCTCCTTTGTGACTCTCAGGCTGGAATATTCTGATCCATGGGGTATTTCCTTACTTCTTTCAATCATCTCTCCAACTTATTCACATCTACCCACTAGATACCCTGCTCCCTTGTTCAGGGAACAGGGTCTAATGCAGAGGACCCCAAAGGGTTAACCCTCTTCAGTGGTTATCTGGGTGCATCTCCACAGTTCCCAGGCACAGATTGCTGGAGCCAGCAATACTGCTGAGGATTTCGGCAGGGCGACAGAGCCACTTAGTACGCGCCGCTGTCGGTAACAGAGCGGCGTGGTGGGATGGGGCTGAAAGCAGATCCCCGCTTTCAGGTGACACTGAGGAGGGGAGATAGGGTTTCTCCTGGGGGAGGAGGAGGTGAGGAGCAGCCCAAGGAGAGGGTGGGTACAGAAGGCTGTGAGGGAGAAGGTGGCATCCCTCACAGTCAGATGACCTCTGGCATTTCCCTGACAGCTTGAAAAGTGAGATAACCAAGGGTTAAATCCTTTGCTATGAATCAGCAGGGCAGGATGAAGAAGCCTTCACCTTGGTTTCAGTCAGCCCTTTGATGCAGGCTCAGGCTGGGGCAAAGAGGTAGTGCTTCCAGGTGTGAGTGCAATGAGCTGAAGTGGTGCAATGCACCATGGAGAGAGGATATCCAAGGGGCAACCCTTGGTGCACTCTCAGTAAGTTTGCAGACAACACTAAGCTGGCAGGAGTGTTGATCTGCTTGAGGGTAGGAAGGCTTTGCAGAGGAATCTGGACAGGCTGAAGTGGTGGGCTGGGGCCAATAGCATGAGGTACAACAAGGCTCAGTGCCAGGTCCTGCACTTGGGTCACAACAAACCCATGCAACACTATGGGCTTGGGGAAGAGTAGCTGGAAAGCTGCCCGGTGGGAAAGGACATGGGCATGCTGGTCAACAGCAGGCTGAACAGGAGCCAGCAGTGTGCCCAGGTGGCCAAGAAGGCCAACAGCATGCTGGCTTGTAAAGAAATTGTGTGGCCAGCAGGACCAGGGAAATTATTGTCACCCTGTACTCGGCACTGGTGAGGTTGCACCTGGAATCCTGTGTTCAGTTTGGGCCCCTCACTACAAGAAAGACATGGAGGTGCTGGAGCATGTCCGGAGATGGGCAATGAAGCTGGTGAAGGGTCTAGAGCACAGCCCTTATGCGAGGCAGCTGAGGTAACTGGGGTTGTTCAGCCTGCAGAAAAGGAGGCTGAGGGGAGACCTTATTGTTCCCTACAACTACCTAAAAGGAGATTATAGCAAGGTGGGTGTTGGTATGTTTTCCCAAGTAGCAAGCGATGGGACAAGAGGAAACAGCTTCAAGTTGCACTGGGGGAGGTTTAGATTGAATATGAGGAAAAATTTATTCCCCCCTAAGGTTATCAAGCATTCGAAGAGGCTTCCCAGGGAAGTGGTGGAGTCAGCATCCCAGGAGGTATTTAAAAGATGTGTAGAAGTGGTACTTAGGGACATGGTTTAGTGGTGGACTTGGTAGTTAGGTTTATAGTTGGACTAGATGGTCTTAAGGGTTTTTTCCAACTAAATGATTCTGAGTCTAAACCAGTTCCTGGCAAAGAGGTGACTTGGCTCAGTGCTCGGATGAGTACAATATGACAACCAAGGTAGCCGCATTGATTGTCCCCACATGGACATGTTGGTGTCAGGCTGGAGGGCTCAGAGATGAGCGGGAGGTCCAGTTGCACGCCACTAGCCGGAAACCCTCATGCAACAGGTTATCAGTGTAGAGGAGCATCCCAGATAGAGGAGGAATGGACCAGCAAGCAAAGTGTTAAGAGAAACCATCCCCGTGAAATACATTCAGTAAGAGCTGGATGAAAGAGAGGGAGGGGAGACTGAAGTCCAGCTGGACCTCTCCTCTGTCCCCCCGTTTGATTTTATGGGCTCTGAAATGTTGCCCATCTGCCCTCAGTGTATGCTGCTCTTTTTTAATTGAAACGGACAGAGGGTATTGACTAGCTATCAAAATTCATATCTATGCAACATTTCATTTCCAGTGGCCTCAGCACTCTGCCACCACCTCGCTGTTATTCCCCATCCTTTCAATATAAAGGCAACTGTCACTTCGATAAACGGCCCCTAATGGTGGGCAGTGAAGGTGGGAGTTGGGGGAGAGCTGCTTGCAAGGGTGGGACAAAAAGCTTTCAGATCCTGCTGGAAAACTTCATCAGGAAAGAAAAAAAACCCTCCCAGGACTTTTATTTTTTTAATAACTGGGAGATTTCATTAATTGATTGACTATTAAGGTTAATATAATTTTGATGATGTCGCCTATCTTTTCTGCCATTGATTTTAAGTCAGGGTCTCTTTCTTGCCTTTTGGTTGTATTTTTGGTAATGGGGCCCATTGTTATTAAAATTCAATTGAATTTTCACTATCTTTGCACCAAAAGCCAGATTAGCCAAAAAGAAGGATGGAAATAAGTGTTATTGGTATTTATTCAATTGAACATTTACTACTGCTCATTTGGTTCATCCTTTTTGCCTCGGCAGGCTGCTCTTTATGACAGATAGCAAGAAAGAAGTGCCCACTCTGTTTGTTCAATTGAATTTTCACTTACTTTCCCTTCCACGTTAAGTAGCTTTGGTAATGGGAGGATTTCTTAATCCAAGGCAAAAGAAAGAAAAAGAGAAAGATAATTCAAAGCAAAGCTGCCTATTTCTGATGTTGACAGCAAATAAGC
The DNA here is from genome assembly GCF_015220075.1 of Falco rusticolus. Classification (NCBI taxonomy): domain Eukaryota; kingdom Metazoa; phylum Chordata; class Aves; order Falconiformes; family Falconidae; genus Falco; species Falco rusticolus. The sequence continues at coordinate 12,022,367 of NC_051189.1, forward strand.
AGAGGTCACAGGAAGGCAAAAGTTGTTTTCATGCATATCTTGCTGCCCAGGTGGATGTCTTAGCCATATGGTCCAGCTGTGCCATCAGGGAAATGGGTGCAACACTTTTCTGTGGTGTCTTAAAACTATTGTCACATCTGCAGGTGCTCAGACACTTGCATTCCCATGGACACACGCCCTGGTACTCACACCCCTGTGACATACACACTTGCACTTTCTGTACCTACAGAACCAAATAAAATAGGCCAGGTGAGTTCTTCATAGCGAATGACAAGCCCAGGTCACATCCAGACAGCTCAGTGCTGTTGCCCTCTGAAGCCTATGAATAGGCAGACAGTGGACAACCATGCTTGACCCCTTGTGATGGTGCACACACCCCTTCGCCCTCCACTGATGGTCATAGTGACAGGGTGAGTTGGATTCCTAAACGCAAGCATCACAGCAAACAGCTGCTAACAGCAACCATTCATCTTCACAGGACAGACACCAAGTCTGGGCTCTCTTTGATGGAAGAAAAAAATAGTATTGGCTGATTTGGTGCCAGAGAAAGGTCATCCACAGTCTGGTCTACAGCCTGGGTGAAACTGGTGAGGCAGAAGTTCTCCTTGTCACTGGGTCTGTCCCTCTGACACATCAAGATGGTTTTTTTCTGGCAGTGCAGGTTTAGGACCCTTGTTCTCTGCATCAGCAATTCTCCAGTTCCTGTCAGAGCAATCCGATCATCCTCAGCAGCAATTCAGGAGAAGACCATTGGGTCGAGCCATCATAGGTGAATGTGCCTTGGTGCCACCAGCCAATACCTCCAGTGCTGGCCCTAGCCCCTAGTCCAGAAACTCCATGCTTTGCCTCAGCCATACCTTGAACCCCACCTTTGTCCCTCACCAGCTTATCTGGAGCATTCTTCAGCAGGGCTGTGAGTCCAGATGGATGGATGGTGTTATGCAGCTTGATAGCCATCGGATGTGGACTTTCTACTTGGCCTGCTGCACTCAGGTTTCCTTTCTGACATTTGGGTGGTGCAGAATATCCAGGAACAAATGTTCCACTAGTCCCACCTATGCCGCAGGGAAACCAGATCCTGACAGGTACTGCCTGCCTGTGCTGGTTCCTCCTTTGCCATGGCCCTGGCCATGAAGACCAAACCTTGCCTCCATCCTCTAAACCTAATGCTGGCAGACCTGGAAAAGACCCTCCATTTACCAAGACTTTTGCAATATCTCCTGCAGGGCAAGCTGCTCACCCATGTCCCCACCCCAGCTCAGGCACACAGCATCTGCTGTCCCTGAAGGACCCTTTCCATGCCCTCCTGCCTTGTCCTTGCTCATATGTGTCCACAGGGTCAGCCACCCCGGTACTGCACTCGCACACATGCAGCGAGCAAGTGCCACTCTGCACTTCCATGTGCTTCCCCTCTCATCCATATATGCTTTTTACTTTTCTGCATGCAGAGGCCACTTTGCAAGCCTGGGTGACACCTGTGGGGGGTTAGCCAGGTCCCTGGAGCCATCCACCCCTGGGAGAGGTGGGGAGTGGTGCAGAGAGAGACAGGGAGAGCTGGACCTACACGGGCAGGGCTGCAGTGTGACATCTTCCTGCATCAGGTCACCCTTGCATTAGATACATCATGTTGCTCTTTGAAGCCTTGGGCACCTCCGTAGTAAAAACAGCACTTCTCCATCTCAAACCAAATGCAAGAACCTGCTCTCCCCATCAAACACCAGATGAGACATTGCCACTGGCCACCGATTTCCTCCTACCCATGTGTGCCTCCAGAAGCAGCCTTACCACGAATAAATCCGACAATTAAACTAGCATTATGACATTAGCTTTTAAAACCCTCGTCCTATGAAATAATGTCCCTGTGTTAGCACACCACACACAGAAAGCACCAGGGGCGTAAAACTTTTATTATTAAAATTAACATTTAAAACCCGTACCATGAAGTAATGTGTGAGGTGAGCGTGGATAAATCAAACAGTTAAACTAGTAACGTAACATTAGCAGTTAGAATCGTGACCATGAAATAAAGTCAAGGTTAGGAGATGGATAAATCAGACAGCTTAGCCAGAGCTTCTTTATGTTAACACTTAAAATCCCTTGACCCAGGGGACAAAGATCCAGACGGCGAAATTAAACAGGGCACAAAAATTACCTATACAGCGCCTGATTCTGGCACTGTACAGCCATAAGCTAAACCAGGAGGCACTCAGGAGAAGGAAAACACAGGAGAAGAGGAGATCTGGTTCTGTTCAGCTGTTTTGGAGGCTACAGGGACATTTCTATGGGCTACAGTGAAAGATGGGGTAAAGGTATTTTATTGTAGAGGTCTAGCAAAAGTCCTTTTCTCCTAACAAAGCTCCAAAGGAAGGACTTTGGGGAAGGAAGGGATGAGGATCTGTTTACTGGCAACTCCAAACCCTTTTGCAAATCCACAGCAGCTCTTCAGCCACCTTCTTGAAATACCGGACTGCACCAAGAACAGCTGAAGTCCCTATCACCCTGCAACCCATCTATGTGATTTGGACACATGGGGCTGAGCTCAGCCAGCTGCACACATGCACCTGGTGAGGTTGGCTCAAACCCATCCTTCAGACCTGTCTCTTGGTGCAGACCCAGCCATGGAGGGTATCTAAGTGAGCTACATGGTACCTAGTGGTCTGCCATACCCCTGCCCATGGCCGGAGTTGGTGATAGGTGGTTAGGATGGTCCTGAATTTATCCACGTTGATCTCAGAGTCCCACAGAACTTGATACCATGTGAAAAATGCACTTTGCAGGGAAAAAAAAAGGAAAATAGGGAGTAAACTTGGGGTATCTGAGTGTCTCAAAAAGTGCAGGAAGAGTTCAAGTCACATACAAAAGATCTTTTGGTGTTCTCCCAAGAAAGGCTGTTGTTCATGCCTTCCTGTCTTTCTCACACAACCCTGGCAAGGTATTCAGAAAGTATTTATGGATATATTGGTCTCTCTGGATTTTGCCATGATTTTTTCTAACCCATGTGTGGTACACCAAGGAGCTCTGCTAGCATGTCTCTTAGGGTGGGCAGGTTCAGGCTTCCCCACTGTGCTGTGCAGGCAAACCCAGCTCCCCATGGTCTCCCTCACACACTGCCAATACCACCAGAACGGTGGACTTTGACACCAGAGGCCATGAGTTGCATTGAACTCGTGGAAGAAGGGCCATGGGGAAATGACTTTGTCGACAGCACTGGGTAAGCACTCATCGGCTCCCAAGAAAGGGGTGCTCCCTGAGGTTCGGTTCCATGGTCTGAGGATGGCTGGGCTCCAGGACTGGTAATGCTTGGTCTTCATAAGCTGGAGGTGACATTGGGTGGCAGCTGGAGGACCTGGAGGGAACAGTTCATTCACTGGCAGCCACAGTATAGGGCCTCTTCAGGACACTTGTACTTACCTGTATTCTCCACAGTGACAACCTGCACCTCTATAACCTCAGCCACAATTTATATTGCCATAATGAGCCATCAGGAAAAACTTTCAGTGCTGCTGCACACAGCGGGATCATTCCTTGCCAACTTTATGTCTTCTGCTTGTGAGACTCAGGCCTTGCTTTTTAAGTTTGCTAGAACCTTTACCCATTCCTTTCCAAGGAATACCCTACAATCCTTTCCAAGAAGAGACAACACCAAGCTGCTCCCACCAACTTGGCAAAACCATCCTGGGATGATCAAACTCACTGGGGAAAGGTTGGAGACAGGAAATGTTACTCACGGTTTTTTCTCTTTCTCTGAATGGCCAAAGAAGACCAAACTCCTGGCTAAAGGAGGCTGGGAAGTCTATTTCTAACAGATATAGCCTTATGAGGTTACATAACATAGCACCAAGGTGTCCCCAACTCTTCTGCCGCATGAAGTTTCAAGTGTAGAGAAATGATGAGAAAGAGGGAAGGAAAAGGCAGGGTGGCGATGGGAACAGGGTGGGATATGATGTCATCTTCCCACCCCCAAAGGAACTCTGAATTATTAATCAGAAAAGAAAGCGGTTCCTGCAATCCAAGCCGGGGTGGCTCTGATTTCATCTCTCGACAGCCCTGGCGCTTGGCTGTACCGACTGGTCCCACTTCCAGAAGGGAGCGTGTCTCACAGGGAAAGCGGGCAGTAAGAGGCCTGGGGGGAGCACGCCGGTGCGGGGGCGGGCAGCATGGGCACATGTCTCTGCAGCATCAGCACCAAGATCAGCCGTGACCTCCAGCTGCATTCTCAGCCCTTCTTGGATGGTAGAAGGAGGAAGATAGAAGATTCACTCACGCCCTGCCACCCATTGGGGTCTCTTGGCATGGATGGAGCTTGTTGAAGATATCCTATACCACGGGGTAAGGAGAAGGGTCTCTAGCTACCATAGGCACTGGGGACATGCTTATTGATGGATACATCAAGAGTTTTATTCATCACAGTGCAATGCAGCTACCTTTTGGTGATCTGTGTGCAATGACCTGCATAGGTCTCAGCCTAGATGGAGGAAATAGGGCAGAGACCAGTGTCATCACTCCTGTCTTATTGCCCAGTCTCATCATCCTGGACCTATTCTCTCACTCTCACTTTGTCCTTTTCCTCTCTTCCTTTCCATCTGTGGACTCCACAGTCTGACATCCTGTTCCTCAAGACCAGATCCTTTCCCAGTAGGTTTGCTTTTCCCTCTCTCCACCCTTATCAAGGATGATTCTGTAACACCCAGTGGCATTTGTGATGCCCCAGAGCCAAATCCTGCCCTTGCCATTGCTGTGAGATTTCCAGAAGCATGCATTGCATTTTCACCTCTTGGTATCCAGAGGGTAAAAGATGAGGAAGCTCAGAAAAGAACTGCAGCATCTGCTAAAAGACCTTGACAGCAATTCATGTATTTGAGAATATGGACTATTATTATTTTTTAAATTAACAGTATATTTTAACCAATGAAAGGATAATGAATATCAGTGAGGAGGGAGTTGGAAGTCAGGGTCAGGAGTAAATTACAGAAGCAAGAGTAATTTCCCCAAAACCTCAGATTTCTCTCTGTCTTGGAGGGTGTCCAGGTCTCTGATGTTTCTCTTTGCCCTGCTGTAGACCAGTAGCTCGTAGTAGCTGGTAGCACACTCAGCAGCAAGGCTCACCCTTGCATTGGAGCCGAGTCTGGGAGGAGGGATGATGAGGAAGACTGACCTTCCTGATGATCCCTTCCTGCAGGCCATAATGGCTGATACTCTCTTCCAACCTTGGAGTCCTGTATGAGGAAGAAAACTCATCACAGCAGAGAAACAGAGACCCTTGGCGATTATCTAAGCACAACATGAAAGCTGTTATTTTCCATCTCAACACTCATATCCAGAACTCTTCTGTAGAAAGCAGGGACTGTGACAAGCCAACAGGCCAGCTAACTACTTCAGAGAGTTTGCATCTAACTTTAATTCTGCAACCCTATACCTTTACCTCCCCCTTAGGGAGCCAGCACTGGGCTGATTCAGCTGAACAAATGCAGGAATGAGGTGAGCTGTGTCCTGAACTCCAGCTCTTGGCTCAGTCTGCACTGACTCCAGAGAGAGCCCAAGGTAACCAGCCCAGGCAAAGCACCGCAGATACTTCCCAACAGTCAGATCAATGTCCACTCTAGGAAGAATGAGCCATGTGAGTAGCTGGTAGTCAGAAGAGAGAAATGAGCACTGTTTCCACTCTGCAGACTACTAGTGCTTGACAATTTTTGCATTTTTTTCGGTGAGTGTTCCACCCATCCCATGGGTCATTGAATATCCCTCATGCTGCTTCACATCTCCACAAAAACTCTGAAGGCCATGGAGCACCTCAGCAACATGGGAGGCCTTCGCAGCTCCAGGAAAAATAAGAATGTTGGGAAGACAGGATAAAATGCCACTGGAAAACTGATCAGTAGGGTTGGTGAAAAGTAGGGAGAAAGTCCTTCATCTGAAAACAGCCTCCTACATCAAGTTGGAAGAATGCACCCTAAATTCCACTGTTAGTATCAACTGGCTCTGCATAACAGGAGCCTGGATATACAGCACAAATGTGGATGACTTTGCTGTTGACTCCTCTACTCAATGGATGAACCCTACTGAAAGTTTTTAGCAAAAAACCCTATTGGCATTTTTTACCGTACCTGATAAGGTCTTGCTCCCTGAGACCCACTGCGCTGAACATGCTGAGAATATGGCTTTAAGTAAGGAAGGTGCCTACAGGTTGATTCAAGTGCCTTGTGCTTTGTATGCAAATGGCAGTGTGGCTGTGATATATCAAAGTCAAGAAGTGTGCAAGTTCAGTTATTCAAACTGCAATAATGGAAACAGATCTTAAATTCACAGGAACGTGTTTGGAGACTGGTACAGAGTTATGGTGCGTGAAACAAAAGACAAGTCCAACAAAGAGCAAATAGATCAGCACCTGCACCAGGCAACTGCCAAAAAGAAATTTTCTTGGAACCTTCAATGTGAATTAAAAGGTAAAATTGTAAGAGTGATTCAAAAGCTGGAGCTAAGTCTGATGTTTGTGTTGCCTAATCACTGAAAACAAGGATGATAAAACAGGTACAGAAATGGGGTTGCAGCAAGAAGCAAGAAGAGCTGAACTGCTGTGGCCATGCTCTGAGTTTGTCATTCCAGAAGGATATTAAAATTATTGCAATCATAGACTCATAGAATCACAGAGTGGTTTGGATTGGAAGGGACCTTAAAGATCATCTAGTTCCAACCCCCCTGCCATGGGCAGGGACACCTGCCACCAGACCAGGTTGCTCAAAGCTCCGTCCAGCCTGGCCTTGAATGCTTCCAGGGATGGGGCACCCACAGCTTCTCTGGGTAACCTGCTCCAGTGCCTCAGCACCCTCACAGTGAAGACTTTCTTCCTAATATCTAATCTAAATCTACCCTCTTTCAGCTTAAAGCCATTATTACTTGTCCTATCGCTACATGCCCTTGTAAAAAGTCCCTCTCCAGCTTTCAATCCTCAGGGAACCTTTGAAAACTGTTTAAAAATTAGAAGGAAAAAAAAAATCCTTGTAGTGAGAGCAGAGGATCACCAGAATAACTTCCAGATTTATAGCCTGTGAAGGCTAATTTTAAAGCACCCAAATGAGATTCTGTGTTTCAAGGCAAAGGAAGACATGAACGGCTGAAATCATCAGCAACATGTCCCATCCCTGATTGTAGCTCATTGCCAGTGCTTTAGTTTCCACCTCTGACAACCACTTTGCAGGGCGAGTTTGTGCAGATGTGACAGATGTAGTGAAGGAAATGGTGGAAAGAGTCCCCTTGCAGTGAAAACTTGTCTCCTGTGCAGAAGTTACTTTCCTTTTTGCTATTTAATTAGTCTAAAGAGTCCTAAATGCAGCAGGTAGGTAGAAAACAGCTCTGCCAAGGGGATGACACTCATGTCTTCTCCATGCTCACATGCTCAGCTTCATTTTAAACAGCCTTGGAGAAGAGCTTCTTATTTCCACATCACCACCTTCCTCTGCGTGTGGCCTTTCTCATCTTTTCTTTCTTTTCTTCCTCTTTTCTCCCTACTCTAGTGAATCGGGGCTGGCTGCAGAAGGCTGCATCTTCCACAACAGCAGGAGCTTAAAGACCAGTAAAGTTTTTCTTTGAGCATCCCAGTGCTGCTGTGGGCTTGCCATGAGATTCAGGGCAGTAGCTGTCGCTCTGCTCCTGTCTTCTCTTCCTCTCTTTGAAACCCTCCCTAGCAGCTTCCCCATCTGTGTCATGGCAAGGAGATGATCATCAGTGAATGCGGGGTCCCCAACAAGAAAGAGCTCCATTAGCATTTTCATTGTCTTCAAGTGTGTGTTCAGGGCATGAACTCTGAATGTGTGTATGCATGTGTGGACACATGTAGGCACATATAGGTAGGTGTACCTGGAGGTATCTGTATAAATAGCTACCCATGTGCGCCTCTCCATATAATACATATGTGCATATCTGTGAATACCTAATGCTTATTTAAACTGGGTCCTGAAACCCAGCTGAGACCTCTTGCAGTTCCTACCACGGATGGCTACTTGGAAAGGCTGACGCAAGCACTTGGATTCCTGGGAGACCTCTCTCTCTCTCTGCCTCATAAGCAAAGTGGCTTTCCCGAGAGGTTTGAGGATGCAGAAGGGAGCTGCTCGCTCAGCAGCTGTGCTACGGGGAGTGTTTCCTAATGGGGCACTTGCAACAGGGTCAATGGGGCAGAACCTGTTTCTGGAGGGGAGAGACTTGGGGAAGTGGAATGTTTCTCCCCTTGCATTAGGGGATACCTATCCAGTTTTAAACCAGTATCTTGTCTTTTGGAGCTGTGTCTGTCCAATAGAAAATCTGTCCTGGATGCTGAAAGTGCCTGTGGAAGACACTGGGAATATTTCCATGCCTCTGATGGGCTGGTAGCCTTGGACAGAAGTCAGTACATTACTTATTAGTTGTGTTTTCCTCCCTCTAACAGCCACAAGAAGAAGCCTGGATGCACCCCAGTTGCCATGTTAGACCCAAACACGTAAAGCCAATATTTAGGAAACCTCAGTGCTCCCCAAATAAAAACTGCTCCTGGGGGTGTTGGTGGATGAGATGCTCAACGTGACCCAGAAATGTGTGCCTGCAGCCCAGAAAGCCAACTGTATCCTGGGATGCACCAAAAGAAGTGTGGCCAGCAGGTCAAGGGAAGTGATTCTCCCCCTTTACTCCTGCACCCCACCTGCAGTACTGCATTCAGGTCTGGTGTCCCCAACATAAGAAGGACATGGACCTGTTGGAATCAGTCCAGAGGAGGCCATGAAGATGATCGGGGGCTGAAGCACCTCTCCTATGAAGACGGGCTGAGAGAGTTGGAGTCATTCAGCCTGGAGAAGAAAAGGCTCCAGGGAGACTTTATGGCAGCCTGCCAGTACCTAAGGGGGGCTACAAGAAAGCCGGAGAGGGACTTTTTACAGGGACTTGAAGTGATAGGACAAGGGGGAATGGATTTAAGCTGAAAGAGGGTAGACTTAGATTAGATAAAAAGAAGAAAATATTTACTGTGAGGGTGGTGAGACACTGGAGCAGGTTACCCAGAGAAGTTGTGGCTGCCCAATCCCTGGAAGTGTTCAAGGCCAGGTTGGATGGTGCTTTGAGCAACCTGGTCTGGTGGCACGTGTCCATGCCCATGGCAGGGGGGTTGGAACTAGATGACCTTAAAACATCCCTTCCAACCCAAACCATTCTATGATTGCATGAATTCCTGAAATTCCTTTCTTTTTCTATTTTTTTTTTTTTGTGTGTGTGTTTTTCATGGGGTTGGATGCCACAGCAAATCCTTCACATCACTTGTAGTCCGGCTTTTTCCCGGTGCTCAATGTATCAGCAGAGCAGAGGTGGAGGGGTTTCAGTGTGTGTTCCCCTCTATCCCAAGCCAGCAGTACTGCACAAGCTTCTCCTGAGGAGGACTGGTGGCTCCATGACTGGGGCAGTGAACAGTAGATTTAAAGTTCTTGGATCTCCAGTTTAACCTGCAGATTTTCCAAGTAACATTTGCCCAGTAAAACATTTCCAAGAGTGGGATTTACTGTCATAATTAATAGGTTATGATTAGGTCAATAACTTTCATCAACCTAGCTGAGAGAGAACCTATTAATGAAACTGTAAAACAACGTAAACTCTATGGAGAAGATAGGAGGGAGAATTTACAACTTCCCAGAAGCCCTAGTAACTAAAGGGACGATTTACAGGAAGTAAAATGAACCGGGTGCCCATAAAACACAACCAAAATTATACCCATATCCAAACAAGACAAATTAAAAAGGTTTAAGTGGATTTCTCAGCCCAAATAAAACAGAGCATCTCAATTGAGAGGAGACATTTCATGTTGCATTTTATGGAGTGCAGGAGAGGAAGATGCATGGAAATGTGAAAGCATATCAAACAGGTCAATAAGAAATCAGTGGCATAGCCTGACACTCCTGATCGCCCCTTCAGTCTCAGCTCATCAGATGTGGTCCAGCAGTCACTACCAGCTCCAGAGTAACAAGGCAGCACGGCCAGCAGCCACTTCTGCACCACAGCCAAAATGCAGATGTCCTAGATTAAAATTCAGAAATTAAACGTGTTCATCCTGCAGCCCATGGAAAGGAACCCTTTCCATTTTGGATGGCCTGAGAGGACATATCCCAACACTACAAAGTTAACCTCTTCAGTCACTGCCCAAAGTAGCAGGGTCCTACAGCCATGTCACCACATCTTCCAACCACGGGCCCCAGGAGAGCATCTGATCTGTCCTCTACTCAGCTTTCCATTTTCTGGGTCCTAAAAAACCCAACCATGTTAGCATGTTCTAACCCCAGAGTACTTTCTTCTCCACAGTGAGGACCATGGAAAACAGTTCCCTGGGACCACAGAGCAAACCTTCTCTGTGCAGTGGTGCTTTTCTAAAGCTAACCATGGATTTTCCCATCCTGGACTTTCCTGTGGGTGATACATCTTCAGCTGAACTCAGCACAGCAAAGCCTTTTAAAATGAGACTTTTCCCAGAACAAAATCTAACTCTCCAAACTATGATGCCTGGAAAAAACACATGCATGAAACGGATTGCTGGATATTCCCTGTACCAGCCAGCTGATGGATGATAGGACACCAGTGACATGATGACAGCACAAATACTTGTACAAGCCAATTTATCCCTGTGCTTAGATGCAGCCCTACAATAACAAAATTTCTTCCACTTCTCCCTTTTGATTGCAAGGGATACATCCCAGTCACCAGCCACCTGCTACCTTCATTATGAGGAACCAGCAGAAGACATGTTGAAGTTTGTTTCTTCATCAACACATGAGTTTGAGTGCTAAAAAGCACCACTGTGATCAACTTTTCCAAGGTCTTAGATATCACAGCCTGGAATGGATATTACTGTTCTGAATGAATGTTCTCTGCAGCTCTGGTGGCTGTGGTTAAAGTGTTTTGACTCCAGTCCCTCCAGGAATGGACAAAACCCCCATTGTTCTGCATGCACAAATTATTATTTTTTTTTTTAAACAAAACTTCCCGATTTAAAGATCTACTCAAAAGACTCTACCACAACCCTCTGCAAGTTCCTCCAGTGGTTAATTATCCTCACTCTTGTAATTGCGTTTATAAAAGCTACTTAATTTGACAAGACCGATTTCCCATAACCCCCTGCTGATTAGCATCATGTTCCTGTAATTCTTTATTAATCGAGTCCTTGTGAGGTGTTCCTTCATTTTGCTTAGAATCAATGGCAGGCAATAATTATCCAAGTCATCCTGTTTCTACCATTTTAACGTACTAGCATGATACTAAGTTTTCTTCTAGTCCCCTGGATTGCCCAGCCCTCCAAGGCATGTTGAAAACCAACAGTAATTCTCCTTGGCCACTTCCTACAAAATATTTGGATGTAGTTAAGACCTGTTTTCAGAATGTTCAGTGTTTTTAAGGGGGGCTATTTGGTATGTTCTACAGTTAATGCTGGCCTGTAAACCAACCCTTCACTTTAATCAGATACAAATCTGCTTTTCCCCCCAAATACAAAACAAATATCTTTTGAAAATGCCTGCTTTGCACATTTCCCTTCCAAGGAGGAATCAATACTGTGGTTATTATAGCTCCTTCTGTTCCCGAAGTATTTAAACTCTTTGCTGTCCTCAGCTCTGCTGGCCAGAGACATCTCATGTCTTTTTGCTCGTCTCACTGATTTTCCACATTTCTAGTGCAAATTCAATGCCCTCTACTCATTTTTTTTTTTTTTTTCATTTTATGTGTCTCTTGCCACCTTCCCTTTGCCTGTAAGCCAAGCCAGTTTTTCAAACCAGTGTCACTCTTTGTGAGGGGATTATTGCTTTGGGGACGCTTGGTTGTTTTTTGTTTTGTTTTTTTTTTAAAAAAAAAACAAAACCAACTATTCCTTATCATCATTCACACTTTCCCATTCCATTTCTTTTTTTACCATCTGAATTGTCCTTTATGAGATTTTAGTTTTCCATGAACCTGACCTTTGTAAAATAATGGATGAGCTGTTCTGAGCTAATTTTCTCTGAACATGATAGATGCAAACAAGGATGGGCATTGCCACCCAAAAAACAGCCCCAGACATTGTTCTGGCCAGCCAGCACCCCTTTGCATGCCAAGACAAGGTCCAACAGAGAGTTCTACACCTTGATGGCAACAGATCTGAGGTTTGCAACTGTCACTTGTAATTTTTGGAACATCCCAAGGTTACCCAAAGGCTGGCAGTCTGACAAGTTCCAGCACACATCAGTACAGATGAAATGCTTCAGTAGCTGCTGCCTTCTCACCTATGCTTTGCAGGTAGGTACTTAAGGTGCCAGTCAGCCCACTTTGTGGTGGGAAGTGCTGGAAAGGTGCAGACACCAACTAGCACAGCTCCTGCCCTGTCTATTAGGACATTGACCCATAACCATACTAGAAGATTTGCATCTGAGCTGCAATGGCTTGTGAATGGATAATGTTTTGACACTTAATTCTCCCCTGTTTGCTTGCTCAAAATACATTGTAACCAGAGACTTAAGCATACCAGTGGTTAAAGTTGGTGGAACATTATCCTCAAAAGAGTTTCCATGGAAGAATTTTTTTCCTGCAAAACCAGAAATTTTGGATGAAAAGAAAATTTTCCACTTACTGCTGCATCAGGCTTCCACTGATCATTTATGAACTTAAAAACCAGTTTATTTTTCAGCCTTGGGTTTTGTCTGAGGGAAAGTGTTTCAGCTTACATGGTTTTGTTATGCTTGACCATCTACCCTCTTCCTTTCCTCCTCTCCCAGATTGTCCAAAGAAAAAGATTCTGTGAACATTTTTTTTCCTGTACTGGTAAATGTTATTTGTATTTCTAGTCCCTTCCACTGCTTCTCCCCTTGAATCCGCCAGGCTTGCAGTAATTTGAGATTCACACTCAAAGTAACTGAGTCGCCACTAACGTGGCAAAGACTGCATGACCAGGACAGTTGTGCTTGGAGGTGACCCTCTGGCCTGAGTTTGTGCATTTAATCTGGGTGATGCCAGCAGATTGGGGAGGCATTTCTTTACTTCTTCTGTCCCTTTATTCCTTCAGATCATGCTGAAATTATCTATGGCAGGTGAATTTGACAATTCAATGCAGCAGATGATTTCCCATTATGATGAAGTCTCAAAGACAGTAAGGAGTCATTTCCCTTTCTATTCAGCATCCTGGAGGTTAACACAACTATCCTGGATGCAGGGCACCAAAAAGTGTTTTATTTAAATGGGGTATAAAATACACAGGAGAAAGTGAGGGAACAGAGACCTGTGATATCTGATGAGGCTACTCACCTGAGGGACTGATTCTGAACTGACAGCCAAGTGAAATGACTGGTGGAAAAAAAGATGGAAGCAGATCTGCACTGGTCCTTCAACAGCTTCTGTTGGAGTTTCTCACAGGCTCGTCTCTGTTGCCTTGAGGTGTATAGACCGTTTGGGGTCTTTAAATTGCTTTTGCAATAGCTCAGCTCCAGTAACTGGAAATCCCACCAATATTCAGAAGACCACTGCAGAAGAGAATATGGGATCCTCCTACATCTGAGGGTTTGTGAAAACACCCCATCAAGATCATCAGCTAGAGACCTGCAAAAAACAGTGAGTAGGGCAAAGAGGGGTCAGGGCTACAGCTGAGAGACCTGCCACACCAGTTGGCCAATGGGGGTTATTTTTTTTCTGGTTTTCTAGTAGGGTGAATGTTTTCTTAGATCTGCCTGCTGGGGCTGGTATTCTTCCCAAGATGCATGTACCTGACCAACACAGGGCATGGAGAAAAACAGGTGATAACGCAGGTTACCTGGCCCTTGCATACCTTCGCAACAGCCCATGGGGCTGCTCATACTGTCTGCAGGGGTGAACTGGAAAAGAATCAGGTACATTACATGGAGTCAGTCAGAACCAGCTGCAAAATAAATGATAATATTGCAGGAGTGTTTGTGTTAGGCATGAGTGAAGCTGTATGCCAAAACAAAGGCATTCAGGATTGGTTGGAGGTGTGTTTAGCACCCAGGTCTTTAATTGGTCAGCTTTTACACATAAAAATGAATTATTACATGTGTAAAAACATCATTGCACATGTAAAAGTAAATTATTGTGCATATAAAAACTTTACTGCACATCTAAAAGTAAATTATTGTGCATGTGAAATAGATTTCTGCATATTTTTTTTCTTGTACCTCCCAGTCATTATTTTCTTAACACTTGTAATCTCTCATTTTGAACATGTTGAAGTTACACTAAAGATTCCTTCACTCTCTGCTTTAGCAGTTCTAAAACAGATTCACAGCTGCTTTTAGAAGAGGAGTATCCAAAATATGGGTCGACTTCCAAAGAACTTGCAGAGGGCTTGCCGTTCCTTAGAATCATCTCTGACACCTTGATTGCAGGGATTACCTTCTAAGCAGGGAGGTGAAGAACAGGCAGTGTCATGCAATGCAGACACAACAACACAGGTTCGTGTTTACCAGCACCGACTGTGCCAGGCATATACATGACCTGGGGGAATCAGGCACAGAAGCAGCAAGTCACGCTCCTCTAGACGACCACTTGTGTGCAAAATTTCTATGACCTCACGTGAATTCCTGGCAACTACATGTATTAATTATGACCACAAAACTGCCTGCCAAATTCCTGAAGTAGTCTGATAGCCACATGCCTTCAGGTTCCTGCCATGGTCAGAGCCCAGCTTTCTGTGCCTGGATGAAGATTTATGGGCAGTATCTTTCCCCTCTCTCTCACATGAGTTTAAAAGCTTTGACCTCAAGGGCGGGCCAAGCTCCTGTCACATTTTGCATTGCTGTACCAGCACAAAACATCTCCTAGGCTCAGCAGAGCTAGTTCCGGAGAATCTCTATGTCCTTTCCCCATGGCAACCAGGTTCGGGGGGGGGGGGGGGGGAGTATGCAAATATATTGCTGTGCCCCATGAGATCACTGACAGCCACCACAGATCCAAGACACACAGCTCTATAGCTTTACTCCTGCAGACCCAGGGCTTGGTACTGTCCCAGATAATTTCAGCATCAACACCCATCCGGAACTTCTTTACCACATCTCTGACTGGGGTTGGTCAGTTGCTTTGCTGAGGTTTTCACCATCCAGTTTTCACAGAAGAAGGTGTTCCTACAGATTCCATGTGTGGAGTCCTCCAGAGCTGTATAATGAAGCCCAAGAGGGCTGGCAAGCTACATTCAGCATCTGAAAGTCTGGAAGAAGCCGGGATCAGAAGGGTCTCAGACTCACTTTCATCTCCCAGTAGAAGCTGGAGGAGAGGAGAAGGAGCCATGGAGAAAGGTTTCAGCAGGAGTTGGTTCAGTTTCCCATGTCTGAACTGGGGAAATGCTGACCTGGAGCTGGGCACAGAGTCAGCTGATATCCAGCCCCATCATTTGAGGCCCACTCATCATTTGTCAAGCAATGGCAAGCACTTGGAAGTTAGAGTTGTACAACATACCATCGTTTTACCACAAATTGTGCCATAGCCAGATACCCACCAAGACTGCTTCTGGTCTTATGCTTAAGCAAGCATAAGTCCTTCATCCAGTTGTGATAAAAATCTCCCCACTTGCAAGACACCACGGCAGCAAAATAGGAAGACTGAAACTGTGGCATATGAAGGCAAGGACCCCAGGTGAGCTCCCCCATTGCATACATAAGTGCTGGTTATATACAATCCCTTATCCGCCCAAGTTCTGCCCTGGAACATGCCTATGTATTATGGTATGAAAAGCATCTTTGCAACCAATTCACACTCCACCAAGCTGTTTACTCCCTCCATACTCACCTGAGGAGCTCTCTTCTTCCCAGATCAGGATTTAAGCTTAAGGGCCTTTACATGAAACCTTCACAAATCTTGCAAGGATGTCACCAGTTTGGGACAAAAGCCTTGATGCATCCAGCTAGGATGTCATGCTATCAGAAGGAAACAGCAATGGTGAGAGGAGTTGTCATGACTTTGGCCTTAAAATGACTCATTGTACCAAGACCTCATGATGTCCTAATACCCAGAAAGAAATTTCAGCACATCGGTGACTGGATTATTCCACTACGAGGCATCAGCATACTAAGCAAATCTAGTAAAGCATTTCCCTTCAATGCAAATATTGATCTCTGCTATAAAAGACTGATGCTATCCAGGCATGACACTATTCTGAAATATCATGCAACATTATCACGACAAGGCATCACTGACATCAAGGCTGTGAGCTGAACTGGTGCAATGTCCCAGGGTAATATTGCCATGACAATGTTTCGCATTCCCAGGAAATAATTTGGGATCTTTGTCAAAGCCAGGCATTGCATGCTGTCAGCAAACTGGAATGAACCACAACCATTTCTTTAAGGTCTACAGTATTAGACTACAATGATAGAAATATGTTTGAATCTGTCCCCTTATCTGTGTCTCTGCAATTATCGAGCAACCTCTCTGCAATGGGGTCTACTTTGTCTGGTGGCTGAGGTTGTCATGAATCCGTTTGGGTGGTGATAACTGGGAAGTCTCACTGGCTCATGCTCTGCAGCTTGCAGCCCTTGCTGCGATCTGATAGTATCACCACCCCTGCTGACCCGTCCACTCATGTGCTTTCTGCAGGTGGCTCAGGTGACACAAACCACTGATACCAAGTGGAGCATCCCATGAAAGCAGAAACAGTGGCCCATCCTCTCTCTTCACCCACTGCATCCTCTCCCATAAATCCCAGGGCAGTTCGATAACCTATATTCCCAGCCCTTATTACTTCAGTGAATAGTCTATAGCAAGCAGTGATATACATCCTATCCATACAGCCTTTGACACTTCTGATTAATAATCTACAATGGTACAAACTAGAACAATGTAATTTCTCGTGTTGTGCTCTCTCCCCTGCTGTCTCCTTGCCCTGGCCATGCCGAAGGTGGAGAGCCCTCTCTCTCCTCTTCTCCCCCCGCCTCCCTTCCCCCTTTACTCCTTATCTGACGAAATCATCAAATTTATGGCCAAATTGAAATGAAATGCAATTTAGTTCCCGTTCTGCTTTCAGTCCATCACTTCATAGGCCAGTCCCGGAGGATCTCCTAACCTAATCGCTGGATGGCAGTAACTTCATTAGTGCTGCCAGCAATCCCCTGCTTTCTGCTGTGTGTGGCTTCCAGAAATCATGGCTGACACCTCTCCCTGGGAATTACTGGAAGCAAGAGCTTTCTCAAGTTTTTTTTCTGTTTTATTTCCTACTTGTGCCCAGTCAGCATAATTGCTTCCTCGGGGTGATCAGATCACCGCTGCCTGGCTGGGTGATTTCCACCCAAAAGCCAGCTCCAGCTCCCAAGGTGCAGGTCAAGGTGGAAGCATGGGCATGATTGGGAGAGAGGCTGAGATGCAACAACACACAAACACACATTGCCAGATTGTCTTGGGTCCTGTGGACCTGAGCAAAATGATGGCCATGGAAATGGATAGAGAGGCAGCTCTGCATGACACTGGAGACCATGTGGCTCACATCAAGGAACAAGCATGAGCATCATGGAGGAGAAACCCCAGTACTGTCAATTCCACCAGCCCACTGTACGTATCCCAGCACTCACTCATGTTGCCTTGTCAGTCAGCCAAAATGCTGGAAAAGACAGCCAGGTGGACGTTTGTCTTCCCTGTCCCCTGCCCCATGGAAGGATACACTCTTTTTAAGCCCTTCTTGACACATTTGTCCTCCAAACCTCCAGCACTGATGATACTACCCTTCCCCCCCTCCCAGCAATTAATCCCAGCCCTTCTCTATCCCCATAGCTCTAAATCTCCTTTACTGGCTTTTAAGCTACTTATTACTTGTCCTATCCACAGGGAAACACGTGTCCCTCCCCTTCTTGCAGAAGCCTTTTACATAATCGCAGGCTGTTATCCCATCTCCCTTTAGTCTCTGGACTAAACAATCTCATGTCTTCCCAACCCTTCCTCACAGGCCATATTTTCTTGGCTTTTGAGGAGGTTTACAACAGAATCCCAAGCTCCTACGCAAGTTGGCTGGTTAGCTGGTCACCAGCCTCTTGCCAAAGGCCCAAGAGGTGCCTCTGAAGCTAGGCTCCTTCAGCCTCAGCTGCCCAGCTTCATTTGCCTCCTTTCTTCAGTTCAATGCCCAATTTGCAGAGAGCCATATACTGTTGTTGGTGTGCCCAAAGCTGGTGGGTTATTGGCAGAAGATATTTCAGCAACCCTCAGACCTGAGGACATACTGAGCTGCACTATGGAGACCCCATATCCTACTCTGTACCCTCCTACCTGCTCTTGCATGGTCCCCTCTGTTTTCTAAGCCATGCCATGGTCTTTTCTTAGTTGGTCCTCGTTTTCCCTTCACCAAAGGTGGGTTCAGAGGCAGACTGGCTTCCCCTCTCCTTGCACAACGGATGCTCAGAGGGTGCAAGGGGCACAAGAGGGATCTGACACCCCTCTGGGATGGGATCACCCATGGGACATGAAACACCCATGTCTTGGTTTAGTGGTGGATTTAGTAGTGTTAGGTTTACAGTTGGACTCCATGATCTTGAAGGTCTTTTCCAACGTAAATGATTCTAGGATTTGGATAGAAAACACATTCCCACGATGTCTGGCTTTGGAGAAACCGTTGAGAGGATATTTGGTCTACCCTCAACCCAGTAGTGCCAGAAGCTGGTGTCTGAGGGTGCAGCCAGTCCTCGGCATTGCCACGCCGGCCAGATTTGAGCCACAAGGATGCTATGATTTTTTTTTAATTTTTTTTTTTCCTCAGTGCAAAGATCTGGTGCCCCTCTGTTTCACACAGGACAAGAAGAAGAAAATAGGAAAGGTTGTGGACTGACAAAGAGCTGGTTTTCCTCATTCCCACTTAAGACTTCTTGCTAGTGGCATCCACCATGTTGAGACTGCAGACGATTTGGTTGGAGGCAGGTGAAGCGACTCAGAGGTTGAGGACCCCTGGTCTGTAAATCATTGCAAAATAACCTGTGCCATCCCTTGGGAGAAACGCTCACTAACACACTTTCATAGTGCAAACCAACAAAAAAAGCAGGGAGAAATAACAAAATAACATTTAATGTTTAATTTTTCATTGGTTGTGAATGAAGGGTTTTGGGAGAATATTACAAAAGCTGGACTGTGGCCTTATTCCTAAAACGCTGAACACTCTCCCAATTAAAAACATTAAAGAAACACCAGAGGAGAGTTCTCTGGGTTTCTCCCAGCCTGCTTTCAAGGATTTATTTAAGTGATAGTCAATATTAAAAGGGAGGGCAATGTCAGGGTGAGAAACTAAATCCAGATGTGAAAGTCTTTAGCTAATTCCCTAAATCCTTGGCCAGGGCCAAAACATGTACAGGCCCATGCTCCTATGTACATACACATGCATGTATACGAATATATTGCTACATCTGTTTGTGCTTCATAAGTCAATGTCTCCAACATTTATCTTCGATTCAGATTTTGGGTCAAAACTTACCTAAATTATTTTATTTCCCATGCCTGCCCATACCCACACATGCTCCAAGAGAAAGCCCCTGGGTCTGGGGAGGCATCAGGCTGGAGGAGCTGTTAGTTCACAAAGGCAGGAAGCAAAAAGATCCCAAGGAAGGCAAGTCTCATTATTACAAGCAGCTTAGCAAGAAAAATGATGCAAGCAGAAATGTCTGGAGAGATCGGGAAGGTTGCTTGAAGTTAAATGTGCTCCTGCCTTTCCTAGAGTGAAGCAAAGGCTATCTGAGAACACAAACAGAAATAAAATATATCTTAAAAAAAAAGGGGGGGGGGGGGGGAATGGTGAAGAAAGAGGTGAGGGAGACTCAGTAGGTGGTGCTCTTCCCTCTGAATCTGCACAGGGCCTGGGGAGAGGGTGGTTGTTGATGCCCAGGTGGAAAAACAGCTCAAAAAAACAGGTCCTGGTCCTGACTCCTGGTACCACCACAGCACACACTATGCTCCACCCTAGTAGCAGCTGCATTTTGGTACATGTTGGCTTTAAAGCACAACATCCAGCTTCCAGCTGCTGCCTAACCCCTAAATTCACCAAAATAATAAATGATAAGTAAGTGTCAGCAAGTGGTTTGAGTCAGGGGTTGAGGTCCTAAAAGGAATTCAGCCCTTGACCTTGTTTCTGACAGAGCTGATATTTTACCACATTCAGGGCATCTCTGGCACATGCCAGGACAAAATCTTTGCAGGAATAAGCGTTGATTAACCTGGTGTTTTAAGAGAAGGGAGTACAGTAGCACCAGCCTTGGACCGGCACAGCCCCCATGCAGGAGGGGAGGCGAGAGCCCAATTGATCCAGTAACACAGAGCTATATATCAGCACAGCCTCTCCCATTACTTTACCTGATGGATTTCCATCCAATGAGCTGATCTGAAAGTGATAAAGGGAAGACCAGAGCGTTTTCAACACGCCACTAACTCCAAAACCAGGCTCAATAATCCTGCAGATTGATGGCACCTAAAGAGCAGGGAGGGAGAGGCAGGCAGGCAGGCAGGGCGGGGAGCTTAATTAATACTCACAGCATTAACCAAGCATACATTTATCTGGGTAAATGAAGGGGCAGGACAGGTACCACTGTCAAGAAAATGTTTCACCTGGCAAAAAGCAATCTGGGGCTCTCAGGTGGGGTCCTGGGGTAGGCGAGTCAGCCTGTTCCCAGAAATGGCTCCGGTCCAAGTCAGGAAACCAGAGCTGTCCTGCAGAAATAACAGCTTTTCCACAGTTGACTTTTTTCCCCTTCTCCCTCACTTTTCATGCCCTTGTGGGTAATCATACGGTCACTTCAGACACCTTCAGTCTGAACTACAAAGCCCCGGACAGTGGTGGTACCTTGCTTCCTTGCTTTCCTGACTGAAGGATTTTCCATTTCCTTTGCCTTCAGGTTGAGAGTGGACCAAATATCCTCCCAACGGTTTCTGCAACGCCACACATCATGTTTCCCATGTTTTCTGTCCAAATTGTAGAATCATTTAGATTGGAAAAGACCTTCAAGATCATGGAGTCCAACTGTAAACCTAACACTACTAAATCCACCACTAAACCGCGTTCTAAAATGCCTCCTGGAATGGTGACTCAAGCACTTCCCTGGGAAGCCTGCTCTACTGCTTGGTAACCCTTTTGGTAAACAAATGTTTCCTGATATCTAATGTAAGCCTCCTCTGGTGCAACTTGAGGCCATTTCCTTTCATCCTATCACTTCTTAGCTGGGAAAAGAGACATTTTGCTTCAGGGTCCTGGCAGGGCCCTGTATAGCTCACAGGCAGCTTTACTGCCTCGGCTGTTATTGCAATAGTGTCCACTACAGCCTCTGAGGTCTACAGCCAAGCAATGGGAGCTGCGGCTGGAAGACACCACCCTCACACAGGATGTCCCCTGTGCCCTGGCACACCGGTGAAGCAAGATTTGGAGGCAGGAACTTGATCTAGGCCATCCTTTTTAATAGCCACCAGCAGATGTCCCAGCCAAAAAGGTATTTCAGGACTGTCCAGCAGAAGAAGGACACAGATCTGTTGGAATGAGTCCAGGGGAGGCCATGAAGATGATCAGGGGGCTGGAGCACCTCTCCTATGGGGACAGGCTGAGAGAGTTGGGGTTGCTCAGCCTGGAGAAGAGAAGGCTCTGGGGAGACCTTAGAGCAGCCTGCCAGTAAAGGGTCTTACAAGAAATCTGGAGAGGGACTTTTTACAAGGGCATGTGGTGACAGGATGAGGGGTAACTGTTTTAAATTAAAAGAGGGTAGATTCAGGCTAGATAGAAGGAAGAAATTATTTACACTGAGGGTGGTGAGAAACTGGACAAGCTTGCCCAGAGAAGCTGTGGATGCCCCATCCCTGGAAGCGTTCAGGGCCAGGTTGGATGGGGCTTTGAGCAACCTGGTCAGGTGGCAGGGGGAGTTTGAACTAGATGATCTTTAAGGTCTCTTCCAAACCAAACCATTCTACAATTTCCAGCACCCTGGACTGAGTCATCCTTTCATTATATAAGGAGTTGTTTAAAAACCCAACCCTTTCTCCCCACTTGAAACCCACTGGCTGATCCTTCAGCCAGGGCAAGGAAATCTCACACCACTCATCATGAACTTTGCAGGCCCATGGAGTACACAATGCCAGTCCCAGCTGGCATCCTCTTCCTCATCCAAGCTGTATCTCTCTACTCCCATCCTCGCCGTCAAGACCTCAAGCCAGCAGGGATTTCGATCTCAGGAGACAGCTATTGTGCTGTAATTAAACAGCAATTGATTGCAAGCAGGGTTCTTTTGTGTTTGGGATTAATGAGAGGCGAGAAGATAAATTTGGTCACCACTAATTAACCCCAATTACAGAAGCAATAAATTGGGAGTGTACCAGGCTATGTGGCATCCACTGCCCCTGTCTGAGCCATGGGGAGGGCCGTGAGTCCTTTCCCCTTTCTCAATTTCTTTCTACCAGTCTGTGGGACTTTCAGAAGTGAAATGAACCCAGAAAAGGGCTGTGGGGCCTGGTGGATACAGTAAGATGTGATGAACAGGCAGTGATTGGGATTTTGGCCATGCAGGGAGCATGAGGATGCTGTCGTGAGAAAAGCAGACTGAGAGAGCCTTTATGATCCTTAATGCCCCAACAGGGAATTGATGATTCCAATAATTCTAAGTACTAATCCATGGCAATTTTAAAAAGCTTTGATTTTGCATGCTGGTTGAATAGGGGCAGACTTTATGGGATGGGAAAGCTGCTTGTGCTCAGTCCAGGCAGTGTGCATTGCCTGCTTCCAACAGCGTGTTACCCTGCTGGATCCTAGGGGTGAGATCCATGCGCAGTTGGAGAAGGAGTGGGGTCGACCCCTGCTAGCTACTCTACTCGAGCACTGAGGAGTACAAAGCTGAACAAAGATGGAATTACAAAGATTTCCTTCATCTCCTTTCAGTCCTGGGGTTGAACCTCCATGCTGGGTAGTGGGCTGTGGTACCCCCCTCATAGCATCATTCCCCAGGTAGGGGAGGGGTGGTTTCCTCCCTGCTGCCTTCCTGTGGTTTGTGTGACTCCAGACTCCATCCAGCCTGGTGCTCAAAAGCATTTCTGTCTTTAACCTCAGCTGTTTTCATAGCTGAACAGCTTTGAGGCTGGGCCATTGACCTCTGCACCAACAAAGCATTAAAGCAGATGCTTAAGTGTTGCCCAGGGCCTTCCAAGCTTTTCTTTGCATGAAAGTCCTGCAGCTGCAAAAAGGATTCATGCCCCAGTCCAAAGGAGGGCAAGCCCCAGTTTTTACTGGCAAACCCCACCCCCACCCACCCCCCGCACCAGTGCTGAGGGCATTGCAGGAGCTTTGTGGGGCACAGGGAGGTCCTTGTGTGCTCAGAAAAATGCCACAGTTGTGAGGAGGACTGCAACAAAAATCTCTGCAGTGGCCCAGCCCCCCCTTGACAGCCTCTAGCAGCCTCCAGAGAGGAAGCCAATGCCTAAATCTCATTCTTTCAACCTTCGTAACCTTTGCAATCTCAACCTCTCAACATTTGCGGCACCATCCCTGGCAGAACTGTGGCAGGCATGAAGGGATAGTCCCCACCTGGAGATTTAGGCCAGGTTTAATATGTGAGCATCTAGATGAGACCCTAGCTCTATCTCAGCTGAGGATAGGACGTGACAATGTCCTTGTCCCCATCAGCTGTTACCTCTCCAGTCCTACATCCCCTGTGTACATCTGAGAGGAAGAGCAAAGGGTTGAATCACAGCCTCTGTCTGTAAGCAGCATCCCCCATCTCACTTTTTCCTATTGCTGTCCCCACCTAGGGGGTGTGTGCATATCCAGAGAGGGGTCAGTGGGTGCTGGTGCTCCGAGGCCAGGGCAGATCTCCATGGCTAATGCTATAATCCTCCCCCCTTTCAAGCAGCAGGAAAGCCCCGGCCAGCAGGATCCCTGTGCAGACAGGGTGTAAAAAGCCGTGGCAGCTCCAAAGCAAACACTCCCACATCTTCATTCCTTCCACCCTATTGGCCATTGATTTCAGATAAATATCCGTCCGGCCCTGACAGGGCTCAATTCTCCTAATTATAGCCCTATTGACATGTGATCTTTAGCTGCTCAGCTTGTCAGGAGCCATCTATCAGGCAGACAGATTTCTTTGGCTCAGGAGGAAATGAGATGGGAAAGGGGCAGAAAGGAGGAGCAGGGACTGGGGTGCAGGGAAATGGCTGTATTAATGTGCTGAAGAGATCCCCTGGCCCACATTCTAGTTTATTAACAAGTATGTCTTGGAGGGCCCTGAGCACCAGCCTTTAGAGCAAAAGCAATAAGGGAAGAGTTAAGGTGAAGAGCTCCTAGTTTGGGAACAGCGTGTGTGCATCACTGTAAAGGATTGCTGTGCACAGACCGCTGGTATTTCACAGGTCTTTCCTCTTCACACACAGCTGAACTGACTTTCCCAAGTCTGCGCAGCGCAGAAGCAGCAAAGATGCCTCCCGCCAGGCCACACTAACCGTTGGCTGTTGCTTTCTGCAATGAAACCAAGGAACTCCTTGCTGCAGGGTGTTAAAAATTTGCATGGTTAGCAGATACATTCACAGAGGAAAAATCCATCCCCGACTGTAAGACAGAGGCAGAACTCTGGTTCAAGAGGTCCCTGAGCACAGATTGTTGGCAGCAGGGAGAGCACTTTGGGAATGCACTCTTTGTTCATCCCGCCTTGCGTTTCTCCAGGCATTAGCTGTGGGCTGTTGCCAGAGGCAGGACACAGAGCAAGACCAGCCCTAGAGAGAACAAAACTGCTATTTTTTTTTTCTCCTAGTCCCAGCCTTGGACTGGCAAGACAGGGCTAGGGCTTGTACCCAAACTGGATCCAGTAGGAGGCAGGAGGACATAGCCAGGAGACCTGGATGGAGCATGGCTGGGGAACACACACCTTTCCCAGGTTTCCTTGTAATGCTCCTATAGCCAGACTGCATTGGTGCAAAAGCCAGCCCGTTTGGGGGGGTGTCTTCTCCGCATTGTATGGACTGCATGGGTAAAGCCAGAAGCTCTGTGGACCAAGAACAGCTGCTTGTATCACTCCCAGAATCCAGCAATGCAGGAATAAATCCTTATGCCTTTTGCCTGGCTGTTTTTTTCTCATAACCTCAGGATCAGCCCGCTGCCTTGATGTCTGGGGAGCGCAGCAGTGGCTGCTGTTACGGATGGGCTGCAGGCATCCCAGGCTGGGCTGCAGGAGAAATCAGGTAGGACAGATGGGGGCTAATCCCCAGGCCAAGTCCTTGCCCTCGGAGGAGATGCGAGCTGCCCTGTGTTCCCCGCACCAGGCAGCCATCAGCCAACATCGCAAAGCGGTGCTGGGCCGCACTCAGTCAGCGATCAGGGAAAGAGCCCTGTTAGCTGACTCATATCCTGGTCGGCATGTCTCTGTATTGTGAAAGGACCCAGACAGCCGGAGTGTCTGGAGATAACAGCCTTTACCGGGGAGCCCTGAGAGCTCAGGGTTCATTTACAAAGCCGGGCTTATTTGTGCCGGGCCAGCTGTCTCCGTATCTGCATTATCGACCCACTCCCCCCTGCCCCGGACCGTTTGCAGTATCAGCCCATCCATGGAGATAGCTGTCTGCAGTACCTGCTTCCACCCAGCTCGGGTATCTGGCACGGCCTTACTCCCACAGCACTTTACAAGTGGCAAGGACTGGCTTTGCAGAAGTGCTGAGTGCTCAGAAAACCCAACCCTAGTGGAAAAAGCAAAGCCCAAGAAGCTCCCATCTCCCCCACAGTGGGAAAGGAGAAACTAGCTCTGCTTTGCTACTGGGGAAACTGAGGCATGGAAAGAAGGAGTGATTTTCCAGCATCTTCAGTGCTCATTTCCAAGGCATCAGTGGAGTTACCTGCATCTTTCAAATTTCCTTTGCTTTGGTCCATGCAATGACACTGCCTTGAGAGATACAGTTGCATTTCAATGATGCAATGGGGTGGAGAGGAACCACCATGGCACAGCAGTCTGGAGCCACTAGTCTGTATATCTGGGTGCAGCATTTCTGTGCACTGGCTATAGCTGGACCTAGCCCATGCCAGAGACATTTAAGGAGGCATCCCTTCACATGCGTCTCCTGCACTGCCAAAGCTGCTTGGCAGTGCCGTTGACCCACTGCATGGGATAATGCTGTGTGACCTGAGTACTTGGCTGGGCACCATGCTGCAAGAGCAGCTGGAGCGTGGGAGTCAGCTGGCCCTGCCAGTGTGATTCAGTCCCTGTTGTGCCTTTATCCCAGGCACCCTTTCCTTCTTGGGGGGTCCCTGAACAAGGTGAGGATTCCCCATTCCTGGTGGTTGCACAGACGAACATGGGATGCCCGCAGGAAAGAAGATGTGTTGATGGGATTGCACTTCTTTATTTGCACATCAGGGGTTTGTGCACAACACGGCATGAAAGCTTTGGCTTCCAGGGCAGATTTGGATTACCCAAATAAGGAAGACAAGCAGGGTGTTTGGGCTGGGATGGGGTAGCCTAACACTTATACATGTCCGGGCAGAGATGGAGCCAGGTCAGCAAGATCACTGCATGATGTTTCAGCAAAATGGTGGGAGACCACCTTCCCAAATGTGCTTTGCAGTATAGAGAAGTAGCCCCTTTACCTGAAAGCAAACCCGGCACCACTGACCCTAAGCAGCCCTCTCTGATGGGTCAGAAGAAAAGATGGAAAGATTGAAGTCAGAAATCACTGGAAAGAGCACCAACCATCTTTTAATAGTGCAATCTTTTCTTCTGCTCCCTGCAGAGAGCCCATCCCAACATCCCAACATCCCTGGCTGAGTTATCCATAGCCACCCTGCCACTGGGCAGGGTCATCCACTCCCCTCCTCCTGTTCCTGCTTGTCCACCACAAGCCCCCAGAAAAGCCTCATCCCTGAGCTGTGGGATACCAGAGTCCTGCAGGGAAGGAGCAGGGGTATTTAAAGCCAGCAGTGACCCTCCACATGGGATACACCTTTAGCCAGTTCCCATGTTACATTTCTAGCTGCCATGTATACATTCATTCCCATGTACACATCTATAAACCTGTATCTGTATTTCCCACTTTCCATTTTACTGCAAGGCTTTTGCCTGCACACCAGCAAAACATTCTAAAAGTCAAGTTTATTTCCTCACACGAGGCCCTCCAAGAAAGGACACAATGCCCTTGAAAAGTTTCATTTTGACTCTTTGGGATGCTCACCGATATGAATTCCTACGTCTTAGATTCTCCTCAATTCTTTTAGCGTCCAAGCAAAGTCTTCCTTTCAATTCACCCCAAGCAGAAACAGAATGGCACCTTTCTTGTCAAATCAGGTGTTGTGTAAACTAGAATTTCTGTGACTCCTCAGTTAAGCATGAACTTCAGAAAAAGAAGGTAACTTTGGTTCAACCCTGAGAGAGTTGCTAGCAAACTGAGTGCCCTGTTGCTGCATCGTTTCAGTCCCCACAGTCTGAACTTTGCAGTGACACGATAGGTCTTCTCAAGTTATCAGACATGTAGGGGCAGCTCTGGATTATGGTCTCAGGGCAATCCCTGCCTCTCAGAGTGTTTAATACCAGAGGGAAAAACCTATGCAAAGTCGGCAAAATGGGTCTAGTTCTAGGCACAAGCCAAGGCAGGGATAAAACAATTTAGCAGGAAGGCAAAGGGAATTCCTAGAAACAGGAAAGCTGGGTCAAGGCTGGCAGATCCTGATGCAACCTGTTCTGCAGCTCCCCAGTCTCTCCCTCTGTCCTCATAGCAGGAGTAAATCGGTATTTTCATCCTGGGAAGTTAAAATGCAACTCACACTCATTACACTAAGGGAAATGGCAATTGCAACATGGGGATGAGGAACAGGGTTTAAGGGGCTTTCATTCTCCTCTTGCACCAGTTTGACACCCCTGTGATATCCCTGACTCCGGGGTCAATTGTCATGATTTATGCAGAATCAGCATGATAAAAACAAGATCTTAACAGACATGCGTGCCCTCTGGGCTGACGTTGTTTAGCCTGGACCAGGATCAGTGTCTGGGGGGGCAAAGCAGGCTCAGCACAGCCCCACACCAAGCAGCAAAGCCCTCACCTGCCCCACACCCCTATGGCATGGGAAATGCAATGCCCTAACCGCTCCTGCATCTTTCCAGCCAGTGGAGCAGCAGGCGCTGAGTCAGCATCCCCATCCTGCCCTCCCTGCATGTGACATCCATCCTGGGGAGAGGCAAAATAACCTCCCACTCAACTGACATGGATCTGACTGCAAAGAAAAGCGCATCCGCTCCCCTTCGCCACCAGCCCCCCGGCAGAAGCACCGGCAGATCCTTCACTTTAATGTTAACTGAGTTTTAGCGTTGGCCCCGGGCTCTGCCATTTATCTACAAGGCTCTGAATAGCAGAAGAGCGGAGTTAATAAATCCGCTCATGTGTCGCCTGTAATCAGGCCTGTAAATAAAGTGGAGCTGTCAGGGAGTGGCGGCCCATGCCACCAGGGTCCTCACCGTCCCGCTGGCTCCGGGTTTCATGTCGGTGCTGTCCTCACCACAGGGAGCAGGGTGCAATATCCATTTCCATCTGCCCATCCTGCAGCTCTGGGGTTGCCATCAGCTGCTCTTTCCAGGGTGATAGTATTGTCTTCTCCTATGCTGGACCAAGCTCCAAATATCTTAAGGATGATTAAAACTTGCACACCCCAAGTCTGAGATATCTGCAGAATCTGTGAACACAGTAACAGCAGAACAGCACCTGGAAACAGGCAGATTTACTATCTCAAAGGCAGAGACTCCAGGATCACCCACTAAGTATCCCCACCTTCCCCCTAGACTGCCCAGCTGGGTCCAACATCTCCCATGAGATACTCCGATAGCTCCAGACAACAGCCCGACTCTGAGAGGGGAAACCAAGGCACGACAGGAAGGGAAGGAACACACCAACGTCAGTTAGTTAATCAGTGGCAGGATCCTAACGGCAGCCCTCCGCTTCCACTGACTGCAAGCAGAGGGGAATTGATTCCAGCCAAGTCCCCCAGCAGGCGCGGGGACTGCAGAGAGGTTCAGAAGGGGAAGATTTCCTGTAAGACGGGAAGTTTTCTTCCCTCTGTGCCCTGCTCTCCCCGTTCTGGTCCGGCTCTGGGAGGCAATCCAAGCGCTACATATCTTTAATTATTAAGCAATCACCCATTGTAGTTACTTATGTGCTGTGGAGCCTCCGGGATGTTCCTGCCAGCAGTACCAGGGCGTAAAGCATCCCTCGATGCTTCCTCCGCAGTGGCTGAATCACCCAGCTCCATTAACTGACATCTACCGCAGACCCGCACACAAGTACATCCCCCCGCTAACCCCCCTTTCCTCTGCCAGCTGCCCCCTCCCCTCCCCATCCTCGCCAAGCCCCTGGGAGCCCTCCTGGCCACTGCTACTGATTGCAAAGCAGTTACAGGAAGGCGGACAGAGGTGCAAGCTCATCCATCACAGCCCAGAAGGAGCCATCAGGCCGGGGAGCATCCTGCAAATCAGCAGATAGTAGCAGCTCTAGGGAAGGGCCCAGAAAAACCTTCCTCGTCCCTTCCTCATGCTTGTCGGCTGGATTCACATGAACTTCTATTCTCTTTCACCACAAATCCTGAGTACCCCCAAATCACCATTCACCAGCTGTTTTGGGTAGGCTCTGGGGCATGCCAGCAAGAAGAAAATGGCAATGGTTGTTGCAGGAAAGAACCCTCCACCAGCAGCACGGGTAGTCCATGTCTTGTGGTCAGGACAGCCAAGACCTCCTAGATAGACCCAGTGTCACTTGCAGGAAAGATTTATTGGACAAGGAGGCAGCTCAGGATGGGGTGGCTCTTGGAGAAGCCCCAAGTCAAGGTGAGCTTTCTCTGTGCTGGTGATAACAGCTTTTCAAAAAGCTGTAGCCATGCTCATGCTGTCCTCCTAAGGCATGAGGGATCAGCTTGTGCAAGCAGGGAGTCCAGACAGGGAAGATACTCCAAGGTAAGATGCCCCAAGAGGGTGTAGCAATATACCCTGGCCTCTGGCCACCACTGTTGGCACAATCTAAGACCATTTCAAGAGCACTCCATCTCCTTTCATCCATCTGCTGTTAAACATATCTCCTTCCTCCTCTCCATCCCCTAAATCTCTCCAGCACAGTCAATATGAAAGATGCTGTGGTCAGAGAATGGAAAGGAGACTCATGTCCACAATTACATATGTCCCATATACCAGTGTCTGTACATCATCTGTGACCATTACTGGCCTCACACCACACTGATCTCCTCCTCATCTCCAACAAGAGTTGTGGAGCAAAGCAGTTTTCAGCAGCCCAGGGCAAGGTGAATCCCTTGCCTTTGACTTCCTTGGAGCTCATGTTTGCCAGAAGAGCTGAGCAGATATTTTTCATGGAGCATCAGAAAAATGCTGCTTGGGCAAACTCCGAACGCTTCCAGGGAACACAAAGCAGAGCAGCACTTGCAAAAGAAAAGTCTTCAGAGGTTTGCGGGTACACTGGAAAGTCTGGGTTTGGTTTATTTGTTATCACAGCATGTAACATTGACACAAACATGATTCACATTTGGCTTTAAGATAGTAAACCTGCCTGTTTCCAGGAGGCATTATGCTGTTCCCATATTCACAGAATCTGCACATTTCTCAGATTTGGGGAATGCAAATTTTAATGTTCTTTAAACACCATTTCTGAAATGTCAGTGTTTTCTGAGGCTCCAGATGCTTCTTCCCATGCATTGGGCTGGCAGGGATACACAAAAGGATGGAAGAACATGGATTTACTCCCACTATCTGAAGCTGTTTGGCCCATCCAAGTGCAGGGGATAGTTTAGAACAAGTTGTAAGATAAGGGCCACAGCACAGCAAAGCTTTTCTGGATGGCTCCAGCCTCCAGCCTGTGTTCCAGGACTAAACCAAGGACGGGTCACTGTGTTGAACCCACACAGGCTGGTGGTCCAACCTTGTACTGCTCCCATTGGCTGGAGTTTCACTAAGGCTAGAATTGTGTGATTTTCACTGCAAAAAAGGACAGCACCCGCCACTGCACAACCCATGTGCCAGTGTCTGTAGCAGATGACTACACCAAAACATACTTGCCAAGCACAGAGCAGAAGTCCTCATCCCCACAATGCAATAAAGGGGTGCAGGATGACAGTGAAGGACTTCACTGCTGCTTTACGACTGAAGAGGTTTGAATTGAGACATTGCTCTTCAAACCTCTTAAAATAAATAGGTCATTTTTTGATTGGAGTGCACTGGTTTTGCTGTCTGATGCAAGCTCTTCAGCAACAGTGAGAAAAACTCAATGTTACGGACCTGAAACTCAATCATCACTTTTTCTTCCCTGGCCAAAGAGGATTCAACAATCCCCTTTAATAGGTAAATGCCCACTATTTTTCACTACATCAAGCTAAATACCAGCCATTACGCCAAACAGTTCCCCAGGTTCTGACTTTGGGAAAAAAAAAATCTTTTGGTAAGTTTTTGATTTTCTGTCTCTCAGTGCCATCAGGCAGCTTAGATGGTCCCTGCTTACGCAGAAGGATAAATGGTTGTTCCCAGCACACACTGTCCCCTGGACTTTGATGGACTCCATGGAGCCTAGCAGAGGTCTCGGATGTCCAGTGCTGAGGAGCAGCCTTATTCATTTTCCAGCATGACAGTGGTGAAGCACCTCTGGCACATCTGATAACTGTTCACCATCTTCATCAGTGACCTGGAGATGCATCCTCTACAAGTTTGTGAGTAACAGTTAATTAGGAGGGGAGACTGGTCTAAAGGGACCCTGAGAAAAGCTGGGACAACAGGAACATCATGAAGGTCAACAAGCTCTGTGCTGGCATTAGAGTGGCACCATACTTGGAACTAATGGGAAACCAGTTGGGAACTGGATGTCAACCAAGTAGCTGAGCAAACATGGTGCTATGGGGTAACAGCTGATGCCAGGCTGAACAAAAGCCAACAGTCACTCTCTTCCCAAATTGGGCAAAATGCATACAGAACTATGAGGATCACACACAGACTCAAGAGGATCTTCCCACCAGCCAGTCTAGGATCACACCAGTCACCCAAACCTGAAGAACCACTGGGTTCCACCACTCACTGCCTGGTCTGGACGTCATGGACCTGCAGCACTGCAGTCTTTCTTCTCAGCCCTGAGACCATGCAACAGCCTGGGGTCACTCCATGGAAAAGACCATCAGCAATGTCCCATAGGCAGGATGTGAAGCCCAGCTCCCAAAAAGATTTCCTTGAAAGCATATGCAACCAAATGCTTTCCACCCCTCATCACACAGCGTACTTCTCCTCACTGTGACATGGAAAGGTCTGCTTTATACTTAATGAGGTGGGGAGTACCAATGAAACCCTGACCATACAGGAGCTTTGGCACAGCAGAAAATCCAGTATCTTATAGCTCAGCTCCCTGGGGTGGGAGGTATCTGCCTGTCCATCATTGGATGAGGTGTGTGGTTGAAGCTGCAAGCTTCATTCATCTAGGCAATGATAAGAAGACAGGAGACAAGCCCTGGAACATGGCCAGGGCAGTGGAAACCCAGCACAAGGAGGGATCAGGTGGTACCAGAGGATAGTTCTGTTGTTCCTTTGGAGGCCACCCAGCAAGGGTCACTCCCAACCCAAGTGGTTCATACCTGATGGCTCCCCAGCAGCATGCAGAGAAGGAAAATGTCCCATTTGTTCCAATCAGGCAGACTGCAAAGAGAATTTGTGAGCCTACTGGAAAATGGACACAATTAAGAAGACAAAATAGGAACCAAATAATGGACACCAGTTTCCAGGTCATAGCAAGAAATTGCTCTCAGATGGTTTCATATCCTGCCTTATGCTGCAGCCGGCATGGACAAGAGGAGCCCGATCCACCGAGCCGTTTGTGGGGATGCTGGGCAGTGAGGTTCAGTAGAGCAGCCACATGCTGACTTTTCAGCCAAACTTCTTTCCAGGAAAGGGACCCTGGAGAATGGAAGAAGTCCTATGAGTGAGGAACTGCAAAGAGACCTGCCAGTGCTGTAGCTAAAAACTGAATCATCCACCTGCCCAGACACAGCTGAAACACACCCAATGACTTAAGAAGAGGGAGTTTACTTGGTCCCGTTGACATCCATCAACTTTGCCATTTTCTGGCTTTGCTAGACAATCTTTGAAGACAACATGTTGTTCCTCCTGGTCATTTGCAGGAGGTTCCCACCAGTCTTTACAGATAAGCTCACCTTTGCCATCATCACTGAACAGGTGGGAAAACTGGGGTTCAAGGACGTGAAGTGACTGGACCAGCAACTCCCACAGCAGTCCCAGAATTGGGACTGTCATGTTCCAAATCCTGTGCCATCATGCCCCATCTGCCTTGTCCCCTGAGCCTCCCTGCCTTTCTGGGAGAGCTGTATATTAAGAAACCTGTACAGAAAACCACCCCCAGGAGTCTTTCAAGCTCTCCGCAGGCTTGATTAGCTGGAGTTGCATTTCTGAGGGCCTCATTGGACTCCTCCAGCTCAGAAGAGTTCACAGACCACTCCACAGACTCAAACAACTTCTTGATGTTAAAATCCCCAGTCTCCCAGTGCCGAATCCACCTTGAAATTGGTCTCAAAACCTCTCTTTGCTGGCAGTCAGTAATGGGGCTTAGGAGGAGAAGGGGAGGCAGAAGGGAAAAGAAATTAGATACATTCTCCACAAGAAGAAGGATTAAAAGGAAAAATTCAGCCTGGTGGTGGAACAATGAATCTGTGTCTGGGAAATGCCCCATTGCGAAGGAGCAGTGAGGAGAGGTAACCTCGGGGAACAGGCATGCAAGATATGCTGGCAGCCATGGGAGGACTCCAGAAGCATCATTTGCAGTAGCAAATTGGGCATCCTGCCCAGGTCATCTCTGGCCAAGGTCAAAAGCCAGGGTCCAAGGCGAAGGCTCCCATGGGGTTTCCTGGCAGGCAGAATGCAGAAATAGAGGAGGGATATAACCACAGTAATAAGAAATTTTAAAAACTTGTTTCCCATGCTTTACCACTAGGTGTGCATCTGGGGTACAGGATGGGCTCCTCCCATGGAGAGGGTCACAACCTGTCCTGGGATAAGCATTAGTCCTATTTCAAGCTCAGGGGACCAGGTTTTTGTCAAGTGATGGAGGGGTGAGATAGGATTTTATCCAAACTGATTGCTTTCCTCTAGCGTAACTATGCCTGCCACTGAAGGAAGCACTTTTGGCTCTCTGCAGAGAGAAACAAGAGCAGCATCCCCTTAAAATCAGAACTTGATGGCTGAGGAATCATTGAATCAAGGCACAGTTTGGGTTGGAAGGGAACTTAAAGAACATCTAGTTCCAATCCCTCTGCCATGGGCAGGGATACTAGATCAGGAGGGGGATTCTCTACTGATTGGACTCAGAGACACCAGTGTCACTGCCAGCCCATGGCTTTCCCCAAGTCTCCTTGCAAAACCCTGGCAAAGAAGTGGATTGGCGACATCTTCAAAGCTGGAAACCTGTTCTTCATCCAGCCCTGCTGAAGGCAGGGAAAAAGCCAAAATTCTGTGTTTCCAGGGAGGGTGGTTTACAAATCTCCTTTCAGGATATATGAACTGATTTGAGGAGATAATTGGAAAGGATCTAGATCCAGTTAGTGGCTGGATACCAGCACTGCCTGATTTTCATTGCTCATCCAGAATAATCCTTTTCAGGGGAAAAGCTGTTTCTCCCTCCTCTTTTCTCCTCCTACCTCTCCCTCATCTGCTCCAAGCTTGACAGAGACAGGTCAGTCAGTCTGTCACCACTAATCTTGGATACTTTTAGTGTCACTCTAATGACAGCACACCTTTCTGCCGAGCCGCCGAGCCACCACAATAAAAGGCTCTTAAGGGCAGCAGCCCCTCTGAGCAAAGTGGCTTGCCCGCTGCCCGGGCCCTTCCTTCCCCCTGGAAATGGCATCCAGCCGATTAGCCCTGCTGCCTGTGACAAGAATCAGATCTGAAACCTTCCACTTTTAGATGCATTAAAGCCCTTTGGGGCAAGCGCTCAGAAGTGCACTGCTTGCCCCCTTTGTCTGCCCTCCCACCCCTTCTTGCTCCCACCCTTCCTCTCCACTCTGAGCACCAAGCAGCTCAGGCCATGCCCTCAGGAGCACCCAGGGTGGTTTGGCTCATTCCTACCCCCACCACACTCCCTGTCTGTTTTGTAGGTGCTGAGGATTTATTGCCACTCTGTTAGGCCTTTAGGGCTTTGTCATGCATCAGGATGGCTTTGCTATAGGACCCCAGGCTTAGCCAGGGCTTGCCATAAAAGACACCCAGGTCAGGCCCCAGTGGCTCTACCCAAACGGGTAAATTCAAGGATGCCCAGCCAGCACTTTAGATGCAATTGCCCTGGTTTACAGGGTAAGAGGGTTAGTCAGCGTAAAATCATCCATTTCTTGCCCATTGGTCTTGGGAGCAGGAACTGGCAATGTTTAATAGAGCAATAGAGAAACAGAGCAGCTTTAGAGGCTGCCAGCCTCATACCAGGTCTCCTTGCCACCCCTGTTCACAAGGAAAATGGAGTCAGATGGCAGCCAAGGGACATTACAAGGCAACGCTCTTTCAAGCCTCTATCTTCGCTGGGTTTTGGCTGTTTCAGTGCTTGGTTTCACCTCCTGTCACGTGTGAGAAAGCAGCACCCTCTTGGATGGGACGTGAACCACACGGCATGGTGTGTCTGTGTCTTGGGTGAAAATCTAGAGCTTCTAGCCAGCTGTCCTAGCCCCACTCTCTCCTGGGCCCTCTGTTCCCTTCTCAAGGGAGCCAGTGAGTTGCTTCCCACCCCAAGTGGCTGCAGAGCTATGCTGCTGCACTGGTAAAGAGCTGATGAATGAAGTGTGCAGTACTATTAATAATGAATAAGCTTGTCTGTTGGTTTAGAGGGTTTTGTTCTGCTGCAGGGCTCATCAAGGCATCCGGTGGGACCTGTTGCATTCAAAGGCAGCATCACGTCCCTAAACCGTTAAGCCATCAACATAGCAGTGTACGATACATTCATTTGCTTTGGACGTTGTGGGCTACTACAGCCCCTGAACCCCAGCTCTCAGCATCATGGGATGCAGGAAGGCAGCATGAGCTCTGGCACAACTCAGTGGCAGCGTAGCTCTCACAGCGTTTCCCCTCATTTCACCAAATTTGGGTTTGCAAGGTAAAAGGTTGATAGCTCAGTATGGTTCTGTTCAGCTCAGCAATTCAGTTGTGTTCAGAGAAGTGCACCCTGGGGAAGGTGAGATGCGTTATTCCCATACCCTGGCGCATGTCCCAGGCGGTGTAGGGATGAAGTCAGCAGGCTGCCAGGGGCAGATGAGTGTGCTGAGAGCTGTAGGCAGCCAGCATGAGCTGGAGTGTGGATGAACCAGAACCAAGAGGCAGTAAGTCACCAGGAGTCAGGAAGGGCACAGTGGGAAGCTGGGATTGCATGATGCAGCCCCAGTCATTTCAGGGTTTGCAACTGACTGTGCAACTCACTTCCCTGATTTTATGGAAGGCCTTGGGTATGTCTCAGGCTACCCCATTAGAAAACCATTTCACCAGTGCTCCTGAGTCACTGGGTCTATGACTATATTAGAAATCAGGCAGTGGCAATGAATGTGCTTAGGACCTGGAATACAATTGCCAGTAAATTATCAGTGCCATCCCTGGGCACCTGTGGACCAGCCCAATTAGCTGCCTCCCAAATGATTCACAAAGACAGTTCTGCATTCATGGTGGGTCAAGAGGCCATTCCCAATAGTCATAGAATTATAGAACCATTTAGGTTGGAAAAGACCATTAAGATCCAACCATTAACCCAGCACTGCCAAGTCCATCACTAAACCATGTCCCTAAGCGCCACATCTTCACATCCTTTAGATACCTCCAGGGATAGTGACTCAATCGCTTCCCTGGGCAGCCTCTTCCAATGCCTGACAACCTTTGGGGGAATAAATTTTTCCTCATATTCGATCTAAACCTCCCCCAGCGCAACCTGAGGCTGTTTCCTCTCGTTCTATCAATTGTTACTTGGGAGAAGAGACTGACCCCACCTCACTACAACCTCCTTTCAGGTAGTTGTAGAGAGTGAGAAGGTCTCCCCTCAGCCTCCTTTTCTGCAGGCTGAACAACCCCAACTCCCTCAGCTGCCTCTCTTAAGGGTTGTTCTCTAGACCCTTCACCAGCTTCATTGCCTGTCTCTGGACATGCTCCAGCACCTCAATGTCTTTCTTGTAGTGAAAGGCCCAAAACTGAACACAATATTCAAGGTGCAGCCTCATCAGTGCCGAGAACAGGGGGACAACCACTGCCCTGGTCCTGCTGGCCACATGATTTCTGACACAAGCCAGGATGCTGTTGGCCTTCTTGGCCACATGGGCATTCTGCTTTAGGAGGACCCAAAGGATCCCAGGCAAGGAGCTGTCCCTGGAAGATGAGAGAGGTCAAGCTGCAATTCAAGCTGTGCAGAAGCCTTTCTGGGCATCTCCAGCTGTAGCTATTCTTCTCTATAAACATCTCATGCTTGGGAAGCATTGCATGTTGCTGCAGAAGAAAAAGACCAATGGTCATTTCCCAGTGACAAATACCATGGAATCACGTCTTCCTAAACTGAAAAACAAGATTTCCAAGCAAAGTCAAGAGGAAATCAAGAAAAACCCTTCTGACTGCTGAGAAGATGCCCTTCCTCCTTCCCATGTTTTAAGCAGCCAAGTAGGGAGAGTCATCTTTTTCCTAGTTGCCATCATCCTCTTCTTGGCAGAGAGAAGATGCAGGGAAGAGATCAGGTCAGTGCTGTCTCTGTTGGAAGAGAGTCCTACACTGGAGTCATGACAGCTTGCTTTGTGGGGCTGGAGGGACCCCAGGAGCTGTGGAGGGAATGAGGAAGCGGAGCTGATGGAAGATGGACTGACTTGAGAGCTGGAGGACAGGTCTCATTGTGGGTCACAATGAATCACCAGTGCAGGGCCAAGTAGATGAAAGCATAAAAGCTCTTGTTATACCAGCAGAAGAAAATCCCCTGTCTGCATCCCACATGCCCAGCTGAGATCCTCGCAGCATGTCTAGGAAATAACCAAATTCCCTTGGATCCTGCCTCTTTCTCTGGCTTTCTGGCCAGAGGCATGGGGCATCTCAAGTGCAGTCAATTAGAGCCACAGATCAATTAAGCATTAACAAGGAGGAAGATAAATTACTTAAATAGGCAATCCCAGGGTCCAGAAGGGAAAACTTCCTGGTGTTGGATTCTTGTGAATTCTCTTTTTCAGGCCTGACCAGATGCTGCTTTGGCTCTCAGCATGAGGCCTTGCACAGGTACGAGGTGCCATGCAGTTTGCAGCAAGGCTGGTTTTCCTTTTAGATGTTTCACTCAGATTGCACGGGGAGACACATTCACGTAGTGCTGGATACCTTCTCTCCCTTCCTCTGCCTCATCCTCCTCAACAAATTCCCAGCAGCTTTTTGGCTTTGGAAAACCTTTGCAAAACTGATAAGAAGCTGAACTCATTCCTACTTTTTCTTTCCCAGAAAGCAGGGTTTTGAAGATGTGTATCCACGTGCATCATCTTGCCAATGAATGCCCAGACAAGGGAGTGTGTGTCTGTACTTGTGTGTATTTGCGTGTGGGTATTACCAGTCCTAAACTGGTTGGAGTGGGTCTGTTTGCACATTTGGATTTGCCCTTCCATAGTACCTGGAAGATTGAGTGTGGAAGGTTTGGTGAAGGGTATAAAGGAAAAGAAATCTCCCTTGGGGACTCCACTCATGGGACAAATCTCTGTTGTTAGTTGCCTTTTCCACTATCATGGTTCCTGGACCATCCCTTTTTATACAGTTGTAGGGCACTCGGTCACTCCTCCATGACTTTGCAGACACAGAGCCCTAAAGTCAGGGCAGGATGGGAACATCATCTCCTGAAGCCTTGGGGTATAAATTTTATAGCTTTTATAACCCCATAATTAAGCTGCATCACTTTCAACAAGTCCTTCTCAGGGACCCTTTTGGGTGTCTGGTATCACCCACTCCTGAGTTGGAAGTTTTAGATCATGTTTTTCTATGGAAGGTCCAAATCTGGCCCCAGATTTATTCCCAAGTTACAGAGAATGTAAAAGGTCCCCAATGTTTAATATTTTGTGATTTTATTTATTGCATTTGGCTCCACATCTCCTTTTTGGGGGGATGACTGGACACTGCCAATTTGCAGCCCGGGTAGGCAAGCCAAGACAATGAAATGAAAGGAAAATCCTGCCTTTTTCATGGCAGCTCCTGTGTCTATGCTTGCTTCATCCTTGCTTTTCCATTTCCTTAAACCTCCACAAGCCATGCTTATACCAGCCACGCACATACAGAAACTCTTCCTTCCCCTCCACACTCCTCCTCCTCTCTCATCTCCTCCGGCTGCTTGAGAAATTCAAACCTTCTTATTATTAGGAAGAAAAAAGGGTGTGCTATCAGGTTGAAAGGGAAAGCAGAGGAATGGGTTAAAGGGGTTTAAATTGGAGTTTTATGGATATTTTTCTCTCTCCTTTGTGAGAACATTAAACTTTTCTTTCGTTAAAAACCAAGAGGACAGGAATGGGAAAGGAGAGGAGAGAAGGGAAAGAGAAGGTGGGGGAAAAAAAGCCCTCAGATATTCATGTGTGACACAGCTCAGGGAGGTGAGGCGTACGGCTGATTTGCTTAATGCTGACAGGTCTTTCTTCTTATTGGAAAGAAAACACAGCGGGGAACCTAAAATGTGCCATGTAAAGGTCCATGGCAGGAGCATTTCCAATCTTCCGTGGTGACGCTGTGGGCCAGGTATTCACACAGGCACATCAGGGGAAAATAACACAAAAAGTTCTTCAGTAGACTCCCATTAACCCGCTGCCTATGGTAATGTCGAGCCCAAAGCTGCTCCCCAGCGCCAGGTGCTCCTGTACTAAGCGGCACGGGGATGTGTGTGTGTCAGTGTGCGTGCAGCGGTGTGCAAGCCATCCTGCCCAAGTGGGGCAGGTAAAGGGGGAGAGGGGGAGAAAAAAGGGAGAAAGAGGAGTGCTAAAGCAAGGGGAGGAGGGGGGAGGATGGAGAGAAAGCAAAGACAAAGAGAGCGGGAGGGAATCTGAAAAAGAGGAGGCAAAATAAGGTGAGAGTTAGGATGGAGGAGGCTTCCCATGAGGTCCTGCTCACCACTGGGCTTCTCTATGGGGCTCCTGTAGGGTCAGCCAAGGAGGTATCTCCCAGAAGGGGGTAGGGGCACCTGGGCATCTGGGAGGTGGGATTCTTTGTGGGAGCCACGAGCCCATCTCTTACAAGTGCCGTGGGTTTCTGTGACTCCCTCCCAGGGAGAAGCACCCTCTGGCCAGCCTGACTGTGCTGCCTGTCTCCTCCAATGAGTGGATGGCTTGTCCTGGGGGATTGCACATTCGCCTTTCCTCACATCAGTTCAGTGGACAGCGGGACGTGTTGTGGCAACATCGTGCACAACACACAAGCTGACACAGCTGATGGCCCCTAATGCTGGCATGGCTGAGATGCTCTACAGATAGAGCAAGACTCAAGGGCAGCCTCCCAGCTTCAAATGAGGCCATGATGATGACTGGTATGTCACCTATCCAAAGGGAACATCCTCCTCACTATTCTCCTCTCCATACCTGTTGGCACTATGTCTCACCTACAACAAAAGTTGGAGCAGATCTTTATGGAAAGTCATGAGAACAAATGCATGCATGGCTGCAACAGCAAAGCCACAAGCAGAGGCTGGTGAGACAGCGTAATGGAGAAACAGAAGAGGAGATTCAGAAGCAAGAATGATACCTATAAGGAATAAGAGTCAGGGGGCTCAAGGATTAAGCCAAAGCTGGAAAGATGATGGGATTTGGAGCTGGGAGCTATACACTAGAGACCACAAGATAATGGCATGGTGCAAGCTGGATGTTCTTCTGAATGTCTGGGCATCCCAGCAGAAATGATAATAATGTAGAGGGAACAGTTTCTAGATCCCACTTGTAAGGTCAGCACCTGTATCATGTTTCAGCTGTTTAGTCTCTCTGCTCTGAGTGACAAGAAAGGAGTACGTAATAGGTCAGATGACAGAGTGTTGCAAAAGCAGCACCTGAGGACACTTTAGGGCAGAGAGCATGTCCTTTCTGGAGTTGCGAAAGAAACAGAAGCATCAAAGTTTCTTCATGGGATTCATCTCATACCTACCATGTGAGTGTTGCTTCTGTAGCATCTTCATCTGAGCCAGGTATCCTGGGGTCCCTTTTTGCCTCATAAATAGCCCAAAAAGTGAAGTTTGGGGTATAGTTCATCTCATCCTAAAGTGGACCTTGTTCAGACAAATCTTCCTACCTGTCATGGACTGTCCCACCTCTTGTGCAGCCATAAGCACAAAGCGAAGGAGCTGTTTCAGTCCTACTCCCCAGCAGCTCCTGCATACAGGGTCCAGGACATGCAGGCCTTTGGGCAGGTCGTGTTCAGACGCCACAAGCAAAGGATCCATGAAGGACCCAAGGAGCAGGTGCCTGACATGGCCTTGAATTAGTAACTGGGTATCTTTTGGGAGGGTTTGTACAGACCAGAACAAGCAAGAGGGTGCCATGTTCCAAATGGAAGGTGTACCAGCAAAGGAGTGCTGTGGTAGATTCCATATTTGACCCCACATTATCTCATACATTGAGAAGACAAGGCAGATGGAGCAGAAAGGTCAAGAATATTCCTTCTTACTTTAAGAGACCACCTTGGACAGTCCTCTTTCTGGATGTCACTGTGCAGTTACAATGACTTGCAAAGCCCCTGATGTTACAAACACTCTCACTCCCCAACACATCTTGCCCTCAGGGTTGCGACAGATCTGCCTAGGGACCACACAGCTGCAATTAGCAATTGTAACCAGCCACTACCAGACACGGATGGATGTGGTGGTCCTCCCCCTGGTCCACTGTGATGAAACAGCAGTTTTTCCAGCAGAACCGAATGGGGAATCTCATGGGCCACAGGCCAGTTATTATTTCTTTCAGCTGCAATCTACGAGCAGGGGAAAAATTGACTTGGGACAGAGGAGAGGGGAGGGGGCAGAATTGTGCTCATTCCTTCTTACTTTCTTGATGCTCTGATAAGCCCTAGGGGAGCCAAGGGAGAGGAGATGGACATCAGTCCATCATATCCACAGGTCTGGCTATCTCAGCATCTGTGACTAAAGCAGATCATGCAGGCAGTGATGCCAGGAGGGTATGGGATATCTAACTAACATGCTGGTGTCCATCTGAGACCTGGACATGTGGTCAGGGGAAACCTGAGCACCTTTCCTTACATTCTTAAAGTGTATGCCACAGAGAAATCAGGACATAAACCGCACTGACCACCCTGGTTTTATTCCCACTGACCACAGAGGGGTGGTGGGCACACAGCTCACCTGCAGGTCCCAGAAGGTAAGTGAGGAATATCCCACCCTGGTTTCTTTTTCTGCCAGTGACTCATTTCTCTGTGCTTTAGTTTCCTATACCTCTAAAATGGGGGTTATGATGTTGACCTCCTTCATCCAGTGCTTGGAGATCAACTGATGAGAAGAGTTGTTGGTAGTTCCTGCTTGATGGCTATGCAGAAGGTTAGCCAGTGAGACTTCAGCATTCAGATACATGGCCATGTGGCCCTTTCCAGCTAATTGGTTAATACTTCTCACTTTGTTGGTGTCAGTCATTTAATCCTTCAAAACCCAGGCACTGGGCCAACGGCAGAGTCGTGCCTTTCTTAGTCCTTTGAGAAGCATCAGAAGCCCATGTCTACCATCCACTCTGCT
This sequence comes from Falco rusticolus, assembly GCF_015220075.1. Lineage (NCBI taxonomy): Eukaryota > Metazoa > Chordata > Aves > Falconiformes > Falconidae > Falco > Falco rusticolus. The sequence goes on from NC_051189.1 coordinate 12,065,015, forward strand.
CCACAGTGGCCACAGTGCTCATCATTGTCAGCTTCTCTGGCTTCTGCACATGGAAATGTCCTAAAATAGCAGTTCTAATCAGCTGATGTTCTTCGTGCTGCTCACAGAAATGTTCCCCATCTCAACATCCCCATCCCAGCCTGCCTTAGGACCACTGTGTAAAACAACCCCATCCCAGAAAACAAACTGTTCCTCTCCAAGACGTGCAGGTCACCTCTCAAGAACTTTAGGGCTTCACTACCCTAAACTCCATCTTGGAAATACCTCTTTGTAGTCATCCATTAGCTGGCATGGGGGCTGGAAATCAGGAAAGGCACATTGCCATCACTTGACTACCATGATGTAGTGCTGCATGATGGGGAGATGGTCACTGTAGTGACTCTGCTTTCAGGACTGGGCCACAATGGAGGTGACAGGGAAACAATGTGTCCAGCATGGCTAGGACTGGAGCACAAGACATAAGATGAGGGGTCAAGAGCTAGGTTTGGTCACCAGGAGAAGAGCAGGCAAAAAGGAGATCATAGTGCCATCTTCATCTTCTTAATGGGAGAGTGGAGGAAGGACAGAGGCAGACTCATCTCAGAGGTGCACAGTAGAAGGATAAGAGACAAAAGGGACAAGCTGGAACACAGGAAATCCTAACTGATAAGAATTTTTTTCCCCGTGAGGGTGCTTAAATCATGAAGCAGGGTGCCAAAGAGGCTGGGGGGGGTCTCTTCCCTTTGGAGACAGTCTGAACTCAACTAGTCAAGGTTATGACCCATTTTGGCCCTGTTTGGGGTGAGCGGTTGGACTGGGTGACCTGCAGAGGTGCCCTCTGACCTAGGTCGTTCTGTGACTGTATGACACTGCAGACAGTCAAGGCATGAAACAGAACACATATGAGGGTCACTCATAGACCTCCACTTTGTGCCCATCAGCAGAAAATAATGCTGACCCTCTCCTGGATCTCATACCTCTGTGCCTTCTCACACCTCTGTACCTTTCCTTCTTATTTGGACCACTGCTGGTTTCTGCAGCCCATGACCTTCACTTCACACTTGCCAGCATCCCACACACAATAGCATATTTCTACAATTGATCCTGTAATCCTTCCTTCATCTTGACCAGATCTGGAGGGGCGGGGGGTGGAGTGTCCCCTCACCACACATCTCGGTTCATGTCCTTGTCTGCATGGGAATGATGGCTCCAGAGAGACCTCATTGTCTCCAGACAGACCACCTTCTGTCATTCTCTGGCTAAATTAAGTGTTTGGAAAATGGCTCCTTGTCCTTCCCAGGATTTTTTTGCCAAGCTGTGAGTCTCTCCTGTTTCCTTTGGGAAAGCCAAAATTTTTCTTACATGTGGGACATTCAAGAGCTTCCAAAACTTTTTTTCCCCTGGCATCCTCGCAGACTGCAGCTTCTAATCCCAGTTTGGCCATTGGTCTTCCCAATTATTCTCCCTACCAGCTCCAACAGACATCAGTTCTCACCCTTGAACACAGATGAGGTTAAGGAATAAATACTCAGGAAAAAACTTTCCCAAAATGTTCTTTTGTATTGACATATATTAGATCCACTTAGCCCCTGGGGTTAGTCCCAGCTTAGTCTCTTAGATTTCTGGGGTGAATCTCACCAGGCAGACATACAGGCAAGGTGAAGGAAGGAACAGGGGGTTTCTCCACAGGGTAATTAAATCCTGGAGCCACCTTAGAAGTGTGATTCACCCTGGGCTACCCATACCTCATGTTTCCAAAGGGCTTGGACAGAGAGGACACAGCCCATCAGTCCTTATTGGCACTTTCCCAGTCCCCCCAGTTTCATGACAAGAGGACTGGAAAGGAGCAGGTGACTTTGCCAATTGTCCTGGCACCCATGTCCCCCAGGGAATCCCATCAAACATAGAAGTCCAGCCTCCCTTCCCTCACCCACCAGTACCAACAGGCTCAGAACTGGCTCAGGAGAAGGACTTGGTCCCTCTGCTCTGCTCTCCTGCCTCCACCTGCCACCATTCCTGCTCCTACCCCACTGCAGAGGAATCAGGGAAACTCCCCATCACCACTGACTCAGCTCTCTGGCTGCATCCTGCCTTGGTGCCCCCCTGCTAGTCTGTGACCCCCTCTTGTGTTACCGTGCTGGCAGCGAGTGGGTGCTACTGAGCATCCTGCACCAAGGGGAAGGTAATGTCCCTCTTGTCTTGCTCCTTCCTCCTCCTCCCAGGTAAACCAGAGTCCCATGCAGAAATGAGATCTGCTCCTCTCTCCTTTCTTCCCCTTTTCTCTCCTCCCCTCTCTATCACACCAGTTGTTTCATCCTTTGAGAACTCTCTGCTTCTCCCTATGGGACCCACTTTAAAAAACAAGGGGGAGGGAGAGCTGGGGGGGAGAAGGAAAGAAAACTCCATTGTCTTGTCAAAGGGAATAAGTGAAAAGTTGCAAGTGTCGCTCTGCAGGTTTTGGCTCCTGTGTGTTCTCCTTTCAAACCCTGCCAGCCTCAGGGGCTGTCATTTTGCCTTCATCTCAACGGATCGACCCGTGGTTTCCCACCGCTTCCCCTCCCCAGCATCACTAAGCGTGGAGCTGCCAGGCTTTTCATGGCCACCGCCAGCTTGATCCTATTGACAGGTCTCTTCTCTTTGCTTCCCTTTCAAAGGGGGGCTCAGAGTCCCTTCCTTCCTCCCTTTTCCCTTCCTCCCCTCCCTCCCTTTCTTTTCTCTATTTTTCTTCTTCTCAGAGGTGCACTGCCGAGGTGCTGCTGTGCAATGACTTGACAAGGCCACACGCAGCGGAGCTGGGGCCCAATTATAAACCCCTCTTTAAGAGCGGCCTTCATTTAGAGAGCAAGATAGGAGCTGTCGGAATATTAACGAGCTCTTTGCCGGTGGCGCGGCATCCAGCAGCGGCACGGCATCCAGCAGCAGCACAGAGGGGCTGCACAGTAGCGTCAGGGAGGTGTGCGGAGTGGAGGGGTGCATGCATCAGACCAGGTTGATGCCCTGGGTAAAAGTTTCCAGGGTCTGAGATGGTGGTGTGCAACTGGTGTGCAGGCATGGCATTGGCTAAACCAGCTTAACCCAGCCAGGCTGGATGGATTTGTCTATGGGGCCACCGTGGAGGTGTCACCCTCCTTCCACCAGCCATCACCCACCCGTGGGGAAGTCTTATGGTCAGAGCAGGCAAGAGCAGTTCTATTACCAGCTCTGAAGGTGGCCTTGGGGCTTGTCCCCTCAGTGGCACAGGGCTTCACAGGGTGCCTACCACCACCTTTCCTCATCCCTGCAGCAGGGAGGGGATTTTTTGGACAATCAGCAGCAAAGTGGTTGTGTGGTCTTCCATGACTGGCATTCATCCAGCATTGTTGTGGGTGATTGCAAGGATTGGTCCCAAAGCCAATTAAGGCCTCAAAGGAGAATGAGACAGCAGATGAGTCTGGAAAGATCTCTTCTGTCCCCTGGAGGGACTTATGGGTGCCCAACCACAGGGTGCCCAACTACAGCACAACCATGCTGGCAAACATGTGGCCAAAGGAGAGCACATACAGGCAACTGTCTGTCAACATACACAGATACATTCAAATGCATTCAAATGGCAGGCATGTTCACAAGCACACTCAAGCCTGCACATGCCTGAGTACATACTCATAGATCGCACACACAGCTACAGCCCTGACGAGCACACGCACACAAGTGTGTCTATGCATCTACACAGACATAGAAATCCAGACAAGTGAGCACTCATGTGGCTCCTCCCCAGCTTGAGCAAACAGGCTCACACATACACATGCGGAGCACGGCACATATGCTCATTCACAAGTATGCACTAAGCCCTACAAAAGGTCCCAAGTCACATCCATGACCCACTGTCCATCTAAAAAGTCCCTTTTGTCCTTCCCACAATGCTAAGACACCTGTGGGTTACAAGGATTGTGGGGATGCAGGGGACTGTCTACTGGGATCCACCCAAGTCATTTTACTCAAATCTTTACCTGGAGGCCTCCACCCAAAGATTAATCTGATCCCCTGGGACAAGGAGGTGACTGTGGAGAAGAGGTCATGTGGGGAGAAGGTGCAGAAACCCACCACTGAATGAAGGTACCTAGAAGGCAGGCAGGAGAATGGTGTGTAGGTAAACTGGCCCACGGGGACAGGGGGAGAAGTTGTATGTGTATGTGTCTGAGTTTGTGCATGTGCTGGTTGGACTCCAAACTGCCCCGTTGGTGGTCACAGGCCTCAAGGGGCTAGGAGGTCCTGTAGTCTCCTTCCATACGTAGCTCAAGACATCCTGCTTTACCAGATGTGAAGACACTGGATGTTGTCATACAGCCTAGTACACCTTCTCTGCAGCCAGAGTGCACTCATGGCTTGTGCTGAAGCCCCCTGTCCCCATGACCACTGGGACGTCTCCCACTGCTCCCCAGCCATTCAATTTGGTCACATTTTGGCCCAGAAAGATTTTGTTTCAGGGATGTAGCATTTCCAGATGGTGCCCACTAGCTCTGCTCACCCATGTCCAGCTGTCAGCCGAGTCCTAGCCAAAGGCTGCATTGCAGCCTGTCAAATAGCCTTGCACACTTCTGCTTACGCTGCTGTATTAGGCAGGGAATGGAGCCCTTGAAACTTCTGCAGTGTCTGTAGATGGGGGAAAAAAATGGCTTTATTTAAATCGGGCTTTCACAATAATCCTCAAGAGCCTTATGGGTGATGCCACAGAATCTGCTTTGAAGATTAGGCCCTGGTAGGGTCAAGGAGTGCCTAGCACATGAGCTGAGCACCTTCCTGGGGTCCGTGTAGCCAAGTCAGGCCGTATAAGACCTGGATCTTGCACACAGCTTCCAGTAAGCCCTCACAACTAGTGAGACCTTGCATTCATTGCTGCATGTCTGTTGGATCCAATGAGTCCTGCCAACAACGCATGCATAAGCTGTGTCACTGTGGCATCCCTCCTAGGGTATGTACGTATCAGGGTCTGGCTTAGGTTTAGGGGAGTACCAGGGGTTTTAGCCCTTTCTATTCCCACCACATATGACCCACTTTTGTCCAGTTAAATCCAGGAGGTGCCAGCCTATGTGTGTGATCTTGCACCCACGTCCATGGCTACATGTGGTGGTGCCATGTAAGCAGGGTCCTGTTCATATAACTACCTTCTTTTACCACACAGCATGTACACCAAGCCTGCCAAACCTCTCCCCATGGTGCAGCTCCTACACAAAGGTCCTCATGGGACCCAGCGTCCTGGGATCCACAGCTGCCTTGCAGTAGTGTCAAGGTAACTGGTCACTGGTGTGACCCCTGTTGAACACCCTGATAGGCAGAGACCCTTACTCCACTTCTTTGCATTGCAGCTTTCCCTCCTGCTACCTCTCAGCACACACAGGACCTCCTGAGGTCTCTTCCAACCTGAATTATCCCATGATCCACATTTTCCTTCCTTGCCTTGGGACTACAAAAGCTCACAAAGCAGATGCTGAAAAAACCACACACAACCCCTTCCCAAGTCATTTAGGGCAGGAGATGAGGACAGAAGGGGTAGAGAGAGACATAACACACAGGAGCTGGCCCATGTGTAACTGTGCTGGTGCAAAACCCTTGAAAGCAGAGACCTCTTGATTTGCTGTGTGAATCAGCTGCTAGGAGGGTAGAGGTACCCACCCCGGTGAGCTTTGGCTTGACTCCTGGTTTGGGACCAGTTTCACAAGTGAAAGAATCCATTTCTGGGAATCATCTTGCCCCTGGGCACATCTGCAGCTGGCACCCCAGGCCAGGCAGTCTTTTTTTCCCTCTGTCAGTTTGATGCACTCCTGATCCCTTAATTTAGGACCTGGCAGGGTCCCTTAGACATCTCCTCAGCCTTGACCCTCCACAACTCCCTTTCCAGCCACCCTCCCCCTCACCGCCCCCTCCCTCTGCAGGGTACCTCTGCAGAAAGAGAAAAGGACGAAAACCCATGCAAGATCCTTGCTAGCAATAGCCAGAGCTACAATCCACCATAGAGCCTCAGTAGCAACAGCCTCAGTGGAAAGAAACGCAATACCATCGCTAACAGCAAACATGCCTAAAATGAATGTGAAATTTTCTTCAGCAACAGGGAGAGCTAAAATCCAATGAGAAGAATCAAGAAAGTCTGCAGAGCACCAAGGCCCCAAGTACTGGAAGTTCATAAGACTAATGAGTACATTGCAGCAGAATTTAATAACCAGGTATATATGGAATGGCAGGGTATGGTGAGACAGATAATGCTTTTATCAGACGTTTGGCAGGGAAAACAGGTGGATTTTCAGAACATGAGTGCTTCCTCATATCTGCAGGAGAGGAAGAAATTGTCAGGCCGGCAAAAAATTGCATTGAGCACAGTGGATTTATGTTGGTCAGCTGGACAGTCTGAGAGGAAAAGGCAGCTGTACATGCAGATCAGAGGGGCTATTAGTCCCTTGAGACAGAGGGAGGAAAGCAGTGCACATGGACCCCATGGATCACTATGGAGTTAGCACCCGAGGAGGTGTGGGAAAACTGTAGGGCAGCATTAAACCCGTGGTCACAAATCTCTAATACCTGGTACAGAGCAGCTCTGGATCCTGAATTTCTCTGTGATGAAAGTGTGTAACAGCTCTGCCTTGAGAATCAGGACCGAGAGATCAGAGGCTGTTGGGAAGTGTTTACCTGCTGGGAACTTATCAGGCACCATTGCTCCAGTCCACGGCAATCATCTGGTCTAACTGGATTTGTTTCCAAAAGGACAGCCAATGCATTATTTTGGGGACAGTGTGTTGCATCCTTGGACAGGCACAGCTTCTGAGTGGGAAGTTGAGCTGCTGGAGGCTGGAGGATTTAATACTTCTTACCTTTGCACAGGGTAGGGAAAATCATTCTGCAGCCTGGGGATAGGTGGCTTCCACAGGGACATGTGCTCCTACATGACCCCTTTACTCAGCCTGCAGCAGCCACTACAAGAGCAGCTGGGGACCCACATCATCCCTTGTAATGCAGTAGCTCTTGTGGTAGACTAAACTAGACTAGGATGGAATAGACGAGACTAGAACAGAATAGAATAATATGGTCCCAAAAGCAAACAGGAAAGGTCTAAGAAGTTCAAAAAGTGAAACTTTTAATGTCTTTATTAATTCTCCTATTAATAGTAGATAATAGCTAATAATATTAACCGAAAAAAAATATAGAGAAGGGGTGGTGCCTCCTGCACTGTAAACATGTATGAGCAGCCTCTCCAGAAGCTATTTCTTCTACCCCACCACTTCATCCCTGTTAAATTCAGCCAGGCTTTTCCACAAGCACATCTGAATTCTCCACTGGGAGTGCTTAGATTCTCTGCCTGACTTGAAGGATCCACTTCACCTCATCCGATGGATTTCAAGAGCAAACATCATGGATGAGTGCCTACTGCACAGCTATGTTTCCCACCCCAAAAGCCCCCCTGAACTTCTCAGGAGCCTGCAGCACCCTCTGTTACTGCAACAGTGTGATGTGTGGCTCCAGGTCATGAACACCCCCAAGGATGCTCTGTGCTGGGCACAGCCACCCAGCCAGCCCCAAAATCCATGAGGCACCCCTCTGCCCATGCTGCCAGCACATTTAGAGCTCTGCACAGAGGCTGAAAGCCAGCCTCCAGCTGGGCTAATGGCATTCAGCAATTGCCTGCCAACAGGAGAGACTGCAAGGAAGCAGGAAAAGGCACTTATCTACATGTCAGATGGATTCACCCCACCAGTTCCTGCAGGAGTACCAGTCCTCTCCATGCATGCTGGGAAACAGGCTTTCCCCCTAAAGTATTGCAAACTCCTTGGTGCATGCAGGTGTTACATGAGTCACTTCTGTGGGAAACAGAGCTGGCATGTATCTACTGCCCAAGGCTGGTCTCAGGGCAGGGAAGGAGGTTGTAAACCGACAGGTGATTCAAGGTCTTGCTGTGAGTTAGTTGTGCAAAAGTCTCCATCAGGGACCCCTGGGTAGGTGTTCCTCTGGATATCTCAGGGTGACAGTGTCTGGCCCCAAATTACAATTACACAGCAAATGCACACTCAGGGACTCATCCTTGGCAGCAGAGAACCAGAAAGGTTTGACACCCAGAAAGGCTGGAAAGGAAAGAGGAGATAGGATCCAAACAATATCCACAGGGAGCATAGAGTAGGAACCAGCTGATGATGCAAGGTGGAGCAGGATTTCCAAAATACCCACATGGAGGGTTGTGCTTAACTCACAGGGCCAGACAGTCCTGTGCAGGCTTTTTAATCCAATTCGGACTATGGTGCTGTTGTCACCAGTTCCCACCCAGCGAAGCCACCAGATAGCCCAGTGAAGGTAGCTAGCTGGTGGCTGGGGCAGGCACAGCGCTTGCCGGACCTTCTTAGTGCTGCTCAGGGCCATGGGCCATTGAAATATTAAGGGAGCAAGGTATGATGCCGTGGCATGTTACACTCTTGGCATTGCTGCCTGGGACTGCTGACGTAGCATGATGACAGATTTCACCCACTGCTAACCGAGTTCAGCAGCTTTGGGTCAGTAAAGCTCCCCCTTCAGAAAAGGACCGAGTCAGGAGACCAGAGGGAGTCCAGCCCTTCTTACCTCCTTTTCTGGAGGTACATCACCAGGGCTGTTAAATCCAAGTGCCTTAATACCTTCATTTGCTAACTAGTCAGAGAGACATTTGCAATGAGCCAAAGCTTCTGTCAGCATGTTTTGGAAACCGGTGGCCATTGATGGTGGGATTGCCTGGGATCGCCTGGGATGGGGCACACAGAGGGGATGCACCACTCAAAGCTTCAAGACAGCATCTCTCCTCTGCCCATCCACACGCTCCAGAGAAGCAGGGAGGGAGAGAGAGACCAGCAGCCCCAGCCCCGCCAGCTCAGCACTTTTGTGTTTTTCTTGTCAGGGGAAAAAAAAAAAAAGAAAAAAGCTCCCCTTTTTGTTTTGTTTCCTTTTTTGTTTGCTAATTTATTGTTTTGTCCTGAGCTCATGCTTCTTGAAATCCCTTGTTCTTGATGCTCATTAAAATATTTTCGGCATGCACGGGCTCAGTTAGTTGCTGCTATGCTTTTTTTGTATTTATTTTTCTTTCCTCCCCAACCCCCCCCACCACACAACCCCGCGGTCAAAACGTCCCTGTGTTTTCCATGCGCTTATTACCCAGAGAATCAAGGCTCCTTAGCAATTTGCGAGTCACTCCAAAGCAATCAATTATGCATCAAATGACTTTTTGATTCTTTACCTTGTGAGAGGAGAGATGGAAGAAGAGGCTGTCTTTTTATTCTTTTCCCCTCCTCTATATTATTATTTTTATTATTATTCCCCCCTCTCTCTTCTTGTCTCTCTCTCCCTTTCTGTGCTTGAACAGGTCTGCCTGCTGGCATTGGTATTATGACATGATCAAATGGCTTGCTCTTAATTGGCAACAGCTCCAAGATGGAAAGAAGACAGAAAGATTAAAAAGAAAAGACCACAGGAATTTGAGCCCTTGTGTATGGCTCTAGCAGCCTGTTGTGGTGTCAGGTGAGATGGGAGGACAGAGCTGAGCCTAAGAGGACTTAGGCACTTTGGTGTAAGGGTGAGTAGGCAGCTGGATGGGGACAAGAAGATGAGGACAGCCACAAGCATGATAGAAAAAGGAGAGGGGTCACTCATGATGCTGCAGAAAGAAGGGTCTATGTGCAGAGCACTCTTTTCCCCATCCTGAGCTGGGCCAGCTTCACCTGCACCCATGAGTTAAGAGAGGGCAAGTGACCTAGGGACAACACACCTACAGCAGCAATGCCAGGATATGTTCTCCAAAGTCAGCTGTAAGAAGCTTAGACATGGGACCAAATCACCTGAAGAGGTTGTGGAGTCTCCATCCTCAGAGATATGCAGTCCCCATCGTTTACCTCCCCCAAGACTCAATCCCTGAGTTTAGCATGTTCTCCAGCCAGCATCCCCCCAAAACATCAACCTTTGGGTGTCAGCAAAGACTTCTTATTTAACTCTCAAATCTGACTCCCTGTTGCCACCAGCAGACATCTACCACCGAAACGTCCTCTGTGTCCAGGAGACAGGGCATGCACTGGAAGGTGCAGAGGTCAAAGCCAGTGGGGTTTTCCAGTGTGTAAACTCTTGTGTCCCTCCTTCAGTTTAAAAGCTGCTATGCCTCAGTGACAAAGACATCCAAGGACTCATCTTCAGGCAGGGCTGCAGTACAAGAGTCGCAGGAGGGAAGAGGCAGAAATGGTATCTAACACATCTCAAAGAGTTTATCCAGCAAGGTGCACAGTCCTGGACTACCCAAGGTCCCAGGCAAGATTTATCTGTGTCCTGCTCTAAAGCCATGGAGGGAAAGCTGCCCATGTCACAGCCACCAGCCCTGCTCTGTGCCAGCACCATCAGCAGGTGACAGTATTTTACCTGCAGACCCTGAGACTGCTGATGACCCTGTGCCTGTCCCTCCCTAGCAGACAGCAGGAGCCACATCCTTGACCCTTTTTCCTTTGCAGTCGTATCCCTGGATCTGTTTGTCCTAATTTGTGGCACTGGCCTGTGCCACGCTGAGTGCAAGTGTCTCCCCTCTGAGTGGGAGGCTTCTACAAGTGGGTTAAAACAGACACATAGGAAAATATATGGTTTAGAGTGGCTGAAACAACTGTCCATCTTCTCTCTATCCTTCCAGATCCAGCCTTATGCCTTTTGTATGATAGAGGTGATCATACTGGAATTATGTATTTGCCAGGACATAAGAGCTGCTTATACGCCTAATAAAAAATAAATTAAATTAAATTAAAATTAAAAAAAAATGAAAGAAAGCCAACAAAAGAAAACAAACTAAAAAAAAATCCCAACAAAACAAAGAAATGAAACAAACCCCCTAAAATGCAAACAGAAAAGCAGGTTGTGTTAGCTCGTGTTTTACCTCTAGGCTTTCCCATCACAACCCAAAATGTATTGAAATGTGGTGTGCGCTGAACTTAGGGTTTTCCTCAAGTTAGTAAATGTGATTTAAAAATACCCTCCTCCTCTCCTTTTGAAGATGAGGCTTACAGAAGAGACAAGCATCACCTAGCTCTCTGCTCTTTACAAGTGCTAGCTGTACAGCTTCTTACCACCCCTTAAATGACCTGATGGGTACGACAAATACTGTCCCCTCCCCCATGGCCCCAAACATCCCTGAGGGTGTGCCCCACAGCAAAAGCCTCCATTGCCCATCTATTTCTCTGGCTTCCCAATCAAGACAGTAACAAGCCCCTCCCCCCCCCATCACACCCCCAACACACCTCCCACCCCCCCACACACTCCCCCACACCCCTCCCCCGCAGAGATGGTGCCTCAGGCTATGGATGTCCTTTGTAGTACACAATAAGGATCTGACTTGGATATGCTGCCTCCATCAGCATCCCTTTCAGCAATGACAGCCAGCTGCACCCTGGGTTACGTTTGCAAGAGCTCAGCCAGCAAGGGAAGTCATTAGTCCCCTCAGTGTGGCCTTTAGGGGGACACATCTGAAGTACTGTGTTCAACTTCAGGGCCCTGGTACAAGAGACACGCTGACAAACTAAAGCAAGTCCAGTGAGGGACACCTAGATGGGCTGGGGAGCGGAGCACATGGAGTACAGGCAGTGGCTTACTGGGCTGGAAAGAGGAAGGTGAAAGGAGGACCTAGGTGCAGCCTTCACTACACAAGAGGTGTTCATAAAGAAGATGAAGTCAGACTCTTCTCAGAGGTACACAGCAAAAGGACAAGTGGTGCCAATCACAAGCTGCAGAAAGGGAAAATTTTCAACCTGAAGGTGGTCAGACCCTGGAGGAGGGTCCCTGAGGCTCTAAAATCTCCATCCTCCACTAGACAAGATCCTGAGTAACCTGATCTAACTTTTCAGTTGGCCACTCTTTCAGCAAGGAGTGTTCAGCCTCTCCGCTAGCACTCTAACCTAAATTATTCTGTGGCTCTCTGATGTGCCACCAGCTGGGCAGATCCCACTCAGGCTACAGTCAGGCTCTATCCTGCTGTCCCACAGAAAGGCGCTACGCAGCATTCTATTCCTCCCATCCCTCCCACTTGATTTGGAGGAAAGGGGATTGTACGTACTGCGAGAGAGCTGGGAAGAAGCCTCCGTAGGAAATCAGAGGAATAAGAGTAGAAGAGCCAGATGTATGGAAACCTCCAGCTTACAGCAAAAGGTCTTTGAAGTAAACGGGGAGAAAACACTCGTGCTGCACCACGTTCAGAGGTAGTTCTGAGTGTTGGAAGACTGGGGGCACCATCGGGCTGGGCTGTCCCTGGGCCTCAGCCATTTTGGCAAAGCACAGGGTTCACAGCAGCCAACCTGCATCCCCTGCACCACATCAGTAACTCCGGGATGACGCAGGGCTCAGGACAGAGCCAGCAGAGCGTCCCTTGGCAGGCATAAATAGAAAGGAAGCGGCAGACGGAAGGGATCACAAGCCACAGCTACTATAAGCATAATGTGTGCAACACCCAGATGCTCTCTCTCGGGGACTACAGCATCCAAAGAGGCAGGCTGAAGGATTAGCTGGCTGGTGAAATCTGTGGGTGATCAGGATGGGGCTAGGTCAAGTGAAGAGAGCAATAGCAAAATCCAGCATGCAAGCCAGCAAGTTCTTTACAAGGGACTGTCCAGTCCAACACCAAGGGCCACACTGAGGACATGTTAAGGAGAACATGTCCATGGTTTTATGATGGCGTCACACAAGAGGATTTCAATATCCCATAAGATCTGCAGTAGTCTCTGGCTGAGTGAATGCTGGCCTAACATGTCGTACACTTGCCATTGTTTCCAAGGCGAAGATGCAATCAGGTCTTGGCTAAAATCAGGCAGCGCAGAAAAGATCTGAGCACAAATCCCTTGACTGGATGTATCTGGCTCTTCGGGGTAGTCAGTGAGAAATTAGACCCTTGGGAACAACCTGCTAAGTGGAGTGAGACAAAGAGGAAAACAATGAGTGTCAACAGAGGGGTCCGCATGCAGAGATGAATCCCCTAGCTGTAGATGTCTATGGTGCAGACACCTCAGTTCATACCCTCTGTATATACTCTCCATGCAGTCAATATGGAGATAGAAGCATTTTTAGGGAACGATTAATCCCACCCAAAGGATACATCTTAAATAGATTAAACAAATGACTCCTGGCAGGAATTTTTTTCTCTCCAGTGATGATGAATTTCAGGTATCTAGCTCAGGTGGCAGTACCTACATGCTGAATGATGTGATGGGATTCATCTCGTCTGCCTCTGACTGTCTATGATTTAGGGACTATACCTGAGCAAATCAACTTTAATTCTGTTTAATCAATGGAGAATTAGATAACACAGTCAATAGTCTGGCATACAACACTTGTAATCCTCAAATAGACACCTACCTTTGGTAAATGTACATGTACCCTAAACTCCACTCACTGCATTGATCAGCTCTCCACCAGCTATACAGGGATGTAGACCTCCTAGTTCATCTGTCCAGTAGAAACGTAAAATAGAATGAATGCCACTCAAGGGACTGAGCCATCCCACCTGCCCAGCAACTGGACAAGCTTCACTCCTGCTCCCTAAGCAGGCAAGTCCCAAGATACACTGCATACCTGACTGGCAGTGTGGGTCCACCAAGATACATGTAAGGGTGTCATCATACGCAGACAGCCAGATGTGTGCCTGAAATTTGGGGGTATATTAGAAGGGATCTGACTCCTATGGCCAGTAGCTGGCATCTGGGAAGGGACAGGCATTTCATTCCCTGGCAGTGAATGAGAATTCCTTGAAGAGAAGGTGGAGCTGAGTTATTCAGCAGGGTATCAGTGTCCCACCCAAGACATCTGGTGAAGTTGCAGTGCTGTCTCAACTAAAAAGCAGCCTTCAGAGAGGTCTTAGATTGTGTTTAAAGTGGTATAAGAGCCTTTTCATTCAAGAATGTGGAAGAGGCAGATTCTCATCCATCATTCTCCATGCACAGAACAGTCGTAAAGCATTGAACTTAGTGTCCAATCAGTTTAGCTCATTAGGAAAGGGTGCACCAAACCCAGGGATGGTAAAAGTAACCATTCCCATGTACAGCAGGACCAAGGTGTATTTCAGGCTGTACAGATTTCTTCAGTGGGAATATCACATTGGAAACAAAAGTTACTTGAAACTGGTATTCAGGGAAAAAAAAAAAGAGGGTTAAAAAAAAAAAAAAGGAATTAGTAATTCCTGCAATTTCCCAGGAATTCCTTGGGCTATTGGGGTGAGCGGCTGAGCCATGCAGAGAGCAGCTGTCCAAACACACATGGTGTGCAACTTTAACTAAGCATGAAGAAGAAACAAGGGCTATGGGGAGAAGTACAGAGAAAGCACATACCACTGCCATCCATATGTCCTGAACTCCCCCCCCCCAGACCTCAAAGCATCAGCAATGGTTAGTGCACAGGAAAAAGGAGAGGATAGGTTGTCACAGTAGTGCAGCTGCAGAGAATCAAGACATAACACTGGAGAAGTCAAGCTCCTGCTACACGGAGTCCAGGGAAGGTGTGCAGGGGAAATTGATTGTTTACTGAACTGCAAAATTTACCACCTCAGGCTGAGTAGTAAGAACCCTCCTGGGACCAATGTTCCTTTTAGTCTGACAAATGCACTTGGAGTTTTCCAATGCTGCCTGAACGAGCATTTGACAAGTCCCAGGTAGATCACATCTCAGCTTTAAAGCTCTGGTTCTGACCACCATGGGGAAGGTAAATGAGAAGTTTAAATAAATTGCAAGACTGGGAGATAAATTAAAACCATTTAGATGAACGCTCTGAAAAACTGGTCAGAAAATTAGCATGAAGCAATGGATGCTCTTAGAAGACCTGCTCCAAACACTGGTGGACAAGAGGAAAAACAGATGGACAGACCGAAATTTTTGACACCCCCCTATCCCACACAAAAGCTGCATTTAGAGAAAGCCATGAGAATATTTGGGAAATCTGGTGCTTGCTGGTCAATACTTCATCTTCACAATGACCCACATTCAAACAGTCAGTAACATTAACCCACTGATGCTTTATCTAAAGAGTGGGTGAAAATTGTACTAGTGTCTGGGGAACCTGAAAACCTCATCTACAGATTGCAAAAGCAAGAGACATTGTCACTACACAGGGATTTTAGATGTGCTCGCTTTGCATGGGTTCTTGTGAGGTACTTGGGAGGGCTGGACTCATCCTGTGCCGCTGGCACAATGATTCTTGTGCATGAAGGCTACAGTAAAACTAACCCATGCAGAGTATTGGGGTGGCTGCCTTCGGAGTTCTTCTATGGGTATTTATCTGTTAAGTGACTCACTGACAGTCACTTCTTAGTGACAAAGTTGTGGACTTAGGCTGATTTTTCAAGTGGCAAACTCAGAAAACATGTTACTTTCCCTCTTGGGGACAAGAAGGAGACTTCTTGGGTACTGAAACAGGGGAAGCTTTCTAGGATGCCCTCACAAAAGGAAAGAAGCAGATTCTTGCTGGCTGTGTGGAGCTTTTCTACACTGCAACACAACTAGCTAGGAATGGAACTGTGAGATGCAGTGCAATCACAGACCATGAGGAAAGCAATGTCCTCTAGCCATGGTCTAGGTTCTAGAGAGCTACAGAAGAATATTTTTTACAGTGAGGTACACAACAAAGACCATCTAGCAGCTTATTAGCTAGCTGACCATGAACTGCAGATGGCCAGACCCTGCTGTGCTTGCCCTGCCCAAACTCAGTTGAACCCTGAAAAAAACCTGTGATCTAAACAGTCCAGAAAGGAAAAGTTAGGGCAATTGCACAAAGCCAAGGAGATTAAGTCTTCTGCATTATTCTGCAGACCTCTGGAGACCATACCTAGCATATCAGCATATCAGCCACAGGACCATCCTTCCCCCCCGCCATGCAGGTAGCAAAGTGCTTGGCGAACAGCACTCCAGGCTTTGCCAACCTGTGCAAGTGAGAGAGGCAAGCTGTCACCCAGCCTCATCATCCTGATGGACAGGAGCTTATATCCCACAGTGGACCCAGGAACCACCAATTCCAGCAGCTTATTCCAAAACAAAGCATGCATTGAGGGGTTAGGTTTCAGTTTTTCCGGCTGTGAGAAGAAGAGGCTGCCAAACAAAATAACACTGACAGCTGTTCCAGGAGTCATGCTCTGCTCAGTGACCTCAGCTTCTTCACAGGGTCTCCTCCCAAGCAGACATTGGCCAGCAGTGCCACCAAGCACCAGGGCAACCATTAGTGACAGCCAGGCCCACATTTGGAGAGACAGAGCATGCAGCCTCCCAGCTGTGAAACATCCTTCCTCCCTCCAACCTATCCTTCGCCCCCCCCCTTCTGCCCTCTCCATGATGCTCTCCCAAGAGTTAGTGCTTCAGGACTGGTTTTGGGGGCCTTTGTGTCACAGTGATTTTCACTAAACTAAAGGCTCTTGGAAGTGTAAAACCGTTCAGAAGGCAGGGTGCAGAAAAGGGCTCTGCAATATTTGGATCACAGGCAGAAGCAGTCCCCTTAAAGGGAATTTTCCTGATGTTGCACACAGACAAAAAGGAAATCCAATGCACTTTGTAAATCCCTCTTTTATCCTCTTCTTCACATCCTGAGCTACTGAGGTGTTGAAATACCAGACGTTGCAGTCCTCTCATCTGCCTCACTCCTGTCTCAAAATGAGCTAATGATGGGCTCATCTCACAGAGATTGCCACCATAGGGGACGTTTGAGGGGTGCCATACTGGGGACTGCTTAGGAACTGCACTGAGCCTTACCAGTTTTCAGGTCCAGCCATCAGACGGTAGCAGTTTCACCCACAGTGGACTGATTCAAATCTACTGAAGCCCTGACACGGTACTGATGCTGTACTCCAGCTGTCCAGCCCAGAGCCCCCTTACGAGAAAAAAAGGTATTCTCACTGTACCCATTGAATCTGCTGAGCATCCATGCTTTTTATTTCCAGCAACTCAATCCAGCTGTCCACACAGATCCCTTTGGATATATCATGAGGTGTCCTGGTTGACCTTCAGTTGCTGGTCTGAAAGAGCTCAGGTTTCCAATGGATCCTAATCCCATGCAAAAAAACTGCATGCTATTGGATACCTCAGATATCAGTAGGCACCATCATTACATAGCTGGATGAAGCCCCTGAGAAATGGGTAATTCCAGAGGAGTTTATCAAAATTAACATTTGAAGGCTACATTGATTCTTCAGCTGGTTGAAGACCATGGCCATCCAGTGCTTTAGTGCTGTTTTATCCAGCATCACGCTGCCTTGCTTTCTTCACATGCTTTCTGTGATGCGAGTTTCCAGTCACTCCTTGATACAATTTTATATGTTGTTTTAACCTACAGTGATTTAGGCAATAGCTACAATGAGTTAGAGAAACAATCCCCAAATCCTTGTGCCTTCCCTCCCCAGTTGAGGCATCCAAGTTAAAGGTCTCCAGCTTGGGACTGATTTGGTTTGGAGATGGGGAGTTCTCACTGAAGGTCTTCAATTAAAGCTTTTTCCATAATTCTCGATCCAAGACAGTTGACGTTACATGACTATTGTGGCCGTGACCTTTAAGAAGTTAGAAACTTAATAGATGTAGTTATCAGGAAAGACCATGGTGATATTATGTTCCTTATACTCCAACTTCCATAAACTTCTCAGGTATGAATTACCCTACAGAGGCAGGTGTGATTACAACATAGACCCTTGTAGCCTATAACTGTCAATCTGAAATTTTTCTTGCAGCAACAGGTGACATGAGGAAAGTCCTTCCAGTTTTGCATGGTGTGGAGAGTAGCCCATGGACTAATAATGCTGTCTAAGCCTCCTTCACTTTCCTCCCAGATTTCTGACTTTCTTGCATACGTGCTTCCCAGCATATATGGCAATTCAGCCTCCATAAGACCAAATTAAACAAGGCCAAGAAGCTAGCAGGAGCCTCACCACCAGAGGCTCAGGCAAGAGACTTTGCACAAGCAGTCACAGCTCTGAGAAAAAGCACGACACATGCCCAGAGGTGGTCATCTAGACGCTCAACTCTTGCAATAGCACATACAATTGCATCACTTGGATGCCCAAACTCCCTGAGCAAAGGTCATCCTTGGGTCATTCATTGCACACATTTAGAGGAACTGGAGAGGTCACCCTCTGCTTGGGTGAACCCTAACCCTTGGAAGCCTGGATAGGGCTAGCTTGCCTGGTTTGCTGGCCATAAATGCACCCCTCTCCCACCACCTCCTCCCCATTTGCCTTCTTGTTCTTTGCAAAGTAGAGAAGTGAACAGATGTTTTTCTGCTTTCCCACCTAGCTTCCCCCTGCCCCCCCCCGCTGGAGCAACCTCACCTCCCAGGGTGGGAAAGCCCCGGAGCAACCTCCTTTGCAACTCTGCAGACTCTGTGTTACCTCACCTGTCACACAAGCTGGTGACAAGGCAAGCAACAACACACAACCCACCAACCACCACCATGAGCCAACAGGGGAGAGGAAGAGGGGGTGGTGGGGGCAAGCAGATGTGCCACAAGTTGCTCCCTGAAAGCATTATTTTGCAGCGGGAGGTGTGAAATGAAGTCTACACCTCCTTCTCCCAGCATAGGTACCATAGCAGCTGCCAATGGCTACAGGCCTACCACAGCAGCCTTGCTATTTCTGTGACATGTCAAACATGCAGTGCTAAGCAATCATTTCTCCTGCCATCTGCCAAGGTGAACATGGTGTGTGGATGTTAGATGAAACAACTTGACAGACTCTCATCCCCCTCCTTTTTTTTTTATTTTTTTTCCTCTTTTTTTCTTTTTGAAGAGAGAGCAGGGAGGGGAGGGAGGAAAAAATACCACATTAGATCAGAAACTTCATCCATCACTACTGTTCTATGGCTATGAGAGCAGGAAGTTTATTTAAAACTGTATTCTCATCCATTTCCAACCAGGATGTAAATAGGACAGGGCAGAGGCCATTCTGCCCTCACAATACTAACAACTTTCTGTGGGATTAAAATGACCCTGTTGGCCCTGGAAATACCACTAGTCCTAGAGGGCATCTGCTGTTGGCCAGCATTGAGTCCTTGTTGAAAAGATATGTCCATTCTTGCCTAGCAAGAGGTCTTTCAAAAGACATGGACAATGAGAAAAGATCTAGGCCTGGGAGCTGCTTTCCCCAGCAAGATAAGATGATAAACACAAAAGCTGATAGGTGTCCTACGTTGCTGCAGGATAAGTTTCCCAGTTCCTACCCTCTGGACTGCACACTGCATGTGTTGCTGTTGGCTGGTGCTGGACAAGCTCAGCAGCAATGAGTGAGCCACTATTCCTTCATTAAAAAGCAAAGTCTTGGAGTGATGAGCAGGAAAGGCTTACATGGCCACACTATGACACATCTTTCAATAAAACATGTCAGAGAGAGATGTCTTCTTGTCCTCTCCTCCACAGTCCCTCGCTGAAGACACACTAGAGACAGAATGACTTGGCAGAAGCTTTTCTTTGCTTTTTCTGAAGGTTCTTTGCAAGGTTTGGGGCAGCTCCAGATCTCCTGTGATTATCCAGCAGACACTTCAAAAAAAAGGCTGCATTTTAGGAATCCCAGTGGATGGTTTACCATGAGAAGCCTACCATATTCCAGCTGTAGAAATTCAGATTCACCTCCATCTTGATTTCTAGGTCTTTAAGGACTTCACATTGTTCTTTCCCAGTGAGACTCTATGACATTTTCAGGTTGAAATGGTTTATTAAAGCTTGGAGAATGGGAAGGGAGGTCAGTAACAGCTGCCAGAGGAATTAGCTGCATCTTCAACTCAAGTGAGGAGTCTCTACCAATGGCTGGAAGGATGCTCTATCACCTTCCTCCTGACTTCTTACCATCCTTCACACCTCTACAAGGCAGAGTCTCCTGAAGAAGGCAGCAAACTGATTCCTAGAAGAGCTGATCATATGGCTGACTCCTCTGAAGAAGGGAAATCCTTCAGCCTGGCTTTGCCTACAGACCCAATTGATGGGACTGCAAGAGGTGAGTCCCTTCTCCATAGTCCACATGAGACTGTGTATAGTTGGAGACATTGAAATGTTAGCTATCAGTTCTCAGCCTCCCATCTCTCTTACCTTATGTCTTCCTTCCCCTCTCCACCTTCTCCAAACACACAAACCTTACAGTTTCCTCATTCTGCCTGTATATTCCTGAGATAAATTAAAGTCCTTCTCACTCTTTGCTGAAACTCCTTGGTTTGGGCATGTTTGATCTTTGGTGTACATTGCACCCAGATTTTACAGTCCAGTTTCCTATTTCTCCCTTCTCCCATACCTCATTATACATCTACTATGCTCTACGTACAGTCTTCTCCAAAGCCTGGCCAAAACCTACCTTTGAATCCTTCTGAAAACCCATCTGTACCAGAACACCAAAACCAAAGTTAATTCCAGCAAGGAAGTGGAGCAACTCTCAATAACCTGGGAAAAGTCGAGTGTCATGTCATAACCCTTGTACAGCATTTAGTACGATACAGATATGACCACAATAATAACGGTTCTAAATTCAATGTATTTTATAAGTGCTTGGCTGTGCCAGTAGGCAACTTATGAGAAAATTAGCAAGGCCTGGGGCTAAGGAATGTATGTCTATGATCTGTTGGCCAGAACAATGAAATCAGTTGTCTACTGAATTTTTTTAAATGCTATAACTATGGAATTAGGACAGTTTCTACAGGCTCACTAGAAACTCTTCAACTCCAAATGTTCTTTAGGTGTAGTGATCAAACAAATACTAATCTCAGTTAGTGCTAACTATGTTTCAAACTTGAACCAGTAACACCAGCCTACCACCACTGATGCATGTCCTTTCCAGAGCAGCCTGGCCTGGCCTTTAGCAATATTGAGAGACCATAGGTTTCTCTGCTTCCCCAGCACTCATCTTGGAGTTCATGGTGGTATCTAGGCCTCTTGTTTGCCCTGATCAGGGACTTGCAGACACTTTTACAAAAACTTCCCTGAACTGGGAAAAGCAGACACTGTCTTAGAAGGGAAGGACACTAGAGGAAGTTCATAGGGAAGCTTCCTTCTTTTCTGGCTCTGCCTTCAGTTATGAGACCTGCTGTTGGCACATGACTCACAATCCCAGTGAACAGTATGCATTTTAGAGGACACAGTGGGCAAAAGTAGGCATTGGCTAGAAAAAATGCAGCTTCCCATGGCAAATGATGAACCACAACCATCCACACCTTTTTTGTGTGAGCTTTTTTTGGTGCAGTAGCACAAAACAACCCTTAAGTTTCGTTTCAAAGGAAACTGGAAAATGTACCTCACGAGAAAAAAAAAAAAAAAAAAAAAGCTATCAACGTCAATGAGGTACATTTGGGATTTATCATTCATATCATTCATGCTCACTCGTTCCCATGCAGAATCCAACTGAGAAGAGAAATAAAATTTGTCATGTTCAATCTGTGGGTAAGGATGAGGAAGGAATGTAAAAATTTAAAAGTCTCCAAAGGCTGAACACTTAAATAAATAGATAAATTATGCTTTCCACAGGTTTTGATGAATATATGCAAATATATAGTTCCTATATATCTATATGCTTTTATAGAATGAAAGGAAGATTAATTTTTTTTGGTGGGGTAGTTAACCATCAGAACCTATTTCCTAAAGCAGTGGAAGAACAGATCACCTGTGTATCTTGAGAACATACCTGAATGCTTTCTGAAAGGTGCATACTAGTTCAAACTGTTTCTGGATGCTGGGTTGTCAACTAAGTGATTCTGTCAGATTGCTTAATGGACCCATTCTGTCCTGAATATCTCTGGGCCAGGCACTTCTCAGGTGCCACTCATGATCACCGAACTATGTTACCCCAGCTGATGAACCACTCAGAGGACTGTGACCCCTTTATGAACAGGATAATTCAGTACGCCCAGCCAGGTGCTGACTCATGGCTTCTCAATATTCACCTAAACTTTTGCAACCCCATTTGATCTTCAAGAGTTGTACATACCCATAGGTACCTGCCTCAGGAGTTCTTGTACCTTCTGCTGTTACATGAGACCAAAAACAAAGGAAAAGGCCAGACAACCACTGCTTGGAAAGGACAAGAAATAAGAGTAAATTTAGTCTGTAACAATTTAAAGAGAAGTTTCTAAGGGAGGGAAGAAAGTAGTAAGGCTCAAAAGACAAATCATTCTTGATAAAGATGATGCTGAGTAGAATTCTCTCCAGCTGTTCAGCCACCACCGTGACCAACTGAGCGTGGAGCTTCAGAGCAGAAACCTTAGCATGCCCTGCCTGGAGAACACGGATCAACTGAAATGTCACCAACCATGTGGTTTTTCAGGGATTTAGTTCAAAGTTAATCCTATGCAACTTTGAAAGACTTGCAATTCACTTATCTAGCATTGTGGGTATTTAACAACGAAGCATCACCTGCTCACGGAAAATCCTGGAGCAGTTCCTAAGGTGGGATTGCATTCCCCTGTCAGGCAGCCTGACCAGCACATATGTTGTGTGAATAGGGATATAAGTTTGAATATCTCTGTCCCAAAACACAGGCATATGATCCTTTGCATTCATATGTAGAAGAAAGACAGTGAGACTGAGTTTATTTTTTCTGAGCCAGCTGGTTTCACAAAACGAGTACTGGTGCCGTCTAACCAGAGAGGAAGGTGAAGGTCATCTTGTGATACGGACCATGAAGGGATCAAACCCATGGTGCGATCACTCAGGAGCTTTGACAGACTATACAACGCAGATGATGGAAAGAAGGAAGGCAGGTCTCTTGTGTCCAGGCATGCCACCCTGGGAATCCCAAATTCTTCTCCTGGCTGTGCCCCTGCTTTAAAGCACTTGATCTGTCTGTGCTTTACCTCATCATAAATATGGGGAAGTTGCTTGAAGAGAAGGTTGGTAACACTTGCATGATTGTTTGTCAAACTGGGAGGTGCAAAGAGACATCCTCTATGCAGATAACTGCATGTTGAATCCAAAATACCCTGTCCTCCAAGAGAGCAGAGGGGATACAACTCCTGTCCTTTTAATCCCAAGCCCTGACAAATTACACTGAGAGTAATATTGGTCAAAGAGAAATAACAGAAGGTATTTAAAACCGTTCAGGTCTGCCATTCAGGCACTTCTGTTTGTCGAAATTCCCTGCATGAACTTAAAGTTGCTTCCAGTGCCCCAGTTCTTCCTTCATATGCTACAAAGACTGCCTTATAAGATACTTTCATCACCTGGCTTCAAAAGGTGAAGATACCACAGTCAGGTCAAAGAGTTTTTGCAGTAGGAAGGGAGAGGTTTCATGACACAGAGCAAGTCTGCTCTTGGAGGACACACAGTAATGTCCTCACTGACTTGTACCACTGGGTCATGGATGCATGGAAGTTGTCCTGACCTTCTCTTCACAGAGAAGTGATGACAGAGGTAGCTCTTGGGCAAAGACAGCAGATCAGCTGGAGTCATCCCACACCTGCTCCATCAGTTGCCCATAGTCCATGAATCTCTGATCCATAATTCAAACTCTGATGAACACTACACAGTCTGCCTCACTCTTAAAGATTATGTGTCCCCCACAAGGAGGAACAGAGCCAATTTGACTCAAGCAACCACAATTAAGAAGAATGCCAAAACATAGGTCTACCATGAGACCTTTGATGAAGCATTTGCCCCGTGGTGGTCACTATAAGAACATTCCTCGTGTCTCATCCCAGATTGAATCTTGTGCCATGTCACACCCAGATTTCCTCTGGATTCTATGTCAGTGCCGTGTGTTCCACTCCCCAAACTAATCTTTTGCCTGGCTACAGGAAATTCGTGCCCCAGCACAGACAGACCCGCCTGGAAGTTGCTCCATCCTGGCAGTAGCTGAAATGAGGCTTCCTTCTTTCCAAACATGTCTGTCCGTGCAGCTGGAAAAAGCTATTTGCTGCTCTCCCCTCTGAAAAGTCCATTGGGATAAAGATCTGTCCTTAGCCCTGTCCCCTACAAAAAGCATAACTCTGATAAAACCCAGTAGCAACCTAAGCAATGCTGCGGACAAAGCGCAGAGTAGCTCTGAGTCCAGGTGACTGGCCACGTACAGAAGCACTCGGACAGCAAAGGGAGATCTTCTGTTGTGAAGCACATGACAACTACACCGTATGATTAATTCAAAACACCCAGCAGTCAGGAGCCCCCAAACACAGGAGGTGGATGCACAGGTAAGTAGAGAGGATGGACTGGATGGTAGTTACAGCTCCAGAGAGGTGGTTGTGATTCCCAGGCCTCGTGTGGTTGCATCAGGGTTGCCAGGTCCCAGTCAGACACCAAACATCTGTGAATAACTGGGATTGATGCTGAATGCTCAGGGCTCAGCTCTCTGTTCTCCAAGGCAATGAGGTGAGAAGTCAAAACCACCAATAAGTCTGGAACTGTGCAGAGCCCCTAAGGTGAACAGGAGTCATAAGCCACTGTAGCACGCACCATAGATTCACAAAATCATAGAATAGGTTGAGTTGGAAGGTGCCTTGAAAGGTCATCTAAACCAACACCCCCTGCAATAAGCAGGAACATCTTCAACTAGATAAGGTTGCTCAGAGCCCCGTCCAACCTGGCCTTGAATGTTTCCAGGGATGGGACATCTACCATCCTTCAAACCCCCATTTTACAAGCTCTTGTAAAAGAGGTTTACAACCACAATTTCAAGAGCTGGTGACCCTGCAGGAAAGGAATGTGAAGCATCTTCAGAGGCACAGCTGGAGACTACAGAAGTTCTCCCATGGGATACCAAGGGACAGACAGCTTGTCCACATAGATATCCTCTGAGACTCAACATTCTCATGATGATTTCTCTCATCCTGGGTTAGGGAGAGATCTGGGGGTTTCCCACCCCGTCAAAGCCAGAGGGTTGGGA
Source organism: Falco rusticolus (assembly GCF_015220075.1). Classification (NCBI taxonomy): domain Eukaryota; kingdom Metazoa; phylum Chordata; class Aves; order Falconiformes; family Falconidae; genus Falco; species Falco rusticolus. The sequence continues at coordinate 12,089,802 of NC_051189.1, forward strand.
TATCTGTCCTCACCACCATTGCTGGAAGGAGAGCAGGGCAGCTCCCATCACCAGGAATAGCAGCCACTTTTTGCCCTCCAGGGACACCACTTCCAGTAAGTGATACAAACCCAAGGCCACCATCAAGATGGGTGAGTAGCTCTCTGGAAATGCAACTTGTTAGGAAGCTTGCTCTCATCACTAGCTTGATGAGAAAGAAAGAAGAAAACTAACCTGGGGCTACCAGAGACCTAACTGAAGACCTTGGGGTAGGATCTGCACCTCTGAATCTATCCCCTCCTCTGGATTCACTTCAACCACAAATTGTTGCCATGCCTCTCTGAAAAGCAGAGACTCAGGAGCTGAACCCATGACTGATGGAGAGAAGCAGTCTGACTGTCCTGGCCCTCCCCTCCCCGATGGTAAATCAAGGATCTGTCAGAGGAGTTGGCCCCTTGGAGAAATAGGGGCAGATAAATCAATCCTGCCAATCGACAGGCTTGAACTGAATTGCATTGTTGGTTTATCAGTCAATAGCTATCTACCAGGATCATGTTCTCAGGGTGGTATTGTGCTCTTAGAAGGGAGCCCACACTCTGGTGGAAAAATAGGCTGCAGAAGTGCCAGACAGCAGAAGGGAAAGTTGGGAAGAGAAGTTAGAGATGGAGGTGCAAACTGGAAAGAGGAGGAGAATATTGGCACCTGGTAAGGATGTAGGTGAGTGTTATGGGCAAGGAGACATGGTGCAGGGAGAGGAGACAAGACAGTGTGACAGTTTACACTTCTGACAGATACAAAGACAAGGAGAAAAGTCCACACGTTTCATATGCCCATCTCCAAAGCCAATGACAAATCCAGGAGTCCCAGTTCTTCTAGTCCCTGCTAGCCAGGCTGCAAGGTCATGCACCAAAAGTTAGGATTTAAGGGTTGTATCTCTGCACTAGGGCCTCCACTGAGATCAGCTGGCACAGAAAAGCCCATGTCCTTACTATTAAATTCCCCACGCAGGGTGGCAAACTACCTAGCCCCTGGCAAATACCCCCAGAAAAGGTCAGGGCAGTACTAACTGGCTGAGTTTCCATGTGTGCTAGGAACTTTTCCAACCAAACGGCATAGGCATGTGAGGATGAAGCTTCCCAAGTTGCGTGGGCAGCCTCAGTCCCTGCCTTTTCCCGCATGCATCGTTGTGCTGGTTCAAGACCAGACAATGGACTTTTTTCACAAGACTGCTCCTTCCCTGAGTGCACAGCCTGGCCTGCAACCACTTCAGAACAAAGTACTCACAGATCTGGTTTTTCCCATCTATTATTTACTTTGCATTGTATGACCCCTGGTCTGAATACAGAATTATTAATTTCCCCATGAGCTTTCCAGTGATGCTCTTTGCACTGCCATCTGCAGAAACACACTCTTTCCTTTTCACAGCTTCCTCATCAGATAAATAGGTTTTTCCAGGTAAGGCTCAGCCAGGAACTCCTCTCCCACTGTCTTATCCATCACAAAAAAGCAGTTTATGGCTTCTCTGCGGTGTAGGTCACTGCATTTTGCTGCCTGGCAGCAATCAAACAGGACCAGGCTGGGTATCTCCTTCTAGGAGAAGGAGAGAGGGAGAGAAAAATGGACAGAAGGCAGAGGGGAGAGCCCTGGAAAACAGATACTGGTGCTGGGGGAATGAGAGAGGTGGCTTTTCAAGAAAGAGCTGAGATCCTGGAGCAGCAGCTCATGCCCAGCACAGCTTAATCCTTCCACAGGTGCAAAAGCCATCCTGGCTGTGCAGGGATCTGGTATAGCCAAAGCAAACATATCAGCAGCAATTTTTCATCCTTTCCTTTGTCCAGCAAGGCCTCTTGAAAATCCTTCCCTAACCAGCCTGGGGTACCCACGTGCACCCAATTACAGGACCGTGCGCTACCTCCCACGGGCCCTCAGCTCCCATCTTGCTCCCACCCCATGGCTGCTTCAATCAGTCCAAAACTGGCTCTTTGGGAAACCAGGCTGCTCACGGTTGGTCACTGCCCTGTCTCTTTTTAATTGGAGCCTTAATCTCTTTTCGGCTATGATAATGCAATTGGTATCACCAGGCAGTTTGCGAACAGTTAACTACCCGTGCCATCCACAGCCCATTAGACACACAAAATCTGCCAACTGCTCACATTACTTTGAAAAGAGTTTAGCACAGGGAGAAAGGAGCTGCAGGCATGGGGGTTGTGAGCAGGGGGCATGGGGGGCGAGACTCCTGAGACTTCTCCCTACCATGCTGTTTAGTAGCTGGTTGCAGGGGGTGCAAAATCTGGGGGTTAACCTTGCAGATTGTGGGAAAATAAGCAAATAAAGAAAATGATCATTTAAAGCAGGGTGGCTTAGGATTCCTGGGTCCCATTCTTTGTTGTTGGTGTGCGTGCATGTGTGTGTAGATTTAGTAATTAACTTTGGGAGTCCAGGCTCCAGGCAGGCATAAGAGATACAGATGAGAGGGTAGGATGTGGAAGCAGCACCCTAGGTTTCCACCATGAATCCATCTGCCAACATCTTTCTTCATATAACCTGTCAAGTGGCCTTATCTTGCCCCTTTCACGGGTGGTCACAGTATAGAATCATACAAACATATAGATTGAAAGACTGTTAAGATCATAAAGTCCAACCGTTAATCCAGCACTGCCAAGCCCACCACTAAACCATGTCCCTAAGCACCACATCTACATGTCTACACATCTTGAGTAGTGATCCAACCACTTCCCCGGGCAGCCCCTTCCAATGCTTGGCCACCCTTTCTACCTGGGAAGAAATTTTTCCTCATATTCAATCTAAACTTCCTGTGCATTTCAAGGCACAACTTGAGGCCATTTTTTCTCATCCTATCACTTATTACTTGGGAGAAGAGACTGACCCCTTGCTACAGCCTCCCTTTCAGGTAGCTGTAGAGAGCAATAAGGTCTCCCCTCAGCCTCCTTTTCTGCAGGCCAAACAGCCACTTCTCATCAGACTTGTGCTCTAGACCCTTCACCGGCTCCATTGCCCATCTCTGGACATGCTCCAGCACCTCAATGTCTTTCTTGTAGTGAGGGGCCCAAAACAGAACCCAGGATTTGAGATTCAGCCTCACCAGTGCCAAGTACAGGGGGACAATCACTGCCCTGATCCTGCTGGCCACGTGATTTCTGACACAAGCCAGGATGCTGTTGACCTTCTTGGCCACCTGGGCACTCTGCTTTCCAGCCACTCTTCCCCAAGCCCATAGTGTTGCATGGGGTTGTTGGTACCTAAGTGCAGGACCCAGCACTGAGCCTTGTTGAACCTCATACAGTTGACCTTGGCCCATCGGTCCAGATCCCTCTGCAGAGCCTCCTGCCCTCAGGCAGATCAACACTTCCCACCCCCAACTTGGTGTCACCTGCAAACTGACTGAGGGTGCACTCGATCCCCTTGTCCAGCTCATTGATAAAGTTGTTACACAGAACTGGTCCCGATACTGAGCCCTGGGGAACCTCACTTGTGACCGGCCACCAGCTGGATTTAACTCTGTTCACTACAAGTGTCTGGGCCCAGCCGTCCAGCCACTTTTTTACCCAGCAAAGAGTACGCCCGTCTGAGCCACGAGCAGCCAGTTTCTCCAGCAGAATGCTGTGGGAGATGGTGCCAAAGGCTTTATTGTATTCCATGTAGACCACATCCACGGCCTTTCCATTATTTACCAAGTGGGTCACCTTGTCATAGAGGGAGGTTTGTCAAGCAGGACCTGTCTTTCATAAACTCATGCTGACAGGGTTTATGAGTCAGAAAAAACCTGGTCGTCTTGTTTTCCTTTACATGCCATGTGGTGGCACTCAAGATTATCTGTTCCATAAGCTGCCATGGCGCCGAGGTCACTGATGGGCCTGTAGTTCCCCGCCTCCTCCTTCCAGCTTAGCAGAAAGAGCAACACAAAAACCACTTCCAGGTTCACCACATTTGTGGGGTGAGGAAGCAGGCCTGGGGGGACCCAAGGGGCTCACTGAGATCCTGAGAGACAACAGCTGCAAAACAAGGCAGATATTTGATTCCATCATGCAGAAATTTGAAGAAAAAATTAATTGCAAGAGGTTTGAATTTCAGAAATAATGAGATTCAGGCAATTCAGAAATTTTCAAGTATGTTCATGTGGCTGTTCTTTTTAATGGCAAATTTTCCAGGTTGATTTGCTATTCTTTATAAAATCCAAGGCTCGGAATTGGAGATGAAGTGGCTTTGTTATCTCCACAAGTTTTACCAGTGTCTAGGTATGAGGATGCTCAAGCAAAAGAGCTCTGTTCACTCTATCTGAGGCAGATTGGGAGGTAGGACTTCCTAAATGGTCTTCAAATCTGCATGAAAAATGGGGTTTGTTCCCCTAATGTCACAAATCTCTGTGCAGCCCTCCTTAAAGCCCTCAAAAATGAAAAGCTACCCATGTGAGCACTTTAGGAAGCCTAGCCCTGATCCTGGCAGCAAATCTGACAGCCCTTAGTTTTAATGAGGGAATAATCCAGATGAAAGAATCACTCCTCACATGCAAAACATTGCAAGGGAAAAAACCCCATGTGCTGGCTGTACACGTCTCCAATGAATGTCCTATTTTCCCAGGCTCAAAGCTTATTGATTTAAGTCTTCCCCTGTAAGGCTCATCCCATGCCATGTTTTGATGTCCCAGAACAACAGCTTCCAATATCCAGTATTACTCTACAGCTTTTCAGAGAAGAAATTTTTTACATGAATTTGGGAAGTAGGTGAAAACACATTCAATTTTGTTGTCATTGTACTGATAATATCATTTTTCTTTGAACTTGCTCTGGAGCATTTCTATTGGGCTAAGAGAAAAGTTGAAAATTTCAGCTCAGAAGATGCAAAATATTAGGCAGTTATGAGCAGGGCTGGTCAAGAAAGATTTCTGGCTTTTTTTTCTTTAATGAAATTATTATTTTTATTGCCAGAAAATTGCAGCTAGTGAAGACAAAGATCACCCCTGATCAGCCTGGTGCTTAAAGCATCCCCTCCTGCTCCTGGAGATCCTTGCTGATGTCCTTGATCTGAATTGAGGTGAGCAAGGACTTAATGCTTACAGGATCAGCATCAGGATTAAGTGGCCCATAGGCAAAGGACAGGGAGCAACCAAACTGGTATAGTACTCTGTCTTGCTTTGACAAGAAATTTTTGTTCACTGTAAAATAAATCTATGCAAAATCCAGAGTTGTTTAACCTACCATGGATTATCCTGCTCCTTCTCCCTTTCCCTCCTACTTGGGTGCACATGCATGTGTGTATGAGCTCAAGTCTTACACTTATTTCACATAATTTATGTCCCTGTTGTGGAGTGCACAAATGACAAGGCGAGCAAATCCCATAGCAGCCTCTTAAACAACTCAGTAGAGGGGACAACATTATCATTTTATTGTTCATAAAATTTTATGGGTTGGAACTTGCTATTTTTGTTCCACAGAATGAAAGGAAGTGGTCTTTTTATTATTATTATTATTATTTTTGCGAATCTGCAGTCACTAATGGAACAGGTTATAAATGAATGAACCTCACTCCCTTCCGCTGCAGGCAGCTGGCACCAGAGCAGGAAAGGTCAGAAGGGAAAGGAAGAGAAGAAATCTTCCTCCCTTGAACGTCTGCAAGTGAGTGTCTCTGTTATGCCAAGCTCCCAGGAAGATACAGGACCAAATTCAACTTTGTGGGTCAGTGCATTCAGGTGTCCCTGAGACCTAGGGAGGGAGGATACTGTTGTACAATGCATAAAGACCATCTTGAGAGATTGAAGCAGCTCCTAACCTGCCATGCTCTTTCCCATAATCCACCCAGACCTGCCAGATCACACGCAACAGACAGGGCACCCTCTGCCTGCACTCAAGGGTAGGCTTGCTTGCTGCCTCAGGTGCATGGAGCTGCCCATATGGGTTTCGGGGATAGAGTGTAGGGCTGGTTGTGCCTACAGGACTATGCACAGGAGGTCAGCATCAATGCACGTTCAGAAGGTGACACATGATGTCTGGGATGGAAAAATGTGCGTATGACTGTTCTTAGGGAGTGGGAAAGAAGTCAGGAGCTGGCATCCCCTGGTAGGCACTGGCTTTATATTCTTGGCTTGCAAGTCATACCCATCCCTCTTCCCCTCTAGCAGCCCAGCAGCTGCATATGACACACTGCAGTTGCATTTTTAGTGCCACAAGTGGTGCTTGCTCATAGCCACACACTTTCTCTGGCCACATCACATCCCAGCCCGACCTGCATACATCCAGAGCCCAGGGACAAGTAACTCCAGCACACAGCTTACATGCATAGGGTGTCCCAGGCAGAACAGTCATCTCCAGGACTGTGTTGGTAGGACCAGCAGACTCTCACCACAAGCCGAAGCACTAGGCATCCCCTTCTTAGGGTTTGGTCTCTGCAGCCACCTGGAGATATGTGTCACTGACCGGAAAAGAGAGAGGCCACAACTTCTGGTATTGCCCAGGAGAAGGTACCAGACCCAGGGCTGACATCCATCACCAGCCAAGGCTGGTCCCCACACCAGAAGGTGGGCCAGGCTCTGACCCCGCTGCCTTGCTTCCCTGACAGGCACAGTGTCACCATCCTCAAGAGAGAAAACCAAAGTTGAAATGAAAGAAGGTCTAGCTTGATATAAGGAGAAGTGATTTCATGAGGAGCATGCTCATGAGTTGGTACAGGTTGCCCAGAGACATTGTACTGAAGCTTCTTGGAGCAAGAGTTTTGAGTAGAAGACCTCTTGTTCTTTTCTGACCTGAATTATCATCTGATCCTAGGATTCAGAAGCTAGCTGGGCTGAACATAAGAATGGGACCCAGAATCACCTGCCTTGGACTATGATGTCTGCCTATCAACAACACATGTCACTTCTGGAATTGGAAGGACCAGTAGAAATACACTTGGGAGGTGCCTAATCCCCAGGCAGAAATCAAAATGCCGAGCTGAACTGGGTGCACCATCCCTGTTCAGTTCTTATTCATGGGTTTGGTGGCATATCCATTTACCTCCATTCCTTCTCTAGAGGGCATGAACAGAGGGGATGAAGGCCACTCCATCTCTCCATCACTGTAAGCTCTGCTAGCCCATGCTTTGTGCTGCCCAGATCTTAAATTGCCTGAAGGAGAAATGCTCCGGTCCCAGGAGATGCTGCAGGAGCCAGGGGAGAAGTTCATCTCTGGGCACTATGAAAGGTCACCCCAAAGACAGCAGAAAAAGGACAGTGAACTTGAATACCTCAAGCAAGCATAATCTTCAGCTTCTAAATACCAAAAAAACAGGCTCTCTTATCACTCAACTTCCGTCAGAGAGAGCTGCCATAAAAAAGAGCTCAGGCAATGGAATGAAATTAAACCCAAATTGACTATGTGGCAACACAGGCTATAAATTGTGGCTATTGTGACCAGTGTCTGGGCATTTTCTGACTGCCTATTCATCTTCTCCTTTGATTAAAACATCCCTCGCTAATTCCATTTCCAAAGCCCAAGTTTATTTAACCATAGTCAAATTAATTACATTCCCTCACTTGGTAATCTGTTCACATCTCCCAGATGAAAATGCAGCCCCAAGATTTGACGCCAAGATATTCCTGGTGTCAAATCTTGGGGAAAGTCCTGTGGAGTAGGGAAAATGGAATAAATCACATCCTTCCCTTCATCCTGACTCCCTGTACCTTGGGGGTAGGTTTTCAGTAGTGGCTTAGCTAAGGTGAGTGTTACTCCTTTACATTACCGCCACCTCCACTGACCTTCTCACCGTGGTTTGAGGGTGCTTTAGTCCCTGCACTGCTAACATGGCCAAGGGCATTAGTGCAAATTTTAATACCATCCCAGCTCCACATCTGGATGGCTGCCCACCCTTCCATGTCTTCCCATGACCCCAGATGTCCTGGCCTCTCTCGGCCACCCTTGCTCAGCAGCAGAGGACCCTTCACCAAGCTTGTTCTCCAGGGAGGGCAGATCTCTACAACATTTTTAAACCACTGCTCATGGTTGTTCCTTTTTTTTTTTTTATGTCACAGTTAAGAAACCTCAGTCCCTCCTTCTGAATATGTTTTCTGACTCCTAGGGCAATTAACATATATCCATGTGCAAGGATGTTTTCAGTGCCTGGTTGTGGACACAGGGGTATATCCTTTCTCCTGGAAAACAAGCCAAGGGACAACCCTGGAGAATGTGAGTGCCACCAGAGTGCAAAACTTTCCCTATCCTCCCTCTATCCCATTCTCCTCCCTCTGTGGCTGCCGGAAGGGAGCCACTTTCTCCTGGGAAGGGGTGAATGTGGCTGCACAGTTTTGCCATGTTCACCCTCAAGGTCTTACCATGCCACCACCTCCCCCAGGACCCTTGCCTGCTGCATGGCCCCTACAAACCAGAGCTCTCCTATGCCTGCCCCCACAGACATGCCTCCCAAGCATGCAAGTGTGCACAGCTGCAAGATGTTTCCCGCTGCAATACGTGACTGGGTTCTCCGTTAATCCTCCCACCCTCCTCAATACCTGTGCTTGTCCGGGTGCCTGAGAGGATTTGGAAAGGCAGGGGAAATATAATTAGACACAATGTTGCCCTCGGAGTCAGAGACGGGGCTGGCTCATTGAAGGGCAGCGGTCAGCAGAAGGAGCGAAGAGGAGTCAATTTAGCACGGCTTACAGTGCCGTTCCGGCTGATTAGGGATTTGATGAGGGAAGGGGTTTGATTTTGGTAGCCAGAGTGACAGAAGCCTTACGGTCAGTTGAGATCTTGTTTAAGGAGGGCAAGCGGATCTGGACTGGGAATGACAGATAGGGAGACGGGGACAAGCGGGACAAATTGGCATGGTTCCCCATCCTTCTTGTTGCCTCTGCAGCCCCCTGACCTAATCCAACCAGGGCTGGCCACCAGCAGGGAAAGGCAGCCAAGAGGGCTGCAAGGAGGTCAAGGGAGGAAGAGAGGGTGACAGCAGCAGCGATAATGAACAAGAGACAAGCAAGACTGGCAGACGTGGCAAGTTCCCTTGGAGTATGTCTCAGCCTCCGTCATGCCAGTGCATTCTGGTTGTGCACCCTCTGCCTTTGTCCTGCAGCCCTCTGTGAGCCAAAAGCAGGTAGGAGAGCAGAGGTGGAAAAGGACACCCAACTTGGCATGAGGTTTTTCCAACCTTCCCCTTCCTGGCTGCTGGTTTGGGGACTTGCTTTCTGGGAATGGAGGGGCCTACTGCATGCACTCACTGCCTCTGTCTCCTCCAGGGCCAAAGCACAAAAGCACGTAGGGCTGTCCCAAGGACCAGGACAACCCAGTGAACTTCCACTTGATTCTTCCTGTGGTTTGCAAATAGATTAGGTTTGTTAGGCCAGCAATTCCCTAATTACACCCCTTTGGGGTGCATGTAATTGCTGGGGTAGTCATGTTCACATTAGCACCTTGCTCAGATAGATCCTCTACTTGGAGGAAGTCTTAAGAAGCCCTGAAGCACAGTGAAGAAACAACCACAAAAAGGCAAGTGTTAACGTAAATTATCATTACAATGAGCCAGTCGGGGGAGATGGGGAAGGAGAGAATGGCCTAGCAAGTTTTCCCAGATGAATATCAAAGCCACTGCAGCAAAGGACAAGTAGAACCTCTCTCACCCCTGCCCCCATCCGAAAACCAGGCCAGGAAGGGATGGAATTTCAGGGACGTGTGAATGCATGTGCCTTGTTCTTACACAGGTCCTTTGCATCTGCTGTTCCTTGCTCCTGGAGATGGGCAGGAGGAGGAAAAATGCCCCATGATCAGATATGTCACTGGCAGTTCTCTAAGCCCAATTTTCACCTTGGGCTGTTGAACTTCCCCATTAGCTGTGATTCCACCCTAAAATATCTCACCCTCCATTCCCTTCTGCAGGCTGACCCAGAGCCAGGGAAAAGAAAATTAATCTGACATCAAGTCTTCAGTTCAGTGGTGGAAAGCAATGAGAGGCTTAAGACATCGCCCAGAACTTTATGCAAGCCATGTGACTTTGTTTGGGGGCTCACAATGCGAGTGTTGTGAACACAGTTGCATCTTTCTTGCAGGTAATGAAGCAGAACTGTTAATTGCACTTGCTGTAAAGGAGAGATTCTTGCCCTCCTGTGATTGCACAGGTAAGAGATAAGTTCAGGCACCAGGGAAAGTCTACTACAAAAAGCACTAATCAGGCAAAGCTGCTGAAAATAGCCCAGATTCCATTTTCCAGTGTCACACAGATTGACTTCCCCAGCTGCCCATCCAGGGCTCCAGGTGTCATATCCAAACAGCCTAAACCCCATGCTGATGCCCTAATCATGGCACAAGCCCTCCTCCATTAGGAGATCACGCAGCAACTTCTGGGAAGTTAAACTGTTAGGAGAAAAACCATGCAATGTGGTCAGCTTTGTAGCCCCTCCTGCCTTGCCAGAGAGGGGATCCTGTCCTGGATATAATGTCGGTATTACCAATTGTCAGGGGGGTTCATCAGGCCTGGGCAGAGAGCTTTGACCCATAAAGTGCTGTAAATCACTCACATGAGGAAGAGGATGCTCAGGGATGGAGGTCAGGCAGGATACATCGCTAGGGGAAATGCACAGCCTCACACACCCCAAAAAGCAAAATCCTCACAGCGACTGGTGCTGTAATCCTCGCTCCCCAGCACCCAACGGTGCTAAAATGAGGCTAGAAAAGGTTCAGTGTGGAAGTCAGCAGGAGTGCAGTGCCGGCAACGGCTGAGCCCTTAATAAAGAAAGAAACTGCAATCTCCAGCCAGAAACCAAAGTAGGGAAACATTCTGTGCTAATAAACAAAATGAAAGGGAAAGTTAAAACCATCTTTCTCCCTGTTGTACTTCTGATGTGTTTGGCTTTCACTTCTCTTTGACAATCCATAAGAAATTAACACCACGAGGTATACAATTATTGTCAGATGTGAGCAAGGCAATCAAAGCATTTCAAATCAATGTTTTGTCAACAAAAATAAATGAATGTATTTGGCATGAAAATTCCCACAAAATATTGGCCCTTTTCCCCCTGCAAAGCTAGGAATCTCATTTTATATCAGCTCTGAAGTTCCTTTTCATCTGTCATCATATCTTGAAACGATAAGAATTACTCTCAGTAGGGAGTTATTTCTTCGCTTCCCTTTCAGCTCGAAATAGAAAACACTTTTTTTTTTTAACTAATTTGAAATAAGCTTAATATCATCAGTGAAAATTCATCATAAGAACAGAAAGATCAAATCTTTCCACCACTCATAATAAAGCAGGGAGCTCTCACCTGGTAACTGGTGCCTACCAGCTTCCAAATGCAGCTTCAATATAATTAAATAATAATAATCCAGAAGATACAAAGCCAGGAATCCTGGAGCAGTACTTAAAACTGTGCCACCTCCATTTCAGATGTCTGAATGTGAATGAGGGTGATTTATTTGATTAATTAGCTAGGTAGGCTTCTAGCAACCCTCCACTGCATTTTCTAGAGACCCCATCCAAAGCTCACTTAAGCCAGTGTAATAAAATCTTTTGCCTACAAAAGGCCTTCAGATAAATCCATGGGCATGTGCCAAGGGTTAATTTCTGTTTCAACTCATGCTGGGTCTGCTCCACTGCAGTCCTCAGTGATTTCACTGGAGTTATTCCAGATTATCCAAAATGAAGGCTAACATGAGCCAGCCCCAGGAACACTCACCTGACTGTGCAGAGGAGATATTTTCAAAGACATCCTCCCTCAGAGACATTCTCTTTCCCGGAGTAATAACCCCCCATTCTCCAGTCCTCCCAGGGTGGAAGAGCCCTGGAAATTATTTTTGGGGGCAAGTTATAGGGAGGGAGGTGAGCTCCAAGCAGTACAGTTCCCCCAAAGAAGTTACACGATTTGCGTTAATGGGAGCAGAGTGGTTTGGCTGCCACAGATTGCCATCTCCCTATCCCAAGTGGGCTGGCATCCCTCCAGAGCTGTGATCTCATTCTTCCCACCTTCACAAAAGTACCCCATCTGATGTCCCGGTCATGACTGTTTGCTGCTTCAAACCCTTCCCCTGCTGGCGTCCATGCAAGCAGACATCTCCCTCCCTGTGATCCAGTCCTCTACCCTGAAATTAAAAGCTTAAGGGGGCTGGTGGTTGCAACCAAACATCTCCTTATGCTGGGGTAGCATGTGTGGTGCACCCATCTCCAATGCATCCCGATGTCCCCACTCCATCACCTCGCAAGGTCCCCAGCCCTCCTGGGTGCTGCAGAGGGAACAGATACAGCCAGCAAAAGCAGATGGCAAAGGCTGGCCCCTTTTGGGGACAGGTCCTTCAAGTCAGGGCAGGTCCTGGGTTCTGTCCCCAGGTGCCGCTACAGTCGGGGGCGGCCACCGCGGCTGGATGCGGGCAGCCACAATGCCGTCACACACGCAGCTGTCCTCCCCACCAAGCCAGCTCGCTGTCGTTTTAGGTTTCCACTCACAGCATGTGGCAGTTTGGGGAGGGAGAAGGGGGTCTTTATCTTATTTTTATTTATTGGCAGTGAAGGAAGAGAAACCCCCTCAGCCCTCCTGCGCTATGCAACAGGGACGGGAGACACGCTCCCTCGTCTCTGAGCCCGGGAAGGTAATTGCCTCTCTCGCTCCAATCCCTGAGAAACCTTTAATATATGTCTCCGCCAACTTTGAGGCCTTGTCCAATCTTGACAAATTGTAGTGGAACAAATCCTGTTTGGTTGTAATACAGCGATTCGAGGGAAGATGGATTCGAGAGAGATGGCAGGTCCTGCACAGCCGTTTAATGTATTTTGGCTGGGGGTGCTGGGCGGCAGCAGCAGCAGAGGAGAAGCACGATGCTTAAGCAATGTCCCCCTGTATGGGGAGGGACAGGTCAGGACCCCAGCCCGGATGTTGGCAGGGACGGAGGGGGATTCCTTAGAGGCATTCCTCCCCACCAGCCGGTGCACACAGGGAACGCCAGCTATGTTCCCAAAAAGATGCCTTTGCAAGAGAGGCGGGTATTTCTCCCCCTCTCACCAGGGAGGAGTGCGGTGGTGGGCATTCCTTCCTCAGTGTATCTCCTGAGGACTTCATACCACCCTCCCTCCACCCTGGGATCCCCTGGCCATCCTGGGGTTTATTTTTAAACCAAGCCATCCTGAGGAGATGCCCAGGGTGGGGAGAGGCATTGCCATCAGCTGTTGATCATCTGTTTGTCCAGGCGAAAAAGCATCCATCAGATGTCAGTTATTCCCCAAATGGACCAGGGTCTTGGTACCAGGACCTAGTCCCACCAGCCGGCATGGAAACTGAAGGATGTCAGAAATCCCCTGACAGATTCAGTCTTTTTTTCTTATCCCCCCAAAAAGGCATGAATTTGGGGAGGAGGGGAAAGAAATTTTACATTACCGTATAAACAATCATATATGCATGTAAAGCTGGAATGTGATTTTTGACAATTAAAACAGATTATAGGATTGCAGGAAGAGGATATTTTAGTTTTAGAACAGTAACAAAATTGCACTTCTAACAAGCCTTCTGCATACAGGTATAACCTATTTGTCAGGAGATGAATGTTACTCCCCATTGCAGAGCAAATAAAAGTAAATCCAAAAATGTACCACATCAGGAAATTGACAGGGAATAAGCTGTTTTACTAAATCTATGACTGAAAATATATCAACTGAGTGATACTGCCGGTATTAGACTGGGTCACACTTTCAAATTCCCTATCCAGCTTCATCCCAAATCAAGATATATATATTTATTTATATATATTAAAGACATGCATATATATATATATGTATGTATTTACAGTTGTAGTCTCATGTGTGTGTTTGTGTATACATATATATACATAATAATTTTTTATGAAAGGAGCAATCCTAAATATTTCTTAAGCTATCTATGCTTTGATTTTTCTGCACGTTGAAATATACTGTAAATCATAAAATCAAAAAGAACCTTTCTGATTGGATTGAAATGCTGCTGTAATGCCATACAAATAGAGGGATGAAATCTATTGTCCATGCAAAAGCTGTTTTTTCCTAATTTCTGTTGAATTGGCCTTTCCCAATTCAAATCGCCCTCCTGAACATGTTCAACAGCCTCTGCTCACTCAATGCAAATTACATAAAAACTTTTTATTTCTTTTAGCTGTTTAACACTGGGTTTTTACAAGGGAAAACTAGAAGAGGACACATGTTCAGATGGTTTTCAGGCAGAGCTTTTAACCCCTCAAACCCATCTTAGCATCATTTGGCCAAGTTTTGTCATCCTTAGACCCAAACAGCAAATATCATGAATATGCCTGAGACCAGGACTTGCATCCTCACTTTGCCTAACATAAAGTTAGTAAGAAGGAACATTAGCAGGAAAACCTCCTAACTACTAGTTTGCACACTTAATTCTTCCTCAGTTTTTGGTCTGACACTTGTACTGATAAAGATCAAGGTTTACCTATGTATATTTCATCTCCTGCAAATATTGATTCATTAATTCCTGAAGAGAATTTTCTGTTGTAAGGAAATTGTTCAAAACATGCTTTTTACTGATTCTGGTTAGACAGCAAGGTCAGATAAGTATATAGGCAGAATACACAAATCTTATGTCGCCTCCCTAAAAGTGCTAGTTGTGGATATTTGGGGAAAGAACACATGAACCAGGGTAAGTGCAGAGCAACCCTTCTCCAGAGAGATCACCCCAGCTCCCTTCAGTGAGTGGGTTACAGATCACCTGAGCTGCAGATTGCTCTGATCTCTCTCTTTGCGGGGACATCAAGACAAATTTCTGCTGTACTACTGAAAAGTAAGACTTTTGACTATCAAGAATTTCATTATTTTTTTGTTTGTTTCTTTTCCAAGGAATATTCTGTAAATTAGGGATAATCATACCTTGAAAGGCCCAGTCTTGCACAGGCATCTCTACCTGGAGATTCTCAAAAGAGAAACAACTAAAAACGAGGCATGTGTGCAGGCACAGAAAGTTTGCTTGCAGAGTTTTTTGCCCCTGCCTGCTCTCCCTATGGAGAAGACACTCTGCTGCAGAATCCACTTTGTCCTTTAAGGGTTTAGAGCCCCTGGCACAGGAGGACCCATTTAACAGGGCTACAAGATGCAACTAATCATCAGGTTGTTTCAAGCAAGTCAACAAGAGCAGAATTTGAGCACCTTACTGCAGAGCAGTTTTACTTACTAGTTTGTGGACAAATTCAGTGCAATTATGTGGCGAGATATTGGAATGTGGGCTGAGCTTTACCCACAACAGCGCTATTTGTTTGAAACTGACAGCGATTGGAAGGAAAACAAGCTATCTGACCACAGACCATTGAAAGCAATAGGCAGTTGCAAGGTCAAAAGCTTTGGCTGTCTGCAGTGGATTTAGGAGAGGGGGGAATCTGTTATAGCATTTATGAAACTCAGGTACTAAAGTAAATACTGGAGGGAAGAGTTGGTGGATACTGCCCACAGAATGAACGTGCTGTTTATAGACAGTGGGATAGATGCATCTTTCTTGGCAACACATCTGTTCTGGTGAAAATAGGGAGAGCCTCATCACCTTGAGTAGAATTGTGATATAAAACGTTTTTTAGATTCTACATGTTCACTGTTTGCAAGCATATAAGGGATGAAAGAAGGGATAGGGGATGAGGGCCTTTTTGCTTTGCATCCCCCACACTCTTGAGCCCAGAAATTTGGGGAAATATCAAAGCAATCCTCCCAGGGGAAAGCCAGAGTCCACCTCCATCACGTGAGAGGCAGCAATCCTAGGCACACTTGCATCCTCAACAACACGGGACTCCAGGATTATTTCTAAATGACCACCTCCAGTTCAAACAGCCCATGTTTACTCTTCACAGGCACCAGCTGCCTTGGCAGCTCTCTGGTCTCAAAGATTTCCAAATAAAAGCAAAGCTGAAATAAAGACTCATCACTCACTACCCAGGTACTGGGCTTGGCCTGGCTCTGCTTGAGTGTCTCCAACACTTGAATCCCCCTGGCATGCTCAGATCCTCATGTTACAAAAATGAAAGTGCAAATCCATAGTAAAAATGCCTTCATTCCCTAAGTGCACTCCCTCTCTTCCCAATCCAGACAATATTTTGCACATGTAAACAAACCTGAGAGGTCCTGAAGGATCTCTTGGGCATTAGCTTAGGATAGTTGAGGAACTGAGGTGCAACACTCAACTTCCCTAAGATTATCCAGAAAGCCAGTGGAAGAGCCAAGGCTAGAGTCCAGATCTCAGCTGAAGATCCTCCTTCAGTTGCACAGTCCCTATTTGTTTCTTGATTCCTTGTCAAAGGTTCCTAAAAACAGAAGGTGAAAAAACTTTTCTTCATGGGTCATGGGGATAGACCAAGAAGTCTTTAGGTTTGAACCACACAGGAGGCTTTAGGTTAGGCAAATGCTTTCTAAAATAGAGGATTTGAGTATTGGGGGTTAGACACCCCATCACTAGAGGACTGAAAAACAGATTGTGTAGGAAAAGTCAATGAACTGCCATTGTCAGGAAACATTGCATATGTACAACCCACCACATGTCCCAAATACCTACTGGCAGGCCTGGAGGGAAATACAGCAGCCCTGCTTTTCATTGTCCGATCAGGAAATGCAGCAGGCAGTGTTAGATGAGGACTGAGGAGACCAGCTGAGTTAGTCTGCAGTGATGGATGAGCCAGAGAAACGTGGGGAAAATGGGAGCAAAGGCTAAGAAACCTTAGCCACAGTGACAAGAAGCCAGCAAGACCAGCACAACCCTGTTCATTTCCATCTCAGGGTGTTGCTCAGACTCCATGAATCTACATAGCTACAGATTTGTCTGCCTGTCAGGGGAGAGGGAAGGGAGAGGTACTTTATTTCGTCCCAGTGCTTTTGATGAGCAGCAGTATTGCCCTTCATACTCCTCCAGTCTCAATAAACCTGGCTAATTAGCATCCTGACCACTCAATTAATTAGGCAGTACACTTAATTATGACAAACTACATTATTCGCTATAGCCCAGAGTCCAATGGACATTAGCGTCAGGTTATGTTCAGTAACAATTTGATTTGAGAGGGAGTTTATTGACCAGAAAAGACATATGATGAGATTAAAATAATCAGTAGAACTAGCTCAGTGCTATTGGCTTGTCGTAGCTGTGGGCTTGGGTTATAAAGACATCGAGGATGGCCAAATTAGTCGCTTCATTCTCATTAAAAGCCACTGCATAAATGGAAAGATATTGGCAGAGTGGGAAGGGAGAAGCAGC
This sequence comes from Falco rusticolus, assembly GCF_015220075.1. Lineage (NCBI taxonomy): Eukaryota > Metazoa > Chordata > Aves > Falconiformes > Falconidae > Falco > Falco rusticolus. Next base: position 12,106,963 of record NC_051189.1, read on the forward strand.
CAAGCTACAAGAGGGTCTCAAATAAGATGCAGGATGGTGGGTTTGGTTTGGCTTTTTCTTTCTCTTGGTCATGACCCTGCTCTTTGTCAAAGATAAAGGAGAAGCCCAGAGATGCTGATGCTCCCAGAGAGCAGTGGAACAAGGCTTGCCCACACGCAAACATCTCTTGGGGAGGCATCTGCCACTTCGCCCACCAAATATCTGGCAGTCTTTCTGAATAGGTGGCATTGACCTACCAGCATCCCTGTGCAGGGTCATGAATGTTCTTAAAGGGCTGACCTAACTAAACCGGGGTACATCTACACAGCTGTACTGGAGCAAGCCAGGCTAACCTCTGCTGCCCATCCACCTTGCTCACCTTCTAGCAGGAGTGCCTAGCACTGCTGATCATCACAACATGCACAGGAGTGCACAGACCAGCAAGGGGGTAGGGCCCAGCTCCCAGTTCATCCCATCTGTCTTGACAGCATCCCATGCAAGAAGATGGAAGGTGACATGCAGGAGATTTTTGTTGCAAGGGTAGATGGGATTGATGGACAGTCAGAACTGAGGAATTCAGGTCAACGTGAGCACAGTCTTGGGGGTTCAGTATTGCTGCTATACCACTTACACACAAGTCAACAGGGCTGGAAGAGATCCATCCATGGGTACTAAGGGAACTGGCAGAAGTGCTCACCAAGCCAATTTATATTATGTGTCAGTAGTCCGGGCTAACCAGGGAGGTCCCAGTTGACTGGAAGTTAGCAAATGTGACAACCACCTACAAGAAGGGCCAGAAGGAGAATGCAGGGAACTACAGGTCTGTCAGCCTGACCTCAGTGCCAGGAAAAGTTATTGAGCAGATAACCTCGAGTGCCTTCACATAGCATGTAAAGGACAACCAGGTGATCAGGCCCAACTAGCATGGGTTTATGAAAGACAGGTCCTGCTTGACAAACCTCATCTCCCTCTATGACAAGGTGACCCACTTGGTAAATAATGGAAAGGCCGTGGATGTGGTCTACATGGAATACAATAAAGCCTTTGGCACCATCTCCCACAGCATTCTGCTGGAGAAACTGGCTGCTCGTGGCTCAGACGGGCGTACTCTTGCTGGGTAAAAAAGTGGCTGGACGGCTGGGCCCAGACACTTGTAGTGAACAGAGTTAAATCCAGCTGGTGGCCGGTCACAAGTGGGGTTCCCCAGGGCTCAGTATCGGGACCAGTTCTGTGTAACAACTTTATCAATGAGCTGGACAAGGGGATCGAGTGCACCCTCAGTCAGTTTGCAGGTGACACCAAGTTGGGGGTGGGAAGTGTTGATCTGCCTGAGGGCAGGAGGCTCTGCAGAGGGATCTGGACCGATGGGCCAAGGTCAACTGTATGAGGTTCAACAAGGCTCAGTGCTGGGTCCTGCACTTAGGTACCAACAACCCCATGCAACACTATGGGCTTGGGGAAGAGTGGCTGGAAAGCAGAGTGCCCAGGTGGCCAAGAAGGTCAACAGCATCCTGGCTTGTGTCAGAAATCACGTGGCCAGCAGGATCAGGGCAGTGATTGTCCCCCTGTACTTGGCACTGGTGAGGCTGAATCTCAAATCCTGGGTTCTGTTTTGGGCCCCTCACTACAAGAAAGACATTGAGGTGCTGGAGCATGTCCAGAGATGGGCAATGGAGCCAGTGAAGGGTCTAGAGCACAAGTCTTATGCGGAGTAGCTGAGGGAACTCGGGTTCTTTAGCCTGAAGAAAGGAAGGCTGAGGGGAGACCTTCACACTCTCTACAACTACCTAAAAGGAGGTTGTAGTAAGATGGGGGTCAGTCTCTTCTCCCAAGTTACAAGCAATAGGATGAAAGGAAACAGCCTCAAGTTGTGCCAGGGGAGGTTTGGATAGGATATGAGGAAAAATTTCTTCCCAGGTGGAATGGGTGGCCAAGCATTGGAAGAGGCTGCCCAGGGAAGAGGTTAAGTGACCATTCTTGAAGGTATTTAGAAGACATGTAGATGTGGCGCTTAGGGACATGGTTTAGTGGTGGGCTTGGCAGTGCTGGTTTAATGGTTGGACTTGATCTTAACAGTCATTTCCAACCTAATCAATTTTATGATTCTATAATTTTCCTTTTCTCCCCAGCTCAGTTGAGTTGCAAAGCTACTATTCTGCCTTTTTTTGCTACTGCCTATTGTTTCAAGAGTGATCGCTGGCAATTCACTCAGAGGTAGGGATGAACTCAACATTGCTGGGTTAATACCAATGCAGATGATGGACTCTGTGGATCCTGAAAGGTAGTTCCTGACCTACAAGCCTGACTTGCAAATACGACCTTACCCTTCTCAGTCATCACTGATGTTGTCCCCAGGAAGGGTCTCTGGCAGCCTCCAGATCACGTCAGTCATCTGTGGTTCCTCTTCCTCAGTTGATCAGCCAAGTATAAGTCCAGCAGACAGGCTGATGTTGATACCAAGACTTCATGCAGAATGTGGTGGCTGCAGCCATCCCCAAAGGCTGTGTGCTTCACTGCCAGCCAGGTAGTCCTGCTGGGAGTCCTTAAACTGCTTCCTAGCTTGCACCAAGACATCAAAAGTATTTTTATTAAGGTGAAGAGCTTTGAGAATTCCTGTAGATGTGGATGAAGGGTGAAAGAACTATGGGTGGCCCCTTGGAAATGGAGCATATACATTGCAGTATCAAAGCCAGGAAGTGGCTTGTTCTTTTTCTTCCACAAAATCAAGAAATGAAGGGAATAATACCCTTTCATTTCAATTCAGAGAATGTATTTGCTACCCCAGTATTAGCCCAGAGTCAGTTTTCTGATTCAGGATTCTTCTGTGGAAAGACATCAGTGAAATGGTCAAAATAGTGAGAGCTGGAACACACCTAAACTGAGTGATACGTACCTAATTAACATGTCAAGAGTTAGCCCCCAAGAAAAAAATAAGAAGGAAAAAAAAAAAAAAAAAGGCAAGAGAAAGATGGTTCCTCAGTGAGGGGAAAGGGAAGGAGGAGATTCACCAGGGAATCTGGAATCTGATCATGATCTTAGCATTTCCATCACAGCTTTGTTCTCTCAGTACCTCGTGACTGTGGCGGCCAAAACGGTGGACATATGTGGACCTCCTGCATCTCCCTCAAAGCTCTGTAGATTAAGGTTTTCACATAGATGTGCCTTCCCAGCTGAAGAAGGCACACCAAAATGCTACTTTCATGGCAGTCCAGATGGGACCATCTTGCTCCAGGAAGCAATGACCAAGTAAGGGGGTCAGCTCTGTTTTGTTCACCATTAGGGGTGTAGTCCATCCCAGGCCACACCTGAATATTTCACCACATTCCCAGGCTGTCCCTAGCCACTCTTAGTCCTTTCCCTCCTATCCACATTTCCTTCCCAGGTTCACCAGATGTTCATCATCGAGATGTCTTGGCCTGGCATGTACAAGATTGTTTCCCACAGGACAATGAATCAGCCATATCTGAGGAAAGTTTCCCAAAAGGCTGTACCTGCTGCAGTTTCCCCCAAGCTATTTCTTTCTCCCAGATTGTGTGAAAGATTAAAATATTCACTTATGTTTGATTTGATGAAGGATGGGTTGTTATTATTTTAAGATTCTTGGTGATTTTTTTTCCCCATTATTTAACATAAACATTATCTCGTCCTGTAAAAACACACATCTCCCTCACCAGGAACCTAAGAATAAGAGAAGAAAAAAAAAGTCATTTTTAAAATGCTTTCTTGTGTGAAACAGTATAGGGGGAAAATATTTGTGCTCATCCTCAAAAAGCACGTATAGGTTCTATACGAATTTTCAGTGACTTGAAATATGATTGGAAGTCTAGAGGGGCTGGCCAAGGGCAGAGTTAAGGCTCTTTGGATACTGGGAAACCCTACACCTTAACATATTGGATTTCTTTTAAGTTTAACATTAACTCTGCATGTCTAGGTTTATTGCCCTTGGCTCCAGGATAATTGTAACATCCCTGTAATTTATTTTGCCATAATTACTGATATGCACTGCCAACTCTAACTGTATTTAGGACTGATGCCACAGTCCCGTGAGAGAAGGTAGCGATCCCTTATGTTGTGAATGGCTTGGTCCCATTCGGAAAAATAAAGGGTACCCACAATTTTCTCAAAATGACTCCAAACTACGGGCAGCACCAGCTTCAGTCCTACCAGGAACAAAAAGGGGACCAAACCTTTAGAGAGAGGGAGGTCGTCTTCCTAGTAAATGGCTGTATCCTTCAGCCTTCACTGAAGGAGAATCTTTCCGTTATAAAGAGTAATGGAGAAGAGGATAAATAACCATTAATCCTAAAGGAATCCTATTCAAATACAATGCATGCCCAGTTCTGAATGGAGTTTCAGCAATACACAGGATCCAGATCTACCTTATTCTGCTATCAAGATCACTGAGGGCAAAAGAAAAAGTAATTGGCACATAATGTCAGTCTAAATTACTGCTGCGTTCCTGGGCTAATGAGCAGGTTTCCTGTTAATTCTTGTAAAACACTGCTGGTTCCCACCAAGCAAGGACTGTGATTTGGGAAGAACTGGCCATATTCTGCACAAGGGGCAGGGAAGCCAGATCTCTGTTTCTAAAGCAAATGTCAGCTGTTGCCTCTCCTGTGAGGTCTGTGTGCACGTGCTCTGCATGCGTGGGCTGCACTGCCTTTATGTTTGTCTGGCTTGTGATCTCCAACCAGTGCTGACCCCCAGGGTTCGGGACAGCCTGGCCCCAGAGCTGGCACCTCAGACACCCAGACTGTGCTTCCCACAGCAGCATCCCAGGCAGGCATGCATTTAAGACAGCATGCAGGTAGGACTGTATCCAGAGGTAGATCCACACCCTGGTGTAGCATTGCACCCAGGTGCGTGAGGACCTGTCCTGTGCTCTTCCAAAGAGAAACTCCATGCCCTTCCTTAGATGTGGCCTTCCTGAGCTGCTCTCTGATCCCATATCATTCCATTTGCTACAGTGTGGTCTCAGGCATGAGGAAAGCAGGCACTTGAGATGGGAGTTCAGCCCTCATCTGGGCTACTAAATTAGCCAAGTGTTTGACATATGCAGCCTCCAGTCTGTCTTCCACATAGTGTCCCAACCTGGATTCCCATGATGTCTCTGCTTATCACATCTCACCACGGAGAGTTGAGAGTGGCCACCTCAAGCCATCTAGGCTTGGCAAAAGCAGCATTGTGAATGCTTGTCCCAAATGTAGAGGACATTCGGCTAGGTCAGTCTGTACTCAGTACCTCCAGGAGCTGTCTGAACCATAGAGATCCTGCAACAAGTCCCAGAACCCCTTGTCACAGCACTCCATCCCCAGGAAACAGAGGTAAAATTCAACCACATCCGCCCGAGGGCACCACATTTCATTTTCCCATGCACAGTTTCCCATGGGTAAGGAAAGCTGGACCAAACAGAGAGCTGCTTTAGCTCCATGAAATGGAAGAAGATGGATTGACAGATAGAGCCAAGCACGTCAGAAAATCTGAGACCTTCATTTCTCTTAACAGCTAATTTGCAGAAATGAAGCCCACAAGAAAATCCTGAACTCAGAAGCAATCCCTCAGTGAGGATGAGACAGAAATCAGGAGATAGGAAGAGGTTTGTTCTTCTCCCCAGATCTCTGTTGCAAATGGCACAAAGGCATTAGCTGGTCTACACATAGCTATAGAGTTTATCACCTACTAATCTCGCAGAGAGCAGAGCTTGGGGAGAATTTTTCTACTGAAAATCTCTTATAGTCAAAAAATTGAGTTTTAACGATATCGAAGCATTTCTCAGATACATTTTAATTTCATTGAATTTTTGGTGCTTAAGTTTCCTTCCTAATTCCAAGAAATTAAAAATAGAATGAAATGCATTAAAAGAGACATTTTCATTTTACAGCTGGGAACAACTATATAAATTCATCTTGAAAAAAAGGCAAAACTTGTAGCCAACTTGGAGCATTCCTAATTGAAACAAAACGTTGCAGCCTGCTCACAACCAAATATCTCAATTGGCCAAAGCACATTTTTTTCCAAAGAGTCAGTCTGCTGAAGTACATAAAGAAATATTCATTTCCATTCCAATTTAATTTCAAGAATACTGATGAACCTGAATGTTTTTATATCTGCTCTGCTTTAAGAACATACCCAGACTCTCTGCCTGTCCAAATTTCCCTTCTGGGTTTCTGCTGCTCTCCCTGTAGCCCCATTTCCCACTGGATGAACACACATATTTGGGCAGGCTGGTAGCATCACTACCAAGAGCACCATGTACCAGCATCCATGTTCAGCCCTGCACAACTTCAGCCCATCCTCAGCTTCAGCTGATCAACTTCAGCCCCTCACCAATCCCTTGTACACACATGGTGCTGGCTCTGGCATGACTTCCTGGCCTGGTTTCAGGTGGGATAGAGTTAAATTTTTTTCCTAGTAGCTGGTACAGTGCTGTGTTTTGGATTTAGGACGAGAATAATGTCGATAACACACTGATGTTTTAGTTGTGGCTAAGTAGCGTTTACACTAAGCCAGGGACTTTTTCAGCTTCTTACCCCACCCCACCAGCAAGCAGGCTTGGTGCCACAAGTTGAGAGGACACACAGTCAGGACAGCTAACCCAAACTGACCAAAGGAATATTCCATACCATACAACATCATGCAGAGCACATAACTAAGGGGAAAGCTGGCCAGGGGCTGCTGCTTGGGAATTGGCTGGGCATCAGTCAGAGAGTGGTGAGCAATTACATGGTGCATCACTTGCTTTGTATATTCTGATTCTTTTATCGTTGTTGTTGTTATTATTATTATTATTATTATTATTTCCCCTTCCTTTTCTGTCCTATTAAACTGTCTTTATCTCAGCTCACAAAATTTACTTCCCCCCAATTCTCTCCACCATCCCATTATGGGGTGGGGAAGTGAGCAAGTGGCTGTGTGGTGGTTAGCTGCCTGCCAGGTTAAACCACAACTCTTCCGAAGAAACTTGGGCCAACAGCTTCGAATCTGGGATGGACTGTTTCCCAGTTCCCTTCTCCCAAGCAAGGATATATTGCTGGCTGCTCCCTACTCGCCGATAATCACATCATGGCGTGCCTTACTTTTCCCTTGAGCACAGCTCCTGTTTCTGGCACTGAGTTCAACCACAGAGAGAGCTTTCCCATGGACTTTAGGGTTGGACCACAGCAGGGGAACATGTTTATGCAGAGGTGCTCTGAACATGGAGCCTTTCAGACCCTCAGTCCCTGAGGTCCCTCTTGCTTGCAGAGAAGGACCCAGAGGGAAGGACCATCATCTGACCAAGACTGGGCTGGGTCAATGTCAAGTGCGTGATGCAGCTCACTCAGGCTCTGTCTGCTAGATGGTGTGCGTGGAAGAGTGTGGAAAGAAGGACAAGAGTCAAGGATTTCTCCCCAGACACATCTACCCGGCAATGGGTGTGTGAGCACCTGTACCCTGCAAGCCCATCCTCCTGGCCCTACCCAAGGTGTTCAACAGAAGCGCTATTGCCTGCCTGGAAACTGGAGGGACTTGGGCAGCCTCAGAGATAGGAAGGGAATGGATTTCATTTGTTTGATGTTTTTTTAATTTGTTTGGTTTGTTTGATGTTTTTACCTGGAGGCCCCATACCATGTCTCCAACTACTGCTCATCTGCAGAAGTCACTCCACCTCACCAGCTCCAGCTGTTACCCTATGCGAGCAGCAGGAAAGGCGAGAAGGCTATCATGGGTGCATTCCCAGAACACCACTTGAAGCAGCACTGCATACAGACCAGCTGTGGGCAGGGAAGGACAACATGGCAGGGAGGTAACATAAGCATCTGATCCACACTCCCACCACCCTCATGAGCACAGTCTGCAAGCTGTGGTAGCTGATCCATGGCTATTTGCCTCTTCCAGGAACTTGCTGTCTAGGACATCTCCACACTCTGCACCCAAAGGTGTTAACAGCTGAGCTTATCGGTATAGTAACACCCTGGCTGACACAGAAACCATCACAGAGGTGCCACTGTCTGCTGCTTCTGGGGATGATTCAGCTTACAAAGTGCAGCTTGGACCAGACCTCAGCTCCTTCCACAACACCACAACACCTTTGCTTGGTTGCCCAAGGGACCACAAGTCCCCAGAGCAATCAGAGATACCATGCACAGAAAGCTAACATTGAGCAATAGTCCTTGCTATCAGTCAGAGGGCTGCAAGACACTTTGGAGGTTTGCTTTTGCTCCCTGCAGAGTGCATCCGTGCCAGCAAGCCACTGGATAAAGTGAGGAGAAGCAAATGGTGCAAAAGTCTGTGCATGGGCCCATCCCAGGTCTAGCAAGACTACTTGCCACTTTTTAAAGGAAGACACCGAGACAGAACTGTGTGGAGTGAATCAGGAATAGCAGTAACTGATGGAGCCCACACCACACTGCTGTACTCAGGAAGATGAGCAGCTGGGACAGGGAATCCATTTCTCCTGTGACTTTGCAAGGCTCAGAGCATGAAGGAGCCTCCCTTCTAGGGGTTGCTATCACACACATCATTAAATGCAGCAATCCCCTTGTCTGGAATTCCTGGAGAGCAGCTCCTGTGAAGGGCACAGACCATGGTCCCTCTAGAAATAAGATACGTAATGCAAAGAGTGCAAAATGGTGCCTGCAGGAGTAGCAACCTTCACCATCTGCTTCATCCAAGTGGAGAGCCTGCTGGTAGGCAATGGGAAAAAGCATCCAACAAGCAAGGTAGAAATTCATGCTAGAGTTTGAAAATGAGGAACGTGAGTTTGCAAAGGAGACAATATGACAGAGAAAGCAAATTTGGGAACTAGTAGGAAAGGGAAGAAAAGGGAAAGGGAAGAAAGGGGAAAGGGATGTATCATCTTACAGAACAAGAGGCACTGAAGCACATTCTTCAGAGGTCTGTGGGCTGCAGAGGCACAAGAAGCAATAACTTGCTCTACTGACCATTTGGAAGGGGAGAGAGGCCTGTGAGACAGTCCTCTCTGTCTCACTCCTCTCCCTCCTCCCTCTCAGACAATGAAGTGAATTAAGTTTGTAGAGTTACGTAGGAGGCATCGGGAGTCAGATACAATTACTCACCCGCTGCATCATAATTACTGCAAATGGTCCATTAAAGGAAAATTATCATCAATATGATATTATCAGACAGAGGGTAAATGAATAAAGGAAAGTGCTTATTCTTCCATTGTCCTGTTAATAGAGACGTCTTTGAAATTGATAATGTCAAGGATGCCACCTCACTGAGGACTGTGGGCCAGCGGGATGCAGATGGGAACTGTGGGTGATGACACACAAACAAGACCCACCTTTTGGGATGGCAGTGCAAATACAGATGTGCACCTTCATCTGATTGTCCAAGCAGTGGATGGGGAGAACAGACTGGGACTCTCGGGCATCAAGTGTCATCTCTGTTCAGGACACCCTCACATCGCCATCCCCTCTGCCCAAGGAATCCAGCGCCACAGTCTGCAGAAGGTTCTTTAAACTCAGTGCCAACAAACTTTACGGGAGCTGAATCCAACCTAACTCCCAAAACAGGCTGAATCCCATCCTTTAAGTGACTAGGAGGACACCTATGAGGTCCCTAGTTCCAGTGGAGTAACATTAATTGTTGCAACCCCTGGTCTCATTGTGATAACAATATGATAACCCATTTTAGTGCCAGCTGCAGCTCAAGAGACCCAGAGACTGGGTGCAACCCCTTGCTTTAGCACACAGCATCTTTACCTGGGTGTTTACAGTCTCCTCCCATCTTCCTCCAGAAACCTTCCTTTTCACGAAGGGAGATGGGGCACTGTGGTCTTAAGTTATCACAAGATCTACACTGCAACATGCACATCCTTGTGTGAAAGGGCAGTCTGAACCTTACTGAGACCCACTTGAAAGAGAAGAAAGTGCACTAGAACACTCTTGACCCTTTGAGACTGCGGTATACCCCATGGTCTGCCCACTGACAAGCCAGTGGGACCACCTCCAGCACAGGGAGATATTATCCACATCCCTAGAGCTGTGATCAGTCCCAGACTGGGATGTCTGTGAACAAGCAATAGATGCCATGACAAGGTAAAGTGCCATCAGCTGAAGTGGAGGTGGGGTGGGAGCAAAACCAGCCAGAGTCAGCTCCAGCTGCAGAACCAAGGAACATCCTCAGTTTAGCTGCCTAACAGACTCCCAGTGAGAAGCAGTAGAAACATCCACCACTTACATGCTGCTGAGGTGACCTGCTATAACAGGGCTGTCTTTTCCTTCCTCCAGCACATCAGTGTCTAGACACCAGTGTGACAAGGACCCTTGTAAGGCCATGGTGAGGTAGACGGGCTCTGCTCAAGGCAACCGGCCCCACTCTCTGGTTCTTCAGGCTCTGCCAAGAGTCCCCTGTCCCGAGAGAGTCCAGGAGAGGTAGCCTTCACAGAAGAGTGAGCATCTGGCCAGAGCAGGAATACGCCTGTGGGGCCAGGTTTGGTAAAGCGGCACAGAGCTGCATCGGTCTCAAGGGTAGAAAATAGTCAGTGAAGGGAGTAAAGCGGATCTGCTGCTATTCATTTCACAGCTGTAGTGGGATTAGTGGAACGAGGGCGATGGGGTAAGCTGCCCCTTTTATCTCATTCAAACATGTTGCTAATTCAGCAGAGCACCGCAGCCAGGAGCAGCTCCCAGCCTAATCCACTGTATCATTCTCACCCAGCGTGAAGAAACGAGAATTTTAATCCACTCCCCCCCCTCCCCCCCCCCCCCCCCCAGCCCCATCAGCTGCTCCAGCGGGGTCTGCCTGGCCTAACCAGGCATGGAGACCCACTCCATTCCTGGCACCGTTTTCCCGGGCCCCATTGACCAGCTCTCTGGGAGCTGGGAGAGGTGGATTCCCAGCTGCAGCTCCCATCCTCTGCTCCATTGGCTGAACTGGGCTGTTGGTGATCCCACAAAACACCAGGCTCCTGGATGGCCATGGGAACAAACCACCAAGAGCATCAAGGGTAAGTGCATCTTGAGGTGTTTCATTGGCTGCTTTGGCATGTGAGGCAGGTTGTTCTAAGGATCTTCTTCCAAGTTGAGAAAGAGCAGTGGAGAGGTGGTGTTTCTGCAGCAAACAGCAAAGCACCATGCAAGGTGCCACAGGGGCAGACATTGGCCCAGACAGACCTCCAAACCTAGGAACCTAGAAACAGGACAAACCAGCCGGTGACAGAAGATGTAGCATCCAGGTCTCATCACTCTGTGGTTCTCCTTTGAAGGATAGCTGTAATTCTGCAGGTGGGTCAGAGCTCCCCTTCCAGGTGACATTTACTTCTCAGAGCACATGCAACAAATTGTGAGATGTCTTTCTTCCCCTGGAAACACAGTCCCTAAACCAGTTTCTACCACAAGAAACGCTACTTGAGATTCCTCCTGTCTGAAAGCCAGACCTTCAAGACTCCCAAACTTTTCAGCCATGCCTTTGTTTACAAGAAAATGCTGATCCACACCCCATCCCATGTTTTCACCTCTGAATCTCAAAGCACTGTAAGAACTGAGGCATCATGGCCTGATGTGACAGATCACAAAAATGAGGTGGAAAAAGAGGCTCTGACTTGCCATAGGTCATACAACTGGCAGACTCTGAAACCTGAGAAGTGCAGAGTCTGAGCAGAAAGAAGAACCTAGTTGTTTTGGCTCTGAACCTTCAAAACCATGCCCAAGCATAAATGTTAACAGGCACAATTTCCAAAACCTGTTGAAGACCTTACAGAAGAAATATTTGTCTCTATAGCCTTGTCCCCTCCACTGATAGCGCATGCCAGCCAACATGCATCCAGACATGCCTGCATACACATGTAGACCAACAGTACTTTCCCCAGGTCTCGTGTTTCTGCTTGTAATGCCTCCAAATCCAGTCTTAAGCACAGCTCAGTAAAACTCATCTGGGCTTGTGTACAACAGGTTAGAGACAAGAGGGTACCATCACACCGCTGACTGCCTATTTGCACCAATCAGCATATGCAACTAAGGCAGTGACAGCAGTGCCTCCAAATGCATCAACATTTATGAACCTTGAAGTCACCTCCAACCTACTCGATTTCTGTAGGGGACCTTTTGATATCATTAAAGTCTAAATTGTGCTGCTTCTTTCTTGGAGAGAACTAGGATGTTCCCCCAGGTTCCCTTGCATCACACCAAGTTAACCCCTGCTAGGTCTTTCCTTACAGTGTAGAAGTTCTCCAGAGCTGCCCCGGATTGAGCCAAGTATGGAGCTGTTAGTCCTGGGATTAGGGGCAACCTGAAGCTCAATACAATGCTAAACCAATATATGTTGTACAGATCAACCCACCAAACCCTTGTAAGCACAGCAAACCCCAATGGCTCAGCAAGAGATCATACCACTGATTGAAGAAAGGAGAAGAAACAAAGAAATGCACAACAAAATGTGATAAGTTTCCTGAAACTTCTGTAGCAGTAGTACTGTAGAGAGCACCATACCTTCACCTTGGAGACTGTATCTAAGAGGTTTGAGGTGGGGAGGACTCCTTAACAAAACTGGTGCAAGCATCTGTCCTCCAGCAACATATTTGTTAACTTTCTCCTCTAGAAGAAACAGCAGAAGTGCTTTCTGGTGGAATCAAAAAAACATAGACAAGTGGCAAAAATCATCATCATCTCAAATCTGGAACCCAGCTCAGGAAATATCAGCCCGTTTGGTCAAAGTCTGGGTTCATGAAAACAGGGTTTCCCCAGTGACCTAAAGCAGTTGTTGTCCCCCCATGTGATGGGAGACAGGAAAGATACATAACAAGTTGCTACGCAAGAAAACAGAAGTCCCCATCCCGAGATCAGGCATGTCTGACTGTGCAAGGCGAATGCCCTCCTTGCTCAGAGGAACTGCTGTGGCTGAAACAACAAATCCAGACACTGAGCCTTGGCTTTCTGTTTCTCCCTATTCCTCATAGTGCCTGCATGCCCTTGGATGTGATGGGAGATCTCTACTGAAATAGCACAAGCAGCTCCCACTCCCCATGAGGGCTCAACCCTTCCTCATGCAGAAGGGAAATGCACAGCCCATGGCAGAGCAAAGCAAGGATAAGAAGCCAACGCTTCTGCCCCAGACCAGACCCTGCTGCACTGCAGCGACACACAGTCAGCATCTGGAAAATGCACAAAGACAGATAGATGGGCTGCAGAGGACAAGCGGGCTGGATGGTCCCTTGCACAGCACCAGGGTGGAATCCCTGCATCCCTTGGGGACTTGACCCAAAGACACAATGCTCCCATGGGGCAGTGACACAGGGACACCCCTCCTGACTCACCATGGGACACCCCCCTCCTTCCCCGCACCTTTGGCATTCATTGAAACTAAAAAACCCAGACTCACCCTTCCTGACCCCAGCTCCCCGCCCCCACCCAGTCCGAGGCTCCTCCTCAAACATCTCTCTCCCCGCAAATCCCCTGAACCTCTTCCAATTGCACACCAATAAAAAGTGCATTATTAACACCCCTCTGTCTCCGCTCCCTCGCGCTCTCCGATGGGCAATGAAACCTCCCTGAATTACGCTGCTCGGCATGCTTACAATTTAATTACATAAAGTTAATCAAGAGCTTCTGGAGCTGAGTGGCTGTTAAAGGGTTGTAGGGGAGGGGTGGGAGGAAAGAATAGGACAAAGACCCCCAGAGCTGATGTGCATGTGCGCGTGCACACACATAGAGGCACTTTCTGAAAAATCATTAGCACCAATCTATTTTCTGTCCCTCCTCCCCTTCCCCCTTCCCCCTGCCCACCTTGCTGAGATTTCTGGGGAGTAGCCCCATAGCAAAGTCCCACAGGGAACTAGGAGGGCCAGGGAGGGAGGTAGAGGAGGTCTGGAAAAGGGGGATAAGGCAGGCAGCAGCAGCCTTCCATACTCCCCACCACTTTCACCCTCATGTCATTGAGGGATGGCACGCGCCTTGGTTTTAATTAGATGGAGGTAATTGCCTCGGTGCAGAATAACATTGTTTGTGCTGGCAGGAAGTGAGAGGGTCTTCAGGCTTGGCTGCCCCTAGGAGCTGGGGGAGGGAGAGTTTCAGTGGGTGCTGCTCTGGGGGTGGAGGGCCTGGACTGAGAGATGAGAATAATTCATTGCTCCAAGAAGACAAGGGCAGCTGGGGTGGCTTAACCCTTGCACCCTCACACCGCAAATGACCCTGCTTGTGTCCAAAAGCAGAAAGGGAGAAGGTCCAGCCTTGTGGCATGGGCAAGTCTGGCATCCACCCAGGGTCCCCTTGGGCTCTGCTGTGACTCCCCATTGCGTGTCCTTTGGGGAAGGCTCAGTGTAACCAGGGGAGAAAAACAGGAGGAGGAGAGTTTGTCCAGTAGCAGAATTCAAAGCGATATTCCCCCAAAGTGTCAGCCAAGGGAAGTGGGAGGATTGCCTCATGTTCCTGCATATTGCAGCGCACAGCCTGGGTATTGCAACATGCAGCCGGGTCCCCCAGGGCAGCGCAGAACATTGCTGTGGAGCCCAGTGAGTTCACACACCATGCCAAAATAGCCTGCAACATAGGAAGAAACAGTACCTTTGGAGCTCCGACCTCAACCCTGCTCCCTGACCTCCTAGTCCCAGCAGGCAATCCCTTCCTGATCCCTGGAGACACACAGGTTGATCCCTGGAGCATGAGATTTGCTTGCCTCCACCAGCAGATCAGTATGGTGGCATCACTCATAGCACCTGCTAGAGAAACCACCATGGCTTCCACCAGCCCCTAAACATGTCCACAAGCCATGTGGGTCCACAGCAGCCAGCCCAGGTGGAAACAGTGTTAAACCCTGTGCTGAGCATTAGGGATGTTTGACTGAAGGTTTGTGCTGTGGTCCTGGTTAGTATGTAAAACCAGGTGACGGTGACTGAACCCCAACATGTTCCTGGGTACGTTTTCTCCACAAAGACTTTCATGGCAGCAGATTGAAGCTGACTCAGGAGCTTCACTTTGCCCTGAGCACACCAGGGCACAAGGTCTCTTTGAAACAAGTGTTTTGAAAACTCCCACAAAAGCTGTAGGTAGTCGAACATCTCCTACGTGGCCCCAGCAGCTGGGATAAATATTTATGAGGGATGTCAGTGTTGTGTTTCAGGACACATGCCAAACACTAACCACTTGAGGTTAGCAAGAAACTGCCCCCATTGGCATATTATTGGATAAGTGTCCATTACAGGGGCTGACTCCTTCCTCTGAAGCATATGAGAGGGGATGCTCTCAGAGACAGGATATTGGATGAGATAGTGGCATCCCCGCATTCCTTGATGATTGCTCATAAAATTAGCCATCCCTTAAAAACAGTCCTCCCTTGTCAATATTAAACTGCAGGCTGCCAGAGGGGGAGAGGCCATGCCCAGCTTCCTGCTGCTTCAAATGGCCACTGAGTAGGTTGCCTGTGTGTTTGCACAGCCCTGTCCCAGCCCTGGCTTTCCAGCCTGGTAAGGATCTCCACCACCAGCCACAAAGCCACCCATGGTGTTGTGAGTGCAGCTCATGGAAGATGCTGGAGTGCCATCCAACATGTAGCAACCCCCCTCGGTCATCTTCCCCCCTCTACAAAATTTTATGTTTCTGGGTCCTGTGAGCCTGGTGGGTACCACACACATCACATATCATGTAGACCATTGCACCAGGTGCCCCAGTGGAACAAAGCAGTTACGTGCTCAGCAATTTAAAGGACATTTGGGAACAACTCCCATGTAGTTGTGTTGCTATGAGGGTTCCTGGCATGGTTTTAGCCCAGGTCAAAGGCTGCAATGCCTGGGGTGGGTGTGCAGCCAGGGTGGTACCCATGGGCAGTGTGGATGAGACACCCCAGCTGGGGATGGTGAGGGACTATATAGCTGGACCATGCAAGCTGTTCAATGCCGCTGTGGCTCAGGGCCATGTCCCCAGGTGAGGGGTGAGCTGTGTGGACAGGATGTCCTGGAACAGTAGTATTCACAGTGCTTCTCCCACTCCAGACCTTGTTTTGTACCTTGCAATGTGGACACAGTCTGGGTCTCCTTACCTGAAACACAGGGCAACCAGCACCCATCTGGTTTGGGGCCAGGAGATAGGTGTCCATCAGCTGAGCACCAGCAAGGAGGAGGAGAAGAGAAAGCATTAAAGTTTTGTCAGTCTTGCTGAATGGTCATGTAAGGACCAAACTCTCACAGGCAGCTATGGGATGGAGTATGGTCTTTGCCAGCACAAAGGCTGTGATACTTGCAGGGACGAGAACATAGCCCGCTACCCACAGCAGGGAAACTGGGACACAACAAGGCAATTTAGCCAAAGCAAGGAAGAGCAGCCCCTCTGTGAGACTGATCCTTTATGAAATGGCTGACTGTGCTCTTGTGTGTGAAGCCAGGTTCAGGAGAAGGACAGGGGGAGTCAGGACCAAATCAGCAAAAAACAAAGGACACAAAAAGGAGGCAAAACAGCCACTGTGCTTAGGAGAAGGACGAGGCTCAGAAAGGCATGATCGGAGGTGGAAGGGGGCCTTAGAGAGACACGTGGAGGAACAGACCCAGCTCAACCTGTCCAACCACAGCAGAAGGAGAAGAAGTGGGGAGGGAGCATTTCACTGGCAAAACATCCACTAGGATTGAATCCAGGGCTGGCAAGGCTGACACCAAACCACCACAACTCTTATAGTAGCACCTGCAACAGCCTTGGAGATGCAAAAGTGGCAGCCTTGGTCAGAGCAGGTGCATGGTTCAGCTGTCCTACCAGGGTCTTATGAGAGGAAAAGGGGCAAGAAAGCATGTTCTTAGCTATGCCCTGTGCATGCTGATGAAGCTTAGCCTCTACCCTGAGAAATCTGCATGAAAAATACTCCAAAGCCACTGCATGGTGGTGGTGGAAGGAGACAGGCAGTGAATGGGCCTCTGGACCTGAAGAGCTGTGCTGTTCTGTATTATTTTTTCTGTTTGATAATATCTTGGCCCCAGTGATACCTCCTATGGATTTAAGTGTCTTTCTTTTGTAAATAGAAGTGGGTCATATATATGTATCTAAATATACATGCATAAAATTCATTTGCAACAATAATAGAAGTGATGACCCGGCACTTTCCCTCTCCGCCTGTCAAATGTTCCTCTGCAGCACTGAAAGGATGGATTAGAAATGGTTTGATGTATGGATGGGTGAACGGATAAACTAACCAGAAATGGATGGAGGTGAGATGGATGTGTTCCCCATGCATCCTGACTATTGTCAGTGCATTTCAATTCTCAATTGCAAAGATGTAAAACACTTAGTCTGCCTAAAGCTTTTCTGCTTTGAAAGGTAAGCTACATATGTAGTTGTTCAGCAGGTCTAAGCCACTTTAAACTACGCTCACCCATTTTCATTGCTTTATTACATGAACCAAATCTTACTCCTCCACGTTCCCATCTGATGCTGATGGCCTTTGGGGAGCAACAGGATTGGTGCAGACAAAGTCTGAGAACTGATCTCTCTTGCAGTGGAGAACAATTTCCCTTTAAAAAGGATGCTGCTATGAAATGCTTCTCTTACAGACCCTAACTCTAACTGTAACCCTACAGTGTCCCACCCAAAGAGACTAAATGCCCATGGAGAAGATCTCTGCTTCTCCAATTCCTCCACTCCTACTGCAGTGACACACTCACAGCCACCATCACAGGAAACCGGTAGGAGAGATGAGTACTGGGTGGAGGAACGTACCCAGGGATGGGTGGCAGACACAAAATCCACTGCTTGTCCATTCCTTGGATTCCCATGCTAACTTTGTGATGCTGTGTCTTACCAGGCCAAGCATCAATTTGGATTTCCCAAGCTAAGCTGGACCAGGCTATAGAAGGCTGAGGCTGAACTCTCTCAGTATGGCCTGGACGGACATCCATGATCATGGTGTGGAGGGTGACATGAGCTCTTGGTCTCCATGCAGAACAGATATCTCTGAGCACTTAGAAATCCCCAGCACTGATCTCCTGAGCACAGCTCCATCACAACAGCTACAGAAGGGCCAGAGGCAGAGATGGGAAAAGGAGAGGGAGGCAAAAGGCTCAGATGACAAGGCTCTTGGTCCACTTAGGCAAACATCACATATCCATAATAAGCCACAGACCAGCCACACTGCACTACAGAAAGCATCATGCAAGAACAAAAGGATAGCTGTCACAAGATGTGCCCACCCAGCCACCTCCATCACATCCCCACATTTTTATCTTCAAACCATCAGTTGCCCAAAGTAAATTTTATTTCATCCCAGGATAATTATTAGCCAGTTTAGAGCATTCCCAGAGTTTTCTTGTTAACACTTACCCAGTACCTTGTCCCAACATGCTTGATAGGTGCTGCATCTATCTGTGTGTCCCTGGCAATCTCAGCTGAGGGGACTCTATAGCTCTTCCAGCAGCCCACAACAGAGCCAAACAGGCAGTAACCATAAAAGAACCTGCCAAGGAGAGATTATGGAGCAGAATGGTGTTAAAGCTATATGCATCTATATCATGCTTTCCTTTCCTTACCCATCAGCTTGGAATTAAGCCATCAACCCCGGGTATCTTTGCAGCTGAGGTTTGTACTGTGTAAAACAGGGATGTAACTGCAGGCTAGGGAAAGATGGGCAGAGGGAAGGGCTATGCCGCAGTAGGGATGCTCTCCCCTACCCCCAGAGAGGCCATGCATGAATCCTGCCATGGCTCCCAAAGCTCTGCCAAGCATCTGGCACAGATCTCTGGCCCCTCCATTTGCCTGCAGCAGTAATATAGTAAGTGCTCTTTCATGTCGTGTTGCTTTGTCTTTCCAGGATCCGAGGGGTACTCTGACACACAGCATTTATCTCAAGCGGCTATTGATCCCCAGCTCTATAAAAATGATTACACTTGACCCAAGGCTGCACTCACTTCAGTGTCTGAGCTGGAGAGCAGGAAGAGGCTGCCCAGCTGGGCACGAGCAGCAGAGAGAGGGAGAGACCGCAGGGGAGGAGACGAGGTGCTGGGAGGTTTAATCAAAGATGAGCAGATAAAAGTTGCAGGGCTTTTTCCTCTGGGCAGGATGTAGGTGGGAAAATGCTCACCTGATGGAGCCACACAGTTGCTGCAGGACTGTGGAGGTTTGAGCTGAGGGTTTAAAGGCAGTTTTGGCTGAAAGCAGCACTTTTGAGGCAGTTCAGCCAAACTTTCAGCAGTCAGGGAGCATATGAATTCAGGATGCTTTTGTGCATGTGGGAGGATCGAGACAAGGCTGGTGGTGGCCCTGGAAAAGATTGCTTTCCACCAGCACTAAATCACTGCAGACCTGGGCAGAATGGGAGAGATGAAACTGAAATAACCATGGAAATCAATAAATGGCAAGGCCCAAAAAGCATCTGGACACCCCAGACCAAGGGTCCTTCCTTGGGAGGACTCTTTGGGATCAGGAATACTTGAGTCCATTGGGACAATGTGGAAGGAGCAGAGGAGCTGGGAGAAGAGAGCAAGAAAGCACAGAAACAAGCAGGGCATATACCCACTGTGGAGTCCCTCAGCACATTGCGAGCAGCGCTGCCCCTGGCATGGGTATGAGTTTACTTGGACTCAGCATTGGGGTGTTCATCAGAGCCACAAGCCTTGAGGTCCCTCTGCAATCACAGTTTGCAGAGACAGTGGTGTTTGGGGAGGCTTTGGTCAGACAGATACATCCCAGTGTATCAGATCCCTGCTGGAAGCAAGCTTTACTTGCTCTAGCAGGACAGTTGCTGTGACAACAGACCCTCCTCCATCTGCCCAGCCTACTGGAGCACAGATGTGCCCATGAGTTGGTACCCAGACTGGTGTGTCACAAGGCTTACCAGTCTCTCTCCTGCTGCTACTCCAAGCTCAGCCCCAGGCTGATGTTTCTGCCTTGCTCCTAGTCCCCATCAGTCCCTTCGGCATGACTGTCCATTGTGTAGCATGAACAGTCTGTACATCAAACATCAGAGCCCAGATGAAGAGACATCTGGAGGAATATGGAAGTGGACTTTCTCTTAGTGACCACAAGCTGTAAAGCTGTCCTTGTTAATGCAGTCCTTTATCCTAAACTAGTGCAAGGTCTTGATGAAGGGCTTCGAGCCAGGAACCTACACCAGAAGCCAATAACCAGGCAAACAAGCCATGGACCACCTTATGAACTCACCACTGGCTTTAAATTTGTTGATGGAGATCAGTGGAGAGGGTCACGATACAGCACAAGGCCATGCAATCTGCCCAAGAGCACAGGTGTCTCTGTGCTTCAGGAAGTACTGCTGGAAAAAGTGAGCACCTTGGCTTGCAAAGCATGGAAGATGCCCGGGGAACTGGGACTTTGAAAAAACCTCCAACACCATTGCTGGAGGGCAGCATGGATGAGGCTGTTCCCAGTAAGTGGTTTGGAGCTGTCCCAAGAGGCCACATGGATGGAGCCATTGGGATGTTGGATGCAAGGCAGAGTTCAGCAGTACTGAAATGAGTTGCATCGTGCACTTGTCTCCAGGGGCAGAGAACAGCTGCTGGGAGCTGGAAGTAGAAAAGCAACAGTGGGGCTAGATATCTCTCAGCCAGGCAAAAATGAAGGGTGAGAGAAGACAAAGGGACCTGGAAGCCACAGCTGTACCTGTGGATGAGGTGCAAAGACAGTGAGTCCCTAAAATGTCTTCATGCCTGCTCCAAGCCAGCCCTCAGACAAATATGAGCAGAGAAGTGACCTCTGTGCAGCATGATGTTCATTGTGAGCTGTACTAGTATTAGCTCAAACACCTGTCACAAGCAACTTAAAAGTGTTCCCATACAGAGCTGGACTTGGGCTGCACCTTACCAAGCAGTGACTCTGGGGCTATCAAGCCCACTAGACCTGGTCCAACACAAGCCCGGTGCCACTGGCACCATCACAGGCTGCCCGTTTGATGGGATACGGGAAGGGACACTGCAAGGCTTTTGTCTCCCTCAGCCTGCTGCTTCTGCCTAGTTACTATCCTGGAGCATGAAAAAAACCCACCTTCAAACAGAAATTAATCCTTTTGCAAACTGCCCTGAATTAGGACCTAAAGAAAGAGACTAGCTCAGAAGTATGGCACTTGCCTGGAGCTCCCAAGCAGAGAGGGAAACAGAGGGATATCACCAAAGCTGATGTTCTGCAGAGCTGGCTATGCACACTTATTGGTGCGCTGAGTTGGGGAGGGCTTTGCTTCCAGCATAGGAGGGTTATCAGGGGATTTGCTGCTGTTGCAAAACTTCTGCATGGATTGGGAGGGGGAGGGAGAGGTTTTCCAGCCGTCAGCAGAGCACGATTTAGCATCTGCAGAGTTGAAAATGACCCTTGTGATTACACTTACTTTAGGGGACCTGGATTTTAGATTTCCCCATGTGCTGGATAGAGATGCTTGCTCTTGCTGCTTGGGGGAGGGTTATGTGGGAACACAAAGGACTGGTGAGGGGACAGGCCATTACTGCAGAAGTCATTACTCCAGAGGGAAAAGGCTGCACTGCTCACAGTTGTAATTAACAGTCTCTTCAGGCCTGTGAATTGAGGTCTGAGGATGGGATGATGGGGGCACTGATCTCTCTCCCTTGACTGTAGAAGGAGCCACAAGTGATTAATCTGATGCTCAGTTTAACCCTGATGAAACCCTTGAACGTGAGATCTGGACAACCCATGCATCCCTAAGACATTTCTTTAACCAGGCAGAAGGAGGGCCAAGGTGCCAAGAGGTATCACCAAGCACATTGCTGTAATTTCACTGTAGCACAGACCTGTGCACAGACAGGGTCCTGCTCATGGCTGGCCCAAAGAGGTCTTCTTGGGCTGATAATTGCAAACACAACCCCAAAAGGAGAGCAGAGACAGACCCCGGGTTATGTGTAACTAAGAAAGCAACTTTTCTCCAAAAAGGTGCAAAAAGGGGTTCATCTGCTGGAATAAGGCAAAGTCCTATTGCTTTTGGGTTAAAGTCTAAGAAAAGCCGTAAAGACATCTCATGGGGACAAGGGGTGACCCCAAAACGGTCATGTTACATCCTTCCTAGTAATATGTGTGTGGAGTTCCTGGAGAGAAACATAAGATGGAAAGAGCTTTTCCTTAAAGAACAATTTAGCTAAAACCAGGGCAGTTTAGGGGTTGGACTAGATGACCTTTAAAGGTCCCTTCCAACCCAAACTATGGTTCTATGAAAACCTTCGACTTATCTCATGGAGGAGGGACCTCTTCTGGAACATAGAAAAAAGATTGCAAGGGGGAAAATTGAAGTATGGGATGAGGTTAAAAATATTCTTAGTGACAAGAAAATCTTTGCACAGAAACATCAGCATCTCAGCTGGACCATGTTGAATGTTCATTGTGAGCTGTACTAGTATTAGCTCAAACAAACCTGAATGATAAGTCAGGGATGCTGGGGAGAAGAAAAGAGTGAGGGGAAATTTCTGGTTCTATTCCAGTACAGAGATAGCTTTAGGGCAACCCAGCTTTTCCGAGTTGGTTTAAACATTGCTAAAGTTAGGGTGAAATGTCTGCTTTTTAAAACAAAGCCACTAAGGTCCATACTCGAGGCTGCCCAGGAAAGTGGTTGAGTCACCACCCCTGGATGTGGTGCTTAGGGACATGGTTTAGTGGTAGACTTGACAGTGCTGGGTTGAACTCGGTCTTAAAGGTCTTTTCCCACCTAAATGGTTCTGTGATTCTATGATTAGAACATGGTTTGAATTGGCATTGTGTCTGTCCTGGCCACAAGAAAACTGAAAAAGCAAGTGACCTGAGTGAATGCTGCAAGGATGTGCCAGACACAAGCCTGGGTACTGTGGCTCGGAAATGTTCTGGGAACAATTTTCTTGCTCCTTAACATATGTAAATTGTACCCCAAAACAGCCAGGCATGTACACGGGCAGGACATGGGGCAGCACCTGTACTGCTCAGACTGCACAGCCCAGAGCCAAAGAGTGCATGGCCACAATCTGTGCACAGGGATGGACACACACACAGATGCTTGCACACACTGCATGTCCTGTGAGGACTTCAAAACCTACAGCTATGCAGACACCCCCAGACATCCTGCAGGAGCACCTGCACCAGGGAACCAGGATTGTTACAGAAAGCAGGGCAGGAGCACAGAAAGGACAGCATTTGTGGGAGCCTCTGGGGTCCAGCTACGAGAGCAGGGGAACCCAGGCTCAAACCCTGGCATGCAGCTGACCCAAGGGGGAAAAGCTGTTCCAGGCCATCCTCAAGAGCCCAGCTGGCCATGCATCCAAGCCATACAAAAGCTCCCCATTTCCCAGTGTTAGGGAGTGGGGGTGTACATCCTTTCTGGCCTGGTTGGCAGGTACACCTCGGCCAGGCATCACCCCCCAGAGCTGCCCTGAGGTGCAGCTGGCACATGTCGTGCCTGGTTCTCAAATATCTATCCCCCCCCACCCCCCGATCTGTCCCCCAGCACTCCCCTCCTGCAAGGCACCTGCTATGGGGCCACTTGGCTTCCTCCCCTGCAAGAGCAGCACCAGGTCCCCAGTCACTGTTAGAAGACACCCTGGCTGGCACCCAGGGCTGACACCTGATGCATCACCACCTCCTGCTGGTAAGACACTGAGCTCAGCCACGGGCTTCCCCCAGGGTTACCACCAGCCCTGCAGCAGGAGAGTTGCTGGTGCATGGAGCTATCCTGTAGGCAGCACCCCAGCCACGAGATGCACAGTGCTCACATCAGCCCCACCATTCCTGCACACTTGACCATAACGAAGTTGTGCATTCCCAGGAGGTCCTGGGTGGAGAAGGATGAAGGCTGCATGGTGCAACCAGTTTTACAGTAGGGGACTCAATGATCTTAAAGGACTTTTCCAACTTAAATGATTCAGTGATTCTATGATACGTGCTGGGGAGAGCCCTTTGCAGAACACCCAGGCAAGAAGCTATTTGGCTCAGAAAGGGCTTACGTCATGGAGAGAAGACGCCATCTCTTACCCAGGGGCCTCCCTGTTGGAAGGAGCATCTCCAAATTCCTGGAGGTACATGCTAGCCGGCACAGACTGTGCTGGGAAATGTAACAAGCCGCGAGCTGCAGGGATCCGCTTACACCACCGGGGCCAGGGACCTGGCAGTGTGATGTGCGAGGCTCCAGCAGCAGATATCTTCTCATGCAGGGGGACAAAATACATCAGAGTCCAAGCTGACACAGCCAGAGGTCTAGGTCAACAACCTAAGGTTTCACCATGGAGGGACAGGCAGGCCAGGGACTGTAGCTAGACCTCTTGGCACTGCAGGCAGGGCTGGAGCATAGCAGCAGGGTTGTGGCCTCAGGAAAATCACCCAGTCAGAGGGGATGGTCAATCTACCCATATTAAGGGTGAGATCAAGCAAGCCAGCCATCACCACATCCCCCTTCCTATCCCTCTGGATGTCTGCCTTTGCACACTGCCCGTCCCCATGCTCCCTTTCTCAAGCTGTTAGACCTCACGCCCCATATCGCTGTCGCTACATACACTGCTGGCGTGGTTGCACCATCCTGTAGCGCACCCATAACACATCAGTGTTGCATGGCTAACCCTTGGGTCTGCCCTGAGGCATCCCACAAGACTCGTCCCTTCTGCCAGACCCTTTGCACCCCAGTGCTGTTTTGCCAGCCCTGGAGCTCTGTCAGAGCCATTACCTCACTCTCGGCACTGCCCAAAATGTCCTTGGCAAACTGGTACCGGCACCAGCTCTCCTGGCCACCCCTTGCTCCACAGCCACTTCTCCTCTGTGAGCAAGCAGGGGCCCTGAGCCAGGGCCTTTAATGCATTTGGGCTGGCTGCTGGCTCAGTCACTTAATAGAGTCCAATTGTCTATTTTTCATTATCGAACAATTCTCTTTATTGGGCTTTTTGACTTGTCCAGGAAATCCAGTCAATAGGGTTCCTGAGGCAAACTCTGGTTTTGTGTCCTCTTCCTCTCACCAAAGGGACCTGCTGTCCCTCTGCATCCAACCACACCATCGGCATTGCTGGGGCCAAAGCCTTGGGAACTGGAGGGGGTCTCTGGCTGTCCAGGCACCACTGAGTGTCATGTTGGTGGGGATGTTGCTTTCCCAGGGTGGGAAGGCAATTCCAGCTTGCTTCCCCAGGGGTGATAACTACCCCCTGAGGGATCAGGGGGGCTGCCAATTCAGGGAGGGGGAAGGGCGTTGTGCAGGGATAGAGCATGCTGGTGCTGGCTGCAGCATGAGAGCTCTGCTGAAACAGTCCCAGCCAGAACTGCCAGCTCCACTCCTCTGGGTAGCACAGCCTGGTTTTCACACCAAACTCCTGCTCACCTGATTTTGGAGGTAACCTGGGGGCTTTCCAACCCAAGCACGTGGCAATGTGCGTTACCTTGTATCGCAGAAGGACTGCTATACCTCCTAGAGAGGAAACTGCACATGGCAGCATATCTACACAGCCCCAAACAGATCCAGCTATGCTGATCTGGACACTGCTGTGTGTGCACAAGGGACACATCCACACTTCCCAGTTAAACAGACCTAGGACTGTGTGGCATGAATCATCCTGTAGCTACATTGCAGCTCTCTTACCTTCCACTACAGTGTGGTTATCTCCATGCTGTGCACTGCAAATAGAGCTCAGTCCACCCCAATACCTTAACCACACTCACAAATTGCTGGAGACAGCATCCTGTGGCCTGGGCCCAGTGTAGCAGAGCAGATGATGGAGTTCCACTGCCCAGGAATGTCCTCTCATGCTGTTTAAATTGTCGCTATTGATGCAGCCGACGACAGCTGCCAAGGGGAGAGAGCAGGTGAATCCCTGCCCTCATGGCACATGGGGAAAGGCATGTTAGCAGTTCATGATCCGTGCTGGTATTCCTCTTCCCAACCAGTGCACCCCATTTTACTGGGCCCATCTTGAGCTGGACAGGCAGCAGAGTGAAGAGATAGAGGCTGAGAGAGAGGTTCTCTAAGAGGCACTGCAAAAGTTTTCAGCACAAACTGATAGCTGCATTGCATGCCCTGGGTTTTTCATTTTTCAGGCTCAGCTTCTGGAGTCGGGGGAAAATGCAGTTTCCAGCAGAGCATTGTTGGCCTCCTTCCTCACCGTGTCTGCTGATACAGCCTTCCCACCCATGTAAAGAAAGCGTGTCATCATAGCAGGGAGGCAGAGACCTAAGAGAAGGGAAGGATCATGCCCAGGTAAAGCCACCATCAGGTACCACCAGCCCTACTGGCAACTGGGGACACACTTAGCATGAAACACGCTGGGGAACCAGGTATCCTGACAGCACAGCTGGCTCTCATGGACATTTCCACCCTGTGAGGCTGCAGGGAAATCTTGCTAGGAGTGACCCCTAAAGGCTGCAAAGCTGAAGAAACCCAAAGAGAGGGATTTTCTTAAGAAAAGAAAGGAGTGCATGAGCAGAGGGAGGAGAGGGGTGAGGGCTTCCAGTTGGGGTGTGCGACCATCCATCACCATACAGGGGTAGGGCATTTGTGTGTGCGCATGTGCCTGCATCATATGCACAGGGGTGCCCCTGAGTGCGTCTGCAGGATGAGGATGAAGTTTGCTGGGATGGGGCTGGCTCAGATGTGCTTTTATAGGATACTGCTACTGTCAGAAACCCTTTCCTTACCCTGAATGGGGCATTCAGAGCCATCAATTGTGGCAAACAGGGCAGCAATGGCAAACAGGGCAGCATTCATCCAGGTGCAACTTTTAAGGCACTTTTAAGCCTTTTTGCAAGGCTGCTTCTGTGCTTGCAAGGCACGCATGCATGCTCACACCCCTCCTCAACACCGGCTTGTGCCTTCCTGATGAAATGCATGCCTTTGAAGACATGATCTCACATGCACAGTGCCATGTACATACACACACACACACAGAGCCTCCCAGGGCCAGATCCAGCACCCTGCAACCACACCACACAGCTCAGCTCAGGCTGGCATGGGATGGCCGTGGTTCCAAACCTTGCAAGTCTCAGAGAAGGGCTTGGGGCTATCATGGAAATGTGCATTCTCCAGGCAAAATGCTGATGCTCAGGGTTCATCTGGGATCTCCCTGGTGCTGTCATCACAACTGCATAGTGAAGGAGTGGGTTGCAGCCCTTGGAGACATTGCACTTCAGTCCTAGAATGGAAAAGTCAAAATGCCCCAACTGAGGGATGTTTTTAAACCTCCCCATGGCTCATTGTAATACGAGAGCCAGTAAAATTAAAATCACTCATCGCAGGATGTTGGCAGGGGGAGATTAGTGCACTTGAGCCATGACAGCTCGCAAGCCAGAGGAACATGTGCTTCCAAAACTGTGAACTGAGAAACTTATCACCTGGAGGCCATAGCCAGGAAAGTCCCGGGAATAAGTAAAGCCAAGCAGCCTGGGTAGCCATGGGGTGCTTTGCATTCCTGCTTTGGGGTGGGTTTGCCCTTCTTTTTCTCCTCTAATTATTCATCAAAACATCTTGTTCCTTTCTGGGCAGGACTGTTCATCTGCAGTTGATTTTGGCACTGCTTTGTTCTGCAAAGTCCCTATTCCCCGTCTGATTCATTTGGCTTCCTGGTGTACAGGGGATTGTTTCTGTTCCCTGATGGAAGGAACCAGATTTTTTGTGCTTCTGAGTCTACTAGAATATGGACTGCAAAAAATTCCTGCAGTGTCCTATGCTGCGCGTGGTACAGGGCACTGCAAGCAGTTTAGGAGAAATGGGGAAAGTGGACCAAAAAGAAAGAGAAAACTCAGTTGGAGAGGTCCCGGCTCTGCAGAGTGCAAAGCAGCACTTGACAGGTCCTCTGAGGAACAGGAGGCCATGGCAATAGCCATGTTTAATCCCCAAGCATAGCCAGATGCAGTTCTCACACTGCAATCCACCCAAATTCACTAGGATTAATCCTCCTGATAAGTCAAATCCCATTTAAAAGACAGCCCTTGGCCTGAGCTCAGTTCTCCCTGTGGGACCACTCTCCTAGGCTCTGCATCTGCCAGGGACCACAGCTGCAGGTGTCTGCACACCCATGGAGCCACCACAGCCATGCCACAGGGTCCCTGTGCTTCTGCAGAACCCTAGCACATGGGGAGAGCTCCCCAGTGAGATGGGGCAGCAGCCATGCAGGAGGGCAGGTCTTGTGGATGAATAGGTTTTCACTGTGAGGCGCAGATCCAGACACTGAGCTATACTGGGATTCCCATTTTCTCTCCCATGCTCCACTGACCAGTTTTGTTTTGGTTTTTCCTCAGTAGTCACAGCCCTCCTCTTGGCAGTCTGGAGGTCTTCTTCCCCTCCAAAGGTCATCCCACCTCCAAACCATCCCTGTCATGGGTCACCTCAAGGACATGTGCAAGATGCTCTGAGCACCCACCACTCACATCAATGTCCCCTGGAGCCACAGCTACCTTCAGCCCTGAGCATCTGAAAGGAAAAGGGGGCCACTACAATAAGAACCTGTCTTTGAAATAGGAAAGCTTCTACTATGCAGGAGAAGCTGGGACAAACGTCAGAACTTAGCAGACTCGTGCTAATGTGAAATATCTTCTGCTTCCCCCACCTCTCTCCACTCCTTCCTAGAAGAATTAGAGCAATGCCAAAAAAGTTAAACATTATATTGATTTTGCCTGTGGCAGCTCCATGCATCAGCTGAGTGCCCACAAAACCCTCTGGATGCTGCTTTGCAGAGATACCTTCTCCTTATCAGAGCCATTAGGCTCCTTCTTGCATCTACTTGTCAAACTCTTCTTTAAGGAGAGGCAGGAGCTCTGAGGGCGACATGGAGACGCGTTGGCATCACCACCATTCACCACATCACCGCTGTTCATCACACCATTGATTGCTCATGCAAACCTGATATTTCACACCAACACTTTCACTGGGTGGCTTGGATGAGTGGTGTCAGAAGCACCATCCGCCTTGTCAAATGCCCAAGGGCCAGGTCAGCATGATCTTGCTACCTGGGCAGGCAGTGGACAGAAACAAGGTCCCTGCTTTGGACAGGAAGATGTTCCAGGCATTTGCCTGCTCCTGGCAGTCCAGAAAAGACTGTGCACCTGAAGGACCAGCAGGACG
This sequence comes from Falco rusticolus, assembly GCF_015220075.1. Lineage (NCBI taxonomy): Eukaryota > Metazoa > Chordata > Aves > Falconiformes > Falconidae > Falco > Falco rusticolus. The sequence continues at coordinate 12,135,859 of NC_051189.1, forward strand.
GCTCAGTGGACCCTGGAGGTCTGTCTGCTCCTTTAGAGCCTCCAACTAAACTGTATGGTCCAGGAGACATGCACAGACCTCAGGGCACCCAGCTAACCGGCTAGCCTCACTGGCCTCTAGAAATGGGCAGAAATTGCAGTTTCTTCACCAAAATAGGGATGGCAACTCCCAGCTCCAGCTAAATGTGGTCAGACGGGTGCATCCAGGCAGGCTGGACACTGAGACGTGGGCACAAAGCATCACCTCTTCCGCAGCACATAGCTAAATGTTTGAGGCATCCACGAGAAGGAATCTTGCCCAAGGCATGCAGAGGGGACAGCAGCAGCCCCATCTTTCCATCCCACCCCTGCTCCTCCAGCGAGCTGCCAGCCCTGCACCTAGCTCCCCCACCATGGCCTCTTCCTCACACTTGTGGTACTTTCTTATTTGCATGGCCAACAAATAGCTACTTAGGGTTGATGCGCACCTTGTGTCAGCCAGAGGCTGGCAAGAGGGAGGCCCAGGCAATTTCAGCGTTAAACACACATGGGTTTATTGTTGGGAAGCAGAGCCAGAGTTGGTATTTTTATGGGGGTTACCAGCTTGGACATCTCTGCCATATGGCCAGGGAGCACGGGGTGAGCCTGGTTGTGCAAAGTCTCTTCCAGGTGGGATTGTCCCATTTCTTCTGGTCTTGCAGCAGGACAGCCACCCTGGCTATATGGTCCTGGCCACTGGTTTCCTCTCTGGTGGGGACAATTGGTGCCCAGAGGCTGTGAGCTTTGGAGAAGGTGGGTGGATAGCAGCCTTACTGAAAATGAATGTTAGGAAATCACGCCATGAAGGAGTTCAACAAGGAATTAGTATCTCCAGCACCACAACCCAGGAAGTCCTGATTCACACCAGGGTCAGCCAGGTGCTCCCCAGTGTAAATCCAGGATAACGTAGATGCATTTTGAGGACTTTTCATTTGTTCTTCAGTTTCTGAACTGCCACCTATGTTGCTTCATCTTTTTCCTGCAGCAAAGAGATGTGGCCATGGGCTTCATGTTCAGATGATCCTCTTCACTGAATCTCAGGATGCCAGTCTCAAGGCAGGAGAACAAAACCCTTCAAGACAGAGTCAAAAGGCTGCTCACACCCCAACTATAACCCCTCATTACTGGGGCCCAACTGCCTACACATGGTCTTGGAGTCAGTTCTGCTAGGTCCCTACAGCTCCTAGATGAAATGAGGTAGCAACCTTCTCTGCTCTCTCTAACAAAGGCTGGCTGGGATGCCAGGGCCTGTGCTGGGGAGAAAAAAATTAGTCCAGCCATAGGGACTGGCCAGGGACTTTTCCTTGGACCAGCGTTGCCCTTCACCCCTCAGCACCAGGGTGATGGGGAGGGAGAGTGGGGAGAGAGGTTGCACTGGTGGTAAATTGTAAAAAAAAGTGTGTTTTTCTCAGCATAGATCCTGAATTCACTATTTTTATGGGGTGGAATCACACTTGGAAAGATGCAAAGTGTGATAGTAGCAGCATTGCACATGGCACAGGTCTAAGGATGCAGGCACAGCAGGAAATGTCTTTCATTAAAACAAGTGACATTACCAAAAAAAAACCTAACCCAGGTTCAGGTACACCAACCCTTCCCTCTCTTTCCCACATGTATGAAAAGCCCTTCCAGTGCAGGATTAATCTAATAGCACCAAAGCCCTGGATCATCCCCAGATGAGCGGTCCAGCTGGATGAAAGAAGTTCAGGGCTCTTCTTCACTTCCAATCCCAAACCACTGAGCATGGAGCCAGGCAGTTTCCCTGTGCCTTTCTCTTCTGGCCTTGAGCTGGTCTGGGTGACATTTCAAAGCTCTGAATGGGGGCAAAAGAACATTATCAGGGAAATAACCTTGTCCTCACCCTGATGCACATGAGTGGCAGAGGTGACATTGGTTGGGACAGCCCAGGTAAGGACACACATGGCAGGCTGGCATCTATGAGACATTGAAACAGGGCTTGAGTCGATCACCCCATGAATTACTTGCCTTTTCTTGGTTAAAATCCCATTCATCCTGTTTTTCAGAGGGGTTCGATGTGCACTGACACCAGCACATGCAGAACACCCAAGCAGCAGCTTTTCACATCAGCTTTCCAACAAGCATCATGCAAATGGCCAACAGGACTTCAAAAGAGCTTTGAGGATGACCAGCTTGACAGCAACCATCCCAGCACTCCCTGCTGGTTTGCTGGGGTCTGGCACCATGGGAGACATTTGGGAAAGGGTAAGCGGATAAGATCTGCAAAGGGACAGATCAAAGAATGGACCAGAGAGACCCCACAGCAAGATGACGGATATCCAGAGAGGTACAGGTGGCAAACGGATGCAATTCTGAAATACTATACAGCAAAAGAAATGTGTCAGGGAGATGAACAAGCAAATCGAAGATGCCTGGTGTAGGTGGATGGATGAGTAATAGATCCATGACACTGCTAGACAGGTAATGGGTACCAGAGTGGGGGGACACCATAGACAAGCAGAGGGATGTGTGCACCATGGGAGCTGTGTGTAATCTCTTTCCCTGTGTGAGAGTCACTTGCCTGCAGTCCCCTTGGGTCCCCTTTAAAAAATCATTTCCAGAACCTGCTTCATAAACATCACAGAGGGGGGACAGGAGGTGGGGTGGGGATAGAGGAGTTTGTTCCCAACTCGCTAGGTTGTCTTCAACAGAAAATGATCCTTAAACAAATCAGACTCAGTTTATCAGGGCTTCAAAAGCCTGTGTGCGCTCACACACACACACATGAAGAAAATCTCAAAAACAAAACAAAAACCGGGGGAAAAAAAAATCAAAAGTAAAAAGAAGAATTAAAAAAAAAGCCCCATATTTTAGAGTCAGCTGAGAAGTGACAAAGTAATTTGCTCCTGGCAGTCTATCACGGCAGTCTAATTCCCAGTGACACCATTCAGCTGCTGACTACACTAACTGTCAGAGTCAATTAGCCGGGAGCCAGCAGCGCAAAGTGTTTACGGGTGCTAAAATTCACTCCACACGCTGTGCGGAAGTGAGAAAAAATTACTTTGAGGGAAGGGGGGAAATTCAAGCGCTGCTTTAACGCTAACAATAGCCTCTGCCGCACCCTGAGACAACAGCAAGGCCTGGAGGATACCAGGAGGTGAAGAGGGAAGACAACATGGCCAGGACCAAGGGCACCCAGGGGTGTCATGGGTGACGGGGCATATTCACTCATGGGGCTCACCACCATGGGAGATGGGACAGATCCTGCAGCAGAGCTGGGATACTAAGCCAGCTGGGCCCGCTAGAGGTGACAATAGAGCTATGGGCTTTCCCGTGCAGAAGAAGTGGTTTGGTGAGCCAGGGAAGGGGCAGGCACACCTCCATGGATGGCATGCATTCACCTCAGGATGCTTAACAGAGAAATAACCCATCTTTCCTGCCATCAAGGCCATGTACCAGGCGCAGAGCTGCATGGACACAATCCCCAGGCCACCCTCCCTACCTTTCATGTCTCACAAGGCAAGCAAGGAGAAGATATCTGGCCAGATGCAATTCCCCAAAGTGAGGATCTTTCTAGGAGCAGCGAGGAAGAGGAAGAGTGATCCCAGAGCTCATGCCTGGATGAGGAGTGCATTGCTGTGACTGCACAGAAATGGCCTCACTGGCCCACAAGCACCAAGGCACAGACAAGCATCAAGAAGGTATCCCTTCTGCTACATTGCCCAGTGATACACAAAGGTCTTTCCATCTCTGCCTGAAAATAATGCTGCATGGAGGTGAACCTCAAAGTCTGAGGAACATCAGGCTTCCCTGCATCTTTTAAACCCTTGAAATTTTTGCTGTCATTGCTTCCGGATGGGGAAGTGGGGTAAGCACATCTAGAAGGGGCTTTTGCCTTTTTTGCGGCGTGACTCAGGCATGAAGAAAACTACATGTAAGGGGCTGGATGATTTTCCTACTTGGGGAAGTTTTGAGATGTTGGGGGGGGGGGGTACCTTTCATTTTCTTCTCCCCCAGTCAGTAGACAGGAAGAAAATCTGTAAAGAAACTGAAAATCACCCTCCTGTCCCCGATCACAACTCATCAGAGGCCAAACCAAAACGTTATCTCTCCTTTTGCATTTCCAAGTGCATTGCAATTAGGACTTTTTTCTTTTTTGTAGGCATTTCAACAGCAGTGCTTTCACCTTCCCTGAGATGAAGACAAAAGACTGAAAGCTGAATTTGTGTGAACAAGGGATATTTTGATGGTTTCAAAGCTTTTCATGAAAAATTGATCAAGAAGTACCTGGGACTTCCCTTTTCTCGGAAAATTATCAGTTCTAGCCAATTATCTGTTGTTTTATTAGAGCGAGAAGGTCTTGGCCAGATGTTGCATGCATCTAAGAATATCCAGTGCAGTGTGGTTAACCTGGGCTCTACCCTGCTGTAGGAAGAATCTCACACCGATCTCCTCAAGCTGATGGTAACACCAAAGCCAAACTCAGAAGAAATCACTTCTTCACCACTTTCCTTCCTTGTCATATGAAACATGCCCAGCTGTTTGTGGTTTTTCCCAAGTCAGATGTGAGACCAGAAATAAATCTACCCCAGAAGCAGTTCACCCCCACCTACTGCTGAGATGTGGGGTGTCCCACAGATACCACTGTGTTCATCACTGCTTAAAGCAGGACATGGGTCTCATGGGATTTTTTCCCATTGCATTTGTTTTGCTACAACCTCTCCTGCTCTGGTCTGAGACTGAGGCTAGATGAGAACCAGGGAGGCAGGGAGACAATTTTTTGGTGCCTGTGTCCTTCTAGCAAGAGCAGGTGGTTGAGGAAAAAGGATATTGATCTGGATCCAGCCCATAGCGCTGGCCTTAAAATGTGGCCCTTTCCAGGGTCGCTTGGCCCCTCTCCATAGAGGGGAATTCTCCTTCCCTGCAGAACAGGGTGACTTCAAAGGGCAACTGGGCACTGGTATTTACTGACATAGCTCTGCTATCACTTTCGAAGCACCAGCTCTCTTACAGGATGTGCCAGCCTTTATGAGATGGAGCAATGCTTCCCTCCTCTCCATTTAGAGATGGAGAAACTGAGGCAGGAGGTAAGTGAGTTCACCCAACATAGGTATCTCCATCTGGGGTTTTCCCATGGGAGAGACACAGGCTTTGCATGCATTACCTCACCCCAAAGGTTTGGAAATGGGTCAGAGAGCTCACACCCTAAAGCAGATATCTCCCCATAACAGGATCTGGGGCTGACCAGGTCATCCCACACACGCTGCCTAGCTTCTGCTGAGCTGAATCCCACTGTAACAGTCCATCAGGAGACGTATGAGAGTCCCAGACTCACACCCTCTGCTCTCCTACCTTCTTCAGGACATGCTTGAACACTGTTATGTCATATTCAGCCTGGTTGCACCCCTATCTCCATTGCAGAAAGCAACCAGCAGCAGGTAAATGCAAGTGGACAGACTAGGCTGCTTTGAGCAAAACCTCACGTTTTGTGGTTTAGATCTATTTTTTTTCCCTCTGTCCATTCTTCACATGCACACACACACTTTCATTCCATGTGAAATAAAAGGCAGCAAAATCCCCCCTGAAAGAGGCAGGTAGTGTCCCAACTAACCCAAAGCAGGAAGAGGGGGGTGTCATTCCCAGGCTGGCTCTTGGGGAGAGATCTTGGAATTGCAGTGGACATGAAACACCAGATCATGCACTGTGGCCTTGACCTCAGCCTTCTGGCTCCAAATTGCTAAATGCAACCTAATAGCAGCTATTTCTGCCCCCAAGCAGCAGTAACATTAAATGCTGGATCCCTGGCTTGCCCACACATTGTTCTCAACTTGCTGCTTCTCCCAACCTCTCAATAGATTGTGCTCAGTGAATGCTCTCAGGAAAAGTGTTTGAGTCCCAGCCTTGCTAACGTTGATTACACTAGAATCATCTCATCTACCCTCCAGTCACCTGTTCTGCTGCAACCTTTTTGCATTTTTAGCTGTACAAGCTCTAGGCTGTGGTCCATAGCTTCTGTGAGCACTGCTGTAAAGCAGGTAGCAACAGTGGCCAGTGCTCAGGATAAGTTATATAGCCCAGCCTGGGAAGACAACCTCCTACCACAGAGCAGACAAGAGCCCCCAACCCCTCAAGAAAGTCCTGGTTGCTCTGTGTTTCGGCATTGGGGGGTTAACATCCCAACAGCACAAATCAGCAGGGTTTCCATTGCATCAATAATGTTCCTGGTGCATGGGACTATTCTGGCCAAGCTGTCTGTTGTGTCCAAAGGCAGTTGCACAAACAGGATTCTTATTGCTCACAAAATTTTCCACTACAATCCCCTGGCCAGACTCGACCCAGACACTTAGGGAGCTCCCAAAATTCTTCTGCAAGGGAACACAGACTGGTGAAGGCAGCATTGCTGCCCTGCTCCTTGGTCAGGCAACCCTGAGCAAGTTAAGTGCTTCACCCAGGAAGGGCACAGGTATACAAACTGAGCCCACAAACCTTGAATCTCCCACCCAGGACAGTGATGATGACACCAGCAGGCAGCATCTTACCAGTGAGCTAGTTGCATTGCTAAACCTCTAGATTTTTTAAAGGTTCTGTAACAGGTATGTCTACAAACCTCAATGGGAGGAATGCCAGAAGCGAGTTGTTTTTTTCCAGGGTTTCCATTTAATGAAATATTTTCTACAGTATGGTCCTTTTGAAGAAACCTCACTAGCAGCCTAAGGCAATGATCCCTAAGTAGAAGAGAAGTCTTTGCTGGCTGATGGGGGCTCCCATCACCATGGGGGTGGGGTGGGTAGGCTAGGCTGTATGCTGCAGTGAATGTCTCAGGTGGGTCCAGAAACACCCACACTGGAGATCTGAGACCCACCTCTGCCAACATAACCAGATCTGCCAGGGAGCGGGAGAGAGCTGCATGAGCAGATAGACCATGCTGAGACCTTGCAGCGTCCCAAGTACCAGGAGGTCATTTTCTCTCTGAGCACAATCAGGAAAAAATCCACCCATCCTGAAGAAGGATGGATCCAAATCCATCTATTCTGCCCAATTGCTGATGAGTTATCAGGAGGCTACTTGGCACACTGTCCTTCAGCAAAGTGGGCAAGAACACCCTGGAAGAAGCTCTAAGTCCTGAGCACACCTGAGATTCCATCATAGCCATATGGGAGGGCTGGCCTACAGTAGATCCCACCTCCCAGCCATAAAAGTAGTACAGAGGCAATGTGGATGCAAGCAATGACAGCGAGTGTTCTCAACTATTGGGCATATATTGCTCCTTGCTTTTGTCAGTGTTATACTGCACACCTGGCTCTATACACAGGGCGTGTGCTGAAGGTCCCAAATTCTCCAAAGGTAACTGGACACTCCATTGCCTGTCACCGAGGCCAGCAGTTTCAATTGAGCATTAACCAAAGGTAGATATATCCTGGTGCAGGGCTCCTGCCTGTCCTACACACTGAGTAGTGCAGCTTGGTAGGACACTCCAAAGAAAGGGTTTTGCAAGGGGCTGGGCTCATTGGAGCTCTGAGTTAACCCTTTGAGTTAAAGGATGCAGTTGGTCCTGGAAGACAAGCAGAAAAACTTAACTCTGAATAGCACCATCCGTGCTGGAAGTAGCTCTTAAAGCGATGACTCTTTTACAGACAGAGGCTGAGCTCCAGGCTGAGTCTGTCTCTTCCACCACGGATCTTTATACCCTGGGTGGGAACACACAGTGTTGAGAAACCTGTGCAGTGAGTCCACAGAACGCTGGCAGCACAATGTGCACAACGGAAGAGCTAGGCATCTATCAAACATTGCAAAGGACCCCCATGGGAAGTTTCCATCATCCTCCACAGCTCACCCACCAGCTCCTTCCCAACAGCCTCCAAGCCAAGGTCTGAAACATGGACTACAATACTGCTGACATGAGAGATCTGCAGGGCATGTTCCCCCACCAGATCATCACAGTGTAGGAACCAGATGCAGGGCAGTTGCTGACAGCAAAGCATTGTCATTGTTCTCCTGTGACATCTCTGGGACCACTTTTGGCAAGATGGGCCTGAATGTCAGATTGATAGACCCTGTTTGCGACTCAGTAATCAAAAGGCTGCTCACTTCTGTTGCATTATTAAAATGAAAAATAGAGTACAGAACAATACAAAAATGTCTGTCATTCAAATATCTTTTATACTGCATCAAAGCAAAGTAGGGGATTTTTTGAGATTTCACTTTCAGCACAAAAAATTATGGGGAGCACTTTTCTATTGTAGAGTTCTTTTTTCCCCCTTTCATAATAATTATTTTTCCTCCCTTTCCTCCTCCTTTACTAGTGAAGAAAAAGGAGGGGGGTTGGTTTTGCTTTTTTTTAAGGAGGAAAAGAAAAAAAAGGAAAAAAAAGTAACCAAAGGCAAACATAAAGGCAATCTCCAGCAGGAAATGTGGTCAAGGTTGCTTTTTCTTTTGAGATTTTGCACAGAAATGCTTCCCTTTCTGCAGGAAGGAGCATCTCTGGCTGCTGCTGAGACTCTCCAAAGGCAGGGTGCTGGCTGAGATGCTCTGGGCTGCACTAGCCCTTTATTTTTTTACAGTTATGTGTTTTGCCTTCAGAATAGCAATTCAGAGGCTTCATCACTGCAAGAAGTTTAGCAGAGTGCTCCCTGGAAGTCCCACAGGAAAGAGGAGTGCTGTGGCAGGGCAAGCACATCTCTCTCATTGTTCAGAGCAGATTTCACCTCCTTCACCAGAGTCTCATGTTCTGTCACTGAAATCACCAGAAGTCACCAGTGACTGCAGAACCTGCAGAGGTTTCAATCTTTTGCTGCTCTGTCACCAACCATGTGTCTCATTACACTTAGTGTCACTTCAGGTAATCAGCCAGGGAGTGTGTCCCTTGGACACCACAAGTGCCATGGAAGTTCGGCAAAAGTTTTGTAATTATAGGCAATAAACTCCCCCCAGGGTAGCTGTGGTGATTAGCAAATTTCACTCTCTCCTTTTACTTAAAATGTGTGTATCTATCCTGAGAAATTCAAAGCCAGAACCCAAATCAGTGTGAAACTGCAACTGAGTCATCGTGGAGCTGTGGGAACCTGGCTATGCCCTGTCATCTGGGTTTCTTTATACAACTTACCTTAGAGCAGACAAAGTCTGCAAGATCTGACAGCCGAAAGCAAAGCCTGACCAATGCATGCTGGAGATGCACAGCAGGTTGTTAATGAAGGGGGTAATAAACCGTGGCAAGAAGGAAGCAGCACTTTTATTACTGTCCCTTCAGCCTTTGAGGATACTGCTATACATGAGATGGTCCTGACTAACCAGCAGTTATGTGTTCAAGGGAGCTCATGGCAAGGGCAGATGACCAAAAAAACTGTGTTAGTGCTGCTTAGTGAGCTACCCACCAGCAGCTGATTCACCTACATCTCTGCGGTTTTACTTAAGCCCTAACTGACATTATTCACACTAAAGTGTTTTGGTGGCTGAGATCCTCAAGGACAGGGGGTTACCACAGTCCAACCAATGAATGAGAAAATGTTAAATTGTAGTACCTCTATCACATGTCTGAGAGCAGCATGTTGTTCTTAATGAAGTGATGGCTGCTTTGAAGTGTCCTACCAACCTTGTGTAGAAGATACAACACACTTCACTCCCAGTGAAATGCTTGAGTTTGGCACCTAAAGCCTAGTGAAGATCTACCCTGCACAACTCTGTGCCCTAATCTCAGTCTTGTCTCTGTGCAGGGGCACTCCAGTGTGTCCAGATGTTCAACAAAAGCCACCTTTTGACCCTATGAACATGGACTGAGACACACAAAAGAAAAAAATCACTGTCTATTTGCAGGTGATTTATCAGCTAGAACAACGGGGCCATAAACCAACTCCAGGGAAGCAATTGATCCACTCCATCTACAGGAAATCCTTCAAAGAGAACCAAAGGACTCTTGATAACAGTGATCTCATCATGCTATTTGGTCACAGGATGTGCAGGTGTCATGCAGAGGCAACTGAGTCCATGGGGGATGATGGTTCCCAAAGCAGAGATGACTTTTGGCCTTCAGGCTGCATGGCCAGTAAGGTTGCAGAGAGGCAAAGCTTGAACCAGTGAGCCCTACAGAACCATACAGGTTATCTAGGGCAACAGGATGCAAACACTTCTGGGCTCCGTGCTCTGCCATGCTCTTGTCTTTGGAGCATTGTGTCAGTTTGAACACACCTTCGACTATGGCAAGGAATTGACCTCTCAGCGTTGCTGACACTCTGATAGTCATCAGGAAGAGAAAGGAGTGATTAGGAAATATTCATGAAGCTTTTTGTTATGGCCCTGGAGTACAAAGGGCTTCAGATCCTCTTTCCCAAATGTACTGAAGTACTTCAGACAAAAAGTAGTCTTGTGCTGCACTGCTAGGTTCTGGAGACACAACAAGCTGTGTGAACCTAACTGGGGAGGACAACACATCTCCCAGCCAGTTTGTGGCATGGAAGGGAAAGAGAATTTGACACTGAGATACTTAAATGTCAGCCTTGGAAAAAGATGGATGGATGGACGGATGGATGAACAGAAGGACAAATTGAGAGACAATGAATAGTCAGATGGAAAGATGTTTGGATTTCTATTTTGCAAAATCTTAATGGTGTGAATAGTTCCACTTAGGCTCATAGATCACACCAGACAACGCATAGCCCATTTAAAAGGGGTCATTTTCCACATCCTTCATGCATGCCAAGTGATGACCAGGTAATCTGGCAGATTGCAAACTGCCCCCACACTGGGCCTAGGAGCTCCCATGCCCTCTAACCAGCCCTAGTGAGCACTGCCACTGCTCCTAGTCCCCAGAGCTAAGGCTATGCCTGAGATGCACTCAGGTATGAAATATAACATGACAGCTGCCAGCCAGCAGCAGCCCACCTTGAGCAAAAGACCATTTGGAGTTACATGATTTCCAAAACTCTGCTCCTACTGCACTGTGGCTGGATGTACGCTCAGCCTGGAAGTGCTCAAGGATGTGGAGATCTTGTGTAAATCTAGAGCCAGGTCCAGGCATGGGGCTGGAGTGAGCACCTGGCATCGCACACCTAAATATGAGTGGGGAGGGTCTACATTAGCACTCCAAGGATATCTGTGGAGCAGAACACCTCTGGGAGTCACACCAGGTTCTCTTGGAGTCGTTAGGGAGAAGCAAGCATTTTCAGGTGCGATTCATCTAGTTTTCTGCAGACATCAAAGTTCAGATGAGATGAATTGCCCCTCCAGCAGGGCCTATTTTTCTCTTTGGCAGCAAAGGCAGCCACAATGAGCAGAGATCCCTGCTTTTGGACAGATGAGTCCCTCCTGGCATCTTTTTTTTTTTTTTTTTTTAACAAGAATCAAGTAGCACATGCACTTCCTCACTGAAAACACCCATCACTTTCAAAATCCCCCATGAGAAGAAACCATCAAACTTCATTGTCACCCCGGTTTGCATGCAGGCTTCCTCCACCCCCTGGAAATCTCAGTTCCAGAGGACCTGCCCAGGAGAGGGGCTTTTCCACCGCCTCTCTCTCCCACTGCGTGTTCCTGTGGGGAAGAAAGGTAGACAGAGGTATTACAGCCCAGATGTATGCTGGTACCTGACATTTACTGAAACACTTATATCCCTTCCTGGGTTTGGATCAAAATCACTGGCTTGAGGGGACGTGAGGAACCTGCAGCAGAGACAGCACTTGAGCTCCCAAGCTGACAGCATCACCAAAAGCCCACCTCTGTCCTCCCCATGCACCTGCCACTCTGGGAGCAGTGCTCACCCCAACAGGAGGCAGGAAGTAATGGTCCCCAAATTATTCACGATGCAGCTCGTGGCAGGAGCTGGAGAAAGGAGGTGGGAGGGAGAGAGGGAAAGAGAGAGAAGAAAAAAAAAAAAACAACACATACGACAAGCCTGTCAGTTGACTTCTTAAGCAAAAGCCAGCAAACCATGCAGTCAGGCACCGAGTCGGGTTTCTCCCAATTAAATTTAACAAGTGACGCCCCTGAATCTTTCATGAGCATTCGGAAATTTTAGCCCATCTGTCTTTATGCGCACACATAAGTCTCACTCCTGCTCACGTTTTTAAACACTACAATACTCCAACAATCAAGCCCTGCCTTTTTGTACCACATCAGCGGCACCCAGGGGACTTCAAATCCCTCTGTGCTGGGTGGTGAGGGGGCAAAGGTGGCCACATAGATGGGTTGAAGGTGGCCAAAAGGGGTTTCATCCAGGCCATCTGCCTGGTACGGCTTGCTGATGCTGCCACAACTTCCTCGGGAGAGGCATTGCAGCCTCCGTAGCCACTGCATCCCCCCCTCCCTTCCTCCCGCATGATCGATTGTCACTTTAATTATCTGTCGGCCCCGCGACGTGCCGGCAGGTTCTCCAACCTGAGTCAGGCTTCAGAGTGGCTCCTGGGTCTCGGCGTGTTTGTGTGCCACCTGCGCGCAGCATCGGCTGCTTTCAATTAAACCTCGAAGGTAACCTGAAAGAGGCTTGCCGGCTGCTGGCGGGGGCAAGCACTGAGACAGGGGAGAGGAGGGTAGGGTGAGGAGCAGAGGGAGGAGGATGCCACCAGGTTAACTGTGAAGGTTTGCAAGGCTGAAAACACTGCGGTGGGATGGTGGAAGCTGGGAAGACCTTGCCCCGTGGGCTGGGGAGAAAAGCCAGCATGCTTGATGCAAGGATGTCATTATAGAGGAGGAAGACCATGTGTTGTCCCTCCCACAGTCTGCCCCATCCTGCTCCTTCATCAGCAATGTGATGCCAATGGCACAAGACTGGCAGATACAGCCCAAGACCAGTGTCAGCAAGCAATGGGAGCAGGACCCAAACTGGGCAAATGGCAGATGGCTCTAGGGCTTTGGGATCACAGCAGACTATCTGCAGCTTCCTCCACTTTAGAGGCTGAAGTTGCAGCAAGAGCAAAGAGAGGCTTAAGTATGCCCATGACGAGGTCAGACGGAGAAGCCAGCGCGAAGGTCTAGGGGAGTTAGCACAGTGGTCGTGAATCCATCTCAGTGGCACTATGGGTTATGCAGGCACCTGGCTCGCCCACCCAGGCCCACCAGAGCTGGGTGCCAAGCAGTGCAGAAAGCACTGTGCAAGACCCCTCTCTGCCCTCCTTGCCCTCAGAAAGTCACCTTCCTAAGAGGTTCTTCAACTGCTTCAGCAGCAAACTGCACTGAAAAAAAACATATCAGATAATTTTACTCCATTTTGACCTGGGAACAACAAATTGTCAGGGATCTGATGGATGTATTGGTTGCCCCATGTTGAATTCATGCCTTCTCCGGGACATGAACAGCCTCTGGAGCCCTCAGGGCTACTGTTCCAAGGTCTTCATGAGTGCTTTGGTCAGTTATTGCTGTCCTTGTAACACTTGGTGTGATAGCACCTGGCCATCCCACTGGAGTCCAGGCCTTCACCATGCTCTGTGCAACCTATGGACAGAAAAGGACAGATCCTTGTTGCCAGCAGCCAGATTTCTAAACATTTTACAATTTAAATTGGATTGCACACATTCACAGTATAAATAACATCTTGGTTATTTCTGGAGTGTGGGTTTTTCCCCAGGCTGTAATGACTCGGTGCTCCAATAATGAAGCTTTCTCTTCTTTGTCTGGTTACGTTCAGCACAGGAGCTGCTGGACCAGAGGGGGTGGCTTCTATGTCTAAGCAAAGCAATGATCATGCTGAACATGGGTCATTTGGTCAGGGGAGCCTAAGTGGAAGGAGGTGTGATGGGAACAGCTTTCACATAGGTGGAGAGACCTCTACCAGCTCTGATGGGCTCTGGGTCTGACTAGAAATAATTCCTTCCCAGACCAGGCAGAGCCAGACATAGGCTGGCTACTGCATTGTCTCCAATACAGGGCAAAACTGGCAATTGCACGGTGAGCCCATGTGCACAGGTGTTGTACCAACAACGCTGTCCCTGTTCCTCCGGCTCTGCACAGCTCTCCAAGCCTTTCAGCAGACTCAGTATCCACCCAACAGACCACAGACATCGAAGGGTGCATCACCTGGGGCCTCGCAGTTTTTTTCCCTCCCCTTTTGCAGAGAGCTCATCTCTCCTAGTTGATCAGGGGAACCACAGTCCTTCTTATCCCAGTCTCCCCACAGCTCTCAATCCACTGGGCTGCTGGGTTGAACCATCCCCGCTCTGACCTAGTCCCTGTTCTCAGCCTTCCACTTTGAAACATGCTCTCCATCCTGATCCCTTAGTGGCATGGGTCATCCATTTAGATGAAAATACATAAAAGCCTCTGCTGTCCCACAGGGAAAGGAACAGTGCTTACTTTCAGTTCATGCATGGCTTGGGAAAGGTGGTGCCAGCCTCAGGAGGACGCAGACTCACAGGTGTGGAGAGATGAAATTGCCTGATACCTTTCAGTGGGGGAATTTCTAAGTGAGGACAATCCTCCTTGGACACTGTTTCTCTTTGGACCCACTCACTCAACTGTTGTTGCTGCATCTTGTCCTACCCTAGGGGCAAGCAAGACCCAAAGGCCCAGAAACATCCTTTGCAGGTAGGCACTGATGCTGCAGGGACCACAGTAGACAGACAGATGGAAGAAGGGTCTCCTGTACCTGGAGGGCAGAGGTCCCCTGGGAGAAGGGGTAGGCTTAGGCTGCACTAACTAGAAGCAAAAATTAGAAATTTCACAGTGATACACTGGCAGTGAGACGTGCTGGGCCCTGCTGCTGTTCCCAGAGGACCACCTTGAAAACCCCACAACAGCAGGCATTTCCATCCCAGCCACCTCAGGGGGACAATCCTGCTGCCCCTCCTGGGGATGAAGCAGATGATATAATGGGTCTTTAGCATTGTTGAGCTCTCAGCTTCCCTCCCTCAAAGCTGAGCTTGCATTCAGAGACCAGGCTCTGGCTCCAAGTCTCACCCCAAGCCAGCAGCACTCAGGTCTCCTTTCTCCTGGGTGGTGGAGAAGGCAAAATCCAGCCTTTGAGTGAGGAGGGGAACTGAGAAATTTCCCCAAGCTCATTATGTTTCATAAAGTCCCATGGAGTTTCTTGCAACTTCCTTTGTGCTGTCTGCTGCCACCAGCAGTTGCTGCGCTAAATGCTCCCCAGGCCTGTGCAGACACAGTCGTTTCTGAGGATAGGGCCTGATTCAAAGCCACGATAATTCTTGGAAACCCTTCGGGGAGCGAGCAAGGTTCCTGGCTCCCTCTCTGCTGCATTGAGAAACAATCTCTGGCTGCACCACAGCTAATGCTTATGAGCTTGCCCCACAGTTCTGACTTGCTCACCTTCGCAGTTCTGGTCCACTTTTCCTCTCAGCCCTACGTAGCCCTGCATGGCTTAGAGGCAGCTATTCCAGTTCTGAATCATTGGGTTTTACTCTGCACTTTGCAATATGATAATTACCTGGCTGCAAAGGGTGCTCAGCTCAGCTCAGGTCTGCTTTCTCCTTGCCTTGCTCCATCCCTAAGGCTCCACAGCTGCCCAGTGCTGGAAGTGGGATCCTGAGCTAAATGGGCCAATACAACTGCATCACAATACAGAAATACAGAGCAACATAGAAAAACAAAACAAGCAAATCATAACGTGGAAAGAACTGGTGAAAAAGAGATTTTAGGGATAAGCTGGAGGCAGGAAGAAGAGGCTGGGACATTGTAACAGGTATCCCATCAGCCTACTGCATGCCTAGAGATGTAGGAGGTAAGGTGGCTCCATGTCCAAAGCTCCAGGATGCCAGTTTGGAGCCAGCATCATTGGTCTAGCCATGTTTTGCTACCTCAGGGTTGGCATGTCTCTGCCTTAGAAACATTGGACACTTCCTAAGTCAGACCCAAGGACTCTGGGAATGGGGCTTGGAAGACCCCTTCCACCCTTAAGAAGGTTCAGAAGTTAGCTTTTTAGTGCAAATCACCCCAGGGACAGGCTCTGGGCAGGTCCCAAGGACACCTGCGTTGACACAAGGTGGTAACATGGCCCCAGAACACAGGCAGAACATCTTTGGTTGAGTTGTCCACCTAGGAACATGATTCATCCAGCTGTAGGTCCTCTGGGAAGGTGTTTCAGTGCCCTCAGAGTGATCCAGCTTGTTGGAACTGATGGCAGAGAAGGAGAAAAAAGTATCCCAATTCCTGAAGGCAGCTTTGCAATGGAGAGGAGCCAGTCAAATAGCTGGCTGCCACTCAGAGAGGCAGTCCCTCTACCCTGTACCCAAACCCACTCATGTGGCCTAGTACCAGAGCTCATCCAGCCCCACTGAAGGAGCTAAACCAGCAGAAAACCATCTTACAACAAAAGTGATGCACTCCGTACTGGGGAGCACCCCTGGGCCAGCTCTCCATGGGCTCAGAGCATGGTCAGTGCTGGTCCAAGGGACAGGGCAGGACCACATAGCTGCAGTAGAAGGGATGCAAGATGGCTGCTTTTAGGCACTATCATCACAATTTAGCTGGAGCATGAAACCCACACCCACCAACATACTCTCGTGATGTGCTGGGGCAGGTCATGAACACCAGCCCTTGCTGGCAACCTCAGCAGAGAGGCCAACACAGGAGGAGAAAGCAAATAATGCCCTAACTGCTGGAGATGTTTCCTCCATGTGAACAGCACAAGGGCTCCAAGGACTTGTCCAGCTCATCAGTCTCCTTGGCAGTGGGGTGACCTCAGCTCCCTCTTGGCTGTCACTACAAACTCACTGCTGGCCTGAAAGAAAATAATAAAGAATTAATCAAGACAAAGCTCTCATCACTGTTAATGCTTCACAGCTCCTTAGCCACTGTACTTGAGCATTTCAAATGTCTGGCAGTTTGCTTTGCCTTATGAAGTAATCAGAATGGAGAGGCAGCCAGTATGGTGGCCTCAGCCCTGGGGGCTGCTCCCATCGTTGTGCCTTTGTATGCGCACCTGAAATGGACAGGGAGGAAATGGCCCGAAAAGAGTGTTGAAAGCTTCACTCCTCCATTTCATCAGCAAAAAGGATCATGCTGCTCTTCTTTCCCGTACCGACATCTTCACTTCCTCTTCTTCTCAACCCAGGGGATGCCCATGTCTCCACTGCCATTTATCCTCACACAGTCTCGGTCTTCTCCAGCGCAGACCTCAAGGGCACTAACTGCTCTGGTGACAGCCTCTAGGAGACAGTCGCAAGCTCTGAAGGATGATACATGGTTGATGGCCCTGCAAGCCTATTTATGGGGGTTACAGTATTTCCATAGCACCACTCTACCCACAGCAGCCATCACAAGGCAATATTATTGGAAACAGACCCTACACATCACCAGTCTTGGTGATTACCAAACCTTTGGAGCCCTCTCAGGACCATAAGGCTGCATAGCACAACTTTGAAGTCATGGTTGGCCCACCACACATACAGCAGTGATTAGCCACCCCCCTGTCTTAGGTAGTCATGGACCTTTTTATTTTAGTATTGGAGCATCCGAAGTTCCACCTTGACCCAGAAGATGTGATACAGATGGCAGCTTGGTTAATTCAACAGGCATCACACTCCAGTGCTCAAAGGGTTTGAGAGCCAAAGAGCTGGTTTAAAGCAATGAACAAGCTGACCTGAGCACAGAATAGTTTTCCTGCCCTTTAAAACCGTGCTTGGCCCTCAGCTCTGAGTTCCTGAGGTACAATGTCTGCAGGTCATGGAAACATGGGCTGCAGAGACCATGTTATGTCCACCAAAGCTGGATAGGACTGACAGCCAGGGCTCAGCAAAAAGCATTAGCATCTCCCTTAAATTTAAGATGTCTCTGTTGTACATGTCTCCATCTAAGCTGCGTACCCGTGGCTTCATTCATAGCTCAGAGAGAAAAGCCAGCGTTTTTATAGTGCATTCATCCAAACAAACATAGGTGTTTACTTTAGGTTGGATGAACCTCTGGTGACTCTCTCCAGTGATGACCTAGGCTGCCTGACCCAAGGGAAGATGCTCATGTTTCATCGGATGAAACCTGCAGTACCTGACCACCAACCAGGCAGCATCGTCCGAGTGTAACACAGCCACCCCACAAGCCTGGGTCTCCATCAGCTCCACAAGTGGGAAAGAAAGGAGGAAATTTAGGTTGAGGTTTAATTGCTTGGGATTTACTTCACCTCAAGCACATCTCTTCTTATTCCACTGGTGGTACAGTCAATTATTATTTTTTTTTTTTGTATCTTCATCACTGGCTCACAGTAGCTTACAGTAGCAGGCACATATGGATTAGCCTCTGCCAAACTGCCCAGGAATAGCAGGTCTTGTACACCAAACAGGCACAAACAAATGAGAGGTAGCACACGGCCTCATGGGCACAATTTCACACATGAGGGACAAAGGACAGGATGTGTCTTGCATCCCTGCCATCTGCTGTAACTCTCCAACCACAGCACCAGGCAGCAGTTTGCACCCATTGCAACTGGACCTCCAGCAAATCCACCTACAGCATCTCCATGCTAAATTCTCCCACCAGGAAAGCAAGGTCGGCTGGGAAGAGTGAGAAATTTGGGATTTGTGGGCTCTTCACTCTGACTTCTGTGTAGCTTGCTTGTCTCTGCAAAGCCAGCCTCCACACGGGCACCACCAGCAGTGAGGCAGAAGCCCTGAAGACTTCTGTGAAAGCTGATGCAGAGAGATTGTTTTCAAGTCTTGCTCACTGTCCATAGGAGGCACTGCCTCTTGCACTGGCTTCCTGGAATGACCTGTATTAAGATGCATCCTTGGTACTTCCAGTGGATTTTAATGGAGCACGCAGACTTGGACACTTTCATTTCTAAACACCTCACTCAGAGCAGATGTTGAGAGCCCTGACAGCATTTCAAGATGGGGGAGGCTGAGAAGTGGGAAAGAAGGGGGCTTGGAAGAAGCACAAAAAGCAGTGTTAGTTATTTCATGGAGGAAAAGACATGATGGACACAACAGGAATGAAACTGCAGTGAGCACATCCTAAAAACCAGCCCTGGAAATCCGACAGTCGGGAGGCACCAAGAGCTGGATCTTTGTGCAGAGCTGCTGAGCACCTCCACCTCAGCCATGCTGACACAGCATTGGAAAAGCCCTTGGGGGATGAGATGAAGATGCTTTGGCTCACACAGGATTGAACCCACACGCATGGTGCCTCTGGGCTTTGCCACTCTCCAAGCCACCATTCAGGGCTTGTGTAGGAGCTGGGGCAAGATACAAGCTGAGATGAAACAGGGTTAGACACCACCATGGAGATTGCTGGTAGGCTCATTTTAAACTCCATCTCACCCTTCCTCTGCCCAAGACCTCCCTATGCTTCCCGCAGGCCCACCACCGTAACAGGAAGGATTATCGGAGACATGCTGGAGCATGGCCACCTCATCCTGTGGGCTTAGAGAGATGCACATGCAAAGGCTAGTAAATTAGACTGTGCCAGGGAATGTTCCTGCACACTGGGACTAAAAGCACATTGGATGAGGCCACCCCACTCTGCAGCTAAATTTGGCTGGGTGGACACAAGTCCTGCCATGCTGGCCCCCATCAGGACCAGAGGTCTGTGGCCCTGCTGAGCTTAGCAGCAGGGGTGTAGCCAAACCGCACCTTCTTGAGGAAGTTTTAGGTGTCCTTAGGAGCTACGTGGCTGCTTTTTGAGGTGGAGATGGTTTTAATCACTACGCTGCTTTTCCCTCTGGCATGTCAGTGCAGAGCAAGATGTTGAACCCAAGTCCTGTGCTGCTGGCCCTTGCTCCCACACAACTGGGAAAGACCACTCTGACTGCAAACCCAGTGCAATCGAACCAAATCACAGCACGACCGGGGGAAAAAAAGCAGGACAAGAGCAGCCTCGAGTCGGTGCTAAATGCTCAGTGTGATGTAAAATCGGCCTCGGCTGCGTATGCAAAACTCGCCCCATGGAAACGATGTGCATTAGGAAACCAGAGCTGCCCCTGGATACCACACATGTTACGGGGAGATGATTTACATCAAGTCCTTTCTAGAGGAAACTGCCAGCCTTGACAGGCAACAGATTTGACCTCCCTTGACAATTGCCCCAGTTTGTTCAGCTCTTTGCTTTATGGATCCTGGCCAGGTTTTGTTTTGGTTGCTTAAATATTTCTTCTTTGTGGGTATTTTTTTTTTTTTCAAAGTGAATTTAACACCATTAGAAGATGCCTGACTGACAACCCTGGCGACCAGGGACTCTTTAGCCACACGATGCATGTGTCACCATGAGGTGCAGAGGAGCCTTCTGTGTAAACAGTGGCTGCTTTTAAAACCATCAGCAAATATTCAGTCATGAGAACTGTCCCTGCACTTCTTCTTGCTTCATGACCCGGGCTAGAGAAACCTCAGAATTGGATATCTTACCTGTGGTAGCTAAAGAAGCCTTGAGATTCATCTTACATCATTTTATCCCCATTT
Source organism: Falco rusticolus (assembly GCF_015220075.1). NCBI lineage: Eukaryota > Metazoa > Chordata > Aves > Falconiformes > Falconidae > Falco > Falco rusticolus. Next base: position 12,156,158 of record NC_051189.1, read on the forward strand.
GCTTATTATATCCATAATTCTGACTTGTTCTATGCTTTTGGGGATATTTTTAAATTTCCTAGAAGCACCAGTGGTTAACCAAGGACCATGCAAAAGGGAAAGATATCGTCAAGGAGCACAGAACAGGGGCCAGTGATTTGTGTTCACACAGCTAACAGCTGTGTGTTGGTTTTAGTTAATGCCTATTTGACTTGAACACCCCACTCACCATCAGAAGGGAAAATAAAATAAAATCTGTTCAAACGGCAACTTTCTCGATGCAGCGCTTAGAAGCTGATCCAGTTTTCTGTATCCTCCGATGAATTTTTGGGAAAAGATCAAAAAGGTTAAGATTGAGTGCTCCTGATAGCCTCGGGTGACAAATAAGTAAGGAGCAAAGCACACACACACCCAAATACTGGAAGAACAGCCAGCCCATCTACACTCATGATTAATTTTTTTTGCTTTTGCAAAGTCACTTTCATATCCTCATGGTGCTATTTCTCCTTAGCAGCCCCTCACCTTGGGGAGTGGTGGAAAAAGTCTAAATCAAGTGCTTTCCTCTATGGGCTGTGGGGAGTCCTAGAGCATGCTTGGTGGGGACAGGCAGTGGATGTGGTGGCTGACAGACCACACCTGCCTGGTGTTTGTGTAGCTAGATGAATTCAGGTCACTGTTGTCCATCCACAGCTGAACTTGCATGCTGTAGGATCTTGATGCTCTCTCACTCTGTGCTGGACCCAGTTTCTCACCTCCATATTTTACCTATGGACCAGTCAGAACAGGCAAGACCAAAGCAACATCCAGCAGTCAGAGAGGATGGACCTATGTGGGCTCTGCCAAAAACCTGCTCTGTGCAGCTGGAACAGCCCTCAGCATGATGCAAGGGCTCCTGCACCCCAAAAAGGACTAAGGGATGTGATGGAGGTGTCCAGACTCTCCCTACTAGATGGTCTCTAAAGGAAACACCAGAACAGGAGAGCAAAGCCAATAACCTCAATGAGCAAACCCAAGCTGCCATGCAGAAATTGGGATCTTCTGCTCAGCTGAGAGCAGGAAACAGGTCAACCTCTCCTCTCCTCGCTGGCATGTGGATGAAGCCAGAAAAAAGTGAAATGCCATGTTCTCCCCTAACACTACTCAGGCAGGGTGCAACCAGAAGAAGGAGAGCCTCCCGGTGCTGCCCAGGCCACCTCTGAGGATGCACTTAGTAAGGTGCAGGCTCTTCATGCAGGCTCTGGCATGGAAGAGTCCTTCAGCCTCTGCCCTGCACTGAAAAGGTCAAATATAGTCCTTTTCTGGGACTTGCCATCAAGGAAACAAGACTATGCATTTTCTTTTCCTTGCTTTTTTCCTAATATTCTATAGCCTATTTTCACTTTATCCAGATAGCGTAGATCTCTTTCCTAGCCCTTCATACCCAATATCTGATACCAACAGAACACCTACCACCCCACCCTTCATCCCAGATTGCCCTAGTGCCCCAAGTCCCACCCGCTGTCCCTTTACAGCCATGGGCCAACAGGTCTAATCCTGCTACCCCCAAACACGTCTCTGACCACAGTGCTGCCCAGCTGTTCACGCCTCTGCCTCTGGCCCTGAAAAGACATGCCCCAAATCCTGCTCCAATATTCCTCCATGTTTTGATGCCCATGAGTCTGTCCCCAGCATCCCAGGAGGATCTGCTGCTCAAGGCACTACTATGACTCCATGGGACAATCCCACCTTGTTGCCACGAAAGCCTCAATGCCCTCAGTATCACAGAGTACCTTGGTGCTTAAAACCCTACCAACAGCCTCAGAATACCTTGCCCATCGTGCCATGCTACCCACAAACCTACCCTAGCATCCTCCAAAGTCCCATTCCACTCCCATTCCCCCCACAGCTACTGCAGCCACCTTACCTCAAACTCCAAAAAGGGCAGTACATCTCCTGGCCACCCCCTCTAGCAGAGCATCCATCATCCCCAGTCTGACCTCTCAGAGACTGCAAAGCCATTTTCTTCAGCCCAAAGTCTCCCAAACTGATCTCTTCTGGCCCTTCTGCTGGTGGGTTTCAGGCTTGCTGGGCATTTTTGCATGGGGATCTGTATGGGGGCAAGGAGGATGTGTGGAGGATTGCTCTTGCAGCTTCGATAGGGTTAACAGCTTGGAAGCTGGCTGGAAGATGCCACAGCAGGAGACCAGTGACCCACTAACAGTCCTTTGCAACCTGAATTTTTCCTGGTTTCATGTTTCTGGTGTAACACAGGGGAAGGGGGATCTGGGCAGGGATGGGGGAGAAAACTGCCAACAAGGTGGAAACATGAAAAATAACAACAAAAAGACCGAAAAAAATCAAAGAGAATAAGTGAGTGCTGATTACACCTCAACACAAAGCGATCACAACTGAGCAGCAGCCTGCACCGAGCCCACCTCCCTTGTACCCCTCCTGCTTCCAACCCCTGCAGAGCCAATGCCCATGGGGAAGAGAAAACAGCACAAGAACAAAACATGTAGGGCCAGCAAAGGTTGAGCAAACCCACCCTGTCCTTACCCCTGCCACCGAAGTGTCCCCATGCCCAGAGGGTGGCAGTTCCCCAGTGCCCGTATCCCATTTCCCCCATTTTCCTTGGCAGCACTGCCTCCCCCTGACCACAATCACTGCAATGAATGTATGGGAAAGGAGGCTGGAAATCCAGGTAGTGGAAAACAAGGTTGAAAGCACATGTACATGGCAGTCCCTGCCCAGAAAGTCCCTGGGACGATATAACAAAACCCTCAGCTAGATGGGCCAAACCACAGCCCCTTCCTCTATTTGCAGCCAGGGAAACTGAGGCAATGAGAAAGGTTATTCTCCAAGAACGGGGTTAGAGGTCCTTACTGGGAGAAGATACTCCTCCACACCTCCCACCCATTCTCACCCAGGCTAAATTCATTAGTGCCCATAAAGAGCTCAGCACTGCCTTGCAGGGGAAGCACTGCCTTAGAACAATGCATTATCCTAATTATCTAAGTGGCCTCATCTAGTTTCTGGATCATGACTGTGTGACAGCATGAGAGCATGGCCGAGTGGCACATGCTACTTGGGACCCCATGCTTGGAGGTGGGTGCAGCCAGCAGCATGGGTACCCCCATCCTAGTAAGTCTCCCATGCCCCATAACACCTTATTCCCTGCTCCAAGCGTCATGGGAAGGGTTTGGGACCCTGACAATGCTGCATGGTCCAGCACCAAATGCCGTGCAGGATGCACTCTTTGGTGGAGGTAATGTCCAAAGATGCTACAAGGAGCACCAGCATTTCTGAGAAGGGACAGGGACTAAGCTGCTTTATGCCTGAGGAGGGATGCCAGGGCAGCACCCATCATCATCGGAGTATTAGAAGCATCTCCCCTCCCTCCAGCTTGGCTGTTGGAGGGGGACACATCTGTGCCCAGAGCCCCAAAGCACCTGGGGACAGGGTGCAGCCCCCAGCAGGCAGCGAGGAAGGCACTGGAGCTTATTTCCCAGGGCGCAGGCACAGCTGCGAGCACAGGGAGGCTGCCAAAGTCCAGGAGAAAAACACTGATTAATATCGTCCTCCGGTGGATCCCGCGCTGCAGATGTGCAGGCTGCTGACTCGGCAGCTCCTTGCAAGGAGACCTGGAGCCAGCAAAGCCAGCAGGAGCAAGCGCGTGTGCACCGGCCCTCCTGCCACAGAGCTCCGGGGGGGACAATACGGCATGGGGGCAAGGCTGGCGCTGGGATGCACAGCATAGATGCGACCCTGCCGTCACATAAGGCTCCACAGCAAAGAGCCGCTCTGTCCTCTAATATCTGGTGGCACTCACCGGCTTGGGAACAGCGTCCTGACAAGATGCCTGAGACAGGCAGCTGCCTGCGGAGAGGTTTGCAGGTGGCAATGAAGCCGCTTACATCAGCTCCCAAGCGGGACGGTGTCCTTACAAGCATAAAGACCAGAAACCTTTTATTCCAAGGGGTTTTATTATTATTATTATTTTATTTTAAGAAAAGTTGAAACTCCCAGCACGCTTCTGCAATAACCCACCACTGGACAGCTGCAGGATAATATGCACTCATATTATCCATTTCTAATTAAACCAGAGAGCCTCCTTCTCTGATGAACTAACCCATTGGAAATTAATCAGCAGGTGACCAATACCAGAGCAATAAGCAGAGAGAAAGACATTGCCATCAGCTGGGCCCTACCTGATTAGACAGGGAAGTAAAGTCTCCTGGCAAACAGGAATCGACTGCCGTGCATTCGCCCGGCACTGCATCGATCCACGCGGTCGCATTTAGGAATGCTAATGAGCTTGCACGGAGGCAAAAAGAAATCATTTGTGTAAGAAAATACAGCTCTTGATGGGGTGTTATTTCTAGGAAGAGTTGATTCAACACTGACTTGGGAACTTCATCTTTGGGTTAGTTGGGGAGGGGCTGCCTAGAGGAGGTGCAGCAGCAGGGTAGGAAGGGGATGGTCCTTGGGAATGGGGTTGATTTATCTACTGGATGTGGTGGTAGATTTGGGAAGGATGCCTGGCACACACCCTGCAGGCAGCAGTCCTGCCTCTGAGCTGCTCATACAGACAGGGCATGGAGGAGCCGAACAGGATACACACCCGCCCCAAAAATGGAAACGTAGTCCCCATCTGGAGACAGGCCTTTGCCTGAAGGCTCCATCCCTCCATCCCATTGCCCATTCCTTTCACAGCCCACCTGCCTCCTGTTGCCCATCCCTTCAACTGAAACACAATGGAATTGCCTGTCCCTACCACACAACCATTTCCATCCCTCCCATCACAACCAACCCCAGAGCACTGCCCATCCCTCCCACTCAACCACCTCCAACCCATTGCCCACTCCTGGTAAACCACCATTCCATTTACCGTCCTTCCTACCCAACCACCACCATCCCATTGCCCATCTCTCCCACCTCAACCACCTCCAGCCTGTTGCTCTTTCTTCTCAGGCAACCACCTCCATCCTATTGCCCATCTCTCCCATCCAACCACCTCCACCCTGTGGAACATCCCTCTCACCCAACCACCCTACCACCAGAATCCACTGTTCCTGCTTTCCACAGGGCCCAATGTCACTCACAACTGGAGCTACCATGGCTCCCCTCTCAGTCCCACCACCCACCTCTTACAAAGCATGGGAGAGGAGCACCAGGGAGTCATGGTGCCAGATGGGTCCAGTTGTTGGAAAGTCAGGCTTATACAACTTCAGCCACTGCCCAAAACTTTGCTTGGCTGTGCATTTGTGATGGACGAGAAGGAAGCCAGACCTGGGGTAGCACAGCCCCACTAGGACCTCCACACCTCCCTTCCAGCACGGCACAACCCCATCAATATTTCACATCTGACCTTGTGGCTTTGGCAGCCTTTCACCTGGTTTTCATTGCAGTTTTCTTCACTCCTCATCTGCCTGTCCAGTGCTTCTTCAGCCGGTACTAATGTCCTGTCTCAGGAGATCCTCTGGACCCCCATACTGGCTCCTCAAATATTCATGGAGCAGGAACCTTTGGCCAGGGAGGCTGCATGGGGCAACCTTGCCCGTGATAGGCAGTGTGAGCATGGTCCCCAGCACACTGGATGGTGGAGCATCCATCCCTTCTTTCCTTCCCCAGCTTGCCCCAGAACACAACAGAGCCACCCCCAGCAAGAACCCTTTTCGGGAAAGCATTAGCTGAACTTGTAATTGCAATTAAAAATGAGCTCCTGAGTGCCTCCTGTCTGTCCTTGCAATGAGATAAGAAGAGGGGAGGGAAGCAATAAACAGCAGAGCCTTATTCTAGGAACTATGGATAACCACAAAAAAAAAAAAAACCCACAATTTTTTTTTTGTTGTTTATTCCCTCTTTTTCTCAATGGCAATGCTGTCCCAGGAAGGCTTCGCTGTTGAAAGGAGACAGTACCTCTGCAGCCACCACGCTTGCCAGGGATGGTGGACGTCACCCAAGACCTTTTTCTCCTCTGTGGTCATGGTGGATTGTGCCTCCTTTCCTGACCTCACCTCTTTCTGGTGTGCTCTGGAGGTGCTGGGCTTCACTGTGCATCAAGTCACCTCTCCAAATGGGAGCTGAGCCCAGCCAGGTCCTCCCCCTCCCACTATCCCACAAGGATTTCTTGCAGGGGCCCCAGCCAGGAGCAGGGAAGGAGTAAAACTCTCCCAGAGCAAACCCCAACCCCATGGCTTCCTACCCCAAACCCACTGCCTCTCAGCAGCTGGAGCATGGCAACCCACCTGGGCAACATGTCCCTTCCTTAAAACTTAATCAGCAACTGATGAATATTTCACAAAGACAAACAGGCCAGGTAGATAGGGTCAATCTTTTATTCATGAGCATCGGGGAAGCGAAGGCTGTGGGTAGAGAGATCCAGGCTCAGCTGGGTTGTGGACATCTCCTGGTGAAGATCTTATGGCCTCTTGCACAGCTAATGCACAACACTGTCCTGGGAGCATCCTGGCAGGTTCTCTATCAGGAGATGGAGATGTCCTACCAGTTCTTGCCATGGGGACACACAGCCACATTCCCCTGCTGATGTTCCTCGTGGCACCAGCTCAAGCGATGAGGCAGCATGAAAGTCCCAGGGAAACAATGTGGGATGAGATGATCCCAAGGCTGGGGCATACAAACAAACTTTCTGCCAGCCCAGGAAGAAACCCGACAAAAACCCCCACCTTTTGGCTCAAGCTAAGCCTAAGATTTGCCTGAATTTTCATGGTGATCATTTTTGGAGTTGCAGCCAAGGCTGAGCTTACTGGGGAAATGTGGTCACCGATGCTGGCCTACCTTGCCCACTCCACTGTGCCCATGTCCACATCAGGGACCCTGCAGCTTTACCCACTTCTTTAGAAGACCAGCCCTTAAACCCAGCCCTGCTCTGAATTGAGCAACCATGGACCAACACTGATCCGGGCAGTATCCTGACCCTCCTGCAAGGCAAAAAAAAATAATATAAAAAATGCCTCCTCGTGCATCCTGGCTTGTGAATAATCCCCCAAATCCCATTTCCAAACTATCCCCAAACCCATTTTGCATCCACAGCCCAGGCAGGGTGGGAGCTGCACACTGCTCCAGCCTGGCTCTATTCACATGTAATAGACACAAGTCCCTCTGTAATAACGTGTAATTAAACGCAGCTTGGCCACAAAGGCTGGTCCAACATTTAACTGGCATCTGAGAAGACGCTAACAAGAAAGACGTTAATTATCCAGCTTATTAGATGTCTGCATTATTAACATAACCCTGACAGAATTAACTTGATACAAACTATCCCACAAATATTAATTGCCTAAAACTTCCTCATAACTCGAAGGTATTAATAAGACAGTAATTATGTATGGATTGTATAGCTGCAAGTTAATGACATGGCAATTTGATTTGTCTCTGAGAAATGTGATAAACCCAAGGAAGTGTTCTCCGAACAATCAATTGATATTTAATTAACAGACAGAACCTGTCGGTGTAAATCTAAATTAAATGCCCGTGACATCTCGTTCAAAGTGTTATGACAAAGGTTCCTGGGATGTGCCAGCATGGCAGGGTCTCCTGTGCCACATTGTGGGGCTGCTGCTGGAGACAGTGAGCACCAGCACCTCCAGTCTCCACGCCCTCCAATGCATGAGACCCTGGATGTGTTCCTCTTCCTCCTCTTCTTCTCCTCTGGCCTGAGGAGTCCTTGGGCTGCCCCAAGCTGATGAGAGGAGTGCTCACAGCCCCCTCTGCTATTTAGCATCATGCTCATCTCCATCACAAGCCCAGATCCAGCAGACACATCCTCACCTTTTGCTTGGGAAAATGGTTGAAAGTCTCAAAGGTCTAAGGTCTTCCTACAGGAAGACCCTCAAGATGGCCCCTCCAGCCACCCCATCAGTTGAGCAGTAAGAGCAAGGGCTAGAGACTCACTGTTGGTGTCTAAGCAATGAGACTGATCAGCTAAGCAGAAGTGGGAGAAATAAACTCCTGGGGTGAAAGGTGTTTGGCCATGAAAAAAAAAAAACAAACAACCAGAAAAGGCCTCAGAAAGCAAAGGACCTGCACTAAGAAGTAAGAGGGATGGTGAACACGTGAGGTGTCCCCACAGCTCAAGTTCCTGCTTTGTCTTTGTGATTGCCATTGACCAGGCCCTTCTTTGTGATCCACATATGCAATAGCCAAAGTGAAAACCACAAATAAACCTACGCAGCCCCCCCAAAGTGGCCTTACACCAGCACACCTTTCCTTCTAGCCAGCTAATGAAAGCAGTTGTCCTCTCCCTTTGGGCTGTGCCTGCATTGAGACAGGCTTCGCACCTTGCAGCTGGAAGCGGGCCAGCAGCTCTGTCCCCATGGCAAGGATGATGATGGTCCAGATCCTCCGTTTCCATAGCTGTTGACTCCTCTAGCTGCCAGCATCATCCCCCAGACAGGCAGGATGGAGCATGGGATGCTCCCATGGGAGCAGGGGAGGAGCTGGTCCTACACCTTATGCCGCCCAGGAGAGATTGGAAACGCGAGGCTCCCTGTCACCCTCCCAGCCACCTCCCCCACCTCGCTCCCTTTCCCTTTATGTAAATTGAAAATAACAATTAGTTTATTTTTGCTTGTGCAAATTACAGCTCGTGCTCCCAGGGAGCAGACAGCTGCCAGGGCTGCACCGAGCTGCACTCCAGCCCTGGCCTGTTACATGAATAAATAACCTGGTGCTGGGCTGGGGGGGGAGAATGCTTTACCCCTTCCCCCTCTTCCCCGCCTCCCCCTCATCCACAGAAAGGGAGGAAGGCAGGAAAAAGACCCACCACCAAGTAGTGAATTTTACCACGCAAGTAATTAGGCACTAAGCTGATGACTGAATTGGGGAGGTTGGCAGGCAGGGATGGGGAGCTGTGGGGTCAGCATGGGGGATGAGGGGACACCTGGGCATTGAGGGTGATGACACTGCACTGCGCAGGCAGCTGGGACAGCAAAGGGCTGTGGCTGATGGGACCTGATCACCACCAGACCTGAGGACTGACACTGTCCTTGCATGTTTCCCACTTGGCAATGCAGCTGGTTTCCCTGCGCTCATCTGCATCCCACCTCCTGCATCCCATATCCTACCTCTTGCATCCCACATCCCACCTCCTGCATCCCATATCTCTTCTCTTGCATCCCACTATCTGTATCCCCTATACCACCTCCTACATCCCACCTCCTGCATCCCATATCCTGCATCCAGCCTCCTGTATCTGATACCCCACCTCCTGCATCCCACACCCATATTCTGCATCCCACTACCTGCATCCCACATCCAATGTCCTGTATCTGTACCTCCTGCATCTCATCTCCTGTATCCCATAGCCCACCTCCTGTATTCCATATCCCATACCCTACATCCCCCCTACTCCACCCCACCTCTGCATCTCATATCTCATATCCTATATCCCACATCCTTCATCCCACACGCACATCCTGCCTTGCGCTACATCCCATGTGCTGTATCCTTGCATCCTGCATCCCACAGCATCATCATCCCTGGGCGACACAGTCCCACCGAAAGCAAGGAGTTTGGGATCAGAACCCAGCTGTGGTCCTGTTCACTGTATGTGTGGGGAATTCCCTTCCTGCGTGCCAGCTGTCAGGAAGGATCTCAGCCCCCGCCGAGGTTAGGGGAAATATCAGTGCCACGGGGATGAGGGAAGGCAGAGGGCTCTGCACTTCACTGTGAATAAATCACAGCCATAGGGATGAGCCGTGTAAGTGTCGAAGCAAGCAAACCCATGAGCTGGCAGAAGCAAATGAGCTCTGTTTTGCCAAGGTGAGAAATGTATATGTATGTATTTATATTTTTAAATATATATATATTTATATATATATATTTATATATATGTTTTTATATATGTTGAGCAGGACAGCTTTTGGTTCCCAGAGATGCAAGAGCATCAAGGATGCAGTCGGGCCCGGAGCATGGGAGGGAGGAAATGTGCAAAAGGCAAACTTTGACTCAAGCCAAAAAATATCGGCTCCAGACTGATCCCGGGCATGGCTCGCAGCTGGGCAGCCCCGAGGCCAGCTCATCCCTCACAGCCTCTTGGAGTCAGCGCCAGAGTTTTTGTTTTACTGGGGGATTTATTTTGCCAGGAATTTAATTAATTCATGCTTTTTGAGAGAAGATAGCCCCAAATTCGTGCATGCCCAGCAGCCCACCCTGCTTCCTAACCACAATTTAATATCCCGGGGCTGGAGTTATGTTACCAAGATATCAGGGCTTGTGTGGAACATCCTGCAGCGGTTCAGTGGCAAACCTGCGGGATATTAGCATCAATAATTGAGGAGGAAGAAGTGACGGTTACTTTGGCGATGCCGCATTGATCAGCCCTTTGCGGTTTTCTGTCTGTTTGCAGAAACCCGGTTATCTGCAATGATGCAGCTAATCACTACTTGGGGATGCCATGGAGCACCCAGCACTGGTTAGCCGGTGGCTTTGACAGGAGCTGTAACCGGTTTCAGGCACCCGTGTGTGCCTGCACAAGGCACTTTGGAGTGCTGCTGTGTTTGGGACCGAGTATCCCCCAAAATCATCCTTCTGCTCAGTGGAAAAGGGGTGTAAAACCCATCAACGGGGACAGCTGGAGGAGTTTCAGTTGTTAATGGGCTCAGCGATGCTCCTGCTACCTCCAAGCACATGTCAAAGTGCAAGCAAAGCTTGAAAATGGGTTTAAAAAGCGCTGCAGAAGTGGTGTGGAGGGAGCTATGTGCCAACCCCCAAGGCTTGTCCCCACACCCTCACCCTAAAAACCAACCACCCCTTGGCTGCAGGGTTGGGGTGAGACTGCGAGGCTGCTGCTTTCACCCTCCCAAAGCACAGGGTCAGGCTGGAGCTGGGGTGCAGGGAAGCCCAGGATGGGTGCAGGGGCTGCAGATCCTCACAGGAGGGAGCATGCAGTGTCCCGAGGTCCTGCAAGCCTGTGCAGCCCCCAAACAGGGCTTGGGAAATGGCTCCAGCCCTGCTCAGAGATAGGAAAAAGCTTAAAAAAAAAAGTCAGAGAAAGCCAAAACTCCACGCACCCTTCCTGCAACATGCAGACGTGGCACCCTGCAAACATCTGCAGCCCTGCGGCACAGGCAACATGCTTACGCCCCCCCCAGCCCAAAACATGTGCCAGCATGCTCTGACCATGCACACACAGACCCACAACACACCACAAATGCATGGTGCTGCAGCAAAGGTCAGCATACCGCAGCCACCCCAAAAAGACATGGCAAAACCAAGCAGGGACCACGCAGGCACCCTGCCACAGCTCAGGGTGCAGGAGGGGGCTTGGCCCTCCCGGTCCCAAGAAGGAGACAAGTCATAAACCAGCCCCATCTCACATAAACTGCTTTTTTATTATTTATTCACCAAACCGGAGCACAGCTGGATCCAGGACAGCTGTACCCAGGCAGCACCAGGAGCTTCAGCAGCCCAGAGCAAGTCAGGATGATGGGGATCACTGAGGGGTCCCCAGCTGCACCCCAACACTTCAACAGGGCAGAAGGGTGCAACTCTTCCCCAGGATCTCCCCAAGGAGCGGCTGTAGGATGGGGTCCCCCATGGAGGACTACCACTAACAAGCGGCAGTAATGTCCCATGCCCTGCTCCAGCTACTCCCCTGCTTGAGGGATTTCCAGGAGGTGCCAGAAAAAAAAGAGTGGGAAACAAAAAAACAAAACAAACAAAAAATGCCCACAACCAAATAACACACCAAAAAACCAACAATCATAGCAATGTAAGGAGTTGGGGGTCACATGCCTGTTCCCCTACCCAAAGCTGCCCTCGGAAGATCAGGGTTGAAGGGGTAACATCACAATCACCAAAATAATCTGTTCCCGGGGCAGCAACTTGGTGAGACCCAGGCCACACCTTCCCCAGCTTGCTGCACCCCCCAAAAAATAGAAAAAAAAAATAATCAAGGAAGATACAAACAGAGGGGCCAAACAGTGCTGAGCACCAAGGCAAGGAGGAAAATCAGGCATCCTCAGCCCCAAACCACTGCTGTGCTCTGCCAAGGCAGCGGGGAAAGGCATCGCAGGGCTGGAAACAATTGCAGCTGCCTCACAGGCATCACAGAGCATCATACTGGACCCCAGGTGAGATCCCCCAAAACCCCACACAGCCCCAAAGACAGCTCTGCTCCTCCAGCCAGCCCCATCGCAGCTGGGAGAGGGGGCAGCAGCCCCCCAGGACCATGCCCACAGGGAGCACTGACCATGGCAAGATCCAGAGGCAAGGAAATAGATGGGGGCGGGAGGGGAACTGAGGTCCCTGGGATGTTTTAGTGAAGGCACTGGCCCCAGATCCCTTCTCCTCCCCAAACTCTCCTTATTTAGTCACAGAGCAGGTGGCTGGAAACACTTCTTCCCCCCAAAAAAAATGTGCTGAGAGAGGGATGTTGGGAGGAAAAGATGGGGAGTAACCCACCAGGAAGCTGCGATTCACTCCCCAAAAAAACAAGGTGGGGAGAGGAGGCAATGTCCTGCAAGAGACTCTGTAGGCAGCAGGACACCTTATTTTTTAGAACCAGGTTTGCAAAGCTCCCCCAGCTCTAAATAAAAATAATAGGGAATGAAATGCCCCACAAACCCTGCTTTCTGCCCAGTCCTGCTGCATCAGGCACAAGGCAAGGGTCCCTCTATGCATCCCAGCTCCCATCCCAAAAAAACAAGCCTGATGTCAAGCTGAGCTCAGGCTGCTCAAAATGCTCCACACACAAAATAAGACACCAACAAGCCTGAAGCAGCTGAAGAAAACAGGGGGATCAAGTCTGGGGGTGCAGGGGAGGGAGAACCAGAAGGTCCTGGGACCACACACACACCCCCCAAAGCCTGGGGACAGCCGGTCCCAAGGGGGTTGCATCAGCACAGTGGTGATCTATGGAGGGCGGCAGGGGGCAGCTCGTGTACCGGGGCACCTCCTGGCTGAGGACCCGCCATGGCTGAGCCTGTCCAGAGATATAGGAGGAAAAGATAAATATATATATATAAAATATATTACATGCTCAGAAATACATTGGGCCAAGGGCTGTGTTGCAAATTGCCCCACCGAGACCAGATAGCTGCAAGCAGGGCAGCTGAGCTCGGGCTTCTCAGCGACACATAGCAGAGCTGCCGGGGACATAAATCCCTGCAAAAAGTCCCGAAAAACCCCTAAACATTTGTAAAAATACCAACCCTAAAGCTTTCCTTTAGGGAAGGTATGTATTTCTTTGGTTTGTTGTTTTTTTGGTTTGGTTTTTTTTTTTCCCCCTCCCCCCTCCCTTAATTAAGAACTCAAAAGGGAAAAGGCAAGAGGGGAAAGAAAAATTATTTATTACCATTTCAAATCAAGCCAGCGGCTCATCGGGACGGTGTCAGACAAGCTGGGACCGAACTGGATCCGGGCTGGGGTGAAGGTGACTTTTTGGCAGCCACGGGAACAAAGGTCTCCAGGACACCTTGGGACCCACACTGGCCGGGGGCGGAGGGAAACAGCCAAACAAAAAACCCAACAAAACCCACCAAACTCAAACAAACAAACAAACAAAAAAAACAGAAACCCACAATCAAAACACAGTACCCGGCCGGTAAAAAAAAAAAAAAAGAAAAAAGAAAAGAAAAGAAAAGAAAAAACCCACAACAAAAAAAATCAAACCACCAAAACCACCCCCCCAAACAAACAGAAAATAAACAAAAAATACCACCAAAAAAAAAAAACCACCAAGAAAAAAACACAAGAAACCACAAAAGGCAAGAAAAGAGAGAAGCCCGAGTTCGGTGGAGCAGAGCCGGTGGTGGTCCCTGGCTTGCAAGTGATGAATAACAGCGTATTCGCCCCGGCGAGCCCCCCGCGCCGCGACCCGTCGCCGGGCGGGAGCTTGGGGAGGGTTTTGCATCAGTCCCAGGACTCCAAGGGAAGCAGCAGCAAACCCCAAACGAAAAGGCAATGCTGCGGGACCCCCGCTCGAGAGAAAACCCGACCCAGGCTCTAGTTGAATATAAGTTTTTATCTTGATGCAACATCGTTAAAACCGTCACAAATCGAAACAACAGGTCGTTAAAAACCGCTTCGCACGATCAGTACCTAAAATGCACCAGGCTCCCAAGCTCGCTTTGTCCGCAAGACCCTTGTGTTGTCCCCCATATTTTTTTTTTTATGGTTTTTCTTTTTTAAATAAGCAACTTGTTAAAAAAACCCCGCTCCTCCGCGCAGGATCGGCCCCGCTTTTGCTCCAAACACAATTGCACGAATTAATCTTTTTTTTTTTGCAAGAAATAATGTGCATTTTCTTTCCTTCTTTCAACATCGAGGTTAAAATAATATTCCGTTTCCCGAGGGTTAATAAATAAATCTGGTGCATAGTGAGATAGCAGCCAACCGTTTGCAGTCCATATATTACTATATTGCCTTTCAGGTCACCCTAAAATTGTTACCTCCCCCCCGCCCCGCTATTTTAAAGAGCATAGATAATTTTAAATCTCTATAAAACAGTATTATTTAACCCAATTGATTCCTGTATATAGTGCATTCGGCTTCTTCCCAACATCATTAAATTAACTCGATATTATTTGCATGCTATTACATACAAACTTTTTAAGACTCGTGTATTTTTTTTTCTTTTCTAAAGGATTTTGGGTTGTGGGGTTTTTTTTTTTTTTCGTAAATCACCAAGCAAAATATAGGCTCAAGGAAAAAAAAAAAAAAAAGCAGAAAACTAACTAATTTCTACATATTTACAAGGGTGAATAAGTTAAATGTGGCTCAGGTTTGCCGGCCGGGGGGGTTCGGGCGGCGAGGCCGGGCAGGGTGCAGCGCTACCTGCGACCCGCCCGGCCGATCCGTGGAGACCCCTCGAAAAAGAAAATCAAATCGGGGGTTAAACACACAGGATAAGGGGTGGGGGGGTGTATGTGGGTAGGGGGTGGTGATGTTTGTGGCGGTGGGGGGGAAGCCACCTGGATGGCGCTGATGCTCCCGGGGTGGGGGGGTGGCTGCGCGCCGTACACGTCCCGCATGCAGGCTGGCTCCAGGTCCGCTGCCGCCCCCCCGCCCCATCCCCAGCCCCAAGTCCCGGCTGTTGAGGGGTTCAACTCTCTCCAAAATTTCAGTGGGCAAAAAAAAAAGTTGTGGGTTTTTTTTTTTTTAATACAAGCAGAGGGTTTGCTCTCCCCACGTGGAGGGGGTGAGGAAAAAAAAAGCGAGGGACCCCCCCACACACACATACACCCCTCACCCCAGGTATGCGGCTCACATGAAGTAGTCAGCAGCGGGTTTGGGGGCGGCGGATGGGGAGGGCTCCCTTGGGAAGCCCCGGCCGGCTAACTTCTCATATTTTTCTTTGTACAGATCCCTTTCCTTGGCCAAGCGTGTCACCTCCTGCTTGAGCTGCTCCACCTGGCTCTGGAGTTGGCATTTCTCGTTCTCCAAGATGTGCCGTTGCTGGACCCGCTTGTAACGGCAGGATTGAGCGTAGCCTCGGTTCTTCAAGGTCCTCCTCTTCTGCTTGAGGCGGATCACCTCCTCCTTGCTGAAGCCCCGCAGCTGCCGGTTCAGCTCCCGTACCGACATACTCACCAACTGATCGTCGGAGAAGCGGTCCTCCAAACGCAGGTGGTGATGATGATGATGGTGATGGCCGGGATGATGATGGGCGGCCGGCGGTAGCTCCTCGCCACCGAAGGGCTGAGGTCGGAAAGGCTCATAACCTTGATGGTGATGATGATGATGGTGAGGGGCACCGATCAACGCCTCCACCGCGTCCTCCGGCGTCAGGTTGAGAGCTTCGGGATTGAGGTGATGCTGGTAACCCGACATCCAGTACAGCTCCTCCAGCTGCTGTTTGGAGCCCAGGGAAGCGGCGGCGGCAGCTGGGGGACCGGCGGCCGGTTGCCCGCCAGGACTGGGAGCGCAGAAGCTGGGCGAGGAAGGCACGGAGGAGCAGGGCGTGCTGAGCGGGGTGGAGGAGAGGGAACCGGCGGGCAGACGGTGGCACAGCCGCTCCGCCTCCGCCGGTTCCTTCTTCACCTCGAACTTCATCAGGTCGAAATCGTTCACGTATTCGATGGCGAGGGGGCTGGTGGGCAGCTCCGCGCTCATGGCCAGCTCCGAGGCCATCTCAGTCCATGGAGGGACCGGGGGGCGATCCCCCGGGCGCCGCCGCTCACCGAGGGCTGGAGGTCCCGCTGGCTGCGGGAGCCTCCTCCGGGCGGGCTCCGGGGCTCTGTCCGCGCTGCAACCGGCTGCCCCGACGGGGCTCCGCTCCCGGGTACGGCCGGGCTTCGGCTGGGCTCCGCCGCGGGGCTCAGCCCGGCTCCGGCAGCCTCCACGGCGGGGCTCAGCCCGGCTCCGCTGCAGGGCTCAGCCGGGCTGCTGGACTCTCCGACGGGACCCCGCTCCGGGCTGCGGGCGGACACCTCCGTCGGGGCTTCGCTGCCAGAGCCTCCCGCGGGAGCTTTCGCCGGGCGCCGCGGGCCGGGCGCGCTCCCCCCCCGCCGCTACCGCCGGTGGGACGCGGAGCCCCGTGGGTGCGGGACCCGGCGCTCTCCAGCACGGCGCTGCCCGGCAGGCTCCAGCCGCTGCCTGCGGCCGGTCCCCAATGGCAAGGAGCAGGCAGCGCCCTGCCCGCCCCTTCCTGCCTCCCCCTGGCACCTGCCCCGGCCCCACCTCCCGCGCCGCCGCCGCCGCTGCTGCCTCCGCTCCTCCCCGCCCCGGGCACGGGCACGGCGCCCTGGGGGCGGGGGCCGTAGCCCTGCCCGCTCCCTGCCCGTGCTCGGCGCTGCCGCCGCCGCTGCCGGGCGGCTGAATGGAGCCCGCCGCCTTATATACGGGGCAACGCGGCCGGGCCCCGCCTTCTGGGGCGGGACTAGTCGCTTCTGTCCTATCAGCGCGGCGGTAGCTCGCCTTGATTGGTGTATCCCCACGGTAACGCCCCGGGGTAGCTGTCAATCTCCGCGGGGAGAGGGTTCGGCGCTGCTGGCGGCCGCTCCGGAGGAGAAGCCGGGGGGACAGTGGCCAGGGCATCCTCCTGGCAACCCGAGGGTAACCCCCCTGCACCCCCCAGGCACCCCCCCCGCACCCCCTGGGCACACCCCGGGCAACCCCCCTGCACCCCCCAGGCATCAGCACAGGCATCCTGCCTGCACCCCCGGGCATTTCCCCTGCATCCCCCCCTGCACCCCACAGGCGCCCCCGGCACCACCATATGCCTTCACCACTGCAGCTTCTACCAACCACCCTGGGCCCAAGCCGGACTGAGCAAGGAGTGGGGAAAAATAGAAATCATAGTTTTCTCCCAAAGAAACAAGAAAATCCCAAAACGGCGATTACTGATCCCAAATCAGGTTTCATGCAGTAGTTGCTGGGGGACCATGGCCTCCAGGACATCTGCAGGTGCCAGGCGTGACATCAGGGTGCAGCCCTTTCCCCACCTCAGTTTCCCCAGGTGGGAACAGCTCAGCATCCTTCCTGGGTCATTGGAAAGGCTTGCCATCCTTGCAAAAAGCCATATACATATAAAATTTATTTATTTATTTATTTTATGTTTTCACAAGTTATTGATGGTCAGGAAGCAGCTGTATCCACCAGGGAAACACTCCACGTGCTCCATCAGGGCTGGACCAGTTAAGCCGCTGCCCCTGGCTTCGTGACGTTTGCCCCGGCACATGGCGGGGAGCGTTACCAGCTCGAGGCTGAGGACCACCATCCCAGCAACACGGCAAAGGCATCACAGGCACTAATCGGCAGCTTGGGGGTGAGGGGTGGGGGGGAGTGGGGCATGGGGTGCTCAGCCCACCGCAGGATGAGACCCATGGTGTGGATGTGGCTGCGCTGCTCCGAGCCCTGCCACCTCGTGGCTGCTGCAGCTGCAGCACGGGAGGGATGAGGATGTTTGGGGTATCCAGGCGAGAATAAGAATTAACTTCCATGGGCTCAGTGTCAGTGTGGGAGCAGCGGGTCAGGGACAGCACCCCGGGGCTCAGGGATCACATGGGGAAATGTGCTGAGGCCAGGGATGGAGCACATGGCAGCCTGGTCCCAGCTGCGGGGCTGCGGGCACAGCTGCTCCTCACACCAGTGTTTGAGGGAAACTGAGGCACAGGGCAGTTGCCATTGAGTTGTCCCACCAAACCCCAAAGGATGACCAGCTTCATCCTGCAGAGGCTATCAATACCCACCCACCAACCCGCAGTCCCCCTCAGGACTCAGGGTTGTCTCCATCACCTGCAGGATGCAGCCTCGGTCCCACTGCATCCCAGCCTGGCTGCATCCTGCCCCTCTGCACCCTACAGGCAGCTCCATGGGATGTGGGCGGTGACGGTCCCTTTGCCCAGCTGATGGTCATCCCTGCTCAGGGATTTGGGGTTGGGGGACACTACCTTCCATGGTGCTAACTGACCATTCAGAAGCAGGGATTATTTGGGCCAAATTACTGCAGAAAATAATTTTTTGGGGGGGATAAACCCACTTACCCCGCTGCATCCCCAGCAATTAAAACTTCACATCATTTCTCTTACTGGATCAGGCCTCTGGAGGTTGTTGTCCCCTTCTATCTGCTCCCATCAAGGTAAAACTGAGTTGGGGCAGAGGGGTGTGTGTGTGTGTGTGTTTGTCCCCCCAGGGAGGGTCACACATGCAGGCAAAGCCCCACATGTGTCCCCCAAAACCCTGGTGATGCTGGAAGTTAACCTATATTGGATAACCTGGAACACAGATATCCCATAATGGAGACCTCAAACTTGGGCAGGGGATAATAGGACACCTCCATCCCTCACCCCCAACTTGAGGGAGGGGACAAAGAAGGGGACAAAAAGGGCTTCTGGATGTTTTTGCAATAAACCCCCCTTTTTATAGAGTGTTTTCAACCTCCGTTTGCTTATGTGACCCCAAATGCAGCATCAGTGTCCCTGTGCAGTGGGATGTTGAGGTCCCACACTGGGAAAGGGGTGTGTGGGTGGGGAGTCTGGGATGTGATGCCACCTCCCTAACCCTGGCACCACGTTCCTCCTGGGAGCTGCTGGCACCTTGGGGGCACCCGGCCCCCATCAGCAGCTGCCACCCATGATGGGACAGCAGCCACCAAGGGATTAGGAATGGGCCGGGCTCCAACAGGGACGTCGCTCACCCACGACACCCCCTTGGGTATTTTTAGTGGGGTGGCTGGGTACAGTGACACAGCTGGGGGAGCATGTCCCCAGCCCTCCCCGCCACGCTGAACCAGTCATCTAAGTTTACTTGCAGGCGGTCAAGTGACATAACCAGGTTGGTGGCCATGGGATGGCGGTGGGATGGCGTCACCTTTTGCTTTTAGAGTGGGCAGCTTGTGTGCCCCTTTAACCCTTCGAGCGGGGCTGGGTAACCGTGTGGGTGCTGCCTTAGTTTCCCCAGTTGGTTGATAACAGGGTGATAGGGTGATGGTGCGCAGCACCCAGTCTGGGGTGCTGCTGGATTAGGAAGCCCTCATAGTAGCATCACCCCATGGCAAAGGTGGTGTCCACCATGATGCACCCCATGAGCTGATGGTACCATCTTGGCAATGCTCCACCAGCATCTGCAGCACGAACCCAGGTGTCACTGCACAGAGAAGGGTCAGAAATCATTTTGGGAGGGGGAAGAAAAACCACCAGCAATGAGGCTGGTGCCCATGGTGGGACCAGCTACGGGCATGGAGGAGGAGGAGGGCAGGGGATAGCTACCCTGATGACAGGCAGAAAAGCGAGCCAGCGGCTGACACCTCCTCGGCACCTGCCCCCCTGGCAAGGCACCAACAGTTGTGCCAGCAGCACCCGCCGTGGCAGGTGTTTCCAGGAAATGTTTACAGTGCCCTCCAGAAACACTGCCCTGTGCCACCCCTCCAGCAAAGGCACGTCCTTGCTGGGGCTCTGGGACAGCCCGGCCATGCACCCACTACCACAGCATCCCCAGCTTCATGGGGAGGACAGATAAACCCCCATTGGGGCCCATCACCCAGGCATTGCGGCTGCTGGTGGCAGTGGGGGAACCCACCAGGGCTCAGCAACACCTCTCCCAGGGCTGCGTTTATCCCTGCTTGGAAATTAATCACCCCCAAGCAATGCTTTAATGACAACCAGCAATAAATTACAATCCTCCCCAGGAAGGGAGCAGCGGCACCGGTGGGCGGCGGAGCCGTGGCTCTCGGCAAGCTACTCATTGCCTCACTCAATTAGTGCAGTGCAAGCCTTAATCCCAGTTAGATTGCTCATTAGGGAGCCACAGCCATGGGAAACACCAAAGCTCCCGGCCACTGTCACCCTGCACTGGCCATCCCTGGGGACTTGCATCATCATCATCTCCTCCAGGGTGATTTTTAGTGAATTTAGGTGGTGGGTTTTTTGGGTTTTTTTTAGGAAACCACCACATGAAGAAACATCCTTTCTAGGTAAAAGGGGGGAAAGTTATAATAATTACAAATGTCAAAAAATATGGGGATCAGAGAAGCCCCTCCACCGGCATTAGCCAGCTCCTTGAGGGGGTGTTCATGTGGTATCACTGAAAAAAAGAGCAAAGCCACACTCTGACCAGGCATCCTAGGGAAGAAACTCTTTATTTACATATCAAAACACATGGGTTAATAAAAGACATTTAACATCAACGGAGACAATGAAGTTTTTATTAAAAAACTGCTCACTGTACACACGCTGGGGTATGAGTGCAGCCCTGGAGTGGGGGACCTGCTGGTCCTTGCAATGGCTGGGAGGATGCTGGGGACGTGGCCTCCCCAAACTGGTCTCCAAGTGGTACTAACCCCCACGCCAGCTCTTGGTTCAGAAGTGGGCAGCATCTCTAAACAGGAGCCCAGGGAGGTTACAGGCATTAATGACGTCTCACCTTTGGTGGCATGCCGTGCCCACAGTCATGTGAGCCAGGTGATAAATCCACCTCCACAAGCCGGGGAGAGCATCTCAGTCTGTAGATGTGGGGTGATAACACCCAAGGGGGTCACCTAGGGAAGGGAAACCCCTGTGGGGTCCCACACCACCCAGTTGCAGGGGGAAAAACCGCAGCCATCAGCCCCTTGCCAGAGCCGTGGTGCCCCTGAGCCCACTGCCGAGCTCTACCACCCACCCCACTGCTGAGCACACTTGGGTGCTGGGTCCCCTGGGAGCCCCAGGGCTCACCCACGTCCCTGCTGATGCCTTTTCCCTGCAGCTGCGACTCAGGGCAGTGGATGAGCAAAGCCTGCCACCCCGCATGGCTAACCCTGACTCTCTGCACCTCTTGGGAAAGGGAAGTCCTGCAGCCGTCCCCAGGACCTCATCCGTGTGGGGGAACAGCATCCACCACTCCGAAATCCCTGTGGGAATTGTACCCACGGATGCAAAAACCCAATGTGCTGGCAGCTGCATGGCTGGGAGTACTCGGCACAAAGCTCCCCCTGTGTTTTGCTCCTGCTTAGATTTGGGAGTTTCCAAAAAAAACCCGTAAGAGCTGGTTTGGGTCTCCCAGGGGGGACCAAACCCCCTCTGGGATGGGAAGAGGTGGGCGTCAGGGTGCAGCTGGCCACGGGAGACATTGACATGCTGCAGGAGCATTTGATGGGAGCTCAGCACTGCTCCGAACACACGTTTCCACTAGGGATGCTCTCGGCACATAGCTCCACTCCAAGAAATCTCCCAAAAGCAAAGGGATAGAGCGGGATGGATGCAGGTGGTCTCTTGGCACGAAGAGATCAGGGCTGAGCTGAGTTGGGGCTCTACACCCTGTTACACACCACCACAGTGACTTGCAACCACTGGCCACACTTGTCCCCAGTATAGTGGCTGACCTGGATGCAGGCATGTCACGTGATGGCATTAAGCTCCTCAGGTCCCTGTATCACCTTGTGTCTGGGACTGCAGCAGAGCCACAATCTGTGA
This sequence comes from Falco rusticolus, assembly GCF_015220075.1. Lineage (NCBI taxonomy): Eukaryota > Metazoa > Chordata > Aves > Falconiformes > Falconidae > Falco > Falco rusticolus. Next base: position 12,177,970 of record NC_051189.1, read on the forward strand.
GTGGACCGATGGGGATGGGAGCCTCTTCCTAGCTCTGCAAGCATGCAGGGAGCCTGACGGCAGGGCTTGCCTTCAATACACTGGCTGAAAAGATAAATCTATTGTCAAATTAATGTATTTCAAACAAAGCTGCTCCCCTGCAGCAACAGGTGGTGCTTCCCCATGCTGCCATCCGTCTCCTTGCCAAAATGATGTCCCAGAAAAGCAAGATGAGAAGGGGGTGCTGCATCTGGCCACGGCATCCTGAGGTAGGTGCCAGGTCATGCCCGGCTCTGCAGTTCCTGAGCTGGTCAGCTGCCGCTTGATCGGGTCTTGCTTACAGCCGGGGCTTGATCTGCAGCTGTTTGCCTGGAGGGAGGAAAGGCAAAGGTGATGGTGGGAGGGGGGTACCATGTGTCTGGACACCCCTGGGCTTCTCCTTGCTTGACTGTGGTTGGTTAACACACTGGAGATGGGCAAAGGCAGCAGGGATGTAGGTGGTCCCCTGCCCCAGCTGCACCTGACCCCACTAGCACCCACCAGCCTCACCTCTGCCGCCCTCTTCCAGACGTGCGTTTTCAGAGTCCCGCAAGGATGACGGTGGCAAAGTCCTCTTCTTTTTCTCATTGCCTGGGAGAAGAAAGGAAGAGGAGAAAGTCATTGAGGTTGACTCAGGTCACCTTGGAAATCCTTTGGGTCACAGGAGCATCCTGAGCTCCTCTGCTGCTCCTGCAGTCCTGGTGCTTCATGCCTTAACAGTGGGAAAAGGGAGTAAAAGCTGCCCCAGAGGGCACAGTGCCGCCAACAAGAAGGGTTAATTAGTGAGCAAATGTAGAAAAATAAATGAGTGCACCTAACTGCATTCTGTGCCTCCCATCCTGAAGCCCACAGCCATGGTTGTGGCTCCCCCACCACCCTGCCAGCCTGCTGGTGGGAACACGTGTGTCCCCAATCTGGTGCTCAGCCTGGCCTTGCTGCCCTGCAGCCCTTTCCCCTGCCTTTTGGTGCAGAGTTGTTCCCTTTGGGGTGGGGACATGTCTCCCTGCAAGTCCAGAGCCTATGTCTCCCTTGGCCATTGCTGGGATGGAGGTGGATGCTGGGATTCCCCAAATCCCTGAGCACCCTCAGCCCCCTGGAAGTAGTACAGGACAGAGGCACTTGCAGGTCCCTTCCTGGCGCAGAGCAGCAAGTCTGCTGCAAAACCCCCAAGTTATGGGTGAAAAAGAAATTTAAAAGTAGTCAACCTCCAAACAGCAGCACAAGGTGAGCATCATGACCTGCTTTGGGGCTGGGCTGGAGCAGGAAAGAGCAGAGCACTGGCAAGCAAGAGGTTAACTCATACTTGGTGCTCTGGCCACTCCAGGTTTGGGGATCAAACTTTTCAGCCACCCCCAGCGTCCCCCCAGGATGTGCTGGGTGATTACTTCTCCTTGCTGGAGCACTGTGTCTCCCCCAAAACGGGTCCCAGATGCTCATACAGAGTCAAAACTCCATGAAGTGCCTCTGGGAGGTGGCATCTTCACACGACAAATCCAGGCACAGCCCATGGACTGGGGTGGATGGCATGAAGCCCCCCTCCATTTCAACCACAACACTGGAGTTTCTCCTATTTTCCCTTGCTGAAGTATGTGGAGAGGTGCTCATGGGGTCTTACCTACCAGACTGGGCAGGAGAGCAGTGGCCACTTGGGCAAGAAGACACTGAGATGAATGTGGATGGGAAAAGGAGAAGGTTTCCCAGAAAAAAGGACCCACAGCTTGCTGAGTGATGAGGTTTAGTGGGAAAAGTCCCCTCTCACTTGGGATTACAGCAGGTGGAGAAGGTCACGGAGAAGATGGAGGGAATACAGCCCAAACCCTCTCCAGATGAATAAGCACCACACAACTTAACCGTATTTCTGTAAAACCCCAGCTTTAGCACCCCGCATCGCACCTCCCAAACAATGATGCCCAACACAGATGTGGTACAATGGGCACCTTCAAGCAGCCTTGAAAGCCTGAAGGAGGTTTGGGGGCAGGGGAAGCAGGAGGGGTGAGGAGCCCAAACAGCATCCAACAACAGGGAGCCACCAAGAGTTTTTTGTTGCTTTTAAACTTGGGTAAACAAACTTGCTCAGAGCCTAAGCCGTAGTGGCAGTGATACATAGCTTTTGAGCTAATTTATGTAAAATAAAGAGGGCTCATTTAGCACCTTTCCACCCTTAATATAACACCCATACATCAGAGGGCTGCACAGCAGCCATGATGGACTCAGCTATTAGTCACTGGCAAACGCAGCCAAATTCAGCTTTGGGGAACGGCACCACCAAGCAGATGCCCATCACACCCTGCTCAGCCTCTGACCACCCTTCTAATTTTCCAGCTGACCCCAAGTATTTCTTTTGCATTGAGCCAGATGGTTTTTCCAGCCTGGGATTTCCAAATCCCACCCTGGTTGCTGTAGTTAGGGTCCAGCAGAGCTGCTATCCATCAACCACAAGGGGTCAAAATTAGCATCTCCTTCCTCCTGCCCCACCAGCAACCGCCGCCCCAGTCCAATGGGAACGATGGGAACAGCTCAGTTTCCCCTGGATGAGCTGGAGAAAACTTCATTAGCTAATATACATGCAGTGGCACAAAACCCACGCTTTGCGATTTAACGCAAATATGATTACAGAAGTAGAAATAGATTTCTTTCTTTTTGGAGAGAAGAAAAAAAATTAAGGATGATTTTTAAATCAACCGTAATTAGCTTCCTGACTTCAGTACAGGGTTGCACGGAGCCGAGATGATTTCACAGCATCCATGTCTGATTTCCAACATATTCCTCAAAAAACTGAGGAGGGCAATAATGAATTAAAACCACAAGAGGTTGTAAAAGGACTAAACCAGTCCAGTTTCTCACCTTGGAGGGAGGGAGATGCTGCTCCTGGAAAGCATGGAGCAGTGGATGCTTCACCCCACAGAGCAAGTGGGGATGGGCAAACACTGCATCCCACATCACCATGAAAACCAGAGGCAGGGGGGACCTGGACAAAACGGGGGTGTCACTTAACCCACCCCAGCAAAAGAAAATATATTTTCTGCTTTTGTGCATGGGAGATCCTGCAAATGGCGTGATCAATCTTGGGTCGCATCTTGTGTACCTTCACTCTCTCCCCCCGCCGGCTTCTTCCCTGCATTTCAGCAGCCATGCAATCCATCTTCCAGGAACCAGGTATATAATTTCTAGTTAGCGAAAGCCGGGCTAAGAAGCCCCTTTTTCATTACGATGATTGAACTGCTTCCAAAGAGAAGAACCAGGGCTGGATCACAAGCTCTCCATCGAAAGCCGGGCAGCTTTTGCTGAGCTTGTCAGCCTCGCTGGAGAATTAGGACTTCCAGCGCTCTTCCTCCTGATGAAAATCAACATTTATTTTGCCTAAACCTAAGAAGGTGTCAGGCAGATGGAAAAACTTGCCACTCTTCACGAGGAGAAGGGAGGGAAAAGAAGGAAATCTAATAGAAATATATTATCAAGTCCGAGGAGTGGACAGTGCAGTAAATCACGCTTCAGGTGGCACCATTATATTTTTCAATAAAACCTGGCCTTCCCCCAGACGCTGCCGAGCCGAGCAGTTCCAGCTGCAGCTGACAGGAAAGTTAAAACAAAATTTGTTTCATCCCAATGCTGATACAGGTTTTTTTAAAGGGATTGAAAAGTAGGGAAACCCCTCAGATGAGGGATGAAAGGAGGAGGGTCTCATCCTTGTCCCCAGATTCTCTCCCTGCCCACCATTCCTGATCGATGAGGGTTTAAATAAATTTGTTCCCCTCCGAGCTGTGAGGGTGGGAGGCAGCTGGAGACTGCCCCACATCATTGGTGGAAGATTCCCAAGCCCCAAAGCAAGGGGATGCACGGGAAGATGGCTTGCTTGCAGCTTTCCAAACTCCACCAGCCAGCTATAAAAAGCTTTGCTGGAGGGAAAGCCAGTTATGTTGATGCTTTTCCTTCCTGACCAACCTCCAACCTGATGGATGTCTGGTCTCCATCACTCTCCTGAGTGTTTTTCGTCCTCTCCTGCATCCAGCCAGGCTCCAGGAAGGGGCTTCGTGTGGGACATGATACCCGCAACCACCTGCTCCTCCCCGAGAGCTGACTGTGTGCAATAGCCCCGAACAAAAAATATATTCCCATTTCTAAAAGGAGAGCGGGCTAACAAGGTGGCTACAATTAACAACCAGCCAGCTAATGCTCTGGTTATTAACACAGCAAAGGGGGGTGCAAAAGTTTCCACCTGACGGCTCGGAGCACCGAGATGCATCCCAGCATCTCCCTGCCGGATGCTCCAAGTTTAACACTGTGAGGAGAAATCTCCCTATCCCCCCAAACCACTTTTTTCCCCCATTCCCAAAGGAAAAATATCACTTTAACCCCTTCTTGACCACTTTGGGGAAGCCCAGAGGCTGAATCTGCCTTGGAAATGGCTTTTCCTTTCTCAGCAAAAGCACTCACTGAGTCAGCTCCCAGAGAAACGTACGTTGGGAGATGCCTTTAAAAAATAAATTGAAATTATTATTGATATTTTTAAATAAAGCCCAAGAACCAAAGGCAGGATGGAAAGGTCAATGGCAAGGGTTAAGCCCCAGAATTTTCCACAAATTATTTTTCATATAGAAAAAGCAGCTGGGGGGCTGGATCTCCTTGGCTCGATCCTGCATTAATCCATCTGGTGAGACAACCTGCACCAAAACCTCACCCTGCTGCTGTTCCGCCCAGACCTTCTGCCCCTCATGTGGGGGAAGCATCAAGGCTGGGATGTCATGAGAAGCTTTGTCCAGAAGGAAAAATGCTCAGATATTTTCTTGCTTCCTAACTAGGATGTTCGAAGCGAAGACAGGCTGGGGGTGATGTCCCACTGCTGCCTAGTAGTGCCTGTCTCCTGCCATGCTTGCAGAGCAGGGTATCTGTGCCAGGATGTTCTTTCCATGTCTCTTCTCCTTAATTCCTTCTTTTAAGTGGAAAAAAGCAATCGGAACACTAGCCATGAGCTGCAGTGGTGGGAGTGGGGCTTCGTCGGGCATGGCAGAGATGTTTTGTGCTCTGGTGGTGCATGTTGACATGGCCTTGATGATGCGTGGTGAACACCATGTTTGTCTTTTACTGGTGAGCTGAAGTTTACCCTGAAGAAGACGGGATTTCACCACCTGGGAGGGCTCTTCCAGCTTCAGTTTTTTGGTCATTAAATAACCTGGGGGGGAACAACATGGCTGCCAAGTGGCCGCAGGCTGAACAAGAGGGGCCTTCAGAAATCCTGAGCCAAGTCTAAAAGCCCTGGTCTACAGACCCTCTGCCACAGGTGGACAAGACCCTAAAAAATGGGTAACAAATTAATATGGAAGAAGTAGATTTCAGTCCTGGCAAAGGAGTGAGACTTGGCAGGTCTGAAAGTCACCTGCAAATCAATCAGGGAAGAGGACTGCAAACGTGCAGGCGGCTCAGTCCAGGCAGAAAGTAAATCAGAGAACAGTATTGCCAACAGCCTTTTGTGGGCTAAGAAATGATGATTCTGATTCAGAGCGAGAGCCCAATTAGAAAAAGTCACTGCACTCACCAGGTTTACTGGAAGTGTCAACTACACTGGTTCCTTTGCAGTAAGGAAGTTAAATGGCAGTAAAGTTTCTGACTTTTGGACCTTCCCAGAGCCACCAAGACATGCGGCGATCCAATTCCAGCCTTCAACAACAGCCATGTTATCTGCACTACCCCACAGCCTGATGGTACCCCAAACCTGGTGGTGTTCTGCAGCAGGATCAGGGCTTTAGTAAGGGATGAAAATGAAAGGATGGAGAAACAGAGGCAAGGGCTGCCAGATACAAGGCATCTAACGCAAGGTCCACCAAGGAGTTCTGGTGAGGTCCATCAGCCTGAGTATCAGTCTACCTGTTTCTCTGGGCTGGGAAGGAAGCATTCATGACCAAGAAGATGTCTGAAACCAGTATCCACGGTGTATGAAAGCAACCTAAACCCACCCCGCTGCAGAGACACTCACCAAACAGCCCCCAAATCTGTAGGGACCTGCTGACTCAGGAGGAGAAGATGCAATTGCTAATGACCCAAGTAGATCCAGCCCATTAACAGGAAACCAATTAGACTGCTAGGCACTGTCCTGTCCAAGGGGTGGATGCAGCCTGCTACCTGCAGCTCAACAGATTTTTGCATTAGAAAAAGCAATTCTATTAAAGGTTTGTTAATTCAGTTACGAAAGAGTTTTGATGCTCTCTTATTAAACTCTCCCTACATGCCTGATGGAGCGTGGCGTTGGCTGAGAAGCTGGTGAAGGAAGCATTCACCTGCAGCAGGATAACACAGCAAAGGAGGAGATCAGGATGAGCACAGGAACATCCCATCACCACCTGCCAGGTGCATGGATCACCCTCTCCATTACAAGAAAGATCTGCCAAATGCCAGGAGAAGAGATGGGAAGGTACCACCAAGGTCCACACTGTCCTGGAGCCCTCCAGGTTGTTAAGCTATGAGGCAGGGATTGGTTCATGGGTACCATCAGGAAGGAAGACAGAGATTTCCTGCTGCCTGATGTGGAGCCTGTTAATTTATCCTGTGAGACTAGAGTGCCTCAGAGAAAGACAGCAATGGTAACACTGATGTAAGGACAACAAGGTACATCAAGCACACTCCTAATTCCCTTTTCTTTCCCTGCAGACTTCAGGGCTTGGTGTCCTTCTGCCCTTCCTCTCCTTAACTTTTCCTTGTCCCATTGGTATCATCTCCTGAGGATCTGGGAGGTCTTGTAACTCTCATGAGCTCTTACCATGACCATCAAAGTGTCTCCACCAACTCCTGCCATCTCCTACCTGGATGATGAGCTGGACCTTATTGTTGAGGTTGGACAGGTTCAGGAGGCTGGACTTGATGACCTCCCCAGGTCCCTTGCATCCTATGATCCTAAGGCCTGGACTTGGATCTGAAAATGGCCCAGAGCTGAAGGGAAAGACCCCCAAAACACAAAGGAGATGGTTTATCTGCTCCTCTCATACCTAAACTCATCCCTGGCTCTCCCTCAACCCTCCCAGCTGTTTCCATCCTGCAGCGCCTCAAGCCACCCACAAACTGCCAATAAAGCTTCAGAGCTGCTGCTAATTAGAAGAATATAGCAAATGGGGAAACTGAGGCACACACCACTATCCTGCCAAAACCCCTGTTTCTGCATAAAGATTTCAGTTGCTGCCCTTGCCTGCAAAGGCTAAAACTACTGTGACCAAAGATCTCAGATGATCTGTAACCATCTCCCATCAATCTGATCTGCCCCAGGAACCTATGAGGGGACCAGGAGCAGCTCTGCAGAGTTCCCTGGCTCTCCACAAGTGAAAAGCCACATGAAAAGCAGTCCTCAGCCCATCAACCCCCTCACTCTTCCCAACCTGGCAGGTGACCAAGCCAGCCACACATCACAGCAATCCTGAGATGTCACAAGCCACTTAACCATCCACTGTCCCATAGCCCTTATTAGATGGTCCACTGATCTGGCTCCACAGCTTGCTGGGTTTCTTGCTGCTGTGAGCACCCAGGATGCATGGAGCAAGCAAAGGTACGGCGGAGTCAAGAGTTATTGCCAGCCTTTGGGTGAGGCACCAAGACCTTCAAGCAGGTTCCTCAAAAGCTGGGAGGCCCAGGAAAGAGCTTCTCCAGCACCTTAGCCAGACTCTGAGGAAGAGAGGTCCATTCCAGTGACCAGCTCTCCAAGAGAGGTCTGACAACAGTGAGCCATAACACCCCCACCAGCAGTGCAGGAGACGCACCAGGACCCTGCTCAGAAAGGTGGTGCTGTCAATGACAAGTCAATGGAGGGAACCTGGAGGAGGAATACACAGAGGAGGAGCAGAAAGGCTGGGAAGACTGTGTGGGACAGAACAGCTGCCCTCAGCCAAGTCGTGGGAGATCCAGAGGCCATGGAGGTGACCCCACCTGAAGAAGAGGTCATGGATGTGGTCCCACCCAAAGAAGAAGCCAGGGAGGTGGACCGGCTGCAGGTGCAGCATTTAGCCCCTGACTTCATCATGGCCAAGGCCTTTTCCAAAAAGAGGCAACGAGCCCCACCAGGAAGGCCAAAACCTCAGCTCCCCACCAGCCAGGACTCAAGATCCTCAAAGAAGTCCAAGGTGGCTCAGATGCCTCCTGAAGGTAACCTGGATGGAAGAGAAGAGAGAACCAGGGGGTTCCTGTCTGGAGATGAGAAAACTAATGGGGAATTGCTGTCTTTAACTACTTGTCTTCAGTTACCTAAAGGTGGTTGAAGATGGAGCCAGACTCTCCATGGAGGTGCATAACAGATAACAGATCAGTAAGAGAAAACTATATAAAAAAAATTTCCCCTGGATAAACAAAAGGCTTCAGATTTACCATGAAAAAGTCTGAGTTCAGCACTGAGGTCTGCATTAAATGCTTCATTAGCAGCGCTTTTCAGGATTGGGCTAATTTGGTAGTGCTATGAAAACATCCAACACTTGTGAGACCACACCTGGAGCTCTGTGGGCTCCCCAGTACAGAAGGACATGGACATACTGGAGCGAGTTCAGTGAATGCCATCAAGACGACTGAGGTTGGAGCACAGGATGTACAAGGAGATGTTTGTGACCACACAGACAAACCAGTTCCCTGTATTTTATCCATAGAAATATTTCCTCCACGATCCTACCAAGAGAAGCGAACTGCGCTAAGTCCTGCCAGCATCAAAGCTGACAGTGAATGCCAGCTCTTGTTATCCCAGGATAATGTCCTAGCCCTTCATCCCCAACCACACAGATGCTCTCTGGAAAGCTCCAGGGCATCTTCTGCTGCTGGCTCACACTGACCAAAAGGGTTGGCTGCCGCACCTGGCTGCTGAAATAAGTTTTAGATCAAAGAGCTGGTGTCAGAAGTAGGGTTAAAGGAGATACTACAGGTGATGGGAGACCCCATGGGACCCTCAGTGCAGCCAAGGGGGTCTGGCCACATCCAACTGGATGGCTCACAGCACCAGCTTTCTCTTACATTCCAGGAGCTGGGCATGGTTGGATCAGGATCTGGCACCAAGGGGTTGCCCACCCCCACAGTCACATGCCCTGTTGGGGGTGGCTCTCAAGCACTGGTCCAGCCCGGCAGAGAAGGGGGGAGATTTGCATTTGCAAAGTTATTCCTCCAGAAGTGAAAGCTGTAAACAAACCCAGAAGCGCTGCACCTCCGTGAATTCCTCCAAAGCCAAAGCGTTTGAGCGTGCTCAGCGGAGCCGTTAAAAAAGACTGTAGCGAGCATCTTCCATTAACGTTACGACCGTGAAATATGACAATAAAATGATAGCCGTATGGTCGCAAATTTGCAGCCCGCCGAGTTGCTAGGGGTTTATCGTCACTCAAACGTGCAGAGAGCTGTAAAATGTTTACAGAAAGGGTTGTTTGCAGCTATAAAATCCTCTTTTCTCTCCTAAACAAGGCTGAGTGGAGCCATTTACAAACCCCTGAATGTTCATCGGGGGAGAGGGGAACATCTGTTCTCTCCAGGAGTTTTCAGTGATCTTCTCGAACAAATTAACTAAAATGGGTGCTTTCTAATTAAATTAGCACTCGATTGGAATGGTTTGCATTGGTGCACTTGCTTACAATTAGCGCGGGGAGGCCAGTTAGGCTCCAGCACAGGCTATTTAACTGGAAGGTGAAATATGGAAAAGCCCATTACCTGGAAACGGGTGTTGGAGGGGTAGGGGAGCCCCTGCTCCCTCCAGCTCTGCCCTCCTGGATGGAGAACACAACAAGGATGCCACCAAGCCCACCCTTCCCAGCTGGGATGCCTGGCTGGAAGCAGTTTGCTCTCCCTGTGCTGCATGGACAGGCTTTTTGGAGGGTGCTCAGAAAGCACCAGTGGCCTCAAACTACCACTCTGACCCCAAACTACAAGGCTCCTCTTGCAGGTTGGGAACCCTCCCAACTGAAGAATAACAGCGGGCTCTGCTCCACACATGCAGACCGCATCACTCCTTTTCCAGTTCCTCTTTTCTATATCCCAAGGCCAGAGGCTGCAGACCCCCACTGAGACCCCACAAACTGATACTGTTGCCCACACTTGTCCTTAAATGTCATCTCCAAACCCACACTCCATCCCTCCTGCACAGAGAGCCTGTGTTTTTATTTAATTCCTCCTGCATCTACCAGTCTTAAAAGGGAATTTTCTTAAATTGTAACCATTTAACCAAGCAATTCAGCTCACTCTGTAATAATAACCTGTCCTCCTCCTTATTTACTACCCCACCAATTTGTGTGTCACCTTCAGGCTTTACAAGCAGAAACCCAATATTATCCTGGGTATGAAATCCACAGCGGGGAAGGCGCAGACCCCCAAGCCCCACTGCAGACCCCAGCTACTACCTAGAGCTACGCAGACTCATCCTGACCACCTGCTCAGCTCAAAACAGCACTTCAAGCTCATAAACACCAGTTCTGGTGATGTGGCCACCATAAAGCATTTGGTCCTTCAGCAGCACCTAAGCCCCACCCTGTGCTCTTTCGGGATGACGGCTCACTAGTGGCTTGGGCGCCTTCTCTCCCATTAGGTTATGGGGGTCCCCAGCTTCTGCTGTGCCTGAGCCTCTTTGTTTGTGTGTTGAGATGATTACCATGTGTGTTGATGTGTGTTGAGATTAATTACCAACTGCAACACAGCGCCAAGCATGGGCAAACTCAGGCACTGAAGAGCATTCTCATGCCCAGACTCACCACACTGCATCCCTTTGGCAGGGAAATTGCTTCATCATCAGATGATTTTACAGCCATCTGCAATTCCTGCCTGGTTTGCCTTTCCTCTGATCTTCTGGCATCTGCTTTCCCGATGCCGGTGTTCCCTGGGCAAAGGAGAAGGAGCATGGAGGGATGCATGCCCCAGCCCCATACACACCAGCTCCCCACAGCCTTCCTCCCAACACCGCTGGACTGAACCAGCTCCTTCTACTCATCCTCCCACCCAAAACACCTGAAATCATCCTCCCTTGAATGTGCAAACCGGAGTTAAGAGGAAAAGGATGTCCTCGCTGCCAGGATGATGCCTCTGCCCTCTCGACCGAGTTACTCCAGGCTGCCAAGTGCAATCCAGGGCATTTTGACAGCTTTTTTGTCCACAGATTAATTGCTCCATCTTCACCACAGAGATAAAAAAACCGATTAAGCCACTGCTTTGGGAGTGCTTCCCTGGCTGCATCACTGAGATCAAAAGGGAGTTGAACCAGAGCCAAGGAGAGGGAAGAAGGGAGGCACGCAGGGGAAGAAATCCCTGGAAAGGGAAGTGGAGAACTTCACCCCATGCCACGGAGAGGAGCCATTCCCAGCCAGAACGGTCCCTTGCTGTCTCCGCCGCACTGTGATTCGACAGCACACTCACTTGCCTGTGACTTCAGGAATATGTGGCTAATCCCGAGAATTTTCCTTCCCACACCATTAAGGCATCTCAGACCTCCCTGGCTTGAAGCATTCCGTGTTCAAGCCTGGCACTGCCTTGCAAATCCTTGGTACCTGCTTACGGACAACCATGCAAATGCCCCAGCCTGGCTTTCAGTACTGAATTCATCCCTTCTCCCCATGGGATCCTGTTCCAACTGCATACTCAGTCAGAGGTGGCACGGGACAGAAGACAGAGAGGGATGCTCCAGCCCTTTGGTTCATACTGAGCCAAGGATTTCATCATTACTGCCACAAAATATTCTGTTTTCTGAGCCAGATGCTGCCTCCCTTTTCACGAAGGTGCTCAGGAGATGCAGCTGCTGTACATCCCTCCAGTGAAGGACAGGAGATGAAAAGGAAAGCTTGAAGTATCACCTGGCCAAAAACCTCCCACCCAGCACTGGGAAGGACCAGACATGATTTCTGCCTTGGCACCTCCATCACCTCTGCTCCTGCGGACGCATCCCTGCAGTGCCCCAAAGTGCTGGATTTTCCAGTGTCAGAGCTGATTTAGGAGAGGAAGAAGCAAGGAAAATGTTGGAGAAGCAGAAATGTAGCTAACGTCCACCATGAGCCACTCTGGAGAAACAAAGACGTTTCTTCTCATTACTTCAGCTACCTCCCCCTGCTTTTATTCCCACAGTCAGTTCCGTTTCAAACAATTGAAACATTTCCCTGAATTTTTTCAAAAATATAAAATGTTGAAGCAGATGCTGTTTGTTCTCACATGTCGGAGTTTTTAAGAAGTTTTGCTCATCCTAAAACAGCCTTTTCCAAAAATGTTACTGATTTACAAACCCTCTTCCCCCATCTTTTAGCAAAAGAATAAAGCAGATCATCTCAGATTAACATGGCTCTTCCTCTGAACTTGCAACCTGCAAACACGTCACCCCACCTCCCACCAGGGGTGTTTTTATTTTTAAGCTTTGAAGCTATTTCACCCTGGGAAATATGTGTGATGAACAGTCCAGAGGTCCTTCTGTGGGTCCAGCAGCAAGGCAGAGCATCACTACACCCCTCTGAAACACCCTTCTACCAGAGACTGCTGCAGGTCCGTCATTGGAATGAGACTGGATTCATCATCAGATAATTTAAAGGATAAGGAAGAAGGGGACAATGATAAAAGATGGGGACAAAATCCTACTGCGTGGTTTCAGGAGCAGAGCCAGGGACATGTGCCCTTGTGTGCAGAGAGACACAAGTCCTGATTGCCATCCCACTTTGGGCTCCCATGGCTTGGCATCTCACAAGGTACATGGATCTCACCAAAACCCACTGAGAGCAGTTGGGAAATAACTCTCCCGCACGGTGAATCAGAGCAGCTCAGAGCATGCGTCAGCAAAACCAGAGCAAGCACTTCCTACCTGGCTCATCCTCTGGCTCGTCCTCATCCTTCTCCACTTTGCAGCCCTCGTCCCTGGGGGATGCTGAGGACTGGAGGGAGATGAAGGACGGCAGCTTTTGCAGCCAGTTGGTTGGCGAAGTGTCTGTCTCTTTCCAAAACTTAACTTCTTGCTCCGCACTGGAGGGTCCGGGCATTTCCCCATCATCACAGAGCTGAGCTGGATCATTCCTGAAGGAGGCACAGGGGAAAATTAATACAGAAAAATAAAACGATCCCACTTGGCAATGATGGGCATGGCATCACGTGCAATGGAAGAGGCTGGGATAACCACCAGAGCCACACATGAAGGCTCCCTGGGCTCCATCCCAAGCTGCTCTGTATCTCTAAATTCCCAGAAGCTGGCTTGGATTTAGACAGAGTTTCTCACCCTCCAGCTGGATTCCCTGCCCCGCACTTCCCTGCAAGGTTTCCAGTTCTCAGGTGTGCTTGTGGAGGTGATGGGCTGTTTGGGTGCCGGCTGGGCTAAGCAAGCAGAGAGGAGGGGAGATGGAGGGCATGGGTAGCAGGGATGGCTTGGAGATGTCCTGCTGGGCTTGGCTTAGCCCCAACCCTGCCACCCTCCTCCGAGCCCAGCGAATATGACACTTCAACTCATTCGACATCTCTGATGACGGTGCCAATAAAGGAAAAAAAAAAAACCTCCTGAGCAGCTTCCAAGCTTGGGTGTGCTCCCTTCCTAGCAGAGGATGCCAGGAGCCGGCCCCAGGACAGGAGGAGGGTGCCCCCCCACTGCTCAGCCCTGGGCTTATGCCTCCTTACCTAAAAAAGAGCAAGGAGCTATTTCATACCTCATTCACACTGGGGACGTGAGCTCTGCGTCATTCCAAGGCTCTTCTGTCACCCGGAATAAGTTCAGAGAGCCCGCTGAGTGCTTGTCCCCCTCTGCTACCTTACAAGGCAGGACCAGGATGAGGCTCAGGACTGGGCAAGAGCATGGACCAGACCAGCACGGCTCCCAGGTCCCTCCATTGCCATTCCACCTTCACCCCCACATCCTGCTGCAAATTGCCACAGAGGAGCCAAGCATCCAGGCTGGTGTTTTCTCTTCCTGCTAACCAGGACTTCTGGATTTCATTTTTTAAAGCCAGATTTCAACTTGGCTTTAATTTTAATTGCATTGGGATGTAGTCATTCTACAGGCAGAGCTCAGGGGTGAGGGCAGAAGAAGGCAAGAATGTGCCAAGTTTGAGAAGATCTGTTTCCCTGTGAGGACGAGGACCAACGTGTTCATCATCAGTCTGTGGCTCCATCCCAGATCCCAGCATCCAAAAGTACCACAGAGAGCTCAGAGAGCTTCCAAGGATTAACCAAGGACCCAGCCCAGCATCAAATAGTTTTACAAAGCCTATTGTATCTTCATGTCTGTCCCCATCTCTGCTTCTTCAGACAGTGAGTCCAGCCCTGATGGCAAGCCCCTCCATGCCACACCAAGAGCTCAGCTCTGCTCTCTGCCATCAAGAAGAGGAAGAGGGATGATGGTTTCCAGTTTCTCACAGAGCTATGGATAAACTGTACCTGGTTTTGGCAGTAGGGTCTCCATCAGGGCTCCTCCACCTCCCAGGAGGAAGGTCTACAAAAGCCTCAAAGAGACCTGGAGGTGCCAAAGCACTGGGCAGCACATTTCTAAGGGTGAAGATAGCTACACTCCAACGGCACACATCAGGTAGCAAGATGCAAGCTATCTTACTTTTTCTCTCCATTAGCTCTGCCTGGGGACCTCTCCCTTGAGCATGGACCCTGCCCAACCCCGTTACTCTACAAAGAAGGCACCACGATGACCCACATCATCAACATCTTAAAACAAACCAGCACACAGATGGATACACACCTGGAAGAGGAAATGTTTTTGAGCAGGCTAGGAAGAAAGCTGTTTAAGAACAGCAAAGTGAATTTCTTCTGCTCTCTCCTACCTGCCTGTCTCCTCCCAGACTCGTCTCCACTTGGAGGGGGGGTCACTGCGCTCCCCATCTTCTGCCTCTTTTGGGTGGCGTTTCTTCTGTGGGTGCAGCAGCTTGCACCGGGCACCACTGGGGCAGACTCCTTTCTTGGCGAAGTCAGGGCAAACTAGCGTGTGCTTCTTCTTGCACTGCAAGGGAAAAAGAGAGTGATGTTGGGAAAAGCAGTGAAACCTCTGCAGGGAGCACAGGTTCCCTTCAGGGCTCCTTCAGATGGCACCAACATGTTGCTAAAGAGAAGGATGTATTGATACTTCCTTCTCAGTATCAAAATACCACTCCATTCCAAAATACTATTAAAAATAATACTCTCCTCTGGGAGACACTACACACTCACCCACAGCTTTCCAAGCGCCCGATTTTATGGAACCAAACCTCTAAAGTCTTAACAGCAATGATCAGCCCCCAAGGGGGTGATGCTGGGAGGTTCCAAAGAGGTTAACTGGGCTGGAGAAGCTGGGTTTGGAGAAGACACAAGGTTTTCTTGTCCCAGACATGCTTGGCAATTGAGGAGGAGCAGGGAAGACCAGGCATGAAAGACCTTCCTTTTAGGACTTATTTTGGGATCGCTGCCTGGACCACCCTCTGGACGAAGGTGGCTGAGGGCTGGAGCTCAACCCGCTCTGCTCACGGCTTGGAAATGAGATTTGCTGATGCTCGTCTGACCAAAGAAGCTTAGCATGGCCATGGCATAGGGCTGGCAAAACCAGGGCACCATGATGTTCACCACTAAAAGTGCTTCTGCACTCCCAGCCCAGCGTTTCAGGAGCTCCCTGCAGCAATGCTCACAGCTGTCCCTGCAGCCACCAGCTGTGCTAGTGGGATGGAGATGTCAACAGTGCTCCACAGCTTCCCCTGCACAAGGCTTTCTGCTGTGGAACAGCACTTTTTGGCAGTGGGAAAGGCAGGAAGAAACGCAGGCAGGGCAGAGGAGACATCTTCAGATCTGATTTCTGTCTGGGTGGCTGAGAACGTTGGTGGGGGGAGGGAGAAAGAACAGCTTTTCTCTAATCTCTAACTGTTCCAAACACCATGACAGAACACCCAGCAATCCAGAGAGCTTGTCCCAGTGTATCCCAAGGGATGCAGGGTGGCAGCAGGTCCTGGAGCCCTGCTCAGCCCCATGATGCCCTGGGTGGACCCATTCCCACCCAGGGTGCTCTCTCCCATCCCAGCCAGCTTGGCTTTTGCAGGAAGCACAGGCATGCACCACGTCATGATACCCATGGAGAGAGGCAATCCAAGACACACGGCGCAACAAAGGGTTCACAACATCAGCATCCATTCCCCTGTTGACAGTCTCCACGAGCAAAGATGCAGTCTGCTTTTTCCCCACATGGGTCCTCCCACACTTGGATGCCCATGCTGCAAATCTCCCTGCTACAGGGTAGCACAGTTGCTCAAATTTTGCACAGGTTTGGGGCAAAACAAGACAAACCCAGGGGAACAGAAACACAGTGAGGGTTTTAGCATGATCATTCTCACCTGTTTATAAAAATGCATCTTCCCAACAATGTGGGATGTAGGCAAGCTCTTGCCCTTTTAATGCAACCTGACTCTGGGGGCACGGGAGCAGCTCCCCATGCTGACCTTTGGGATTAAGCAGCAGCCCTGCTGAGCTGTGGGAGCTTCTCTTTAAAAGGGCAGAAAGGTTCAGCAGCTCTGCTGCCTGGGGCCGATCACTGAAGTCAGCAGCAGAGCAAGGAGCTTGTCTGCTGGAGGTTGGGGATGGCATTGAGCAGCAGGAGGGCTGGGGATCCAGATGGACGCATGGCCATTGTCTCGATGGGGGGCACGGTGCAGTGACAGCACCGCTTTTCCAATAAAAATTCATTAAACCCACAGTTTACGACTTTCCTCCTCAATTTGAAGGACCTTCAATGGTAAGTAAGTCTACAAGCCAATGGGCAACCTGAAACTAGAGTGATCTCTAAACAGTGCCCAGGGTCTGCCATTATTCCAAAATCCTGTTTCATAGAAACAGAATCACAGAATGGTTTGGGTTGGAAGCGATCTTTCAAGATCATCTAGTCCAACCCCACTGCCATGGGCAGGGACACCTTCCACTAGATCAGGTCACTCAAAGCCCCATTCAGTTTTCCAGGGATGGGGCATCCACAGCTTCTCTGGGCAACCTGGCCCAGCGTCTCACCACCCTCACCAGAAAACATTCATTTCCTATGTCCAATCTAAACCTACCCTCTTTTAGTTTAAAATCATTGCCCCTTGTGCTATCACTACAGGCCCTGGTAAAAACTCTCCGTCTTTTTTATCAGCCCCCTTTAGGTATTGGCAGGCTGCTCTAAGGTCTCCCTCCCGGAGCCTTCTCTTTTCCAGGCTGAACAACCCCAGCTCTCTCAGCCTGTCTTCATAGGAGAGATGCTCCAGCCCTCGGACCAGCTCCGTGTCCCTCCCCCGGCCCCGCTCCAGCAGGTCCCTGCCTGGCTTGTGCTGGGGACCCCCGAGCTGGGTGCAGTGCCCCAGGGGGGTCTCACCTGAGTGGAGCAGAGGGGCAGAATCCCCTCCCTAGACCTGTTGGCCACATTGCTTCAGATGCAGCCCAGGAGACTGTTTGCTCTCTTCCGCTCACGGACAAGCACTGGAAAAGCATCACTAGAGACTAGAGCATCCCAGCCATGCAGGCAAGGCCAGCTCCTGCCTGCCCCGAGCTAGCAGTAGCATTGATGCTTATTTTGGGTATGCCATTCCAGAGCGGGTATGGGAAAACCATCACATTCAGCACAGAAAGCTTGTGTTTAAGCAGCCATTCCCTTGCAAATCACCTAGAAATTTGAATCAAGCAGAGGTTTGGGAGAACAGCTTTCACTTTCCTCTACCTTCTTCCCAACTCGTGCTGGTCTGGCCACCTCCACCTGCAGACGGGCTATGGCCCGGATCAAGAATAAATGCTTGCAAAAGACAGCGACAAGACAGCTTTCAAGGGCAGTCCTTGTCATGAAAAATAATGAGCAGAGAAGCAAACCCCTCAACCTGATAACTGCTTTAAAAGTAAGTGAAACAAAATCAGGGGAGAGAAAAACTAAAGGCATGGCCTGTTGAGGATTGAAGGCTAGGATGAACCCAGGGGCTGCTGCCAGGTGATGGAGAGATGGAAAGGCTGAAAGCCACATTGGCGCGGTGCCAGCTGAGACCATCTACATGGAGAAAACCTGCAACCGCTTGTGGTTTATCTTCTCATTCCCCTTTTCCCCACATTCTCTGCCCAAAGCCATTCTTTATTGAATGGGCAGTGATGGATGATAATGCCTGCCTAAAACTTATACGACTCCGGTGGCACAGGACAGGCAGAACTGCTGAGCTCACTTTGACAGGGCAAGTGGATCCCAAGGGAAGCATGAGCAAAACCTCAGGATTTCAGGTTCCGTACAGTGTCAGGCAGCAAAACAGTGAGGGATGGGCTCTTGGGCTGTGTGATCATGTTTCTGACCGGCATCAACGCAAAGTAATTCCCATATCGTTCTTATAGCTGGGGCCAGCTCTAGTTCAACAGCACCAGTCCCATGTGATGGCTAGCTGGCCTGATGGTATATCAGATCTACTGCATGCTGGAAGGCTTCTAGTCCACCACCACCTCTGGGTCTCCATCCTTGTGATGATGGTGACACCCTGAAAGCCTCCTATTAATTATGAACCCACCTGATGCTGATTATTGCTATTCATTGTCAGGGCAGCAGCTCTTCAGAGCCTCAAGGATGCGAGATCTGCTTCTGTAGAGTAGTTTCCAGGACAAAATGGACTTGAAAGGAGAAGAGAAGGAAAAAAAGAGCCCTGGTCTCAAAAAGCCACATGGATGCTTCACCCTTGCAGCTGGTGGTGATGCTGCTATGCCGAGGAATGATGCTATTTTGGGGAAAAGCCAAGAAACATGGCTGTTTCTTCCAAGCAGGGCACCCAAGGGACCAGTTACAAATCCCTGCGGGAGGGATGGTGCTGTGGTCCTGGCTGGGTGCCAGGATCAGGATATGGCACCTCCCCAGTGCTCTCACCAGCACCAACCTCCAAGTCAATCACTGTACCAGACCATGTTTATTGGCTCCATGGCAAAAAGATACTTAATAAAGAAAACAAACCGTGTGCGACTAATCCCAGGGCCATGTCCCCAGCTCCGGTTTCTAATGGCTTTTCCACGCCGCTCCCAGAGCTCGGCCTTTCTTCCGTAACGCCCCGTGCATCGTCGCTGTTTCAGGGCTGGGATGATGAGGCTGGGATCACCTCCCTGCTGGGCTCAGTGGTTGGAAAAGCCCCTTCTGTTTATTTATGGCCACTGTTCTGCTCTTGCCCTGCATGCCAGAGCAAACATGCTGGGGCTGGGTTGCTGTAAGGTGGTTTGCTGCGCACTGTGTGTCAGCCAGGGTGAAGCCCATGCTGGGGTGGCGGGCATGACCTCGTGCTGGGGGCTATCTGATCCCTTCCACCTGTTGGGGTGGCTAATTATACCCCCATGGGATCCCTGCCAGCCCACAGGTTGGATCATAAAAAGAGAAAAAAACCTCTGATCCCTTCCAAGAGAGACAACGGAAAACCCACAGCAGTTCTAAAAAGCCCTGGGGATAAACCTCCCCGGCTCCATCGGGTGCTGATGAAGATGTCATCATCCCACTGATGTCGTCCCCATCCTGGTCTCCTCACTCTGGGGTTCCCCCCACAGCCTGCCTGGAGGAGACCGGCAGCGGTGCCCAGCGCTGGGACAGTGCCCGGCTGGCAGCCCCCGTGGTCGGGACTCCTCCCTGGCTGCCAAGGCAGCTTTGGGTGAAATTCAAGGTGCTGTTAACGACTTACAAAGCCTTAAATGGCCCAACAGGCCCCAAAGTGCATGGGGAGCGGAACAGGGATGAGGGGGTTTTGCAGGGCACAGCCTTCTTTAGCATGGACCTGGCAAAGAAGGAGGCAGCAACTGAAAGGTCCCGGCTCAGCCCTGGGAATGACGTTAATTAACATTTTCCACGAACGAGCTTGGCAGGAAGCAGCAGAGGGCAGAAGGCAAAGCTGGGTTACTGGGCC
Source organism: Falco rusticolus (assembly GCF_015220075.1). Classification (NCBI taxonomy): domain Eukaryota; kingdom Metazoa; phylum Chordata; class Aves; order Falconiformes; family Falconidae; genus Falco; species Falco rusticolus. Next base: position 12,197,772 of record NC_051189.1, read on the forward strand.
AACTAACAACCACCCACTGACCTTACAGGGTGGGGATGACCAGCCTGGCATTTCCAGCTCTGCTCTACCAGCAGTTTGCCCAGGTTGAACTTCTTTAATATCTCCAGGCTTGTCTCACCCCCTGCTTGATTGCTACTTTTCCAGCACCAGTCAACAGCAGGTGACAAGGGACCAGCAGACAGACAAGAGATGGCAAAGTGCTGGAGCATCTTCCTATCTCCTTGGACTTGTGTCTATCTCTCCATCCACCATGACGGACCCGAGTCCAGCTCCTTCCTGGAAACCCAGCTCAATGTGGTGACAAAAGCACCAAGCAGACCTTCTGGGGAAGGGGAGCATTAAAAGCACAAGTTAATCCCCAAAACACAAGTGCCTCAACTCAAGTACTTTCTATTTTTTAAAGCACATCCATGCAGCTTCACTGGAACTATTACAGGTAGCCTCGCCGCCAAGTGCAGGATTAAGCGAGTGGATTGATGTCAGGCTGTTTTAATGTCCCTCTTACCCACCATGTCTCAGTGCTAAGCAGCTGTTGGGAAGCTATCGCTGGAGGTGGTGGAGCTGTTTTCTGACACCGCTCTGAACTGACAGCCAGTAAATAGCTTTTTTTTCATGGCTTTTTTATAATTGGGTGCAGACGGAAGCAGCCTTAAAAAAAAAATATCCAGCTCCCTGTCATTAAAACCTGGAGGACAATACATCCAAACATCATCCAGGCTGTGGAATAATGATGGAGAAATTTAGCCAACACAATTATCCTAAGGAATTTGCTCCAAAATGAGTTTCTGCCCTCAAAATAGTTTGGTGATCTGAGCTAAATGCTTGCAGGGAAGCGATGACTTCTGATGGCCTTCTCCAAGTGCTCATTAGTATCTGGGATCTACCAAATGCTCCCTAGCATCTACTGCAAAGCCATGAACCCTCTCCCCTGGTATTTGCAGGCAATAAAACAGCATTTGAGCTAAAATACCTCCGGAGCTGGAGTAAGAATGGGATGGTATTTCTAAACTCACTGGGAAGAGGCAGAAAAATAGCTGCAGGAGACTTAAGTGGCCAAGAAAAAGCCTTGTCCCTGCAGCATCCATTCCTCCAGCATGGTCCAGCCCAAACTGAAATGGCCTAATGGATGGGGCTCTCTTTTGCATCCCTTCTCTGCCACCTCTTGCCATCTTCCTCTAAGTTCCCGTCAGCTGTTACTTCTCATCTTTCTTCTCCATGGTTTGGACATGTTACTTCCTCTGTAATTGAAATTTCCCACATAGCAAAATGATGTCAAAGAGCACTGCATCTCTCCAGCATGCACGTAAGCAACACCTCCAGGTTTCAGCTCCAAGCAGGAGCAGAGGTACCATAACTGAGCATTTCGGGGTTTTTTATTTTTTATTTAAACATACTATCTTATTTGGGAGTTGCTTCCTGTCAGGTCTTGCTCCAGCTCCCTGCGACTGGTGAGCACCTTGCTTGGAGTCACACTGGCCAGAAGTTGGATTTTCCAGGGTTGGTTTCTGACCGTGTCCTGAATCAGCTTGGAGGACAGCCACAGAACTCGTAACAACGCCTGAAGACAGTGTAAGCCAAAATATAAATAAAAGAAACAAGGCAAGCCAAGAGGGTGGAGGGGAAGACCAGCCAGTGCAGCCCTACTCCAATCCCGAATCACCCAGGACCAGCTGAACCACCACAAAAGCCAAGTCACAGAAATAAGGAGGAATCAACAAATCATAGAATGGGTTGGGTTGGGAGGGACCTTCAAAGTTCATCTAGTCCAAATCCCCTGCCATAGGCAGGGACATCTTCAACTAGATCAGGTTGCTCAAAGCCCCATCCAACTTGATGTTGAACACTTCCAGGGATGGAGCATCCACAACTTCTCTGGGCAACCTGCTCCAGTGTCTCATCACCCTTGCTGGAAAAAAAGTTCGCCCTTATATCCTATCTAAAGCTACTCTCTTTCAGTTTAAAACCATTCATTACTCTTTGTTCTGGTAAAAAAGTTTCTCTCCATCTTTCTTATAAGTCCTCTTTTTATACTGAAAGGCTGCAAGATGGTCTCCCCAGGCTAAACAACCCCAACTTTCTTAGCCTTTCCTCATACCAGAGGGGTTCCAGCTCTCAGACCATTTCCATGGCCTCCTCTGGCCCTGCTCCAACAGGACCCTGTCTGGCTTGTGCTGGGGACCCCAGGGATGGACACAGTGCTCTGGGGTGTTCTCACCAGAGTGGAGCAGAGGGGAAAAATCCCCTCCCTAGACCCACTGGTCACACTGCTTTGGATGCAGCCCAAGATACACTTGGCTTTCTGGGCTGCAAGAGCACATTGCCAGCCAGCTCATGTCCCATTTTTCATCGACCAGCAACCACAGATCTTTCTCTGCAGGGCTGCTCTCAATCTGTTCTCCACCCAGCCTGTATTTGTGCTTGAGATTGCTCCAACCCAGGTGCAGGACCCTTGTGCTTGGCCTCATTGAGCTTCATGAGGTTCACATGGGTGCACTCCTTAGGCGGGACAAGACCCCTCTGGATGGCCTCCCTTCCCTCAAGGGAATCAACGGCAGCACTCAGCTTGGTGTCATCTGCAAACTTGCTGAGGGTGCACTCAATCCCACTATGTCATTAATGAAGATATTAAACAGTATTGGTCCCAGTACAGATGCTTGAGGGACACCACTTATTACTGGCTTCCACTTGGACATAGAGCCATTGACTATAACTCTTTGGATATGTCCATCCAGAAGTTGAATCCCCAACCTGGCATTCACTGCAGTATGGCAATATCTACAGCATTCAATCACTCCCCACACCACTTTGTTGAAGAACCCCATTTCCATGACCCTCAAAATCTCATCCATCACACCCCAAAGCCAAGATGGAGCCAATTTCACATGGGGAACCCATTGACAGTGATCACCAACCCCAAATCATCACTGTCAGGGGTGGAGCAAGCCAGATATCCACCAGACATCCCCTACAGTGTCATCTGCATGAGGTATGACAGGGGCTCCACCACGTGCATGATTCCAGGTGGCTCATGGAAGGTGCCAGCCACTGCTCTCAGGCTGCAGAGACTGTCCAACAACAGAGAACAGATGGGAACAAAGGGAGACTCCAGCACGGGAAGCAAAGACAAAATCTGCTCTTTGTGTTCACTTGTACAGAAGTTCGGGTTGAAATCAAGAACTCCCTGCCTCATCAGCATATTCCCACTTTATAGCCATGATTCAGTGACTGCTTTTCCCCTGAACTTTCCTAATTTTCATGTTTTGCGATGCACCTCCTTCTACAGAGATATTAAAGTGCAAGAGAGAAAATCACACCCCGGTATTTATATAGGCACTATTATCAACTAGCCGAGACTACCAAGCAGTTCAAGTTTGCCCTGATAAGCAACGTCTTTAATGTAAGCATCTGAATGCTGTTGAAGATACTACAGCTAAATTAAAGTAGCAATAAGAACTCTCATTATGCCATTACAGAGTACGGTAAATAAAATGCAACTGGAAACCTACAAAGATTTCTGCACTGATACATGGGTAGGATTGGACACGGAAGAAGCCTGATTAGTTTTAAACCTCTGCAATCCAGCAAGTGTTTTCAACGGAAAGCTCCCATCGCCAGTACCAAGATTTACCCCTTACTATCAGCAGCACAACCATCACTGCCCAGAGGAGATGCACAAGGACTTGATGTCCCCAGCAAGCCAACGGGATGCTCCCAGTCAGTCAGATTTCAGCCTGCTCAAATCCAGCCTGGCCACCACTCGTGATCTTATGAGCAGACCCACTACCAAGCCTACCCACCTTTTTTTTTTTTTTTTTAGTAAAGATTTTACTTACTAATCAGTGTGTTGACTGATGACTTCTGCTACACATTATAGGAAAAAAAACAAACCAAGCAGGCAACTCTAGCACCCAGGAAACATCTGTCAACCACAGCCAAAATTAAAAATAAACAAAATGAAGTTGCTTTTGTAGTTGATTTTCATACAGCTGCAGTGGACCATAAAAGAGCTATCAAAGGCAGTGCTCTTCATCAGCTATTTCTGAACAATGGGAGAAGGTAAGCCACAAATACCTTATCCCAGAGAAGGGGCTGCCCTGTTGCCCAGGAGTTATGTCCAGTGTCTCCCAGACATGACTGCAAGCAACAAAAATCAGCAGGAGAGGTGAGGACCACTCAGCACACCAGGAACCTGCAGCTGGAACAGGTGGACACTGCTACAGATATGCCTAAAATATCACTAAAAACTCCTGGCAAGTAGACCCAACGAGACTTGGGTCAAAATGAAGGTGAGGGAGCCATAACCAGGTAGTTCTCCAAGCCGTGCCTGCTTCAGCACCAGGAAAAAGGATGCTGATGCATCCACCTGGCAAACTCCTCTCCTCTTTCCCCCCCTGCAAACCTATTGACATCTTACCTGATAAAGCCTGGAGAGGGTTCATAACCTCTAAAACCAGCCCTATACAAAGCTTCATGCACACAACCAGCATTTCTGTAGCTGTGAGGGCATTTCTACCACCTGCCCTCCATCTGAGCCCAAAACAGCTGCATCCAAGACAGAGATAAATTTCAATCTTAAATGGCTCTTTCCCACACAGGACTGAGAGAAGGGGCAGGAGAAGCTGCCAAGATGTTTTCATGCAACACCTCCTCATCATACCCTGTCCTGCTGGAAGTGTATACAATGGGTCATCTCTTAAAAAGAAGCAATTTGCTGATGTCCAGACCCTAATGCCCAACCTTCATGAATGCAGGTGGTTAAATCTGTTTGACTCTTCTAATAGGAGCCGGAGCATGGTGTGTCTGCTGACATGGAAGCTGATGCAGGGTATCAGGTCTCAGCAAGCCCATCCTCATGTAGGTCACCTTTAAAGATCTCACCGAGATGGAAAAGTGATAAGTCTCTGAGCAGCAAAATCATGCAAGTCTTTCTCCTCTTCCTCTTCTCCATCCTTTGATCAGCTCACTCATTTCATGGATTTACGGCCTTAATGAACATCAGCTCCAGCTTCCTCCTGGGCAGCCCCTCCTCATGTTCAGAGGCCCATTGATCACATCGCTGTTTCCCCATGGCCTCTCTGTTCCAGTCCAGTCAGATCCTGCACACCTATAAGATCCTGTCCTCCCCTACCCAACACCATTAGTGTGTCCTGCAGCCATCACCTCTCTCTGAATCAAAGGGTAGAAGAAACTGGAAGCAGTTCTGATAGAATCATAAAAGGAGTAAGATGGAGGTATGACCAAAATATAGAAATTTTGGGATGTCTCAAAGCTTAGACTTCTCTGTATCCCTCCCCATGCTAATAACAAGAGGTGAGGTTTTATATTAAGACTTCTTGCACTTCAAGCAGCCCCCCTGGTAGCTGGACACGGAGGAGCTTCTCAGCTTGACTGCATCTAATTCAGCATAACAAAGTCATGGAGTTTGGAGATGAGCACTTTGAGCCAGGAAACCTGCTCCTGCCACAGGTGGCTGTCTCCAAGTATCAGCCCTGGGGTGATCTGAAAGAAAAATCATCTGCATTTGAAACCTCTTAGTCAGTCCGAAATGAAAAGCATGCACGAAACCATCTGTATGTGAAGGAGCTTCTTAAGGTCTCACACAGTATTTGAAGGGTCTCCAGGAGAGGAGCAAATCTTTGCTGACCCACTGATGTGATGGTGAAGACCTACAGGAACAAGGCTGCCACCCAGAAAACTGACCTGGAAGAAACTCAGCTCCAAAACATCTCTCATAGAATCATTTAGGTTGGAAAAGACCTTTAAGATCATTGGGTCCAACCGTTAGCCCAGGACTGCCAAGCCCACCGCTAAACCACATCCCTAAGCACCATATCTATGCATTTTCTGAAAGTTTCCAGGGATGGTGATACCACTACTTCCCTGGGCAGCCTGTTCCAATGCCTGATAACCCTTTCAGTGAAGAAATTTCTCATAATATCCAATCTAAACCCCACCCCTGCACAACTTAAGGCTATTTCCTCTTGTCCTGTCGCTTGTTACTTGGGACAACAGACTGACCCCACCTGCCTACAACCTCCTTGCCGGGAGCTGTAGAGAATGATAAGGTCTCCCCTGAGCCTCCTTTTCTCCAGGCTAAACTCCCCCAGTTCCTCATCAGACTTGTGATCCAGACCTTTCACCAGTTTCACTGCCCATCTCCGGACAACACTCCAGCACCTCAATGTCTTTCTGGTAGTGAGGGGCCCAAAACTGAACCCAGGATTCAAGGTGCTAATATCTCAGTGCTAGCACACCTGGAGGGAAAGGAGAGGGCTGTTTGTAAAGTTGAGGTGCTTCCCTTCACAACCCCCAACACATCTAAAACCTCTCCCACAGCCCCTCTGGCCATAGCCAGTACCAGTTTTGGAGGGATGAGATCAAGGAGCAGCCTGGGCCTTCAGGATTTCCACAACCAGAAGATGTTGAACAACCCTCAAGGGACTTTTCATCCAGAGATTTGTCCACATGCTTCTCCTCTAAGGGAGATGTTGGAGCTCTGAAATGGCAGCAGTGAGCACAGAGCAGCTCACATCCCACCACTAGCCCAACCACAGCAGCGGCAACCTCAGGAAGAAGGAGCACAACTGATCACAGCAGCAGCATGGAGAAGCAAGAAATCATTCTTAAAGGATTTATATGCAGCTTAAAAATTCATGGTGATTCTTATACTTGCTAGACTCAAGAAGCTTCTACCATTAAGCACCTCCAAGCTTTTTGCTGTCACAAGTCTCTCAATGCTGCAGGAAAAGGACAGCCAGTGTCCTTCAACTCCCCACCATATGTGACAGGTGCTGTGGTGGCCACCATGACCACCTGGGACAGAAGTTCAGGATGATCAGCAGGCTGGAACACCTCTCCTAGGAAGAAGGGCTGAGAGAGCTGAGGTTGGAGAAGCCTGGAGAAGAGGAGGCTCTGGGAGGACCTTATTGTGGTCTTTCAGTATGGAAAGGGGGATTATAAGAAAGATGAAGAAAGACATTTTACCGGGGCCTGTAGTGACTGGAAAAGGGGAAACAGTTTTAAACTGAAAGAGGGCAGGTTCAGGCTGGACATCAAGGAAGAAATTTTTTCCTGTGAGGGTAGAGAGACACCAGCACAGGTTGCCCAGAGCAGCTGTGCATGCCCCATCCCTGGGAGTGTTCAAGGTCAGGTTGGACAGGGCCTTGAGGGACCTGATCTAGTGGGACATGTCCCTGCTTATTGCAGGGGGATTGGACTAGATGATGTTTAAAAATCCCTTCCAAGCCAAACTATTCTATGACTCAATGAAAGATGGGGGTGGAGTGCAATTACAGACCTGGGAATCGGCCAACAGCTACCTGGATGAATGTGCACAGGTAGGTCCCCAATGATTGTGTGTGCTCAAGGGAAAGTCAACCTGCTGGGAGTCAACCTGGGACCAAAGGAGGGGGAATAAAGACCCAGAAAGACCAACACCTGATGGCTGTTGGCTGTGAGGAAAGAAAAAAGCTGTTTTACCCAGCAAGCAACAAAAAACAGCTGAGAACACGCAATATGAACAGCATTGATCTTCACCTTTCTGTGATAACGGATTAAGGGGAACAAGGACCTCTCTGCCACTCTCCATTGCAAACTGAGCACTGGATAATGAAGAGAAAATCCCAAAGACATTTAACTGTTTGCTGCTACTAACACAGTTCATGTGGCTTTTCTTAAAAAAAAAAAAAAGTGTTAGATTTAAGTATCAGACACATAAGTTTATGGTGGGAACATGCTAAACTTCCACCAGAAAAGGAGAAAATAACCAACCAAGCACATCATCAGACTACAGAAACACAAACAAGAACAAGGCGTCAGCTAAGAAAAAGTCCCAATGTTTGAATTTTCTACAGAAGAATCAAGCAGCTGCCACTGTGAAAAACACCACAATCCACCTGGGGGAGGAAAATTATTTTTCTAAGGAAGCGGCACTTCCTCAGGCAGCACATGCTAACTAGACCTGCCTTCGTTAGCATGAGCTTTGCCAACAGTGTACATGGGTAAGGTGTAAGTCAGAGCTCTGGTGAAAGGCTGTTGGCCAAGCAACTCAGCAGGACTGAAAAGATGGATTTTAGGAGATGGATGGGCAGTTCCAGTGCAGGTCAACCATGAGCATCCTTGCTGTGGTGGCAGTCAAGCTTCAATTGTCAGGAACTGGGCTGGTCGTGCTGGTTGGGGTCCCCAGGAGCAATGAGTTGCCAGCAAACACTGGAGCACAGAGTCCCCGCTTACCCATGATTTATTCCAGTACATAAATATATCACAGTAGCCTCGATGTTTAATCTCAGTGTCTTACTGTTTAACAGTTCCCACGGGGGAACAATTTACCCACAGGCTTCACAGCAGCTGATGGAAACAATATGAAGATAGGTATTTAATGCGGCACACTCGCTAATGTACACCATGGGGAAAAGCTTATTTAATACAAAACAATTTTACAGATGCAGCAGTTAGAGGAGACTGGGCTGACTTGCTTGCCTTTGCTCTGACAAAGCTTGCCTTTGCTGCAAGGGCTGGAGGACGCACCAAAACTGACCCTTGCCACAATTCTTACACATACAGTTTATTCCCCAATAAGCCATGTTTTGTGCCCATGAAGCAAATCTCAAGGCACCTGCTCATTGGTGTTGCCTATGGATGTATAGAATCAATCATAGAATCATCTAGGTTGAAGAAGACCTTTAAGATCAAGTCCAACTGTGAATCAATGCAATGAGTGCTCAGCCGTGCAGAGATCTCAGCCCATGGTTAGCCATCAAATATTACAACAGCAGCCTGACACACAACCCATTATCACCCTACAGGCTCCTTTGGGCCAAGTGTTATTTCGTATTATTTCATATTATTTGGGTATTATTTCAGGAGTGAAATGTGAGCACAGCAAGGAGAGCGGCTTGGCAGAGAAATCACCTCTCAGACAAGATGAGCATCTGTTCTCCAGGCTTGCTGGTCATGCAAGCCACTCATGACTACATCTCCTCCTGCTTCTCTGTAACCCTGGGGAACATGCTACCACAGCTTCACTCACTGGTGCTACCTCATCCCTTGCACCCACCAGCCTCACCCCATCCTCTTCTAGTGAACTCATGCCCCAAGCCAAGATGCATGCATGAGGACCCATATGGGAGGAGGGATGGGGAACCAGAGAGGAACTTTTACTATAGAGCAGCTCATTAAAATGTCTTCGGAAAACCCTGGGGAGCACCTGCAAGAGGCCCCATTTCTCCCTCTCTTCCCACTTCCCCCTTCGGGCTTCCTCCACTGCAGGTGACCAGCCCAGAGGGACCAGCCTCACCCAGTGTGACCATTTCATGGTGCCAGAGACGGTCAGGGAGCTCCAGGCAAGGCGGCAAGGAGACTTCCATGGTGGGCATAGCTTTGTGGCTTTAGCTAAGACATTTATGACATTGTGTTTAGAGATGATGCACGTCACAGAGCTATTTGGAGCTGTATGTCACCTACTGCTTCATGAAGCTGAACTTGCAGGTCCATTCAATCCCTTTAGGAAGCTGTAGGTTCCCATGTGTGCACACAAGGTGGAGGAACGTCCTCACCTACAACCAAGGAACCGGTGAGAATGCTGGAAATCAAGGTCCTAGCTTTGCTACCAGCTCCCTCCTGGAAACGACTAATATTGGGGGTAACATTCCTTAACGAAGGATGTGGTCATGCTCTTGTACAGGAGTTGTCCCCTCAACCCAAGAGTGGAGGGACCTTTATCCTCTACAGTCTACGTTCTGGAAGAAGGGACTTGGCAACACAAAATTAAAGCTTTCTCACTTAATTCTAAGTAAGATCCTGATGAAGCTAGAGCATCCCAGCATTGTTTGTATGAAGAGCTCACACAGTTGGAGTTACAGCCCATGGGACGGGTCAAGGGTTGATCAGCTTGGCCTGAGCATCCTGCAAGACATTCTAGAAAGTACTTAAGAGATGACACTGCCAACGACACATCATAAATTATGGATAATAATGGGACATTTTTTATGAAGATCTGATAAAAATCAGAAAACATGCTTCTTCGGGGGAGCACAAAAAGGAAAACACAACTGGGAAAAGAGTCCAGTGTGCCAAAGCCCAGCACAAAAGAACCTAAATCCCTAATTACCAGCCATCCTTCTTTGGGATGCTACGCCAGCATCACACACCTTTGCTGTCTGTGCCCTTTGTGGTTCAAACCACAGGCAGACAGCTCTCACCGTTTCTCGGACAGGGAAACGCAGAACGAGAGAAGATTTACTCCAGGCCTAAATTATTCAAAAGAAAAGGGACTGCGCATCTTTAACAAGCCATCGTTTTATGAAGCAAGGTTAACATTTTTACTTGATTCAGTAGAATATTATAAACTCTCCGGGGTCCATTTGAGGACTTTCTACTTTGAGCAAAGGCACAGACTCAGCACTTTTTATATTATTTAGAGAATAAAATTAACCCTTAATGGCCCAAGCTGGTATTTCTCCTCCCCAGTTAAATATGGCCTGCTCAGCAATTTCTCCCCATATATAATTACAGGCTGCTATCCATCATCTGTAGGAGAATGCTTTTCTGACACTCTAAAAGTGACACGGTAAGCACTTTTACTAATAGAATAAATATTCTAAATATCTCTTTTATATTTTCATTTAAATTGGAATATTTTACAAATAATTGTAGGGACCCTGCCTGTGTGGCTAGCACTGTGCTGGAGGGAGGTGGCAGGATGTCTGTGTTTTCCTTCAGAGGAAACGCTTATCCTGCATGCAGCCCCCTCCACACACTGGCCACAAAAAGTAATTAGGCATAGACTAATTTATTAGCGTTTCCCTCCACTGCTGCTGATACCCTGCTTTCCCTACAGCTCTCACTTTGAGCTTTTTTCCTTTTCCCTTTGCCTGGTTTTTGCTCTGTAGCAGTTTCTCCTCGAGAAGGGATGGCTTTGCTTGCAGAAGGCACCATCCGCCATTGTGTTTGTGTTCTGGGACAGGCTGGTGGCTTTGCACGATGATGCTACGGTGATGGGTGCTGAGCACCTACGGCTTCACTTGCTGGGTTGTACCTCTGCCAATGAGAGCTACAGGGGTGGAGAAAAGAAGAAGAGACCTTTGGGGCTCCAGTCCAGAGCAGCATCTGGATCCAAGCATCTGACCGTTCATCCCAGTGACTTCCCCGGTGAAAAGCACTCAAAATCACAAGGGAGTTAAGAATCTCCAGGAGCAGCAAGTCTAAGCAAAACGGTGCCTTGGCAGACATTTATTCATGCATTATCTATTAAATGCAATAAAATAATATTGCATAGGCCCACTGGGGCATATTTCGGATGGCACCCTGTGATCTGGCAGACTTGAGGCAAAGAAAATGATTGTTTCATTAGCAGCTCATTTTTTCAGCCAAAGAGCCAATCTAAAGCAGTGCTTGCAAAGTTCCTGTCACGTTTTCAGTGTGGTACCTGGAGTCTCCATTTCAAGGAGCAGGCTTTCTGTCTCCTCCAATTCGTTACTGTTGGCTTGTAGAAGCAGCTGAACCAAGCCAGGGCACTGATGTGATGTTTTCTTCCATATCAAAGGTGTCATAGAAGAGACTATGAAAATCCCCAGAGAGAAGCAGATTGAGAGAAGAGGATGGCTCCCATCCTCCAGCTGGGTTCATAGAGGTGGGCCAATATGGCACAGCAAATCATTATCATAAGATCATAGAATGGTTTGAGTTGGAAGGGACCTTTAAAGATCATCTAGTCCAACCCCCCTGCCATGAGCAGGGACATCAACTCGATCAGGCTGCTCAGAGCCTCGTCCAACCTGACTTTGAACGTTTCCAGGGATGGGGCATCTACCAAGCCAGTGCCTCACCACCATTGCAGTAAAGGATTTCTTCCTTCTATCTAGTCTGAATCTACCCTCTTTTAGTTTAAAAGCATTCCCCCTTGTCCTACCACTACAGGCCCTACTAAAAAGTCTGTCCCCGTCTTTTTTATAAGCCCTCTTTAAGTATTGAAAGGCCATAGTAGGGCTTCCTGGGATCCTTCTCTTCTCCAGGTTGAACAATCCCAACCCTCTCAGCCCTTCTTCATAGGAGAGGTGCTCCAGCCCTCCCATAATTTCTGTGTCCCTGCTCTAACAGGTCCCTGTATGGTTTGTGCTGGGGACACCAGAGCTGGACACAGTGCCCCAAGGAGGGCCTCACCAGAGCAGAGGAGGGGTGGAAAATTACTTCCCTTGAACTGCTGGGCACAATGGTCAAAGGATGAGCACAGTCAAAGGATGAGCATGGTCAAAGGATGAGCAAAAATCCCACTGCATAACCCACCTCCAGTGAGAAAGGCTTGGCAGCTCTGAACCACTACAGAAGAATATAATTTCCATAAATCTGAGAGTCCACCTTTCCTTTATTCAAAAGTGACGGCAAATTGACTGCTCAGGGATTCTGATGTGACAGCATCACTGCTCTTGCCAGTTTGAGATGGGAGCTGGAGAAACCAAGTGAAGGTGGCCTGTATCTTGTTCATGGAACTCAAAAGAAAACTACATGCACTACTAATAAAAAAGTCGTTCACACTGAGGCAAAAATGCTATTAAATTAATGGAAAACAGCAATCGGATAGGATGGTCACTTTGATTCCCAGGGGAACACCAGCATGGCCAACCCCCACCCTTAGCCACGAAGCAAGGAAAGGTGAGATCCTGCAGCATGGCTCCGTGCCACTGAGGAACTGAGCTCACTGCTACCCGCTTCTCCCACTGCCTACAAAGAAGTGGGGAGCCACAACATGCCAGATAAACCCCCAAATTCCACTTTTTTTGCACGTAACGGCCCTAAAATTCCTTTGGAAACCGGCAAGTGGCAGCCAGCCCCAGGCTCTGCTCCAGGAAAGCTGTTCTTTCTCGAGCTCTGCATGTTACGTAGGGTGCCATAAGCTCGCAGACGAGGTTGTAAATCTACTGAGGGTGCACATAAAGTCCATGTAGGACTTCACTGCATTGATCTAAACCAGAGAGCCCCCAGGACCTGGAGGTGGGCCCCACAAAGCCCCCAGGCACATAACCAGGCACAGCTTGAGGTTTAGCTGCTGCAGGCTAAGTGAGGAAGGGTGGTCTTGCTGCTAAGACTGAGCCACAAGATCTAGGGCTTGAGTTTTAACCTGTCACAGAGCCAGTATGCAAAATAAGCATTAATGTCTGTGGTTTTTCTATGTAAAACAGGGACTCATAAACCTCTTCCTTCACTTCTCATCTATTTAACTGAGCAGTTTTCAGGGCAGATGCTATCAGTTCAGGCACCGTACTCCGGTAACATGGGCACCCCAGGGAGGGTCTTCCTGGGGAAACACCAGCACGACGTTTGCGAGCTGCAGCTTTTGATTTGTTTCCTGGTTTTTTCCTGCCTGTAAGGCAACCAAGCCACTTTGCCCATAACCCTTTGGAAAGGCACAGGATTGCCATTCATCACATCCAGGTGTTCAGCAGCTTCCAATTCTATGACTCCCTTTAGTGCCGTAGCTCAAGTGAAAAACAGCTTGTGGCTTCAGCAAAGGCGCATCTGTCCTGGGACCCCAAGAGCTGGTCCTCTCTTTACCTTTTCTCCCATGGGGCAATAGCCTTTGAGGAAATCCTGGCACACTTCTGCCTTCCTGGACACATAGACATGGCTGTATGGGCAGTTGCTGTTGCTGCAGATCCCCTTCAAGAAGTAGGAGCACACCGGCATCTGCAAGGGCAGAGGATGAGAAACACGTTAGCACTCCCCTCGACTAGTGATTAGGAACTGTTCCAACACCCAGAACTGAAATAAAATCACAACATGTGTAAAATAAATATATGCCTTTTGCCAGCCACTGATCCCAGAGGTATTTTTAGCTCTTCTATTGGTCTCCTGCAACGCAGCTCCCTGACCATTACATGGTCCTGGTGTATATATGCACAAGGGATGAACACCCTTGCCTTAGCATCCCTCAGGATGGTGAAAAGCATGAAACTGCCACCAGAAAGAAAACTGCCTCTGTACAGCACGGGGAAAAGATTGGGGAATCATAACAAACTCTTTTATCACGAGGGCTCTGCTGGCATGATGCACATGGCAGGCACATCTTCTGCCGACACTCTTCTTGAAGAGGAGAGAAGGAGTGACTGCTCCCCAGGCTCCTTGCTCATAAAAGGCACTAATCCGAGTGCACTGTTGCACGACCAAGGACTGAGAACACCCTTCCCAAGGGGTGGTGCAGCAGCTGTGATGGGCACAGCAGCGCAGGTCTCACCCCCAGCCTGGCTGCACTCTCCCGTGGCAAACTTTGGCCATTGCAAAGGCCACAACAGCATTCTGGGGGTGCTCCCCACTATTTGGCTCTTCCGTGGATATGGAGCTGGCTGGAGGATACAGAGCACGTAATTAGATAAAGGTTCCAAAAGATGAGTTATAGCAAGGGGGAAAACAAGCACTTGCACCTCTGCAAGCATTTCTGGGGGAGCTGCATCATGCCAAGGCATCAGCCTGGACCCCCCAAGGGTGGCAGGTGATGTGATGATGCCTGTCCCTGTGCGCTGGAGGAAGGATGCTCCAGGAGGCAGTGAAAGGAGGAGGAGAGCCTGGGCTCCTGCCGTGAGCGGTTGGTTACACGGCGTAGAGCCCCACTCCCGCATTCAGCTTTAGCAGCATGACAGCCGATGGGGAAAAGCAAACGAGCAAGGATCCTCATCGTCCTCAAACCACAAACTTCACCTTCTGCCAGCTGTTATAATTAAAAACAAATTACCAGCCTGCTGTGATATTTCAGCATCCTTAACTCACCGGCTACCGCAGGCAACTTCCTGACCCGACTAGGCAGCTGCCAGTGGGAACGTGTGCTTCCCGAAGTCATCGCGCCGGTCCAGCTCCTCCTGCTCAATCCCTTGGTGACCACCTACATGCCAGATCTCCTTCCGGCTCGGCACAGTATTGATCTCTCTGTTCACCGGTAGCATCTCAGCCCCACCAGTTCGAGCATCCCCAAACTAATATTTACAATTCTGCAATAACCACAGCTGAGGCTATCTGGAAAAATCCCTTTCCCTGAAGGGCACATTAGGGTTTTAACTAAATTGGCTCACTTGAGGCAAAGAGAGGAACGGAGAGAAGAAGGGGGAAGCAGATAGGAAAGAAAACAAAGGGTCCTTTAAAAGAGAAGAGTTTATTTTTAATTGTCTTTTAACTGCCGACATTAACATAAAGGACAGGGCTCTGGGGCTATCTTTTTTGGTTGTGGTGGTGTGACCGTAAATGATTCCCTTAATGTAGTTTTTGATATAGAGCCCAAATTAGCTCTAATAAAAAGGGATAATAAAGGCAGCTCTTCTACAAAAATAAACTCCTCCTAGCTGTCAAGCCTGAGCCATTATCAAGAGGAAGCAGCACTCTCATTTCAATTAACCTTGTTTGCACCCCACTACGTCCACACAAATAACAATAACATTAATTCAAGGCACTGGTGCGGTGCGTCCGTATTAGACAGCTTTGACTATGTACATGCTTTGGAGCCAGCAGCTAATGAACCTGAAACTCAACGTGAATTTCCAAATTGCTCACAACAGAGTTTTGAAGCTCTATTAGGGAGAAAAATGCTGATTCTTTTCGAGTTCCTCAAGGGGAAAAGCTGTTGTAGCAGCAGCAGGCGGTTGCCCGAGTCCTAGCCTCTTGCTAACCTTCACTCACAAAGCCATTCATTCAGATTTACCAGTTTCTCTCAATCACCAGGATGCGCCGGTGGCTCTGCCCCGTTGTGGAGAAATTCCCTGCACATCACTTCGACAGATGCTCCTTAGCCAAGGGCTTCGCACCGCATCACCTGCAAGAGCAGAATTCCCCAACTGCCAGCCTTCCCTCTCCTCCAGGCCCCTTTTTCCATGGCCAGAGGGGCAGTTTGCTTTTTGAGAGCACCTGCAAAGCATTGTGTCCATCTGGAGCAGCCCTCCACCCTGGAGATCATCCGCTGCTTGGAGCAAGGGTTTTACGGCTTAGGATGCAGAAAAGCTCCCTGCTGCTGCAACAGCTCAGCCCATGCAAGTTTGTTACAGAAAACAGGGATTGTCCCCATTTTTCACTAGGGAAACTGAGGCACAGGATCATCCCAATGCTGAGCAAGAGTTTTGTCCTCAAAGCAACAGTTAAGCCCCACAAGCCCTTGGTCCTTCACCTCGTGGACCAGGTATGGAGCCCCATCTCCAATGACATCCCACCGGAGTGAGATACACAACAACAATAACCTGACGCTTCTCTGATGAGGAGGTTGTGAGGTGTGTGTCCCCCATAGCCACAAAGTGAAATTGAGAGCCAACTAGTGAGGCATCAGCAAAACCAGGAATCCCCCAAACCACAGCTGACACCCCGTCATCACTAACCACAAGAAAAAAACAATAATTCATTGCATTAAACCCCCAGCTCAAATAGCCAAAAACAAGTGACCCCCATAATCCGTCATCCAAGGAACAAGTGGGATCTGCTCCAAAATACCCACGAGCAGGGGGAAACTGCTGCCTTCCTCTGCGGATTGCCTTCACCTGCCTTTCTCCTCCACTGATAAATGAGGCTAACACCACCTTTGCTAGTAATCACTTGGGTTAACAGGGAGCTACAGGAGTTGAAAAGCAAAGTCGCCTCTTGCTTTGGGTAGCAGCATCCCTGCAGCTATAAATCACCCTGAAACAGGCTTGCACTCTGCAGAGGAGGCTGTTTCTCTTCTAGCCCACACTGACGACAAGGTAGTGAGTGGAGACCTCTGAACCACCCCTGAGGTGCCCAGGCCTACGAAAAATAATCCCCCTTCCCCACAGAGCGCAACATGCGTGGCCAGAAACACGTTCTCTCAAAGCATTTGTTTCTAAGGCACACAAGAGAGCTTGCATCTGCCTGCTTCCTTTGTAGGCTTCTTAATTTAATGACTGATCTTGGGCTTAGATGATACTTATGGTAGTGGCAAACTGCTAAGGAAAAAGGTGAGATGGCCAGAGGCCACCTGCACGCCATGGGACCCCTTTCCAGGGATTCTGCCCCCCTCAGCAAACCAGCTCTTCTGCAACAAGCGTCGGCACAGCCACTCCTTTTTAATTCAGTTTTAGTACCACAATGATGTTATCGTTATCATTGCCCGATTCCTAACTGGCAAGGTGCTGCTAAGGGGGAAAGGCTGAGTTTTCCATGCCATGCTGCAGCCATCATTCTCCATCTATCCACCCAAAATGGAGCTCAGAAGCCAAAAGCTTGAGGTCCTCCTTGAGGCACCAAGACACACTGGTGCTTCTGGAGGGGAAACTGAGGCCACAGCTCCACCAGCAAATTAAACATGTTGAAGAATATTCCTGGGTACCAAGACCAGTTGGCACAAACCTATCTGCATCCAGCCATTGCATCCTTTAGTGGAAACGGCTGCTGCCAAGTCACTGACTGCAACAGTTCCTTGGCCGTCTCCAACTCCTAAGTCTCACCCAGGTTTCTGCCCTGGGACCAAAAACAAGCTCTGGTACCTGCTGAAATACCATTTAACTCACCAGTACAGATGTAAGTCAACAGTCCCATGCAGTCTGGATGGATATCAATCCTTCGGCTCGGAGCCACAGGCTCTGAGCACGGTTGCATGCTCCCATTAGCACTTGCGTATCACTTACTCTGGTGAAAAGAAGTTGCTGGCCCCGTATCCACTCCAAATCTGCGTTAATTCTAACAATTCTAGATACACCAACAGCCAGTCCTTTTAAAAGCTTTCTTCTTTCTTGGCTTCTGGATTTCTGAAGTCTAACTATATGTTATAGGAAGAAAAAAAAGCCACAGCTTTTTTCCCTTCAATCAGTTCTCATCCTCATCCCTCTTTTGACATGCCATGAGTCAGGGAGTACAGCTGTCCCCAGTCTATCTCCTCTATTTTATATACTCATGATTAAGTGACTCTGAAGAGAGATACATGTAAAAAGCATATGGTGCTTTGTGTCTCGTTCAGAGCGACTCTGCTCACTGCAAGGATAACTTATGAGCTCCCCACTGACAACGAACGTGCCTTAGGCAAACGGAGGAAAAGGGAGACAAGAAAACTGTGCCCAAAGGCAAACACTGTTGGAAAAGGTCCTGTCCCAGATGCTGATGAGAGCCGATGTCCCATGGGTTAAATCCTTTACAGGTCAGTAATTGCGCTGTAACTACCTATGTGATGCTGTGGATGGGGAATGGAGGAAGGTGATACTTCAAGGGAGTGGGGAGAAGAACACGCTATAAGGACAATTCAAAGGGCACAGGCTAAATAACCAAAGCTTGAATAATTAAAAGCAGCGCTTTCAGATGTGGCTCAGGCGAGCTTCAGTCCCTGCCGCGCCCCAGGCACAGCTGTGAAAGCTTTGACAAAGCTACTTTCGACAAATGACATGTCAGAAATACAGCCAAGGGGGGCTGCAGGCTCCTCAAGTGACACAAAGAAGGACTGAGCCTTACAGGCTTCTCCAGGAAGACCAGTCCTCATTCGCATCCCGCTTTCTGTCACCTCCATCCTGACAGCAGAGCCTTGACACCAGAGCCGATCCCAAACCACTCCCCATGCAGTGACACTGCTCTCGCTGGTGTTTAATAGCCTGGTGGGATTAACCTTACTGCTGTTGTCTGGGTGATCCTTTGTCTGTAGCAGAGAAATGATCTTCCAAATCCGTCCAACAAAGCTGAAATGTAAATATGTGCTTGAAGCACATCCCAGCTAAACGAAGGACCCACAGCTACACTTAACCTTCAGCACCAACTTCGCCTCGGCTTCAACGCTTGAGGTCTCCAAAGCTACGTCCGACTGGAGATCCTAGCCACTGAACGGAGGTTAATCTGCTGAATTGTCAACTGATAATCACTAAAAGAAAACCTAATTATTTTTCCACCTCGGTCTGTGTAATAAAACCACAGAGACCCAAATAAAGGAAGTTGAAAACGAAGATGAACTCAAAAGCCGTTCTACTAGCCAGTTTCACTGCCTGGCTTTTTAGAAAGGTTAATTTATACCTCCAAGCTCTTGTATGTTAAAACATCCTCCTCTTCCTCCGACACCAGCACAGGGTGATTTAGAGGGAAGGGTGATCTTACGGAGGTAGCTAAGGATTAGATGCAACTAAACGTTACTCCCACGCTCTTTCTCTTCAGTCCCTGGAGTTTAAGCACTCCTTAACCCAACACGTCACCCAACACAGCCCTAGGTGTTTTGGTTTCCAATTCACTGTTTAATGCATTCATATACCAATTCACTGTGTCGTTTCAAAAGGCACATTTCGCTCTCACAACCCCATCATATGCCTGAACAGCTCGGCAAGCAAACTATAAATGAACTCTGCTGGAAGCATTCAATGAGGAAGACTTCCCCGCAACCACCAGCATAGGTCCGCTTGCTCACAGAGCCACACCGTGCTCAGTGGGAAGCCATACAGACCTTGTCTTTCGACACCTTGTGGGAAAACGAACAGGTCCCATCTGTCTTCTTGCACGTGCCACGGAGAAACCTGTAGATACACCAGAAGGAGAGGGTCAAGCATGAGATGGGTCGTACAACACGGGTTTTTAAACACCAAGCATCTGCCTTGCCCCATTACCACATCTGCCCCAAGGCCACAAATACACCTAACTGCTGCCAAGCTCACTGTTAAAGCCCATTTCACACCCTGAATCATCACAGAGTAGCTGATGCTTCCTGACAGATTGTGCTCTTTCATCATATTAGGCTGCTTATTAGTAGGTAGAGCAAAGCATGCACCCTGAGGTTCAGAAATGATGCTCCCAGAAGGAGAAAGATTCTTCCTAGAGCCCTGATTACACCAGATGCTGAATGAAGTACAAGGAGGAACTCCAGGTCTGAGTGGCCAACATCCAGGAGAAGCAGAGACAGGCACACAAGAGAAACTAAGATCCCAAAGCACATGAGGATGTTTGGACTCAGAAGTTTTCCTAGGAGCTACCAGTGTGACAGCAGATTAATAAAATACACGTTATCGTGGGAAGAGTGCTGGTCTGAACCCTTTCAAAGGAGACTCCAGGGGTACATGCTCTCAGCTGCACAGGCTTGCAGGGAGATTCTGGAACACAGAATATGCCTCCAGCTTTACTTATAAAATCTGGGTAAATTTAGAGCTGAGCATGGGGAGATTCATTAAAAAAAATAAAAATAATTCAGATTGGTTTGAAAAAAGTATAAATGGGAACATACAGACGTGAAAACCAGCTGGTTGATGGCAAAACAAGACACAAGATAATGAACGTTGTCCTCTAGTGACTCATGGAAATGGCACAGGATGGAAATCCAAAAGACCTTTGGGACCAGAAATTCCTAAAGCACACATGGAGCACAGCCCAAAACCAGACTTTGTCATGAACATAAGAAGAAGTAAGGATTCAAAGTGAGGAGTTAGTAGTTAGCATCCCTTGTCCTCTACATCACCAGAAATAATCCTGACCAGATACCTTGGACATACGAGCCTCAGTGTTCATGAAGATGTGTTAGGGAAGAATATGTGAAAGCAAGTGAAATCAGTTAAAAAATCAATAAATCACCTTTCCCTCCTGTATGGTCTCCCACTGAGCTTTGTGCAACCTCCAAATGATTGTAGCACAGCAGCAATTTTATGGAGAAATTACTCAAGGAGTTCATCAGTGGAGTTGGCTTTTCTACACTTTTTAAACGACTAATAATATAGTTTAATCAACTGTTGGGCAGGTATAATGAGCTGGCAACATGAATCAGTTCTCCTGTAATAAATTAGTGAGTCTTGTAGCTGCATGGCATCACAGGCTGAAGGATTCAAAGCTGCTGCATGGATCCGAGCAGATCTGAGAAATGCTGCTAGAAGAAATCACCCGGTGCATGGTCAGGGCAGGCTCTCAAGTCACTCAGCTCAGATCTGCACGGCGCTGGTATCTGTACCAGGTATACCCACGACCCACAAAATCATTCCAGTTAGATGGTGCCTTTGGGGACTGGCTAAATGTTTTAGCCTTTAAATACCACCTGGCAAACCTTGATGGCATCCTCAACCTGACAGCAGTAAGTACATCACTAAGGACTATTATTCTGGCTATATTTAAGCAAAGTTGATTTGATCTTATTATTAATTCTTTAAACACTACTCTGATTTTTTAGGTTTTTTAGAGCTTCTGTACTATGATATGGAAGGATACTTTCTACCTGTAAACATCCTGGTGATGGTATCCACCTCCAAAATGTGAAACAAATATTTCTGTAATCCCTACAGTCTGTCCACAATAACCAAAATGCGTGTATTTAACTTGGAGGCTAGTTGTGCAATGCTTTATTAGCATTAATAGATGTAAACTGCTGTGTAAATTTAGAGAAAAATTATCATAAAAGATTAAATAGACAATGATCCTCCGGTCTGGGAAGTTCAGACAGAGAGGGGAGGACTATATAGTTACAAATGGTGCCTAGAAGGTGATCACAGAATGACTTTTCCATCCATCTCAAGAGCCACGAGCGAGGAGGCACCCAGCACAACAGTTGAGCAGTCTGTTGCGGAAGCACTTTTCATGCAGTCCGTAATCCAGTTGTGCAACCCACTGCCATAAATACCATGTGTTGAAGAAAGGACTAAATAAGTTCACCCCAGAAAAAGAACTGCTGACTATTACATGACGATGGTTTGGTGGCAAACTCTAGCAATTGTAATGCAAACCCTGCTAGGCTGCAGGGCTTCACTGCCAGAAGCTGAGTGGTCCCAGCCAGGCGAAAGTGCCTTTCACCGTGTTCCTCATCTTCTCCTCCTGTAGGTACCTGCCAACCCAACAGTGCTGGGCAGACCCCAGGCCTGACCCAGAACAGCTGTCCTCATGGTCTTACATCTCTGTTATCAGGTTTTTTCCCTGGGGAGTATCACATGAGCAAGCACCAAAGCCAACCAATGGCTCAGCCTACTATGACAGACCAAAGCATTGCACTTGCTGTGTCCATCCATACCTGGTGCAGACGGCCACCTTCTCCGGATCATGAATGTAGGGGCAACTCTCCCCACGATTACACTTGCCGAAGCGGTTGTAGTACATACAGTATTCCTTCTTCTTTTTCTTCTGTTTAGCTTGACGAATGATGGCCAAACTCCGCTGAACAGCACGGCTAAACGAGAAAGAGAGACAGGGTCAGGAAACATCTCCAACTTCAACGCAACAATGACATAGAGAAGACAGGCCAACAGCACCTGAAATCACAGAGGAGCCCAAGTTTCACTTTGAAGAGACAGTGCGATATTAAGGAAGCTTGTGCCGGACCTAAGCTTTTAGGTCTTTGTGAGTTTTGGCCAGCTTAAACTTGAATCTTAAAAATGTTCAAGATGAGGCCTATCTCCCTGGAAACATCTGCACTAGGTACACAATCACCCCATGCAGCAGGCCAGGTTGTGACCAACCTCTTGGAAAGCACCTCTGCAGAAGACAACCCTGGGGAACAACAAGGCACCCAGGAGTCAGCCAGGCACCCTTGCAGTGATGACACCAACCACATCCTAGGCTGTATGAGTGGAACACAGCTGGGACGATGAGGGAGGGGACCTACCCCTCTATTTGGCATATGCAAGACCACAGCTGGGCACTGGGTCCAGTCTGGGGCTCCCAGTACAACAGTGATGGATGGCAGCACATTCAGCGCAGGCCACCAAGATGGTTGGGGCTGGAGCACAGGACATCTGAGCAGAGGCCATGGGCTCAGCAGGGAGGAGGCCAAGGGGATCTTACTGTCCTCCATGACTTCTTAATGGGATGGTGCGGAGAAGATGGAACCAGACCTTCTCAGAGACATATGCTAGGAGGACAAGAGGCCCTTTGGGGCAGGAGGAAGAACAGCTCTCCAGAGATCCCTTCCCACCTCCATAACCATGATTCTCTCCTATGATTCTATGAGCTTGGAGAGAGCTTCCTGCAGTTTTAGTGAGGCAGAAAACATTCTCTCCCATGCTGGGCTCATGCAGCACAGGATGCAAATGCTGAACAACTCAGAGGGCACTGCAGCATGTGTCCTGCCAGCTGGCCTGCTGCTATTCCAAGTCCTTCAAGTGGGCACCTGCTTATGGACCTCAGTGAGCGAGGGCCTATGTGACAGCCATGGGAACACAAGGTAACACCAAATATCAGAAAAACTTGCTATTGATTGCCTGGTACCCTAGAAGTTGCTTAAGGATATCGAAAGCTGCTTAGCACACATTTTTCATAAGCTTCCAGATGAAGAGGTAATTAATTACCTAGCAGCTATAGAG
Source organism: Falco rusticolus (assembly GCF_015220075.1). Lineage (NCBI taxonomy): Eukaryota > Metazoa > Chordata > Aves > Falconiformes > Falconidae > Falco > Falco rusticolus. The sequence continues at coordinate 12,220,982 of NC_051189.1, forward strand.
ATATATGGGACCAGGAGGAAGAGGGGGAAGTGTTGAGATTTGGCTGAATTCAACACCATGGAGGTCATGTTTGATGTCTCTGAGCAGATAATTAAGATGATACAGCATGATTAACTCAAGTTTGCAGAAGATACGCTGCTCTGGATGGGGGCAAAGCAAGCCGCTCACCTTAGGTTCTCTGGGTAGTCGTATGTTTTGCTTCCTTAGAGACTAAGGATAAATATTTATATATACAATTACTTTAATACATGTATAATATATAAATATTATCTAATACTATGTATTTCCACAGTCTTGGTCCTCCTGGTGGAAGAAATACAGGTCTAAGGGTCACAATAGCATTACCCATGACAAATACTGGCTCAGGCAAACTACTTTAGGGGGGAACATGTATTTTTACCTCTGTCATTATTGGTTGTCTACAGCTCTTGGGTTAAAATGCAATAAGATAAAGACAACTTCACATAGCCAAAATGCTGAATGCAAAAGCCTCATTTCAGCATCAGAAATGTCACCACCTCTTTCATCACAAATGGCTTGGGGGGATACCAAGCCCCACCACAAACTGCTTCTTGGTACTTAAGGTGACCGCAAGGCAAGCCATGATACAGTATGGTAAGCATTTAAAAAAAGAATATTTCTTTGCTAAAAATTATGATATTGAAAAAAGGCTCTCCCTTAGTCAACATCTCTGCTACTTGTGATACCTGGCCAAGTCACCAGCACATCGACCTGCACAGAAAGCACTTGCAAGCTGGACTCCAGCAACAATTAACTCCAATAGCAGATTTTTAATTAGTTTATATTAGTGGCAGGACATGATAAAATAGAGCTAGAATCTGGCATTACATCTGTATACAGACATCTGGAACTGACACACTTCAGGAATAAATTTCAGAGCACTACTATTAAGAGGGACTTGTCTACAAATGCTCATACTTAAGGACACAATGATATGTAGCACAACTGTAGCATAAAAAAAAAAAGGCAAGAAGAAAGCTGGCAGGGCTTTGAACACCAACAACGTGCCATCTTTCTCCCATACACGGTGCTTTCCAGTTGCCACATGGCAAATTCCCGGTCTGTGGGTGGGACAGAGAGAAGGAAAACTGCAGTTTTGCTGGGTTAAATTTCAGGGCTTCTCAGCTGGGGGGAAAAAAACAAAATACCCCTTGAAAACACTACAGTTGATTTTAAAAGGGACTTTCCAAGCAGGAGTTGGCATTCTTTGCCTGCAGAAAGGTGTTGCTATCCATTAATAACCTTTCAAACCCTTTCGAAGCTGAAATCACAGCTTTCTGCTGAGCTTACAACCCCCTTGGAGCAGAGGCTGGGGGAAAAGCAGTGGCCAGAGCTTCACCAAATAAACAGCCAGTTAAATACACACATCTCATGCTTTTGACACCCTCCTGAGCATAAATCACATGCAGCATCCAGAGGGGGAGCACGCTATTCCTCCCTGCAAGTACAGACCTGGCGAAGTATCGGCTTGTAGCTGATCTGTTCAGGCAGCCGGATGGAGAAAAGCCAGGACTAGGCGTACAATGCAACCTCGCTGTTGAAAACAGAAAAGAAAACGTAAGTAGTTTCCTCAGAATCGAGAAATTTTGCAGGAATTCACACAGCCCTCAGTATCTTAATTTCACAAAAATGATCAGAGGGATGAAACACCTCTCCTATGAGGAAAGGCTGAGAAAACTGGGAGTGTTCAGCCTGGAGAAGACTCTGGGGAGACCTTACAGCCACCTTTCAATACTTCAAGGGAACTTATAAGAAAGATGGGGACAGACTTTTTAGCAGAGCCTGTAGTGATAGGGCAAGGGGGAATACTTTTAAACTAAAAGAGGGGGGATTCAGACTAGATAAAAGGAAGAAATATTTTATGATGAAGGCAGTGAAACACTGGCACAGGTTGCCCAGAGAGGTGGTAGATGCCCCATCCCTGGAAACATTCAAGGTCAGGTCGGACAAGACTCTGAGCAACCTGATCGAGTTGATGTCCCTGCTCATGGCAGAGGGCTTGGACTAGATGATCTTTAAAGGTCCCTTCCAACTCAAACCATTTGAGATTCTATGATCTTATTGCTTTATCCAACACAAGCAGCTCCCAGAGCCCAGACAGGTGAGGATGCTCTTTACAGACCTCCATGTTGCCGGCACCTCCAGAGCCGCCATGGTAAAAGGGCTCCTCGCCAGCTCTGAACACCACAGGGACCTTTCCCCTTGGCACCCAAACATGCCAAAAAAACTCTCCAGGCAACTCACACGCTTGTGCTATCAGTCCAGAAAATTTCCGCGCTTGGCTTGGCTGCTCCCTGCAGCCAGTGGGGGAAGCCCAGCGCTTGCTTCCAATACGTGCATGCACATAATTAAATTGTCCTTGACTGGCGTAGGAAAGAATGAATTGAAAATAAAGGCTGTGTATCAGCTTTCCAGGTGGTACGAGAGCGGCTCAGTCACTCACCTGCCAGCCCGGGCGTGTTGGGAAGTGAGTGAGCAGAATTTGATAGTGCGGCAGCGCGCTCTCCCCGCGTGCGAGCTGTCACTTGGGCTGCCGGCATCGGCAAAGCCCCATCTGTTCCTTCCGCAAATAAAAGCGATGGCGCAGGCGCAGTGTCAGTGTGGGCAGCACATGCCTGTCCATCAGAGGCATCGAGCAAGCTCTGTGCTACTCACTGGCAAGCGTGTTCAAGCTTGCTGGAAGCTCATTCCAGCTTGCCGCAAGCATGTCAAGTATCAACTGGGCATTTAAGCCACAATTGAGGGGTTTTCTGCATTTTATTTTTGGCTTCCCCCTCACTGCAGAGCTGTCTCGCTGTAGGAGCATCTTTTTTAACTAGTTTGAAGCGTTCAAATAAATGTACGTCAACTTTGGGTCGCTCCGAAGATGCTGCAGAGCATCTCTTAGCGAGGACTTAGGTTAAGAGGCCAGCGCATTCGAGCAAGGTTGACCTCCCAGCTGATGCAGGGAGAAAGACCCAAATTAAAGTCCAACCATTAGGGTAGGGATAGAGCATCCCCCAGCCCTCTGCAATTATGTTTAATGCTCCTTAAAGCAAGCTCAGCAGGATGGGCTATACCAGGAGCTGGCTCCCCAGGGCAGCAGACAATCTCTCTAAATATTTAATAGCCAGGCATAAAAGTGGACTCTCGGGGATGAACGCACTCCCATGCTTGTGTGCCACCCTTTTAGTTAAAGTGGCCTGATAACCACATCTTGGTTATCAGAAAGGAGGAATCTCTAAAGAAATAAATAAAGAGGTAAATAAATAAAGGGTGCAACAGCCGCATGCCACTGGGTTTTAATTTCTATATAGCAAAAATACATCCATATCATAATGTTTTTTTGCCCAGCTTTTATCTTCTGGCAAGAAGTTATGCTATTATACATGGAGAGGCGATGCACATCTCCCATTACCGGCTCTTGCTGTGAATTAACTCACAGCCTGGAGGCAGTTTAACTGCCCGAGAGAGTCAGTCCCATCCACAGCAAAATCCAGGCAAGATGCAGCCATCCAACATGTTGACCAGGTCCTGCAAAGCATCAGACTGGCAGCTGACAAAGAAACTCTTCATCCACACTTTCCCACCACCTAATTACTCACCCTACATGCAAATCCTCCCTGAACTATTAGAAAACCACCTAAATATTTACCCAGGAGGAGAGAGCCCAGCAGCTGCGTAACGCTGCTGGTTAAGAAGCTCCATAACTACACATTTTGCCATCAACTGGGATTTACAGTGAAAACTCAAACTCTGGCATGATAGTATTTTTAGAAGCTTTTGCATTGTGCAAAAAGAAGTTTAAATACAAGCCAGGCTCTGTGAGCATTAAAGAAGCAAGGCAGGAGATGCAGGAGAGCGGATTTGATGCCTCAGACTTTTAGGAAGGTCCAAAGAGCCCATGTTTTGATTTTTTGAGTGGTTACCAACTCGAGGATGACCACAGAACAGCTACCAAGAGATCTGCATTAATAAATACACAGCATCTGATATTTTGAAGACAGTGGAAATTCCAAGTGTATCTGAATCAGGATATTCAGTGTGTATTCAGGGTATATTATCAAAGTAACCCACGCAGCGTGAAACCAGAGCTGGGCAAAAGACACCAGAGGACTGGATAAGGGTTAAATTAAAAAATGAGGAGTTGAAATTTGCTGCAGTCTGGACTAAATTAAACAAAAAAACAAAACGATGCCTCCAGAGCTTGACTGATCCCTGGGAATCTCATTTAGTCCAGACATAACACGTTTTTATTTTGCAGGTCAGATGCCAGCCCCAAATCCATCCTGTTCTTCTCCCGAGTTACTCTCCAAACTGAGAGAGCATCAGGACTAGGACAGAGCAGTGCTGTCGGATCAGGAGAGCAACTCGCACATCCCACATCATGCTTTCCTGTGTATTGCAAATGTCCCTTGCTGCAGAGATTTAAGTAAGTGGCATGGCAAGTTCCTCCCCTGTGCATGCTCAAAGGCAGTGGGAACAACAGGGGTAGGAAAAAAAAAAGAAGGAAAAAAGAAAAAAAAAGAGCTGCTGGGGAGAGCATCAAGAACTGCACATTAAGGGCTTTTTAACTGATTACACACAGCACAGCGGCATCAGGCTTGATATTTTATACCCTGCATCAGGGACAGGTGGTTTTCTCTCTCTGCGTTTTTTTTCCTTTTCCTTCTTAATGATTTAGCTGGTTTGAAGCGCATCATCTGTAAGGAAATACATAGCCCGTGCAAATGGGGATGTTTCTCTTAATGCATCATCCCAACCTGACACTGGCTGCTCCGGCGGCTCTCGGTGTTATCAAGCGCGAGTGTTGAGAAGTGATTGTTGTACCTAACCCAGTCGTGAGACTCAACGCATCTCTCCGGAGGGAGCGGGAGCTGTCATGTTCATTAAATGCATGATTACAGCTATGATTAATAGCGGGGGCTACAGTCTAACTCCTTTTTTTCATCCTGCTCCTCTGAAGGAATCCACAGCCAAGCAGTCCCATGGTGTTTTCTGCAGTGTTCGCCTCCTGCTTGAAATTCCAGCTTTTGATGGAAAAGGGGAAAGAGGCACAATTTATCCCTGTCAAAGGCTCCACAACTACAAGTGCTTAAAACGAGCAGGTCAGATGCTGCACCCCTCCACCAACATCTGTACATTAATTAGGACTTCCCCACCCCCACCCCCCACCCCCCCACCCCCCCCCAAAACACAGCTCAAGGCTCAAGGCTGTCCATCTCCTGCACCCTGATCCTTCTCCTCCAGGGAAAGGTTGGCAGAGATTTGCTTTGGCAACCGCATTTGGGAGCAATGCTTGGTGCTTTCCAGCATGCCTATGTGGGGAGAGGGATGCTTCCATCCAGCTCCAACACCTCTGCTCAGCCTTCTCTCACCCAAGGGCTTGCGATGCAAAAAATGCACACTGAAAACACCACTTGAAATTTTCCTTTGCCATTAAAAATCGGCTGCAAATATCGCAGGGAGGGAGTGCAGTTAATTATTACCTGCTTAATTATTTAGGAAGGACTTTATTGCTCCTAGGGCATAGCTCAAGGACCAGGACCTCATCATGTGGAAAGGTTTGTTTGTGTATCTTATCTAGTAATTTATTTTTTATACAGTGGAAAGGCTGTGGAAAACTGAAATAGCCTAAAAAAAAAGAGAGAACTTGCAGAGCCGGAGTGCATTGGGGCCAGCAGATGCACAAGAGGGTTAGGACATTGTTAGAGTGACGGCCAGCACCAAACCCATTGCTGCCCATCTGCTTCAACTTCCCCAAACCAAGGATAATTTATGGAAATCTTACACAGGGAGAGAAATAGCCAGGGCTTTGCCCGAGTGAGAGCAGCTAGCAGGCAATCAGCTCTACCGGCCAGTGCTCCAACCCAAGGATGATCGTAACAGGGTCATCCCAGCTTGCGTTAATTTTTGCTCATCAAGGGAAGGGGTTTTGCCATTAGCTGCACTCACATCAGCTCAGCCTGTTTCAACATGACCTTGGCACCCAGGAAAGGCTTCCTTTAACCATGCCGGCTCCTTTAATGGGTCCCATTATAGCCCCGCTTCGCCTGCCACGGCACAGCAGCCTACTTCAGAAACAGCCAAGCGATTCATTTTGTGAGGCTCTCCGCTTTATTGCTGAACAAAAAGTTTTGAGGCTGGCACTCGGGGAAATTTATTTCTTTAATTATTATTCATTTAAGTGGGTTCCACTGTTTCAGATGATCAGCACTAGCAGCTGCTGGGGGTAATTTATTTTCCTCACTGGACAGCAGAAGCCCTCACTCTCTAGAAGGTAACAGCAAAAGAAGGGATGAGCTGCCACTACACGAGTGGAGCTTTTCACGTTTTCCTGTCTGATCACACCCCAGCTCCTAACAGGAACATGCATGTTCCTGGGTCAGGCGGTCACGAGTGTTTTATTAGTGAACCAACCTCAATTAATGAAGCACACTCCAGGCTGGTTGTTGTTGTACGAGCAGATCCTTGCAAGGAGCCTGGAGTGGCTGCTGTGGGGCATCTTCTTAGCTCTGCAAGCTCTGGTCTACACCAGTGCTGGATCCAGTGGTGCTCCTCAAGGACATCTGGTCCCTGCCCACCAGCACCTGTAATCCCACAGTTGAAGGACTGAGCTCAAAAGGAACAAAGGGACAGTAATCCCAAAACCAAGGGATTGAGGTTGATGGGGCCAAGGAATTCTGCAATCCCAAAGACAAGGGACTGAGACTGAAGGTACCATGGAATTGAGCTAAAAAGGGGTATGGGATTGAGCAATCCCAAAAACAAGGGATTGAGACTGAAGGGGCCAAAGGATTGAATGCAAGAGGGATAAGGGACTGAGCAATCCCAAAACCAAGGGATTGAGCTTGAGGGGCCAAGGGAGTGAGCTCAAAAGGGGTAAGGGATTGAGTAATCCTAAAACCAAAGGACTGAGATTGAATGGGCCAAGGGATTGAGCAATACCCAAACCAAGGAATTAAACCCAAAAGGGGTCAAAGGGATTAAACTCAACAGTGGTAAGGAATTGAGTAATCCTAAAACCAAGGGACTGAGCTCAAAAGGAGCAAGAGATTGAGCAATCCCAAACCCAAGAGATTGAGATTGAAGGGGCCAAGGGATTCTGCAATCCCAAAGACAAGGGACTGAGCTCAAAAGAGGTCAAGGCATTAAACTCAAAAGGGGTAATGAACTGAGAAATCCCAAAGCCAAAGGACTGAGTTCAAAAGGGACCAAGGGATTAAGTTCAAGGAGGGCAAAGGATCAGGCAATCCCCAAACCAGGGAATTCAGTTTGAGGGGACTGAGCACAAGCCAGCCCCAGCACAGCACAAGTGACACCAAAACCAGCTGAAACCTGAGGAAAGCAACACTCCAGTTTTCACTGCTCTCACACCTTGGTGCATTGGGTTGGCCTCTCCTCCACCAGCTTCTTTCTTACTCTGCCACCACCTGGTCCCAACACATTCCAAGTGTTTTGCAGACAGAAAGGAAGAAAGCTGAGGCCATGATCAGCAAACTGCATGATCCCAATACTGCAGATTGGGATGCTCCCAGGTGCCAGATGAGCTGCTCTAACAGCCACAGACTGGGGGAAGAGGCAAAGCATAGCACACCGGGGTGAACACCCCCCAATTCCTATTTGAACACCTGCACTAAAAGTGCCACCAAGCAGAGGTGGCAGAGGATGGGTGGTGAAAATGTTCCAATCTTAAATCCCTCCTTTCCTTTTTAAAAAAGCTGAGTGGCTCAGAAGAGGAAGCATCATTTACGCAAGTCCTCAGCCAGCCCAACTATACAGCTGAACACTTTATCATCCTTGCAAACGTGAAAAGTGTGTTTCTGTGGCGCTCAGCACTTCTAAAATTAGTTGGTAAACAAGGAGCCGAGAGCGCAGTTTCTTGCAGTGCTTGGCTCCCTGTGCCGTGGTTATATTCCTTCTCCTTTCACTGAGCATGGAGTTCTCCCACTGCATCTGAAATCATGTTCATGAGCATCAGTTATCCATCTTCAGCGTGATGCAGCAGAGGAGCTCGCATCTTCAGTCTCCTCAGCTGTACACTAGATGCTGTCACAGCAGGGTGGGGAAACTGAGGCAGGAGGGGCTGTTATGCAGCAGGATGGAGACAGGGATTGGTTTAGATGCAAAGAAAGACCCCCAGCCATGGAAGGCTGAACTTAAACACGTGTTTCAAAATAATTTGCTCATCTGTGGTCAGGGCCACGATCGCAGCTGTATTGGGAGATGTGCATTAGCAGCTCAGGAGAACTTAAAGGTTCCTCTTAAACCCCCACCTTTAAGAGCTCAGCAACCATGGCTGTCTCCAAGACTTCTGGATCCTACCGTTGTAGAGAAAAACTGAAAACTACCAATAAATAAAATCACACCGCTTGAGGGGCTGGCTGCCACCCGTGAGCATTCCCCCAGCAGGTGAAGCCCAGGCACACTACAGTGTCCCCAAAGCCACCAGCCTTCTGTCCCACTGGGGCTCCTGCAGGCTTCCCAGGAGGTAAAACCTCAGCAGAGGATGAGAAAGTCATGCAGGTGAAGATCTGCCCATGGAAAGCAGCCTGGACACCAGCAAAATGCCACTGGAGGCAGCCCCAGACCAGGGTGTGCAATACCTCTCACTGCAGCAGCGGTGGCTCGTGCCTAGATTGGGGTCAGGGCTGCTTTCCGGACAATGTCAAACCTCAATTTGGTTTCTGCTGCTTTCAATCTTGTACAGGGCTGTGCTTTTTTTTTTATTTTCCCTTTTGAATTTCTTTGTGAAATGCTTTATTGCCAGGACCTTTTGCTTCTTTCCCTAATTTCATAGAAATTCCTCAAGTACCTGAATAACATCTTAGCAGCTGTAGAAAGAAATGAAGGAAAGGATTGTTGTGAGCAGAGAAACCCAATTATTACGCTTGCTCAATTAATTGCAACGTATCGAATACTTTCCACACCATGCCGCTGCCTATTTTCTAATAATTCTGCAAAGTGAAAAATACGTTGTTTCAGAAATACTAGTTATCCCAGGGATAAAGAGCTTTTCCATGTTTGATACTGCATCTTTGTCCTGTACAGGGGCAAGGAGCAGGGGTGGAGCCCTGCGTTTGCAGGTAGATGTCTTCTTCTGAGCCTTTTCCATTCTTGCTCAAGCAGCTGAGTACACTGAGTACTGGTACATCTGAGTACTGAGGTACATCTGAGCTCACTGGCCAGCTAGGAAGGCAAGAAGTCTTTTTTTATTTCCACATTTTATCCGCAGTGCTCAGGAGACAAGCTCAGAACTTCCAGCAAGCCCTCTGGGAGCAGACCCACACATGTGATGAGAGCACAGTTCTCAGCAGCTGCATGGACCACTGCGATGCCCCAAAACACGAACCATTCCGGGGAGCTTCTTTATGCTCAAAACACCTTCAGAAACTTTTCCTGGGTTTGCAATGACGCTTTCTTTGCCCCCAAGCCAGGTGTCCCCCATGCCATGCCACCAGTAATAAAGCAGGTTGCAGACGAACCATGGCAAAACCCCTACTCTTCCCCTTGCTCCGGGAGATGGATGAGTTGCTTTATTGCTCCTGGTAGCCCCAGGATTGACCCCAATACAGCACAGGGCTGCAGGAAGTGCATCCACAGGACAAAATTTTAGCTCACCACCAGCATCCATCAGTAAATCAGCTGGTGGGGATGGTATGACAGTGCAGATGGATCAGTTGCAGCGACTAGCATCATGTTTCTTATTGTAGTTGGGCCACGAAGAGACAAAATACCAACCCAATAAATTCAGGCAAACAACAGAATTATAACCCACTGTAAGTAAACTCCAAGCTATTAAACTGTCAGGAGTGTTTCCCATCTCTCTGCTACCCCAAACACACAGCGTCTGGCACTGGAAGGGAAAGCAAAAGCTGTTTTTTTCATCTTTTAAATAAACTCTGTCAAGTGTTGAAAACACAGAGCATTGAGTAAACATGTGAAGGCTCATACCCAATAGCACACACAAATCTTCTGCCCTGCCAGCCCCAGTTATTGTAAAGCAAGAGACATCAGTATCTGTTGAATCCATCCTTGCAAAGGAGGATGAATCGTATCAAGAGCTGAAAGATGACATGAAAATACTGACACATACCAGTTAACTAGGGCTTTATAGTTACAAACCCAATGTGCTGCATGGCAGGGGGAAGGAGACTACAGCAAAAGAAGAAGTATCTTAAAAAAAAACAACTAATGAGATGGGTTTCTATTTTATAGAAAATAACCCTGGAAGGGACCTTCTGTCCCAAAATGGAACTAATTAAACCTGTTTCTCTAAACAAGACCTTGCTAAAGGACGTGGTACCAGTGGGGAAGAAAAGATGTGGGGATATCACATCTGCTCCGTGCCCCGTCACCCCTGATAAAACCACAATGGGGAGCAGCTGCCTTCTCACCACCAGCCAGGAGGTCTGACCTGCTAACCTTGAGGCAACTGCACATCTCCATGAAAGTATCATTTTAAAACTGAGATCAAAAAGGAGGAAAAGCATCCATAAAAGTACCCAGTGCTTGCTGGTGCACACTCATCCTGTGCCTGTTACTGATCCTTTGTTTCTTAAAGCTGCTTTAGGTCACCTCCGCAAACTAAATCCCTTGAAAAACATCACAGTTTCCTTGCAAGGCTTGAGCCCCAGGGCTCTCCCCATACCCCAAATGCCCCCCAGCAAAACCCCAAGAGCAATGCTGATGCCTGAATTTGCAAAAAACCTCCTGTCATACCACTGGCTCAACTGCTCTTCCAGAAATTGCACTCTGAGCTAGTGTTTCTCTGCTTGGTCCCAGCCCAGCGGTGGATATACATGGACAGGCTGAATCCATCAGCCTTTGCTGAGTTGCCTGTGCGTGACTTTGCTCTTTCCCAGTGACCAGACAAATTTAGAGACTTTCTTGCACTTAGATAAATGAAAAAAACCAATAGCCTGGAAAGCATTTTAAATATGGAATGTGCAATATTTGGGCTTGGGAAAGGCTGTCTCGGTGCTCCAAACAGCAGCAGAAATAGTGATTTAAGCACAAAGGTGGACAGTCAAGTCCTCCCACTATCTCCTAGCACCCAAATTAAAGTCACCAATGTGTTGACTACAAATTAGGCAGCAGCTTGAGTCAAGTCCACCTCCTTGCTGCAAGGCAGGTCCTATTCCAACTGTATCCTCGCCGAACTGTTCTTTAAAAAATCCCAATAATGGAAATTTCAGAGTCAACACAGCCAACTTAATCCAGCACTTCATAATCCTCATCCTTTGAAAGCTCTCCCTGCACCCTTCCTGAAAAAGTTTAAACCCTTTGGTTTTTTGGCTGTCATGGACAAGACATCCTTCCCCTTTGCTTGGCAGCTCTTCATGAACTTGGGCACCTGCAGCCCCTCCATCACAACCTCTTCAGATGGCACAGACCCAGGTCCTCCACCTTTCCAGTCCTTCCAGCCATCACTTCTCTCCTGGACCCTTCCCAGTGGTCCAAGTCTGTCCCAAAATCTGGCCCAAAAACCAGATCTAGTATCTTCCCTGCCCATGTCTTGGAGGTTTCATAAGACTTGTAGAATCATAGAATGGTTTTGGTTGGAAGGTACATTCAAAGATCATCTAGTTTCAATCCCCCTGCCACAGGCAAGGGCACCTTCCACTAGGCCAGGTTGCTCAAAGCCCTGTCCAACCTGACCTTGAACACTTCCAGGGATGGGGCATCCACAGCTTCTCTGGGCAGCCTGCTCCAGTGTCTCACCATCCTCACAGCAAAGAATGTCCTAATATCTAGTCTGAATTCCCCCTCTTTTAGTTTAAAACCATTCCCCCTTGCCCTATCATTACAGGCCCTTCTAAGAAGTCTCTCCCTCTTTTTTATAAGCTCCCTTTAGGTACTGGCAGGCTGCTGTAAGGTCTCCCCGGAGCCTTCTCTTTTCCAGGCTGAACAACCCCAACTCTCTCAGCCTGTCTTCATAGGAGAGGTGCTCCAGCCCTCTGATCATCCTTGTGGCCCTCCTCTGGACTCGCTTTCTTGTTAGGTTTCAATCCTTTTCTTGCACTCCAGCAAGATGTTTGCTGCCTTCGGTGACACCTTCAACATGTGGGGATGGTGCTTATGGCAGAACCACCCATGAGTTGGTTTTGTGCAGCTGACTGCAGTGACTTCGGAAAATCCCACTGCCATTAGCAAAGGTCTTGACATCGCTGACATCAGGATTTGCTTGGTTTACAAACCCCTGAGCTCACTTCATTGCCTTTTTTTCCATGCCTCTAAAGGCTGATCCTTGCCCATCCTCCTCCAGATGCAGCACCAAAGCCAAGGATGTAACAGCTCGCAGGTAGGATTGCAGACTCCAGAACAAACCATATGGACGCAAGCTCATGAGTGTGCACATACTTATTTGCAGAGCCAGCAACAAGGAGGATGTCACAGGCCAGTCAGCCACCAAAAATCTGTCCTGAGCAGAGCTGAGTTGCAAAAACACCCGCAAACTGTCCTCAAACCGCTGCCAAGCATCCCTTTAATGCTCTCAGAAGGGAGATTACCTGAAAGTAATGTTCCATCGGCTCCGCGCCCCTTTGGACACCGCAGCATCTTCATCTCTGCCATCATCTGCAGGCGTCTTCGTTTCCCATCCCTGGGTGGCCAGGGCAGCTAATCCGCGGTTTAAGCTAAATCTCTGCCCTCCTCCCTGCCAGCAATGATGTGCAGTAAGGATTTATCATCACTGGCCGTCCCTCTTCTGGCTGCCTCTCGTTTCCCTCTCCACTTTCCGGCTGTGTGCAAGCGTCAGGGGGGAGTTATTTACTCTTTATTGAGATATTGCTGTTTGCTCCTAATTTTCCTCATGCTTTTCAAACTTCCCAGAGCTGCTCAGCTCTCCTGCTGATGGGATTTTTGTGTCTGCAGAAAGCTCCTTCCCTCCCTAATCCTGTTCTTTGTGGGTTTAAACCTCCCCAGGACGCCCCATAACACTCACATCAATTGGGGTGCAGGTGGTTTCAGAGGCTGCACCTCTCAACGACACTGCACTATTTATTGCCTCTCTTCATCCACTTTCCCACCGTACATAAAATGACTTTGGCATTAAATTGCCTCCTTTATAGCATCATCCACGAACATACTCATCTCTGCACACTTCGTCCTTCCAGCAAAGAAAAACAATAGCACAAAGCCATTGGCTTTGCCTTTCCCAGTTTAACTGTCCCCAAAATTTGTCAATAAAGTAGTTATGGAGCAAAAATATTTGACCCCAAGTAGAAATTTAAAAAAAAAATACTTTGAGCACAGTTAAAAAACTGGTCTTTCCCAAGAGCCACACTTGAGGCATCAAGTACAGGAGGAGCTAAACCACAAATTTAATTGAAGCTAAATGTAAAGCCGGTAACTGTGTCAAAATGCCTGTTTCACAGTTATCTGCAGAATGATCCTCCCAGATTTTCTTAGGTCAATATTGAATGTAATTTGATAAGCATCTCAAATAGGTTTAATCTTGTGGTGGCACCTGAAGCCGCCCAAGATTTTGCTCAAGTTAAAAAAAGAAACAAGTTTAATGGTGCATCTCTACAAGCTTAAACTAAGCCTGAGTGAAGAAAAGCCTCCACTTTCTTAAATCTTTCATTTCATCTAAAAGCTTCAGTGCTTTTGTAAAGCAAGAAGAGCTGGGGGATGCACTTTGGCACCGATGGGATATCCATCACCTTTGCATCTGGGCTCCTGCAAGGCCAGAGGATGAGTTGCAACACATGGGCTGGGAATAAGCATTTAAAAGTCCCTGTGGGTGGCGGTTAATTCTGGTTGTAGTACTTGGAACGCTGAAGCTGGGACTTCAATGGATTTTGGACGCAGATGGGGACAAATTCTTGCTGCTCACCTGCTCTGCCAGGGCTCTTGGTGCTCAGGTCTCTGCCCCGGCCAGGGGTGCTGGAAGTCTTGGAGAGTTTATTTGCCGATACTCGGTACATCACCCCACCAATGCAGCAATAGCCTTTGCTCCTCCATCTCTGTTGCACGTGCTGGGACTTGCCGCCTTGAGGTGACAGGCGTGTTTGGTTCAGTAGCGGGGATCTACAAGAAAACATAAGCCAAGGTAAGCCCAAACTATGGATGATATTGCAAGGAGCTGCTGCTTCGTGAGCAAACCCTCAGCTATCTGAGGATGGAGGTGATGCAGCAAGGAACCAGGGATGCTCTTGCTGTAGACAGAGGAGATGCTCTGATCCCCTGTGATTTACACCAAAAAACCCCACAACTTCAAGGACTGTCCTCCTGCTACTCCCTCCCCCATGCAACAAAAAGCCTTTTATTTCTCTCAGCTCACCCACAGCAGTGCTGCAGAAGGGACCACGTGTTGAAGGTCAACTCCACGCCCAACCGCAGCCTGCTAGGACACAGCAAAGGTGTTTGTCCCTAAACTCTGCAGGTGTTTCCTATAGGCCCCAATGCCTCGCAAATGGCACAGCTTTGATCCGCACTGCTGGTATGTACTTCTGAATAGGCAGCCTGGTGCATCCAACACAGTATTCAGGTGAGGCCACACAGCCACGGCTGATGCCTCATCTCACACCCTTGGCTTGCAGCTCCAGCCCCAGCAGCAAACATAAAAAGAAACGTGGATGCGGTCCCACGAGGGAATCAGCAATGTGGGATCTCCCCTGAGCTGAGCCAATTCATGGAGCTCTACAAGCTTTGGTATTTTTGGTAGCATTGTTATTAGGTACTATAACTTTTATGTTACTATTTTGCCCCCAAAATATTGTTCCCCAGGGCTCAGTACTGGGGCTAGTCCTGTTTAATATCTTTATTGATGATCTGGATGAGGGGATCAAGTGCACTTACAGGAAGTTTGCAGATGACAGCAAGTTACGGGGGAGCGTTGATCTGCTGGAGGGCAGGAGGCTCTGCAGAGGGATCTGGGCAGGTTGGACCTATGGGCCAAGGCCAGTTGTACGAGGTTCAACAAGGCTCAGTGCCAGGTCCCGCACCTGGGGCACAACAGCCCCCCCCAGCGCTACGGGCTCGGGACAGAGCGGCTGGGAAGCTGCCCAGTGGGAAAGGCCCTGGGGGTGCTGGCTGACAGCCGGCTGGGCAGGAGCCAGCAGTGTGCCCAGGTGGCCAAGAAGGCCAGTAGCACCCTGGCTTGTACCAGAAACAGTGGCCAGCAGGACCAGGGCAGTGATCATCACCCTGTACTTCGCACTGGTGAGGCCACACCTTGAATCCTGGGTTCAGTTTTGGGCCCCTCACTGCAAAAAAATATTGAGATGCTGGAGCATGTCCAGAGATGGGCAACGGGGCTGGGGAAGGGGCTGGAGCACAAGTCTGATGAGGGGTGGCTGGGGGAGCTGGGAGTGTTTAGCCTGGAGAAAAGGAGGCTCGGGGGGACCTTATGACTCTCTACAACTGCCTGACAGCAGGCTGTAGGCAGGTGGGGCTCAGTCTCTTCTCCCAGGTAACAAGCAACAGGACAAGAGAAAATGGCCTCAAGTTGTGCCAGGGGAGGTTTAGATTGGATGCTAGGACGACTTTCTTCACTGAAAGGGTATCAAGCATTGGAACAGGCTGCCCAGGGAAGCGGTGGAATCACCATCCCTGGAAGTGTTCAGAAAACATGTAGATGTGGTGCTTAGGGACATGGCTTAGTGGTGGACTTGGCAGTCCTGAGCTAATGGTTGGACCTGGTGATCTTAAATCTAAGTGATGATCCAACCTAAATGATTCTATGTTCCTATAAAATCTGGCTCTTGCAAGCGTTTTGCTACATCCCTGAAGGGGACGAGTCACCCGAGACCACTGTCACCCACCATTTAGCAGATGCTGGAACCCAAGCAGGGTTAAGCAGATGGGGAGGCACTGGGGACCTTCACCCCCCCCCATCTCTCCCCCACATCCACAAACCCTGTAGCGAGGTAGCGGGATGGCGATCGGTCATGAGCTGCAATCCAGTTAGTGTTGCTCGTAAGATTATTCTGAACAATCAGTAAGCTCTGAAGTGACACCCTAGGGACAAATATGTCTCAGGGGGGCTCATGTGCCACCAAAAAACCTTCCAGTTCATGACCCAGTATCTTCTGCATCATCCCAACTCCCTCCCAGCCCATGCGGAGCTACCCAGCTCATTTTTGTACATATGCTGTTATACAAACAGAGCCGTTGCAGCCAAATCAAATCTCCTCAAATATCAGTCGTCTTCCTCATTTAGCACTAATCCAAACAGTAATTTGTTTATGCAAATTAGAGCTCTAATTTTGTATTAGTCCAAACTATGCTCATAATGCTATTAGCAGAACGTATATAAACCGCGCATTACTGGAGAATATCTGTAAATTAAGATCCCGCTATCCTATCAGCAGAATGCAAACCCCGGAGAGCATTACCTTTAAATGAACATGTGCTGCAAAGAAAAAGAGAACTGTAAAATGTAATAGTTACATTTCTTAATGCTTAGCGTGACAGCCTATTCATTTCATCGGGCTGTTGCCACTGGCTACCGAGCTTGGAGAATTGCTGCCTGATTTTTGTGGAGAGGATGGGGATTGCATAAAGAAGCTGCTGCCCTGCTTCCAGGTTCCCCAGGGCTTGGTCCTCATGAAACTGCTCCAGAGAGGAGCATCATGTCTTAATTTTTACAAAACCAGGTTACTTGCAATGAGCCGTAGCGGTGGCATTGTTGTGTAAAGGTACCAATGGCAGGAAGGACATGAGGGCCACACATGGACCACCCAGCAAACCTTTGCAAGTCCAAGGTTGCAGCCAGCACTGGCTGCAGGACATGGAGAATGGTCTCTAATGCATCCAATAAAAATGATATCAAGTACCTAATGACCAGCAGGGTGAGGGAGGGGATTCTGCCCCTCTGCTCCGCTCTGGGGAGACCCCCATGGAGCACTGCGCCCAGCTCGGGGGTCCCCAGCACAAGCCAGGCAGGGACCTGCTGGAGCGGGGCCGGGGGAGGGCCACGGAGCTGGTCCGAGGGCTGGAAGCCCTCTGCTGCGGAGAAAGGCTGGGAGAGCTGGGGGGGCTCAGCCCGGAGCAGAGGAGGCTGCGGGGAGACCTCATAGTGGATTTTCAATATATAAAGAGGGCTTATAAGAAAGATGGGGACAGACTTTTTATTAGGGTCTGTAACAATAGGACAAGGGGGAATGGTTTTAACTAAAACAGGGTAGATTCATACTAGATTTAAGGAAGACATTTTTTACACTGAGGGTAGTGAGACACTGGAGCAGGTTGCCCAGAGCAGCTGTGGATGCCCCACCCCTGAAAACATTCAAGGCCAGGCTGGATGGGGCTCTGGGCAACCTGCTCTAGTGGAAGATGTCCCTGCCCATGGCAGGGGGGTTGGACTAGATGGCCTTTGAATGTACCTTCCAACCCAAGCCATTTGGTAAATCTAATAAAGGTGTCATAATATAGCAAAGCACCGCCACAGCTGTGACAAGACAACTCAGCTCAGCTTCAGCTCTCCTCCTCCTCTTCCTCCTGGTGATACAGCTCTGGGAGGTCACCAGGATGCTCCATGCCACCATACATGGCGACTGCAGTGCTGCTGGCTTTTGGGCTCCTGTTTTGCCTGGCACTGAGCTGTAAGCATCAGTCCCTTCAAGGAAGTTCTGTAAAGTCTTCAGAAAACACAGCTGGAAAAAAGCCTTCTGAAAGCTTCCAGGTCTGTGGGACAGAAACAGCCAGAGCTGCTGATTGCAATGGACAGTCAGAATTACAGTCAGGGATGGAGCACTTGCTGAGAGAGAGCTGGCTGCATCTATAATCCCCCAATACATGCAGCATCAGGGGAACAGCTAGTGACCAGAGATGCATTTGCTTTGATTTCAACACAGAAAACACAGCAGAACATGTAGAAAACATTACCAAAAGCTGAAATATGAGGCCTGGATATAACTTCATATATATGTGTGTGTGTGTGTGTGTGTGTGTGTGCATGCACACATAAATATTATAAATATATATTGTATAATAAATATATAATTATACATATAAACCTATAGATGTAGTGGAATACTCTATATATTATCTCTTGATAATATATATAGACATATATACAAACATGTATATATATATATAAATATACATAGTATTGAATATACATACTGAATATGTATTGAAATATATTCTCTATACATTATATATAATAATATACAGAGATACCTTTCGACATAAATCTCTATATTATTACCTATCAATTATCTCTAGATATGATTAAATATATACACTGAATACATATATGGATTTATATATATTCAATAATACCTAGAGATATTCAATATATATTCAATAATATCTAGAGATAATTGATAGAGATACAAGGCCCAGCTACTACTGCCATTTAAAGTATTTTATATTATTCAGATATTATTGAATAGATATATTGAATAGCTATTGAATTATATATATTCAGGACTATCTGGAGATAATAGATATATTCTTTTACATATAATACATATTTAATGTTTTCTTCCAGTCTGTCAGAGGGGAGGGAAGAAGACCCAGGCTCAGCCACACAGCCAGGGCATGGAGGGGAGGGTGTCCAAAGCCCCAGCTCCACCGGCAGCAAAAACTTGTTCCTGCCCTAAACACAAAGTTTCCAAGCAAAGCCCTTCTGTCTCCTCTGCATTTGACAGAGACATAGCATTGTGTGTGTGTATATATGCTCACACATACATAAATATATATGTAACAATAGACATAGAGATATCTATAGAGAGATCTATAGATATATACTCTATAGATATCTATAAATATCTATATATACACACTATATCTGTATCTACATCTATAAATATATACTATATATAAAAATATTTATAGAAAACTATCTATAGCCTGTGTTGATAGACATATACCTTATGTATCTATAAATTATATAAAATTATAGACATACATAAACTATACCGATATATAGACATATATCTAAGTTATTTATAAAACTATATACAATATATCTATATATTTATAGAGAGATTACATCTATAGATCTCTCTATACATATTGTATAGTTAATATATAATCTATATAAAAATTTATTTGATATAGATTGAAATATATATCCTCTAGAGGTATCTATATGGACATATATCTGTGTCTCTATCATATGTCTATATTGACATCTCGGTACCTATATATGAATCTATATATCTATAGATATCATGTATAGTTAATATATCAATGTATATAGAAAGTAAGATTTTATATATACCTAATAATATAGATTATATTATTGTATAGACATACACACACATATATGAGAAATGCTATCCAGGTCTCATCTCTCGAGATATCCCAATCCTAAAAACCACGGCGCACCAAAGCTACACCAACAACACGCTCCAGAGAAGCATCTTTTCCTGCTGCTGCCTGGATTTCAGTTCTCCTTGCATATCCAGCCCCAGCCTGGGCTTCACACACCCCAAATCCACCCCATTTCTCCAGGCATGGGCACACCTTCCTGAGCAGGGGTTTCTGCTTCAGAGAACTGCTCCTACCCGCAGTGCACTTTCTTGGAAAATCATCAGTGGACTTTTTTTTAAAAAAAAAAAAAAGGGGGGAGGGGGGGGGGAACGAACATGTTACATGATGTCTGTAACATCAACATCGTGCACAGCCCCAGGCGCTACTCATGCTGGCTGAGCCTAAACAGCACTGGTTTACGCACCAGTTTAAGAGCCTGGCTGGTTGAATCACCCAGATCCTCAGGATATTTATTTTCTTGCTTTGCTGCACTCACTCAACCCACTGAAGTGGTTGCACACTCTGGCGCTCCTTGTTCGAAAGTCACCATTTATCAAGAGTTATTACCCAGTGGCATCTGACCCCTGGTATGTGAGTAGAGAGCAAGCAGGTAGCAGCTGCCGAGCAAATAGCAACAGCTGCAGATTATAAAACATTTTATACTTTTATAAAGCAGTATTAAAAAGAAAAAGCCGGTATAAAAGGAACAGAGCAGCGATGTGCACAGCAGCACACTCTCCTTCCTGGCAGTCCTTAGGGATGGTCAGGCCCCAAATACAAGGAACTACTGGTGTCACGTCTCCCGTTAGGGATGTTCCCACTGGGATTTTTCAAGAATTATGGCACAAAGCACTGAAAAGGATCACACCTGCAAAAAGAGTGGGGTTGAACCTCCTCCAATTTGTAGTCATTGCATTTTTGAGAGAGAAAAATGACCATCTTAGGTGGCCTCCAAGCAAAGCTTCTGCAGAACATCTGCTCAGGCCCAAGTGCTACTGGACTGAAGTCTCATCTAGGGACTCAATTTGAGCTCACTGGAGTCCTGACCATCTCTATTTCCATATTCCAGGTGGTGGAAGTGTCCAAGTAGGGATGTCCTCAGCACCCCTTAGCCTCCACGAAGGCTCTACAACCAGCCCAGCTCCTCACCTGGAAACTCTCCTACCTAAAAAGTCAATGGGGGTTATCCCCACTGCGGGGTGGGAAGAACCCCAACAACCCACCTTAAACACCTTCCCAGGGCACTTTGCTATTTCTATTTGTATTTATTCCCCTTTAACTCCAGAGGTCTCCTCCTCTGCCCTTCACCCCCCAGAAACTGGAGGTGCAATTTTGCAGAGCAGTAAGCCCAGGGGATGCAGACAGGGGCTGGTAGGACCCCCTGCCCACACATGTTCACACCATTGTGGGGAGTCCCGATGCAAACACAACAGGAGAGGAGATGCTGCGCACCGGGAAATGCTGGTGATGCTTCGCGGGGGGATTTTGGCAGCTGAACACATGCATTGGGTTGAGCTTTGCCCACATCTGTTATTTATAGAGTATTATTTATTACTTTATTTATTAAATTTATGTATACTATAGGAGCTGTAAGAGATTTAAAATTGAAGGTAAAACATGTTTTATATCAAAAAATCACAGTGGAACCTGAGCTCATAAAGAAGAGCAGGAGGGGGGAACTTCATTCGTAGGAAACCTCTGTTTTCCTCTTAAGCCAAGCTGTTGTTCCCAAGTGGTTGCGTAGCCCCAACACACCCACTGTGCGTCCTCCTCCCTCTCAGTGACTTGTAACCCGGCATTGGCCGGGAAAAGCCACCAGCAAGGAGGGCGAGGGGAAGGATGGCTGTAACAGAGGGCATGGAGCTGCGCCAAACGCCCAGTCGCTTTTCATTGGCAGCGGTGTCACAGCTCTCTGTTGAATTGTTACCCTAATGGAAAGGACGGCCTTTGGAAATGAACTGTATTGAAAAAAAGAGGATAAAATTAATGAGATAATAGCCAGGCCAAGGACCTGAAGAATACGCCGGCCCCTCGACATCAGGGGCTTGTAATTCCCTTTCTGCTGCACAAGCCTGCGGATCTAAAGAGTCCTCCTGTCCGTCCAGAAGGCCCGCTCCGGCAGGAAATTTCATTAACGCTGGAAAATAGGAAAGGTATTAAGCGTGGATAATGAAGGCCAGAGTGTGAACAGTGCCTTAAGATAGTCTTCTTTCTAGCCTTTGTAATGGGAGGCATGAACTTTCCCTTCAAATCCATTTCTAATCCATTTGAAATACTACAGCAAATTATCTTCCCTTCAGCCCGAAAGCGGCCAGCCAATTTACTCCGAATAGAAGTGACAATGCTACAGAATTTATCGCCATAACCTTGACTACACAAGGTTGAGGGTTGTCTTTCCCCCACCCCCGGGGTGGACAGGGGAAGAAAAATTTTTAATGAAAAGGGGGAAGAGGAATGCTATAAAAATGTTTAAAAACAGTGTCGTAGCTGTTGGAGGTCCAACACCAATACCAGGGCCAAGCGTGACGGGAAGATCAAAGTCTTGTGCTAAAAATGTTACAGAGGGAGGACCTGGGCTAATAAAACACTCTGCAGGTTGGGGTCTGGGGTCTTCCTCTGCATCCCTTGACACAGTAGCAAGCTTGCCTGAGTCTGGTGCTTCATAGATGCTCAGGTTGACCAAGTCTAACTTTTCTTATTCTCCCATGATTAAACATCAAGCTGCTGTGTCCTTCATTGAATCATTTAGGTAGGAAAAGACCTTTACGATCATTAAGTCCAACCATTAACCCAGCACTGCACAGTCACCCACTAAACCATGTCCCTAAGCACCACATCTACATGTCTTCTAAATATCTTCAAGGATGGTCACTAAACCTCTTCCCTGGGCAGCCTGTTCCAATGCTTGGCCACCCTTTCCATCTGGGAAGAAATTTTTTCTCATATCCAATCTAAACCTCCCCTGGCGCAACTTGAGGCCATTTCCTCTTGTCCTATTGCTTGTTACATGGGAGAGGAGACCAACCCCACCTGCCTACAACCTCCTGTCAGGCAGTTGTAGAGAGAGAGAGGGTGTCCTCTGAGCCTCCTTTTCTCCAGGCTAAACATCGCCAGTTCCCTCAGCCACTCTTGATCAGACTTGTGCTCCAGCCCCTTCCCCAGCCCCACTGCCTATCTCTGGACAAGCTCCAGCATCTCAATATTTTTTTGCAGTGAGGGGCCCAAAACTGAAACCAGGATTCGAGGTTTGGCCTCACTAGTGCGAAGTACAGGGGGACAGTCATTGCCCTGGTCCTCCTGGCCACACCGTTTCTGATAGAAAATTTCCTCCAGACTTCTCTGCTTGACTGATTTCTCATCACTTGGGAACTAGAAATGCTGGGTCTTTCCTCTAGCCTTTTCTCCAAGACCAGCTTCTCATCACTTGGGAAATGGAAATGTTTCTTCCAGGAGACTGGTAAACTCAAAGCAAAAACTGGACCAAGAGGGAGAAAAAGGCTCAGCAAGACAATGTGGAGTCAACAGTCAGCTGACGTCTAGCTCAACGTGCCTTCCGTGCCTCCAAACACAGCGAAGCTGCTCAGAATGGAAGAAGACCACTGAAACTTCAGCCAGGAGCCAGCAAGTGACACTACCAAAATGCAATCCCTCTTAAATTGATCTATGAAAAGCAAAAACAATAAAAGGGAGATTTCCAAGCCAACATGGAAGGTCTCTCCTTAGCAACAAGGATGACTCACCTGAGCATGCAGCAACACCTGTAGGAGATGCTCAGATACTACACTGCCGTACTGCGCACACGAGTGTGCACTCAACGCACAGACCATCTGATCCAAAAAACCCACACAAACACCTCCATAAATGCATCTACAGTATCTGATGTATATAAATTAAACACAAAACTGAGAGCAGAGCAAGAGCATCCCAATGGCATTTCAGCCAGCTGAAACGGAGAGGATTTCTTGGCGCTGACGGCAATACAAATGGCTCTTAAAGGATGGTTTTCTTTTACTACTAGATATCTTCTTTAGGCTTAGCTTTTTTTTTTTTTTTTTTTTTTTTTAAGTAATCCTTACATAGTAAGAAATCATATTTGCATGCTGGCATTTGATTCCCGAGGAAAGAGAGGATCATAACCCGGGCAACGGTTTTGGACAGCAACAGGGAGTGGCGAGGCAGGAGGGACCTCATCCACTCCAAGCCTCCCAGATGGCAATGCAAAATCCTCATTTGGGAGAAACATTAAAAAAAAAAACCCAAACCCACACTATCCTTGTTCCCTAGCATGCAGCATAACAAAACACACGATTTAGGCTTAAAAGTGCTCCTCAAACTTATCAGCGATCCCCCGAGTTGCTGCACCAGTTTCCCTTGGAAGCTGCTCCAATCTCCCATAACATGTCTATCCCCACCCACCAGCTGCCTGAGGACACCAAATCAGCAGAAAAAAAGCAAGTAACTCCACTAAAATATTTGGTTTACGGAATTTATATCAACATTATTGCTTTCTTCTTAAAAAAATAAAAGGTCGAATCTCAAATAAACTCTTTCTATTTTAAGACTTGATTTATTTAAAGAACCTGATTTGGATTATTCAAATAATTCAGCTCACTGACTATGATATTCAAGGTTAAAAAAGTGATCAGAAATTGAAAAATAGAAAAGCACGTGTCTTCTTCCAATATACAAACATAAATACAGGGGTTCCATTGGTTTTAAATACACAGTGACCAGCTATCATCTGTTAATTTATCCATACACATTTCTCTACTTTAACACTTAGTTCTAATTATGAAACAAACACTTTCAAAAACTATTTTAATTTGGTTCAATTGAATGTGAATTTCCATTCAAATGCAGCTTAACGTTAATCTCAAGGAAAAAAAATAATCCAGCACAGATCTCATTTACCATTTTCAAAACCTGGGAAAAAATTATGAACCTCCTAAGTACCTATTAAGCTACCTAATTGCCTAAATAAAGATGTACCTACCTAATAAATCCTCCTGACTTGTGAAAGAAAAACTGTTGCAGGTATATTATAATAGTTATCAACCAACAAGAATAAAGGTTCCTCCAGAAAAACAGCTGGTAAATAAAGATGAAGAACTAGACCTGATGATTGAAATCAACAGTTTCCATCTTCTGGATCTAAATTCTAATTAACCCCAGCAATTAAATCACAGTGAGCTGCAACAGTGCCATGTGGCCACATGCGTGTGAAGGGCTGAAATAATGGTGATGGGATCGCTCACTTGGTGGGCAGTGATGATGTATGATGGTGATACAGTGGAAGAGCAGATGACCAGCCACCATGACACAGTCAGTTTGTACCATTTTTGGCAAGACTCAGATGGTGACCTCCCTCAGCAGCCCCAGCGGCGTGGGCCACTCTCCTCCCCTGGCCACAAGCATCCTTCCATTTGCCATGCTCATCACTGTAGAAGCTGTAACACCAACAGCAAAGGCAGCAGAACTATTGGCAAACAATACAAACTGCCTTTGAAATGTTTAATATTTTCTCCATCTGTTTAAAAGCTTTCAGCCTCTCCTGCACGCTGTTGCCAATGCTATTATCAAAGCTATCTAAATGGATTTCTTCTTCACAGTTCAAGCCATTACTTCATCCTGTAATCAAAACCATCGCAGTTGCATTTCCGTGTACACGTTGTGTAAGAAACATAGGATTATACGTGCCATGCAGGGCTGTTGAGGGTTTTTTTGTGGTTTCCCCCAATTTCCACATCCCATAGGCATGACACCTCTTCCCAATCCTTGCACAGGCTGGAGAAGTTATCTCCTCAAATAATTACACACAGAAAGATCCAGGTATGAAAATAACATCCCAGTCTTCTTGCAGTGCTTTACTCAAAGGGCTCTAAAAGTTACAGCCAACCCTGTGATAAATCATAGAATCATAGAATGGTTTGGGTTGGAAGGGACCTTTAAAGATCATCTAGAGCACCCCCATGCACTCCATGGACAGAGACATCTCTCACTAGATCAGTTTGCTCAAAGCCCCATGCAAACTGACTTTGAACACTTCCAATGATGAAGCATTCACAACTTCTCTGGCCAACCTGGTCCAGTGTCTTTGTAAGACTTCAATCTTTTCCAGTTGCTCACTCAAAATGACATTAAGATCACAGCAACATCAATCCTCATTGCAAGACCAGGCCATGGGAGGACAATGGCATTTCTGAGCTAGCTGCAGGAGTGTGAGCACTGGGGCAGAAACGACAACATCCAATGCTTCAAACATTACAAGGTTTGAGAAAGGAGATGGGACTCCTCTGGGAAAGGTCCAGGCTTGATGGCTCAGCAAGGGGGAATTACATTGATGGTGAACCCCAAAACAGCTAATGCAAGCTTGACACCCCGAGGCTATGGCCACAGGGTACCTCTATGCCCGCCTTTGAGCAGGCAGCTCTGTAAGTGTTTTGGGGCAAAGCCAAGCCCTGAAGCCCCCATCCCCAGGAGCCAGTCAGTAACCATCCCAGATGAGAGCAGGTAGAGATCCAGGTAGAGATGATGGTTTGAACCAAGGAAGCCTTTGATGTGGGCTAGTAACAGCTGACAGAAAGGAAGAACAGCAGAAATTATTTGGGGTTCCTGTCCTGTTTCTAGGATCAGCCTGCTTTTCCCCAGTTTTTCTCATCCTTTTCTCTGGACCCTTTTCCTCCTTTGAAGCTGAAGAACCAGAAAAAGGATGAGATCCATGCAGAGTCCTCGTGTACAAGATGCAGGACCTATCTCCATAAGCTACATCTTTGCATTTTGACAGGTGAGATTTGACAAGTCTCCACAGGCCTCCAGCTTGTCACCCCACTGTCAGGGTCACCCTACAGTGCAGGCTGAGAAGCCAGTGCACAGTCAAACCCATGAGCTCACCCCACAGATGGTCTGGGGACAGTCGTGGAGCCTGAAGAGCAGCCAAAGGAGGCTCCCTCTACAGCCACCCCAAAACAACCTCCAGTAGCCAGCGGCAGTTCCCTCTGGGCTGTGAGACTCATTCAACACCCCACAATTTTGACCATGGCTTTAACTACATGAGCTTTTTGCTCCGTGCAAGACCCACATTAGTCTTTCCTTACCACCCACACAGCTCAGAAGAGTCAGAGGCAGAAATGTCCCCAGTGTCATAAATCCTGCTCCAAGCCGGGGATTAAAACCAGAAACATTAAGCTTGTAAAAAGGTCTAATTAAGCCTGCAGAAAAAGATACAGTTTGGGCTACACATGGTTCATAAGCAAGCCAAGACCCACCTCAGGTCTTCCTTTCCCTAAGAGTCCCAACCAGGAGCATGAGACAGGGAAGCACTGTGCTGTCCTCACACAAGGGGCTTCATTGCCCAAACATCGCAAATGAGTGACTTTCATGGAATCACAGAGTGGTTTGGGTTGGCAGGGACTTTTAAAGATCATCTAGTTCCAACCCCCCTGACATGGGCAGGGACACCTTCCATTAGAGAAATTTGCTCAAAGCCCCGTCCAGCCTGGCCTTGAACACTCCCAGGGATGGGGCATCCACAGCTTCTCTGGACAACCTGCTCCGGTGTCTCACCACTCTCATTGTAAAGAATTTCTTCCTTATGTCCAATCTAAATCTATCCTCTTTCAGTTCAAAAACATTGCCCTTTGTCCTGTCACTACATGCCCTTCCAAAAAGTTTCTCTCCGCCTTTCCTATAAGCCCCCTTCAGGTACTGGCAGGCTGCTGTAAGGTCTCTCCGGAGCCTTCTCTTCTCCAGGCTGAACAACGCCAACTCTCCCAGCCTGTCTCCATAGGAGAGGTGCTCCAGCCCTCTGATCACCTTCGTGGCTTCCTCTGGACCTGCTCCAACAGGTTCATGTCCTTCTTACATTGCGGACTCCAGAGCGGGATGCAGTGCTCCAGGTGGGGGTCTCACCAGAGCTGAGCAGAGGGGCAGAATCCCCTCCCTTGACCTGCCGGCCACACTGCTTTGGATGCAGCTCAGGATATAATTGCAAGCACACATTGCCGGGTCATGTCCAATTCTTCATTCACCAGCACCCCCAAGTCCTTCTCCCCAGGGCTGCTCTCAAGCCACCCATCCTCAGCCTGTACTGATACTGGGGATTGACCTGACCCAGGTGCAGGACCTTGCACTTGGCCTCATTGAACTTCATGAGGTCCACACTGGCCACTCCTTAAGCCTGTCAATGGCTCTCTCATTGCCAGCTCTTCCCTCTAGTGTATCATTATTTCTTCCCACTGGATTTATTGCCATTTCTTTCTTGAAGGCATTTCAGGCCCATGCTGGCATTCCCTTTCATTTTTCAGTTGCCTCTAAAAGTCACCAAGAAGGCTTCACACTGCACTTGGCAGCCCTGCAGCACTGGGCTCACAGTCTCAGTCGCTTGTCAAGGGTGAATCCATGTGCCAGGGAAAGCACTTAAATTTGGCCAAGACCATACAAAACACAGAGGAGATACAGTTACCACCTCAAGGAGCTTACAATAGTGTTACAGAGGAGAGTTCTTCTCCCTGCCCCAAACCACTTCACTTTGCTAAATCACTGCTACTGTTTGCAACTCCATTCATTCCTGAGAAAGAGATGAAGAGCCTGGCCACAAAACCAGCTCCACATGATATGCATGAATAATGGTGGAAAGCATCTGGCTTGTGGCCTGCTGCACTGAAGCCCTGGCATAGCCAAGCAGGGAGGGCAGGGATGGATCAGCCCCTTTCAGAGCAGCTCACCAGTTGGGACTATCCAGAGGGTGGTCTGGAGAGCACTGAAAGTGGTGCCAGCACACAGCCTGTTTCACCTACGGTAGACTTTAAAAGTCTCTTTTTCGTCCCAGTGGACTGTGTCCTGCTTCCTTTTTTGTACATCTAGTTATCCAAATTATTTGGTGTTCCATCACTCCTCTGGGTAGGCAGTGTGGTGGGATGCTCATTCAGAAGAGGGTGAAAGTGGGGAGTCACAGCATGGGGAAGGACAGCAAAAGTCCTCATGAGAAGGTTTCCTCCTGTAGCTTCATTTGAGCTACACACCGGACAGCAGTGAGCATGCAAGATATGAGAGCCCAGGACCAGGAGCAGGTAACAGGCATGGCCATCTTCTTTTGCAAACATCTTCCTGTAAGCGCAAGAGATGAAGTTGTCTATAAACTAGATTAAACCCAGGGGACAAAAGTGGGACTTTAATAAACACAGGCCAAATGTTTTCTACTTAATTAACCAAGGAAACCAAACGAGAGCATCCCACATCCTTGCCATCAACCCCTGATGGCTTTCAGAGACTGGTGGGAGACACTGCAAGGGAGCACACAAAACCAAAGGCAAGTGGGTTTGTGCTTTCAGGGTTTTAAGCCCCAGACCCTGAAAGTGATACATTCACCCAGGGCCTATTGGAGCTGCAGGCTGCAAAAAACCCTTTTAGATTCACAAAGTCAAAGCACCAAGAGCCTTCCTGGACAGCACAGCACACTGTGAACTAACACAGATACCTCAAAATCACCAATACTAGCACACCACCGAAATTAAGCCAAAATGATTTGCATAGATTTCACACAAAGGAAGAAATGCAACACAGGCTGGGTTTCAAGTAGCTTAGGATGTCCCCTCTCCATTTAAATAGATTTAAAAATCCCAGCTTCAATTGAATTGGTCCAATTGTTTGTGTAGCCCAACCTCAGATGTGTGATTTAGCAACAAGTCATACCCAACAGTAGGGTAAGCCTTACCTGATGTCTCACCCCCTTTTGCAGGGAAGATCAAAGAAAGGAGTTGGTAAGTTGAGCACCAATGTCCACCCTGAGGCTGTATCTGCTTACAGTATCAGTTGTTGGTCAACAACAGCCAAAGAACAGAGGAGAGGTTCATGGCTTAAGCAACAACAAATTGAAAAAAGCAAATAATCTTTAATGTCCCATGGCGTGTTCAGCCTTCCTACGACTGCCCTTTCCTCTCCCACACCTTCATCTTCAACCATTACACAAGACAGCATGTCAGCAGGCTAGCTACCATGTCTGCAATCTTCCTGCTGGTATTCCTGCTCCTGGCAGTGTCACACACAGCCTGAACTGTGTGTTCAGGCAATTTATGGTAAAGTTACAAACCTGCCTATAAGATGGGTCCTTTTACATTTACAAATGTTTCAAAAATCTTGCAGGACAATTTTATCCAGCAGCACTCCCCTTCCCAAGTCTGCCAGTCTGGGAGATATCCCAAGTCTGCCAGTCTGGGAGATAGGTTTACAGACTGGGAAGGATTAGTTAATTAGTACCATTTTTTTGTTTCCCAATGCAAATAAGGGGTAGTAGGCTATATAAAGGCTCAGGGCACTGCATCTGCTCCAGTCTCCATGTTTGCCATTTCTCCATCCTCCCAGCTCCGATGATTAGCAATATTTAGTTTTATTTTTTCTCTTCTCAAGCTAGAAAGAGATGTATAGCATAAACAAGCTCACAACTGAAGGGTGGAATGGGATAGCAAGATGAGAGGAAGAAAACCCCATTGATAACAGTGAGAATTATGATGGAAAGTGGTCCAAGCACAACAGCTTATCACCCTGACCAAACGCAGGAGACCACCAGATGAGGGGATGTTAGAAGAAGGTCAGCTAATGACACTGGAAAGGGCCAGTGAGTGCCTCGCCCAGAGGTGATGAGATATTTCAGAAACTATACAGGATATTGTGACTAGCAGTTCAGAGGAGGTGATTCTCCCCCTCTACTCTGCTCTCATGAGACTGGAGTATTGTGTTCAGCTCTGGGGGCCCCAGCATAAGAAGGCCATGGACCTGCTCAAGTAAGTCCAGAGGACGGCCATGAAGACGATCAAGGAGGTGGAGCACCTCCCCTTTTAGGACAAGCTGAGACAGTTGAGATTGTTTAGCCTAGAGAAGAGAAGGCTCCAGGTAGACCCTATAGCAGCTATCCTGTATCTAAAGGGGGCCTACAGGAAACATGGGGAGGGATTCTTGATTACAGAGTGTAGTGATAGGAGAGGGGGTAACGGTTTGAAACTAAAAGAGGCGGGGTTCAGACTAGATATTAGGACATTCTTTGCTGTGAGGGTGGTGAGACACTGGAGCAGGTTGTCCAGAGAAGGCATGGATGCCCCATCCCTGGAAGCGTTCAAGGCCAGGGCTTTTGAGCAAGCTGGTCTGGTGGATGGTGTCCCTGCCTGTGGCAAGGGGGTTGGAACTAGATGATATTTAAAAGTCCCTTACAACCCAAGCCACCTGATGATTCTACAACATCACCTGGCCACTGACCCAACACAAGTGGAGTGGCTCACAGCTGATCCATGGAGGAAACACTGCTCCCCCTGGTAGTTTCCTGACTCACAGAACTGTTACAGTCAGAGGGGATCACTGTAGACAGATGTTGACGGTTTAATTATCTGGGGATTAACAGAGTTTTCCTGTTAAAACTTGCAAGTTTTGCTAATGCCACAAGTTTAATGGGCATCTTCTTTCCTAACATAACTGAAATTGTGTAACCAGATGCTGGTGACAGAGGGACAAACAAAAAAGCCATCAGGTGATACAGGCATAGAACTAATTTAAGATCATAACTGTTACCAGAAGCATTGAAACACCTGTCCCTAAATCAAGGTTAAATAAGATTTCTCTGGTGTGCTGGGGTTGTCCTGGCCTTAGCACAACAGTGAATTTCATCTATATTGTGCAAACACAACTGTCTCCACTCCAGAATAATTTTACCTCCATGCATGCTACTGCATCAGCAGATTTACTGAGTGCTATGGCTCTTCCCATCCCAACACAAGGACAGGGAGAAGGGAGAGAGGATTGTCCATTCCTTCCCTTGGGGCTTTTTGGCACAAGGATGTGCCTTGCTAAGATCACCGCGCCAAAAGTGGGGGCGCGGGGAGGATCTCCATCCAGCAGCACTACAGGAATGCAGGCATATATTTGAATTAAGCAGTCTTTCAAAATCATTTTTGGCCTCTCCTATGAATCTTATAATTTCTGAGACCTCCGAAGCAGCAGAAACTGACCAAAGCCACCCTAATGTGCTGGCTGTCCCTCCACATCATGTGTCCCTGACAGATATTATGCCACCTCTCTTGCTTCTTGACATAAACCCAGACCTGCAACCCAGCCCCAGCACGGCTTTTCCTTCTGCGCTTTCTGCACACCCATCACATCAGTCTCACCCACGAGAAGGTGCCCAGTTCTGCCAGTTAAATGTATCTTTGCTGAGCTGCCAGTAGCACAGTATTACTCTCAGCAGGATGCCGCTTCTGCCTGTAATTAATGTTTCATCATCGTTCCTGAAAGCAAACAGCTGCTGCAGTCTCAATCACTCATCTTCTTGTGGCTCTCGCTTTCCTAATGGGTGGCTGGCACTACACTGGCCTCTTACTTTCTGTCTTCATCCACAACCTTCTCCCATGGTCAGCAACAGTTCGGTTTATTTTGCCACCTCATGACCAGAGGGTCTTGGCCAAGACAACGGCGTTCAGCCTGTTTGCCAGGATTTTAGTTTCACTGGGATTTCTACACATTGCTTCTGGCCAAGACTGTGTCTACTCCAATGGCTCAGTGGACTCCTCTGTTCAGGTAGGGACTAGGCAGGTTTTTGCTGAGGTCTCCTGCTCTGCTGGGTACTCTCTCTCGTTTCATTGCTCCCTCTGTCTCTGCACATGCCTTTCTTCACAACCCCCACAATACTGCCTATGTAATCCGTACCTTGAGGTCTCCCTTCATCCTACATCTTCCTGGCTGTTTCAGTTCCTTGTGCTTAGGGTCTTGCACCCCTCTTCTCCAGAGCTTCCAGGTGCTTAGATACCTCCTCCCCATCTTTCAGAAGTTTATTTTCTGACCAACCCCAGCCTAAAGCAGCTCTGCTCACTCCCAGTTCATCTGACAGCCCAACCTGAAAACACCTTGCTTGGCTCCCCTCCAGCGAGGGGTCTGATCCCACCCACAGAAAGATCTTCAGAAACATTTCAAAGTTACTCAAGTTCTGCAGCAAAGTTTGCACTACAAAAATGACTCCACTGCAGCACTGGCCTGGAGAAAAAACAAAGATCTGTTCTAGAAGACGTAATTGCCCACATGAAGCTGTTTCCAAGGTAGGTCAACTTTCAGCCTAAAACCCATGACAGCGTCCCATTAAACCGCTTAAGCTAAGATTCAGAATGGAAATGCTGACAACCCCTAATACACAGCTTTCCAACCCGCCGCTCTAATGCTGCAGCAGATCAGTAATTATAACAGGAAGACCGGGGACCATTGTCCCATTAATTAGATTCCTTTTACCCCCATTAGCTCAGATGATTGGACAAAGTTCATTACGGTTTAATTCTGATTAGCTGAAATGGATCTCTTTCAGCATACAAGACAGGCAGGTGTTACCGGCTTTAGCACCTAAGACGTGCTCCAGGCAGGCACCCACGCTGGCTGTGACACTGGGCAGCACCACATCCCACATCCACGTGGGACAGGATATTAATGCTTAATCCCTCCGAGGCAGCATCCTACCACCCTCAGTGATGGGCTCCAGGGCTCTCCACAATTAGAAGGAAAGCGAGGGTAGGTCACAGACCTCCTTCTGTCCCAGCACAGAAGATAGTCCTTCATCTGCTCATACCAGAGCTTAGCAAATTGTATTTCAGATCTCTGGATGTGCTCCAAGTGCAGCAATATTGCACCTTCCTGCTTGTTTTTCTAACACACAGATCTGTATGAAGCATTGTGCAAACACCAAGCACCATCCCTGCTCGGGTCGAAACACTGTGCATTTCCATACAGTGGGCGTTTCCTACATTGTGCATTACCGAGTAGATTGACAATCAAGTTCTAGCCATGCTGTGGAAAGCATAAGCTGAATTTGGAAATCCTAAACAACAGTCTCAACCCCCAAGGCTAATTGCTGAGGATCAAAACCATTTCGACACTGCATCCATGCATGACCCACAATGGCATGCCGGTGGCACTCCCTGCTAAGTCAGAGGTGGACAGAGCCACTGAAGGTGGACAGCACCTTCAGACTCAAAACAGCCTCAACTTCGAATATTTTCCAAAATAATCAGCCAGACATATAGCCAAATCCCACTTGTGGCTTCCCCTCCTGCTCGCTTTCCAAAAATACCTGGCCTAATTGCTTTTTCCAGAGATGGCTTCTTTTTAAATGCTCTTTTTCTCCTGCAGGAAATAGTAATAATACTAAGAAGAGCAAGAACAGCTGATATATTTTAATTAAAGCAAACTAATATCTCAGTCAGGCAGCAGGGCTCAATGGAAAACCATGTGCCAGGCACTGACTCAGCATGGAAGAGGTTAAAGAAGTTCAGCAGGCTGTGCTAAAGGGAATTATCTGCTGAGAAAACACCAGCCCCTGGCCAGCTCTGGAAAGCCGCGTGCCCACAGATATATGGGCTTTTACTAGGGATAGATATATATCCATGGCAATGCAAAACTAGTATTAAAATTAATTTACCTACTAAGATATAGAGAACAGTGCATAAGTGCCCCTTCTGATTTTTTTTTTCCATAGAGCCTTGGTTTTGCTGCCTTTATGTTACTAAGGAACAAGTAACAAATTCATGTTTCTACTGCAGGCTTATTTCTCTAAATTTAAAGCAGGCTAACTTTAAAGTCGTTACATATCCATGTATATGCCCCATATAGCAGCCTTTAGGCATCTTTTACAAGCTGACCCACAAAACAACTGGAGCAGCATTTTCAGCTTTGATTCCTTAGCATGAACTCTTGGCATTCCTGTAATCAAACGATCCAGGCAGTAAATATATTAATACAAGTGTTGTGTCTGCCTGGATAAGTATATATACTTATATATACACACATATATATTTTATAAACGTATACATGTATATTTTATAAATACATGTATATAAAGAATTTAGATCTACTTCCAAGTGAAAGAAAAAAAGGTCCAACACTTCTGAGAGCATCAGTATATAAGATACTCACCAGGCAGACACTTAAAGGAAGTCTGCTTGGACTCGGTATATATTGTAATGTATAAAAATGATTCAAAGGCACCCATCAAGGGGCAGTGTATTGGTTAGCAATACTAATTGCATTGCCTACATTACAAATGATATTGCTCCATTATTAAAGGGTCGGGACTATTTTATGTGCTCACATCTATTCAATTGGTATTTCGATCAATGGATGCATTACAAGCTTTCCCTTTAAGAGCCTAATAAACAACAAGATGGAAAGGAAAATTCGCCGTAAGATGACGCTTTAAAAAATCCATTTCAAGGGGAGCAATTGGGACTCTGTAAAGCAGGTTGCAACCAAACCAAAAGGCTGGAAATTAAGAAGTTGAGAAGGTCATGTTAGCCCTGCAGAGGAGGGCTTGGGGGTACTGGTGGATGAAGAACTGGACACGAGCTGCAATGTGTGCTCACAGCCCAGAAACCCAACCGGCTCCCGGGCTGCACCCCGAGCGGCATGGCCGGCAGGGCGAGGGAGGGGATTCTGCCCCTCTGCTCCGCTCTGGGGAGACCCCCCGGAGCACTGCGCCCAGCTCGGGGGTCCCCAGCACAAGCCAGGCAGGGACCTGCTGAAGCGGGGCCGGGGGAGGGACACGGAGCTGGTCTGAGGGCTGGAAGCCCTCTGCTGCAGAGAAAGGCTGGGAGAGCTGGGGGGGCTCAGCCCGGAGCAGAGGAGGCTGCGGGGAGACCTCATAGCGGCCTTTCGGTACTGAAAAGGAGCTGATAGAAATATGAGGATGGACTTTTTAGCAGGGCCTGTAGTGACAGAACAAGGGGCAACGGTTTTAAACTGAAAGAGCATAGGTTCAGATTGGACATAAGGAATACATGTTTTCCCACAAGAGTAGTGAGACACTGAACCATGTTGCTCAGAGAAGCTGTAGTTGCCCCATCCCTGGAAGTATTCAAGGTCAGGCTGGACAGGGCTTCGAGTGACCTGACCTAGTGGGAGATGTCCCTGCTTATCGCAGAGGGGTTGAACTATTTGAAGGGGTCTGAAGATTGCAAACTCAAACCATTTCATGATTCTACTATTCTCCCCAACACAGGACCATGCTTCAAACATAGCAGGGCAGATGTGAGACAGGGTATGGTCTCCACGCCATTAAAAAAACCAATTCTTGGAGTTCCCAACAATCATCCTGTGATCAGAAATGAGGCATAAATCTAAATATCTACTATATGTCTATCGGTATAGAGCAGCAGCTCACTGGCATGCGCTGGGCAAAATCCAACACAAGGGAAAGGCTTCACCAGCACCAAAAATCACAACGCTGGTTGAGCGAAGCACAGCAAATGCCAAGATGCCCTCCAGCACCTGCTGCCTCATACACCAAAGTGACCATAAGCCAGAGTCCAGCCCGTGCCTAGATTAATGTGGATGTTTCCTAGAGATTCCCCTACTTTGGGAAGTGCTGTTCCTTCCAGCTTTCACGGAAGCAATAAGGAAAAAGCATCTGTACATAACCATGTAACAGCATCTTGCTGACAACACTCAGCATCTCTACGTGCAAGCTTGCCATTTACAAACATACAGTCCCCTTATATCAGGCCAGAGAAATAGTAAAACCGATACCAATTAGTATGAAAATTGCCCCTTGGGCTCAGGATCCAGCTTTTAAAATCAATTGCTTTATGGCATCATCCCGAGCAAACCTCACTGTTAGGCTCAGAGGAGTTTCCAAGTGTTTCCACCAGCTCTGACATGGCTTTGCTTGTTAGAGCACTTAAAACAGACCTCCTGCAGAAAAAACACGGCTGCATGGCATGTTTCAGCCACACTGGTCATCTACCAGTCTGCTGGGGAACCTCATCCACACGGAGCTGTAAGCATGCTAAATCTCAGCACAGTGACAACTCCATAGGTGCCAAGACAGCCACATTGTTTCTGTGTGCCTCTTGTACCGATTTCTCAGGTACCTAAGAATAAAAGCACATACGTTGGTCATACAGGCAGCGCAGATGTTCAGCATGTGTCCAAGGTGTTTGGATGAGCTCCCACTGAAGCCGTCGCTCATGCACGGCTTCTAGATAAAGCCCCAGCAGCGAGAGCATCATCCAAACAGCCCAGAGATGCTCTTAATCAGGGACTG
Source organism: Falco rusticolus (assembly GCF_015220075.1). NCBI lineage: Eukaryota > Metazoa > Chordata > Aves > Falconiformes > Falconidae > Falco > Falco rusticolus. The sequence continues at coordinate 12,257,253 of NC_051189.1, forward strand.
TGCAGTGATATCAGGAAAAGTGGGGTCCAGCCCAGAAGTGAAATGATGTGCCAAGTGTTTGTGGCATTTATTGGGAAATACAGGCTGTGAACCTACATGGCACATCAGTTCCTGATGCAGGATGCAGAGACATCTCTAATAAGGTCACTCTGTTATATAGGATTTTGAGGGCTCTGAGGTATAAAATCCATCGGTCCCCAATTTCAGCATATTGGCACTGCAAAGCGATGTGCGTGTGTTCAACATGTACACGAAGACCAAACACACTTACTGTTGCTCCCTCATTAAAACTAAATTAGCTGTCATCCTTTCCTGCACAGGACTCATACAGAGCTGTCTCCCTCTGCTGGCACCAGACTCAGAGCAGCTCACAACTCCAAACCAAAAAAAAATAATAATGGGGAAAACTTCCTAAATTAACCCAAAACTGGTGTTTAGCTCACAGCATTGACAGAACCCTCTACAAACGTGTTAAGGTGAGACATAACTCACACTTACGATCGCTTCCATGGCACCATCATTCCCCTCTCGACATCACCCCCTCTGTGCAAAGGTGGATAAAAAAGGATTTTAATGATGCTCTTACGGCACAAGTTCATAAGCAGGCAGGTACCAATTCAGCAACTCTAGCTCATTTTTCCACTCAGGATTTGGTCCTTGCAAGGATGCTCAGCTACCACCCCCATCCCAGGACTCCCAAGTATCTCCACTATTTTTACAGAAAAAACGAAAACCATCATCTTTCAAACCAAAGGTGGACCTAATGCCTGATAGAAAGGAAAAAGAAACAACCAAACAGATGTGATTCCAACTTTATAAAGTTCTGACACCAGCACAAATGGAAAAAGCAACAGCTGGAAGAGCTGAGATATTTTCGTACCTCACAGCATGCAAAGCTGGAGGGACGCCTTCCCTGGGTCTCACCAGGCCTTCCTGAAGAGCAGAAGTTGTGAAGGCCACCTTCTCCCAGAGTATCAGGGAAAACAAGTCCTCACAGCACTTACCTGAGCTGCTTTCCCTTGTTTTCACGGATGGGAAATAAAGTCACAGCTTTCCCCAGAACAGCCTGGGAATGATGGCACGGACACCCAAAAGCAAAGAGCTGAAGGATCTACAATGGGTTTCCCATGACCTGGGGGGACACCCACTTCACCCCAGGCAGATGCACAAAGCTGGTATCCTAACAAAGATTTCCCTCCACATCTTGCTTCCCCTTGCCCAGCCCAAAATAATCACGTTAAAATATATGTGATTAGAGGACCATAAAAGACCACATGGCCACAGCCAGGGCCAAGGAGGGAAGAAATGAAATGCATGATCGCAACAGCAGAGCAATTACCTCCCGGTCTGGATCCTTTCAAAATCAATATTAAGCCACTAAAACTGATTAGGCCAACTCCGGTGATACTCCTGAAGACATGGCAAAAACTGGGAAAGAGGTGGGGTTGGGGCATTGCTCCTCTCCCTGTCGCCAACAGAGACAACCACAACTTGTCCCCAGTGAGAGACAACACTGGCACGACCGCATGCCACCAGTGGCGCAAGGGTCCGGGGGAGGAAAGAAAGCAGAGCCTGAAGAAGAAGACAGAGAGATGGCTATAATTTATACTCTCCTGCCTATACTTTATGGCTTTCTTAATTCGGCTCCTGCTACTATTAATGTAGTTAATGTTGAGATTATATCTATTTTCTGGCGTCAGGCAGTGATTTATTCAAGCCATTTTTCCGGTGCCGGCTCCCACGCTGTTAAATCAAGCGACTTGCCAATTAAGTGCTGACTGGGGAAGTGGATGCAATCTTAACAGATATCTAACCGCAAATTAAACCGGGTGTTTCTTATGTGTTGTGGTGTGCAAGGCCAAACCGCTGAACCTTGCTGAGTTGGGAAAAGAGAAAATAAAAACAAGCCCCAAAACAAAGGGGGGGGGGGGGGGGGGGGGGGGGGGAGGTACGGGAACCAAAACACCACTAAGTTGCAGAAGAAAAGAGACAAGTTGCCTTTCCCAGTGGCACGGTACTCATCACTCAAGCCTTGCGTGCCCACTGCTTTCTGGACTTCAGCTCCAGACAACCACCACCCTGCAGTGAAAACCAGGGAGCAGAGAGGAGCATAGGGTGGAGAATTCAAGGGTGTGTTTGGAAACCCCTGTTTTGCAGAGCAAAGATGGAATCAAGAGCTCTCTCACCCATCACCATCGCCAGGTCTACCAGGGTTCATGCAAGATCAAGTCATCTCAGGCTTGCAGCAGGTGAGTCCAACCACCTGCCCAGGGCTAATTTTTGATGTGAAGTCTCAAATACCTCTGGATGTCCTGGTGCTGCAACATATGATGTGCCACAATCGGCAACAAGCAGTGCCCAGAGGTCTTGAGAGATCACAGAATGGTTCCAGCTGGAAGGGACCTCTGGAGGTCATCTGGTCCAACCCCCCTGCTCAAGCAGGGCCACCCAGACACAGATGTATCGATGTTTTTTTAGGACCTCCAAGGAGAGAGATCACACCCCAAGGGCTTCGGAGGTCCTGGTGTTCCCTAGCACATTGGTGGGACTGACTGGGCTACATCACCTGCCCAGGACTTAGCTGCACCAGGACATGTCCATCGTCACCTAGAATCATAGACTCATAGAATCATTTAGGTTGGAAAAGACCTTTAAGATCATCAAGTCCAGATGGTTCACAGTTACCCCCTTTCCTCCCCTAAACATGCACCCCATGCAAGGTGGGTACCATAATGCCTGTAGAGCCCTTCATCGGCATCACAGTCTGTAAGGAGGACACAGCATGGTACAGAGGAGCATGTTTAAGAGCTTTGGTAGATGACCACCAGGAACCACAGAAATAGCCCAAAACCTGCTCTCCTTCACTCACAAAGAGGCAATGACAGCTCTGCTGCTTCCCAGCCTGCAACTCAACCATTAGCAATACTTCCCTGCATCTATTATTTGCCTCGAGAGCTATAATGAAAAGCAATACACGAAACTAAGCACTATTATTAATAATTGTGTAGAGTTGTTGTGATAACAGCTCATGATAAGTGGTGAATGTTTTTATGTTCCTTGAATATTGAGCAGGCATTAAAAAAATTAAAAAATAAAAGGGGAGGAGAAAACCAATATATACATACAGGGCAGTACAGAAAGCCCAAAGATCCTCATGTTCAGGCTGTACCTATGGCCAGGAATTAAATCAAAGGACAAGAATAAACAGGTAAGGGGCTGCAATGGTTCTGGACAGGCAAAAAGTGACCTACGGGGAGGAGTGGAGCAATTCTTGCCAGCTGCTGAAATTCAATCTAAGGGAAACACCATCCAGAGCTCCCATCATAAATACTCAATCAACAAGGACAAACAACTTCGCAAGCCTCCAGCACAATATAAGGATCAGGTTCCTGGGAGGCACAAAGAAGAGCAACCACCTGGCTTTGCAATATTTAAGGAAAAACTCCCACTTGCTACCTCACTTTGGGAAGCCCACATCGGTTCCCTGGCATATGAGATAAACCACACCAGCAGAACGCAAACTGACTGGTACATTATTTAGCATTGTTGCAAGAGACCAAAATATTTGGCAACGTGCACTCGCAGCCCAGAAACCCAACCGGCTCCTGGGCTGCACCCCGAGTGAGTGAGGGAGGGGATTCTGCCCCTCTGCTCCACTCTGGGGAGACCCCCCGGAGCACTGCGCCCAGCTCGGGGGTCCCCAGCACAAGCCAGGCAGGGACCTGCTGGAGCGGGGCCGGGGGAGGGACACGGAGCTGGTCCGAGGGCTGGAAGCCCTCTGCTGCAGAGAAAGGCTGGGAGAGCTGGGGGGGCTCAGCCTGGAGCAGAGAAGGATCTGGGGAAACCTTGTTGCAGCTTTTCGGCAATTAAAGGGGGCTGATAAAAAAGACAGGGAAAGTCTCTTTACCAGAGCCTGTAGTGACAGAACAAAGGGCTAGGGTTTTAAACTGAAAGAGCATAAGGACATAAAGGAATACATGTTTTCCAATGGGGATGGTGAGATACAGGACCTGGTTGCCCAGAGAAGTTGTGGACACCCCATCCTTGGAAGCGTTCAAGGTAACGTTGGATGGGGCTTGGAGTGACCTGATCTAGTGAAGGTGTCCCTGCCCATGTCAGGGTAGCTGGACTAGATGATTTTCAAAGGTTTCCTCCAACCCATATAATTTGATGATTCAATAAGTGTATGACTTTACAAAGCAATTAAAAACCCTAAAGTGGCTGAAGCACACAGAGGGGACTTCAAGGATGTTTGGGGAAGCTAGTACCGACTTTCTGTCAGTCTCCGGTGGAGGCTCTGCCTTTCTTTAAAACTCCCAGTGCATGCCATGTGCTGCGATGCTACATCATCATCATATTGTTACACACAAATAGTCCCCAAATATCAGCACGGCATACTTCAAGCAGGACATCAGAAACTCCTTTTCAATCTTAGTATTAAAATAATACACATTCACCTTCAGCAATAGGTAACCCCACGATCTGATGAGCATAATACTCTCAGGATTTGCATAAAAAAGGATAAATTATTTGAATTTAGCAGACAAAAATCCAATCACACAAAGGCATTCTGGCAAAGCCATTTGCAGTCACCTTCACTGCAACGGCCTCGATCACACTACAACAAATTAAGATTAGCTATTAAAAGACTTGGGGAGATTGGGCTGGCAAGTTTGAAATATGCAAGCAGTCTAAAAATCTATTGATTATTGTAAAGGTAGTTTACTACCACCCTTAAAACTGGCCTAAAAGTGGTATTTAAAACAGTGTTTAATTATGTAAGTTGGCTATATGGCAGCGTGCACAGCAGTGGAGTTTCAGTTCTTTCTTTTCCGATTTGAAGTCTCATCCAGGCTCTTTTTGGCCACATCATCCCTTATTTTTGGGGAAGTCCACCACGGGTTAAGTGCTGCGCAAAGCACAATACGAAGAATGTCTCTGCCCCAAGAGATACAACATCGTAACTCACCCGTCACACCAGGTTCTCAGCCAAATACTCTGCTCCATTGACAATGTATTTTAAATCACATATTAACATTGATCCAATTAATGCAGCTGTTGCTAAACCAGATGATTTCTGAGTCTCTTCCTGCCCACTGCATATTCTTGGTTGCATTTAAAAGGAGCAGAGGAGTTGAGGCCAATCTCAGCTTTCCCCTCTTCTCATCTTAAAGGCACTTTGCAGCAAGCAGCTTGTTTCTTCCCCACTGATTAACGCTTTTCACCTTTCCTGCCCAGCTGCTTTAACCCCAAAATTTGTTAACATTCAACTGTTGCATGGGGTGATGCTCCCCTGGGTCTCAATATTTTAGTTTCTCTCAAATCCCACTGGGACATCCTGCATCTGCCCTTGTCCTGCTCTCCACAACCTCAGGACAGGCAAGCTGGAGAGGAAGCTTGCCCTGATTTTCCAAGGCAAGTGGCATGTGGACATCACAGTCTCATATCCTTCTAGTGAGGAGATGCCAGGAGGAGCATGGCAAGGAGCTCACAATCCAAAGGGCTCAAAAGGAGACTGTGGGGATGGAAAAGTCCAAGAATAGGAAGTCAAAGCCCCTGAAAAATCAAATGGACTGATATATGGATGGGCAACAACCGCAGCCCACAGCCTGACCACAACCAGCTCGTAACCGAGCCCCTGGTGGCATCTAATAAATTTTCCAGTTATAACAATAAAAGGTTATTTTACCCTAACCCTACAAGGATATGCTTCAACACCTTCGTACAATGTTGAAGCAACACTCTGGGTTGACTGAGCTGGTCTCATGTAGAGCTTTGCCGTGAGAATACCCACTGTCCGTAGGCAGCCCTAAGTGACCAGTCTCTTCACAGCTAATGAGACCTTTCTACCATTGCTAACTACGCTGGTCAGGCTTTGTTCCCCACCTCCCTCTTCCCACACCTCTTATCTTGTTCCTCACAACATGTGTAAACAGGTCCTTTGAGTTCAGGCAATACCCGAGGACCCAACAGTGGGAGAAGTCCAGGTGCTTTGCAAGGTGTGGGGATGAACCAGTCCCATTTATCCCAGCTGTCATTACCCAGCTTTGCCACAGCTGAAGAATCAGAGGAAGAGGACTACATGTCTCAAAATGAAAAAAATAAAATACAAAATCCTTTGAAACTGGCTCCAAATTAAGAGCTGCATCGAGGCTGTCAAGCCCCTGCTAGCTGAGTCTACAGCACCTTCCGTGCGAAAAGGGAGCTTAGCCCATTTATTAGAATGATGAAAGCAAAGGGATCTAAAAATTGCACTCCTTCGTTAATGAGCAGCCAAAGGGATCGGTAAGCATAATTTCAGAGGCTAGTAATATTTTATATAATCAGCGAGTGGTTTAAATTGAAAACCCCCAACTGAATCAATATTTACTGCATTGAAACGAAATGAATAGTAATAAGTCACTAAGCTCCCTGTCCTGTTTCATAAAATAAAAAATTATAAAAATGAGCACAGGCGCAGAGCGACTATCACATTAACTTTTACGGCACTTGGGGAGTCATAACCGACTGTTCTCATAAAATAAAATTTTAAAAAACCTGCCGGAGGAAGCCTTGCTTCAGCATCGCCAACAGAAAAAAAGCAAAATAGGAGCCGAGAGTTTCACAAACGCAGGCAAAAAGTCTCCCAGCAGCCCAAAGCCCCACTCCCCCGGCACACAGCATGCTCTCAGCTGCTCACCGAAGTGCTTCCTACTCGATTTCACATGGAAACCATCCCAACCAGACCTCAGCCTCTGGAGCGTTTTGGGTGGTGCAGTGCCACAGCTTTGGACACAGCCAACGCAAGCCCTGCCCTCCCTTGCATTTGAAAGGTGGTTTGTGTAACCCGCGCAGAGGTGGGAACAGTGCAGATCCATGGGCAGGTGCCCACTGTGATGACCTGGGACCAGAGAGCAGGTCCAGGGTAAGAGTGATGCTGCCTAACATACACCCTGTCCATACACAAACACATCGATAATAAAGTATTAACCTCCATGATTACACGCTGGGACAGCGGGCCTTGTTACTCCTAATCACAGTTCCATGAGTTGTCCAAGGAGGTCTTTTTTTCTTCCCCCTTATTCATTAGGGTTTCTTTTTATTCTTAAAGCCCTGAGAGTTCCAAACAGCATCATGGCCAAAAGTACAACTAAAAGAAAACACACTTCTATAGCACCTTAGATACAAGACACTCACATCCACATAAAAAGGCTACCTTTCAACACTTCCACCAAGGAGAAAATGGTCCACCCATCATCTTACGTTGTGGAGAACCAGGGTCAGGCTGGATGGGGCTTTGAGCAACCTAATCTAGTGGAAGACAGCCCTGCCCATGGCAGGGAGGTTGGACTAGACAATCATCTAAGGTCCCTTCCAACCCAAACCCTTCTATGATTTTATGATTCTGAGCTCCTGAAGAACATTTAAGTGGTGGATCCCACAACTGCAGAAGATGAGAGCCCTGGCTTCCCACCACCATCTCCATCACTAAACCCCTCCCTGTTCAAAGCAATGCAAGTGCTCTGCTCATACACACCAAAAAGAAATAACTCTTATGTAAAAATATTCCCTCCTGTAGAAAGGCCCAAGATGGGGGTTGTTAAGTGCTCAGAAGCAACCTGGATGGATATTTTTTTCGTATTTTATTTTTTCAAGCACCTTCCTCTTCAATCCTCAAAGCTTTGCTCCTTTTTTGAAGCACCTTCAGTTGCTTGCCTGAATACCTACCCTTTCTGTTTACTCTTAAAAGGAGTTTTCAGGATTGTCAAGTATTAACAAAAACAGCAGAAGGAGATTTTTTTTACCTCATATAAATTATAAAAATAGAAATGCAACTTTTTTAGCTCACTTCACCAAAGCCATTGCCCTGTCCCATGTATAGTTTTATATGGATGAAGAGCAGGGGGGACAACCCCATACTCACTGCTTTGGACTTCTATGCTTGGAGCTTCCCAGCATTTTCCCATCTCTCCTACCCAACCGAGGGCAGGTTTCCATGCCCTGTTCCCCACCACAGCAGTGTTGAGCCCTGTTTTGGGTTGAAACATGGTTATTTTAAATGCAGAAGAGGCCAGGAATTTGTTAGCGGGAGGAAACAGGAAAATGTCCCTGCTGTCTCAAGAACATAACTCCCACAAAGAAAGTTCCTTCCTGTGCCAAAAATAACCTTCCCCTTTGCCCCTTTTATTCTTGCATTTAAAAAGGAATTAAAAGCAAGCAGGGATGCTGTCTTCTGAGGTCCCTGCTCCTCCTTACCGAGTCAAAAAACCTTTTTCCATGTCAAATATCCTGAGCTGGAATGGCTTTGGGGTTTCCCCAGAGATTTCTCCTTCATTGCCTCCGTTTACACACTCCTTTCCACATCAGAGGATGGCAGGAACACCTGTGGCAGCACTGATCTGAATTCACTACCAATAATTCAAGAAGCAATTATTAAATCTAGGGGGGGGGGGGCAGAATTAAAGGAAATTATTTGCAATCAAAATATATTTCAGCTTGGAAAAGCATTGATGCTTGCAGACAGGTGGCTACGGCACTTGTGCCAATTTCGGAAACGCCTCTGCCCTTTTTTTCCCACTTTCCCAGCTTTAACAGCTGTGACCTCTCAGACCTCCCCATATCCTTCTGCAAATCCTCCTTCCAGGCGAGCCCGGCAGGCAGTGCAAGCTGCAGATGCTGTGGTGCCCAGTCAGCACCTGGGGATGCACGGACGGACAGACGGGGAACAGGGAAGCTGCCGGGCGCAGATGGTCGGCTTCACCACAAGCCCCCACGAAGGGGCACCTGTGCCAAGAGCGGGCGCAAATCCGGCCTTGCACTGAATCCTAGCTCTGCTGCACACAGGGGTGCCAGAATCAGGCCCTGGGGAGAGCCAAGGGGAGTATGCTCCTGCCTGGTAGCAGGCAAGAGGCTTTGCAAAGCTTCAGCTGTAACCAGCACTTCTTGCTTCACCTAGAAGCAAGACAGGAACAAAGGCAGAGGATAAATCCACAAATTACTTCCCCGACTTTATGTTACAGTAGCTAGGCATGGTAAAAGAAGTTAATTTAGAAGTTCCTCACTGCAGTTAGAGACATCCAAAGCACTTCTTACAAGTCCTTGTGTTACTTGTGCTTGGTAAAGATCATCCAATATGAAAACCACACACATCCTAACAAAAAAACTCATGGTTTGGAGGAAACACTGCGGCTTCATCCCAGAGCAACCTCCATCAGACAGAGATTTTGGGTGTAGAATGAGGAAACCACAGTCCTCTGGCAGGGGAAGATAACCAGGCAGGAATGGTATTACTCAGTACTAAATGAGCTAATTCTGATTATTTTGAAGGCAGCAGAAGGAAATAAATGCCCAGGTATTGAGAAAGCTGATTACATAGGGTTTGGGTATACAGTAAGGTATGAATATAACATTATTTAGGTATTTGCCTCCATATCGAGTACAACACACTTAAACTCAACTGGCAATATTCACTATCTCAGCCTAAGGGCAAAACACACCTGACCTACCCCGAGAGAGACGAACAAGCCTGCTGCCATTGGTACCACAGCATCTCCCTCCTCCATTCCTTCTCCCCATTGCATTCCCAGCTCCTGGAGAATGGCTGCTGCTGCCCAGCGAAGCTCTTGGAGTTCTTATTTATGAAGGGTCAGTCCTGCTCTTGAGCCAGCCCCACACCATCCTCCAAACTTGACTTTCATATCCTATTAAATCATCTTATCTCTTAGTTGTCACCTCTAAGGACATGCAAACAGCCACACTTTTAACAGACAGGTGATTAATGAAGCAAGATACCTGCTTGCTCTTTGCTTTCTGCAGCCTGATTGCTGCCAACAAAGGGTTTCGCTCAGAGCAGGAGCGGCACCCAAGACGCACGCATCCCTCTGCATTCGTTAATCCAAGAGTTTCTTCCAGCGTTTTAAGAGGTTTGTTGTTGGTTTGTTTTATTTCTCAGGCCAGGAAGAAACAGATGGATCCATCCTTCAGCCTGAAAGAAGACTAAATGTTTACTTAGCCTGGAAAGAATTAATCAGTTGAAAACGATGCTCAAGCACTTGCCAAGTGACCTCTCTGCCCCCACAAACTGGTTCGCTCTTTCCCTGAGCCCCGAGACCTGCCCGGGCACAGCCCAACGCGAGCAGCCCAGATGCCAGCAGCAGTTGGACTCAGCTCAGTGCACCAGCTCATGGCGAGGTTTGAACGAAGGTATCACAATTTTACCATCACTGGGAGCTGATAAGAAGCAATTTGGGTCATTTATGCTGCACGGAGCTGCCATTCAGCCATGCTGCACTCCCCCCTTCCTCTTTTTTTTTTGTGTTTTTGTTTGTTGTTTTTTTAAAATATCAACTTTCACACTGGAATCACCACAGGAAAACTTCTTGGATCGAGCTGCTAAAAGGCTGGAGAAGTTACAGCCCTTTGTAGCAAAAGATATTTGGGGGAAAGGGTGGGAAAAGAGAAGCTCTGCCATTACTAATCTCTTAGTAGGGTAGAAATTTAGAAATTAAATACATCACTCACTCCTGCAGCTGTCACTGTCAGGTGAAAAATCGGTGACTGTGTAAATACCCAGTGCCAGAAAAATATTCTCAAAATGGGATGCAGTTAGGAGGGATTATTAGCCTTAGAAAAACCACTTCCAAAGGTTCAAAACCATTTCAAAAAGAGTTTTAAATATGGCATATGTGCAATTTGGAAAACCATATCCCCAAGCAGATTTCATCTGGCCAGACTACTCAGTTGCTGCTGAAGCCTGGGTTAGAAAGGGTGAATACTATCATAAAAAATATACATTTTTGCTGAAGCCTGCGTTAGAAAGGGTGAATACTACCATCTAAAATATGTATTATTTTTTTTTTTTAAGCCACAGTTGGCATCTGGGGAATCTGGATGTACAAAAGGAACAGCAGTACCTGAAACCTTGTGATCCCATGAAATATTTTATCCTGGAGCATCTGGGCAGGAGCAAATAGATGCCCTAAGAGAGAGTAAGCAGCACTGAGAGAGGTTAAAAGGCTTTGGAGACCTGCTTCGATTCCCAGCATCACCACATTTCGTCCCTGCATGACGAAGATATGTCCCCAAGAGTGGACGAGGAGGGTATCAACCCTCTGCTTTCTTCCAGATGGCATCTGCCCTGATTGCCTAGGATCCATCCTAGAACTTGCACACTAATCCACAAATCACATTATAACATCCATAATTAACATTCTTCTACTAAAGCTTTTCCTGTGCTTTTGTTGGAGTTAATGATTTGAGTTCAAAGTGCTTTTTCCATCTCCACACTGCATTTCAAGATCCTGACTGTGGACTCCCAAGTAAATGAAGAGGAAGGGCAAGCCCTGACCTACTGGTCATGTACATGCCACCACATTTAGAGTATTTTGGATATAACCTATAGGAAGGGAGCGATTGCTGCCTTCACCATGCAAAGACCACAGCCACCCCAAAGCATCAAGAGCTGCTGGGCTGAGGCTCCAAGAGATGACATGAGAGACCGACCATAGCATGGGGAGGACCATTTCATGTCTGGTGTCTCAGCACCTGAAGATGGGCTTCCAAACACTGGAGATGACCTCTCTGATTGTCTGGGCACAAACTTTTATGTCTCCCACCTGAGTCCCTGCACCAGCTGATCCAATCCCGACTCAAAACTGCTGATCTGCAGCTGAAAACTCCCAATTTTTAATCTGTATAAACCTCCTTGCTAAGGATGTTCTGCTTTTCTTTGATAGCTGCTGTACTCTGAAAGCAAGGAGAAGTGGTCACAAAAGAGGGGAAAAAAAATCCCAGCTAATGAATTACCACTCATCAGCAAATCCTCTACTAACCGACTGTGCGTGTGCTCTCTGTCTATTATAAACACTAAGTAAAACATATTAGCTTAATATGCCATGGGGTGGGAGCAGCCAGTCAGCAAGACACTGATGATGAGCAGTAGCTCGTTGAGAAGCAACACAACCACTTGCGAGCATGTCTGCACTGTTATACAACGTAGGCAATGCCCCACATGCTGGATTTAGTTAGTCCCTAAGGGAGCTTTCCACTTGGCTTGTCCAGCCCTGGGAGCTGATAACGCTCCCACAGCACCATGATGCAACTGGAGATGGTGGGCCCAGTGTGAAAAGACCCAAGCGTCCGGTCACTTCCTTGCAGCTCTCAAAACGAGTGCTTCTTGCAGCCTTACCGATATACAGTCTGTCTGTCTCTCTCTCTCTCTCTCTCTCTCAGCTTAGTTATTGTGTTAGTTTATTCTTTTCTATAGGAGCCTTTGGTCAAATGAGCATCATGGGTGTAATATAGCTCTCCGTATTTGTGCAGAACTATGTGAGGCTTGCAAGTCTGCTCAGCTCACTAGGAATTATAGCAGCCTTCCAGTACCTAGAGGGGGCTATGTGAAAGCTGGAGAGGGGCTTTTTACAAGGGTCTGTAATGATAGGACAAGGGGAAGTGGCTTTAAACTGAAACAGAACAGATTTAAATTAGATATTAGGAAGAAATTCTTTACTGGGAGGGTGGTGAGACACTGGAGCAGGCTGCCCAGAGAAGCTGTGATGCCTTGTCCCTGGAAGTGTTGAAGGCCAGGATGGACAGGGCTTTGAGCAACCTGGTCTAGTGGGAGATGTCCCTGCCGATGGCCGGGGGTTTGGACTAGATGATCTTTAAAGGTCACTCCCAACTCAAACCGTTCTATGATTCTATGAATTGGCATTTGAACAAACACTGACAGGTGAAACCACTTGGTCCAGGGAGCCTCCTCTCTGCCCTGCAGCAGGACACAGCATGAAGGATTCATTCTCACAGGGAGATAGAGGAAAGGTGGCAGGCTGGAAACAGAAAGAGGTTGCATCAAACAGGCATTTGCAAACCCCATCACAGATCCAAAATCTTGCCCCAGGCTGGTGCCCACACTGCTGACCCACACCAGCCATGTCTCTTCTAGTAAGTAGTTTGGACCCTTCAGAGTAGATCTGTAGAGGCAACCTGGTGCTCCACACTACAAATTACTTTCATTTCAGCAAAACATGTCCTTTGCTTTGCTCCTGCCTGGCTTTGATGATCCAGTGCCCACCAGCAGTTAGAGAACATCCTCAGGACTGGTTTTATCTACAAGGGGTTGAGTCTGAGCCTCCAAGACTGGTCTGTGAAGCCACCTGAAGCCCAGCAACTGGAGACGTTCCACTCAGGAGACCAACTTCAAAATGTTGCCCTGACCCAGATGAAAATAATGCTGAGGATGCAACTGATGCCTACTACAAGGGACAGTGTCATGCTTTTCTACAGTGGTTTTATACCATCACACTTTGGGGGAGGCGGGGTAAGAGAAGGAAGATCCTCCATTTATACATTATCCATGCTATGGACTGGTTGGCTTCCCACTCATTTCCATCCATCATGAGCACCTCAGGCCAAAAGGATGCAGGAGAGTTCAACATCTCACATGGCAGAAAGCCAGTGCCAGGCTGGGAGTTCATCAGGAGGATGGCTCTCAGCGGATGCTGGTACGGAACCTGGTGGTGGAAACCACTGCTTACATATCTTTAATTTATGGGAGACATCTGTATTTGGCTGGGGGTAAGTATTACAAAAGTAAAACTATGCCCCGATGATGCTAAATGAGATGTCGCTTTTATTCTCAACTATGCTCATCGCTTACATGTCTGTAGAATCTCTCTATAACCAAAACCCAGCTTTCTGCATTTCCTCTCCTAAATCCAGAGCACAAGATGTTTTCTGGGCTACAGATCTAAAGCCACATTTCAACAGCCAAATAAGAAGCCAGACCACCCCAAGGTGCCTTATGGCTACATGAAAAAAACTTTATTATCCGTACCTCTGCAGGAAATGCAAAGCACTTCCCTTAAATAATGTAAAGCAAAGGCTACAGCTATACCTCACAAACTCAGAAAGGGAGGGGAAAAAAGCAGAAATTGCCCATTTTTTCAGCCAAACTAGTTAAGCATCTCCTTTATCTGCTCACAACCAACACAGCTCCAAGCAGGTGATGAAGCTGAAAGATCTCCCAGCAAGAAAAGATCCAGGTTTGGGAAATGGTGGGCTCCCCAAAGAAGGATGCTCCAGGCTCCACGGAAGGGCTGATCCAAGATCAACACAACACCCTGTCAAGTAAATAACCCATCATTGCCTCCCCAGGTTCGAATGTGACGGTTTTATTTTTAATAGAATCCATTCAAAACTCGACTACTCCATTAACCAAAATTAAAAAAAGAAAATCCCATTATTCTTAAGTATGTTCATATGCATTTAAAGCTGGTAGTTAACCTCTGAGTCCCGTTTTTATTTTGTTTTCATTAGTTCCTCCAAAGTAGAGCTCGATTACTGTGGCCAACCCTTTGAGGAGGAATCCGGAGCGCTCCCTCCAAAGCCAGCAGCCTTGAATTCACGCAAAAGCAGCACAAAATACAACTTCATGGCACAAGGTTGCCCCCACACAGGACAGAACTGGGGGGACTGGGAGGATGGAGGGGACAGCCCAGGCAGGAAGCAGGCTGGTGCAGCCCCCGTCTCCCCCTGCAAAGCTGCCCAGCTGGGATGTGCTGCTTGGCCAGTTAGCTGGGAAAGCACCCAGCCATCAGCTCTGTCTGGGGGGAATGCACTAGGAGGAAAAAAAAAAAATGAGGAGAAAAAGGGGGGAAAGGAAAAAAGGAAAGAAGAAAGACTAGAGAAAGGGGAAAGAGAGGGGAAAGAGGAGGAAAGAAGGCGAAAGAGGGGGAAAGAAGATATAGAAAAAAGAACACAAAGGGGAAAAAAAGAAAGAAGACTGACTGTTGTAAAGTGTCTGTCTTTCTGCAAGGGGGGAGTGCTGAGCATATGAAAGATTAATCCCGAGCTTTGCCCAAAAGAAGCGACATTGTTTTTTAAAGCCTCTAAACTAGTTCCTAACAGAAACTGGATTATGCTAGGCCAGATGTCAGGGCTTCTCAGAAACAATACAGGGTTGTGTATCTCATACCATCCTCATTAAAAAGATTAAAAGTACTTCCTATAGAAAGAAAAAAAAAATGTATTTTCAAATGGGAGCCACAGTTTCCTCCTGCCTATAATGTCTCCAATCCCAGCAGATGAATTTCACTTTAATGAGATGTCATTTTGGAGAATGGTTTAACATCCCTTCAAAAAAAATCTTAGCCCTAAACCTCGTAAAACCACGTCGAGATTATTAAAAGAAAATTTACCACACAGACAAAATAAAATAAAACAAAATAGAACCCGCCAATTCGCAGAATCCATGACACGGCCGTTTTTAAATGTGATGGAAAAGGCTTTCCAAGTTATCTGCTTAAACACAGGCTTTCTGTTTACTTCTCACTTTCATGTCAAATGAATTTGGGAAGAAAAAAATTGACAGGAACTTTAAGGACATTAGTCACATTTCGACTCCTTTTTCAGATTAATGCATCAAAAGCCGGGGAGGCAGAGGGGTATTTTATCATCTTGATAAAATAAAATTAACTCCTGGTACCCCAACCTCTGCCCGTAGGGTTATGATGCTCATGATCCTTCACCTGCGTGCTCGGAGATCCAGTAGCATTTGGCACCAGGAGCAGAGGAAGCACAACCCCACCAGAGCATCATCTGAACAAGATAAATAACTCATAAACCCCCCAAAAAATTGGAGATTGCAGTCTGGTCTTCGCAGGCTCCTCTGAGCTTGAAGAGCAGCTTCTCGACAACAGCATCAGTCCAGTTTGTGCTCCAAACTGGTCTGCAGGAGGTTGGGATCCCACCTCTTGGACCCCTTCTCCCCACTGAAGTGAAGGTATCAACCAGCAAAAAAAATAAACGGACCGAGGAGAGAAGACAGCTTTTGCTGAGATCTTTAAAAGAAACACCATCCCTGTCTACTCACAATATATGATAACTTCGATTAAAGCTTCCCCCCATTTGAGCACTCAGCAATTATCAACAGTCGAAGCCCACATTAACAGTTTTCTGTCTTCCCTGCAACTTTCAAGATGATGCCCCAGCACCGAAGAAATATGGATTTGCTCCATCCATCATGCATAATGGCCCTGAACCACACCCTCAGCTCTCAACCCCAACCACTGACCCCCTGGGATTAGGAACATGCCGTGATTTAACGTAATTTCCTCTTGAAGAGCTGCAGAAACACCTTTAGACCCTGCATCATCTTGAAGACGCATGGAGAGCAGCATCTTCGCTCTCCAAAATTGCTTGATGTCTTCTCCTGGAGATGTGTTGAGAAAATACATGACAGCAGTGTCTGCTTAGCAACATGGAGAAATAATCAGGTGTTATTTATTTGCCTCTGGCTTCTTCACATTGAGATTGTTGAGACAGCGGTTAAAGATGGAGAGAGAAGGATCCTGTAAGCACAGAGCACACCATGGGCAGAGCTGGCACTGAAAACTACTTTGCCAGCCTGCTTCTAACTAATTCCACCACCTGTCACTAAACCAATGCACGTTTTGGTCTCCATGCAATAGTGTGCCACTGCCAGATTTTGTATTTTCACAGCTATGTCAGAAATTAAAAAAAAAAAAAAAAAAAAAAAAAAAAAAAAGTCCTCTCCAGACCAAACTAATGGTTCATGGACTAAGCTGGTTTCCACAGGCACCAACTCCAGATGGTTTTGGAGAAGAGGTATAGATACCTCAAACAGGAAAGTGCAGAATGACAGCCAGGGAGATGTCTCTTACAAATGTACATATTTAACATAATTCTAAGTAGATGCTGCTCTCAAAGTCTTGTACCATAAAATCCTGCAGACTAAACACCTTGCAGTGGTGGCTTATCAAGGTGGTTCTCACATGGGATGCTTCAGCATTGTCCTTCTAATGGTCGCTGGGTCTTGTTTAGGGGAATTAGGACATTTGCTGCCATCCTCACGTCCCTTTTCAGAAGAAGCTGTCAGCATAAAGGTAATTCATGGGATCATCATCCCAACGGCCTCCAAAGCACAGCAGACACAATGACTGGGGCTGCCCTTTCCCCTGCTCTCTCCAGTTCTTGGCCAACAGCTAATTTTAAAAAGGCATCTTCATTTTCTCCCAAAAGTTGGGGGTTTTAAGCAGAAGGACATTCTTCATCATTGGAGCCTTCTGAAATATGTCCCATAGTGCTTCACCCTGTACAGCAGTATCTTCCACAAGTGCTAAAAAGAATTCCCCAGAAAGCTCCAAGCCATAGTGGTGATCATAACTCCACGCCAGCAAAGCAAATGAAGCAGAGAAGGGATTTCCCCTAACAATGGCTGGTGAGATGAGGACTAAACCATGCCAAACCAGACCTGAATCAACTCCCCCAAGGGGCCACCACTCTGGCTCTTTAATTGCCAGCATGGGCAAAGCTACTCAATGTTGGGTTGTAGGACAAGCAACACACACCAACGAATCTCAAACACTTCTCAACAGTTTCCAAAGATGTCACAAAACCTGGAAAAATCCATCCCATTGCCAGAATGGACAGACTTCCTGGGGAACCTTAAGAGTGCAACCAAAAAGCTCAGAAGCAATTGAATTACTGCGGCTTAACATGTTACTGCCCATCAGCCTGGATTATGGTAAACGACTCTGTGCAGACTGTAAAACTTGGGTTCAAAGTGCTGTGCCATGGTGGCTCGGCCACTTTGCATCACCTTGATCTGCAATGCAATGGGAGGCACGCAGAGAGGAGGAGACAGCTTCCCCAGAAAGTCACAAGGACATGGTCTCCCCCACAGAAAAAGAGAGGATATACTGAGTTTTCACATTCGTGCCATGCAGCAAGTATTCATGGCAAGGCAACCGTAGAGTTCTGCGTTCTGCAGGAATTAGACATAGCAATTGATCTGGGAAAGCCGTGCAGGCACGGACCCACTGCAGTGCACGTGCTTCTGTCCTGCAACTCAAGGCTTTACTTCAGCTGTGTGTCCCTTCCCCAAGGGTTTAGGCAGAAAGAGTTAACTTACATGCTGACAGCAAACCAAGACCGGCACTGTGGCTCCACTTGCCCCAGTCAGACATGGAAAACACTCCACCGCAGAGGGAGAAGCTGAGCACCATTCCTGATCACACGATATCATTGTCTCAAGGAGGTGAAACTACTATTTCACCTCTGCCAGGAAACATGTAACAGGACTCAAGACATGACAGCAGAATGGGACCACAGAGCAAGGGAAGTCTGAAGGGCTTCTCGGGGAGGGGATGGCAGGGGCTGCATGAAATTAACTCAGCACCTCAGCGTGGGATTTGGGGGAAAAGATGATGATGATGTTGCACAAGAGAGGAGACCAAGCATCAGGACAGCCCTGGAAATTGGTGGCCTCCACACACCCTCAGCAGGTATCTTTGCTGGTCTGCAGAAGCTAGAGAGCCAGCAACAGATGGCCCCATCATTGGAATTGTTCAAGGCCAGGCTGGATGGGGCTTTGAACAACCTGATCTAGTGAATGATGTCCCTGCCCATGGCACAGGGGTTGGACTCCCTTCCAACCCAAACCATTTTATGATTCTGTGAACTGGTTGATGAGTTGGGTTGACTGGCTGGAAATGGATCTCTGAAAACTATTGGTAAGAGAGCAAAAAGAATCAGAAACCAACAACTCGCCCACTGTGAAGAAAAGGAAGAGATGAGACAGGGGGGTCGGTGTGTCCACGCCACCTGGCACACAGTATCTCAACCTCCTGAAGAGACAGTGACTGGCAAAGACAGTGGTTTCTCCTCCTCTTGGGCCCTCAACCATATGTCCCTTTGCCCTGGTGAAGTGGCACTTGCACCCAGCACTGTGGCTGAGCACCAGCCCGTTTCACAACCTGCATCACCCACTTTACCTTTCAGCGCAAAAGCCTAAAGGCTTTGCAGGAGAATGGGTGGCGAGGACCCAAATCAAGCCCAGAAAGCTCTCACTTCCATCTTAGTCCATTCAATCTGCTTCAGGCCAAGGAACAGAAAGAAAAGAAGAAAACAAAACTAAGCCACACAAGTGTATCCTCTGCTGACAAGTGTTTTCTACTGAACAGGCATTTCTCTGACAAATGTTGTATTATCTTGTTCTTTACTTATTTATAGTGCTGGAGGGGTAGAACTGTCCCTCAAGAGGTGCTGCTAAGTTTTCTGAAGGAAATATCTGAGCTTCTCCATCAGTGCCAGACTATTATTTGTAGACAGATTACTTTTCTTTTAAACACATGCATCAGTATTTTAGACAAAAACTCTTCAAAGTGGGTCAGTGTTCAACTCACTCATCGGGGGTCTATAAACACAACATCAGCGATTACGCACAGGTGTCTCTGCTTCCAAAAATGTGTCTTAAAATGGCTCTGTCTCTCCATGAGAGGGTGAGCTGGTGTCTTCTGCAGACGTTGGTGCATCCTCCTTCTTCAAGCCAATGCTCTTGGCTCTGTGCTTCCTGGCTGAGCCCATCACAGGCACGTCATCCCCTGTACAGGGACATGGATATTTTCCACTGCTGTCTTGGAATGGATGCTCAATGACATTTGGGTTTGCCCCATTTATCCTGCTCTGCTTGCAAGAAAACTGTCCCTTTGGTGGAGGATGTGGATTTGCAAGCAGAGGGTATCTGCAGTGGCCAGGAGCATCCTCCTGTTGTTATCCTCATCTGCTCCTTCCAGCCAAGGTGTGTTGGGGTGGAGGATCCTAGCCACACCAGCGGATGCCCTACTTAGCTTTCTAGCAGTTTCCACAATCTTACAGCACACCCAACACCAGAAGGCTTCGGCTGACTCTGGGCAAGGTCTGTGAAAACTGGACATCCTGGTTTACTGGTGGCTGCATCTGCTGACACCACATGAACCACAGAAAGAGGCTGAAAGCAGGAGCAGCATCGCTGCTGTCGCTCAACATGTCACTTCATCCATCTCAACTCCTCCAAAGCAACTCACTCAGCCCTCTCCTGGTGGCGAGAGGCTGCAGGAGGAGAGGGCATCCCCCCACGATTTCTAAGCAATGACCAACCGCAATGTCAATAGGAGCAAATGAAATTTAAGACAAGCAAATCACAGCTTTTCTGAGCTGCACTCCTGCAAAGCAGAGAGAGATAAGGGGGAGGAGTGAAAAGGAGAATCAATAAATCTTAACCTCATTCACAATGATCTGGAGCTCTTATTAAGTAAATTAATTTAAGTTAATTTAACTCGATCATGACTCCTGATCACAGTGATTTAGTGAGGGGGAAATTGCATTAGGAAAGGCCACACTTGCTAGATAGAAGAACGGAAGAAAATTAGATCCACTTAGCAATGTGAATTAATATGGAAATAGCAGGTGTAAATTTAACCTTATCAAGAGAGTGAAAATTATCTTCATAAATTTGGAGAAATAGCCCCCAAGTTGCTTATAAATCTGTTTAAAACAAAAATATTACAAAAAGTGTAGTAAAATTAATTTAAAATATACTCCCATCTATTGCCTCTAAGAAAAGTCAGCAGCAGGGCGAAGTTTAATGCAACCTAGCAATAAGGGGAGAACGCAACTCATCATGGAGGGATTAGCACCGGGTACGTCCAGATGTGCAGCGACTCTCCCCGTCACTCATTTCCCAAAGGCACAACCCTCTTCATCTTAGTCTGCGGATTTGGGGGAGTTTCTCAGCAACAAGGGCAATGTCCCGGATACCCCAGCAAGGGTTTTTGCTGCAAACTACAGCACAGATACTCAAAAAGAGAAGGGGGAATCTCATAAACATCTTTAACGACAGCAAGTTCACAAGACAGAGAAGAACACAAGTCCTGTTGGAAGTTTATTATGGCAGCACATTAAATCTGAAAAAATCAGTAACTGTGTAAAACACTTGAACATCACTTTTGGACTCCTCAAAACCTGATTTCATAGTAGGAATTTCTCCTTAGCATCAGCTAGAAACCAATTTGGGAGCAGCATTTGACTGTAGCACCACCAGCCTTTTAACATCACACTTCTGGCTTAAGGTGAAAAGGGTAATAAAAATAAATTTAAAAAAATAAAAGGAAACAAAAATAAAATAAAAAAAAATAATTGACCATTCAGCATGATGAACACCAAAAGATAAATATGAGGAGGTGACTAAACCAGTGCTCCAGGCATGCACAGTGTGCTCCACTGCCACCAAAGCTGCCCATTTCTTGGCAAAAGCAAAGCACCAGAAAGCAGCTCCCAGCTTGTTGCTTGCTAGAGGTCCAACAGGATGCTATGAACGATGGAACAAAAACACTTATAAAAACTAGAGGAGAAGCATTTGCCACATGCTTCCTCCAGACAGTCCAAATGACTGATCACACACAAAGAAGGTAACGGGGAGAGTGAGTAAGAGATTTATTGCTTCTTTAAAATACAATTGTTTTAAATTGCTGATGGCATTTTGTCAAGATTTGTCTGAAACAGCTGTAAGATCTAAACTACATAATTTAATGAAATCAGAGATTAATACAGATAAAATTATTCTACAAGTGGGAGCTCTCAGCCAATCATGGCAGCACAAACAGGTTGCTCCTCTGCAGAATCAGTGCTCGGCTGAGAAAGACCCACCACCCCGCAGCTGGAGACTCCTGCTCTCACCCTGCCTGAATCCCCTGCCTGAAGCTCCTGCCCTCCTCAGTTCTCACCGTGGACCCTCCATCCATCAGCCATCCAAATCATAGAACCATAGAATGGTTTGGGTTGGAAGGGACATTAGAGACCATCTAGTTCCAACCCCCTGACGTGGGCAGGGACACCTTCCACCAGACCAGGTTGCTCAAAGCCCCATCCAGCCTGGCCTTGAACACTTCCAGGGATGGGGCATCTACAACTTCTCTGAGCAACGTGCTTCAGTGTCTCACTACCCTCATTGTAAAGAATTTCTTCCTAATACCTAATCTAAACCGAATCTCTTTCAGCTTAAACCATTCCCCCTTGTCCTATCACCACATGCCCTTGTAAAAAGCCCCTCTCCAGTTTTCTTGTAGCCCCCTTTAGGTACTGGCAGGCTGCTATAAGGTCTCCCTGGAGCCTTCTCTTCTCCAGGCTGAACAACCCCAACCCTCTCAGCCTGTCTTCACAAGAGAGATGCTCCAGCCCTGGATCTGGAGTAACAAGCTGTGAGGGAAGAACCTGAGCCAAATAGTCAGAGCACAAGCTGTTTTCTGTTAGCTAAGGCTGACCTCCATAGAAACACAGAATGGTTTGGGTTTGAAGGGACCTTTAAAGGTCATCTAGTCCATCCCTGACATCTTAATGTAGATCAGGTTGCTCAGAGCCCCGTCGTACCTGGCCTTGAATGTTTCCAGGGATGGGACATCTACCACCTTTCTACACAACCACATTAGTCATCTATTATGGCATTGTACACGTGCATCTGCACATCATCAAGGGGCACCAGATTAAATTTGATATGGCTATGAGAAGCCCATCTCTCCCTCCCTTACAACCAATGCCTGAAAGATTTTCACAAATCAGGCTCGCACATCAATGGGATAATAGTTTTGGGCAATATCATGTCACAGTACGACATGATGATTTTCGCTATAAAGAGCATCAAGTAGCAAAAACGTCATCACGTTTCACTCACTGGGAAAGCCATTACAGAACCAAATCCACCAACAGACAGTAGGTACAAGATACAAATTCCCCTCCCAGGAATAAAACTGGGATAATTACAGAGCAGGGCGAGCCTTGCCTGGCTCACATTTTCTCTTTCAAGGTCCCAGATGAGGCACATTAATGTTGGAGGGACACTAAAGCAGTAGTTTTGCTTTACTACTACTACAACGAACAGATTCGTTGCAGAACATTTCACCATCACAAAAACTAGAAACAAAAATCAGTCTTCTCTCCGATAAATGGGCAGGACTTGCAGCGAGGGCAGTGACAGAGAGAGAAGGGTCATTTGAACAGGACTGCCTATAACAAGAACAGAAAGCAGCAGCTGTTTCCACCTAAATAAAAGGAGGGAGATTTGCTCAAAATGGCTGGTTCAGGACCAAAACAGCAGCAAACTGAGCTGCGAACAGGAAAGGGCAAGAAGCATGTCATTGTGGGTGTAAATGCATTCATTAGGGGCAATCTGAGTTGCACATCAGCAACTGCAGCTACAGGAGTGACCAGAACCAGAGTCAGCATTACACCAACACTACAGGAGGAAACAAGAGATTTAAAGCCACAAGAAACAAATCATCACCTGCACACAAAATACCTGGTGCTGTAATTACCAGCAGCAAATTATGAACCTCTACGAAGCAATACAATTTAAGATTTTATCATAACATACTTGTACATTCACAATGCAAAAGAGAACTTTGAGAAATTAATAGTAATATTTTAAAGAAGCTGCTTTTGGGGCCAAAGAAGAATCACAACAATTACTTATTTGATGGTCTGGCTTTCTATTGCAGCCTGAGAGCAGTGAGCAAGCAATAACTCTCACCAGCAGGTAAGATGCTGCCTTGATTCAGCAAAAGCATAGGATGAGGGAGCAAGAAAAAGAATGTATGGTTTGTTTGTGGAAAGGGAAATGCCAGAAGCTGGCCCCAAGAACATACAAATGGAGGTGGCACCTACAAGTAGAGCAGTAACTGGAGGAGGCAAACCAGCCACCTTTGGGGTAAATGGGAGGCATGTGGATCTCAGGACTTGATAAAAGGGCATGAACACATGGGAAAACATCAAAGGCAAAAGCAGCATGTGTAGAAAAAGGAGGCAGCGCAGGTAAGATTGACTGTGAAAAACCTGGGTGGAAATCAGCCATTAGCCCAAAAGGATCCCACAGTTTCCATACATGGACTTTGAAACTAAGGCCAGCATACTACACAAGATGAGGAGTTTCTCAACCAAAAGCTTGAAAAAACCAAGACAAAATAACAGACCTAATTTTATATTTTAAAGAATAGTTTGAAAGTAAACAGATTTTTCTAAAATCTCCCTGTTTACCTGGTACTCTGGCCCATCACCCTGAAGTCTTCCAAAACCAACCCTCCCTTCAGATACCAGTATTTGTGAAACTCAAAGCCAAATTCACTTCTTATAGGGAAAAATCACACAAAGTGAAGCCTTAAAACCAATCAACACCATCTCCACAGCTGTCTCTCCACAGCACCCACCATAAAGGCCACCAACCCTTGGGGCATTGCTGGGGGAAATAACTTTTGGAAGAAACCACCCACAGAAGGGCATTGATGCTGCCCCATGTCACTGCTCTGCCAGAGGGGTCAATGGTGGGGGACAGCCCGCAGCATCCCTCAGCTCCTCAGGTTCATTACACTGGAATGAATAATAAAACAAGCCCATAGCAGAGAAGAGCTGGCTCTCTTTGCCCAAAATACTGCCTGTGATAGTGGCAAACCAGCATTTCAGGGGGAGGAGAAGTCATTCTCAACCTAAGAATAGCCAGAATCTGGGTTATAACCAAAACCATCAGTTCTAATAGTGCCTTTTTTAGAGCATCAATTACCATAAGGACTTTTCTGCTTACACACAAGTTTCAGGCTTTGTCTTGGCCTCTGAGATGTTCTCTGGTAACATCTCCAGCAGCTAACAAGGCTGCACTTTGCTTGTAGCTGAAATATGAATGTCAGCATAACTGATTTAGGAAAACTCAGGCTCAAGGGTAGGGCACCATCCTTCAGTGACACCTTTCTTCACATGGGTGCTGGCACGCCAAATTATTTGCTACAGGGATGGGCTGATGCTCCACACACCCAGATAACCTGGGAAGAAGCAAGTTTGTGCCTGCACCTACCTCCTGGTGTAGGTTTGGAGCACCTGCCTCCAACATGCTTTCAATAAGCTCCTCTGTAGCACCAACGTACACATTAATATTATAAAGCAGAGGGAAGGTCTGGCTTCATTAGCAGGTTTGTCCATCCTTATTTAACAGGCCACATCTATCTCCAAAAGAAGCAGCAACTTCACTTAGGTCTGATGTAAAAAGCTCTGTGTGTTTTTTGCATCTTCCTTACAGGTTATTTAACGGCTTCATGGAAACAATTAATTAAAACAGGGAATAAATACAAAGCCACAGACTTCAGTAAGCTGTTGGCCGCCAACTCAGTCTAACGTGATTAGTAATACAATTTTACACTTTAAGTCAATAAACCCTGTGTAGAAGCAGCTAAACAAATAGAGAAATTAAGCAACGAACATGCAATAGTTGTAACGCAGAGCCAGCGTGGGAACTCCCTCAGCTCCTGCATCCCAACCAGCTGCATGCAAGGAATGGAAGAATTACCTGGATGTCACAGGGCGCCTCGTCTTCCAGTTGGGAGCAGTGCTGCCAAAGGTTGATAAGGCTGGTGACACCACATTCTTCTTCACTATCCTGTAGCGTGTCTTTATCACCTTGTTAGCAGGGGGGCTCCTTAAGAAGTGCAAATTAGCTCCTATGAGAAAGCAAATGGAAAAAAGGGTTTGAAATTTGGGGGTGCATGGGACAGGAAGGACCTCATCAATGTAGGTCATACACCCAGTTCTTTAGCACCTACAAAAAGACCCGTGGGGCACTTTAGGCATGGGACCACCACGGATGATGGTAACAGAAAGGCTCTGATGGGCTTGGGGGCATTTGGTTTCTACCAGCCCCGAACAAAACTCCATCAGGTGAATTATGTATTCACCAACAATACCTTGATCCCCAATATCTACATGGAAACAGATTACACATTTAATCATTGCCATTTTCATCATATTTTGCAGGATGATCTACACTCTGGTTTGTTCTGCAGAATGTTTCATGCAATTAACAGTTATATGTTTGACTCTGGTTTTCCTCCACTTGATAGCTAGCAATTTTTTTCACGGCTTTAAGGAATGCATCTAATTGCCCAACTTTTATAACATACAGCTATAACTGCCCAGATAATTAAAGCTGACACTACATGCTGAGACTAAGTCGTCTGGTTTTATAACTGATTTAAAGGGCCGACTGTTTTTCTTGGAGATACTCTAATTAAAATTATTGAAAGGTTGAGAGGGGAAAAGCAGAATCATTATTTCCCTTGAAAATGTTGTACCGTCTCCATGTTTGTCTCTGCAAGAGAAGGGAGAATAAGGTTGCTTCCCAAGTAAACTGGTAATCTCAGGATGCTGGATCTGTGTCAAAACAAAAAAAATAGGGAAATGCATTTTAGAGCTGATCGCATTCCCTTGAGCACAGCGAGCAGCTTCTCCATCTCCCTGCAGAGAGGTAACGGCATCCATGACTTTACAGTTTAATACGGAGAATATTCTCCTTCTTGTGCATTCCCAAGCAAGCTGGCATCTCGTGTTGGGTTCAGGATTAGACAGCACGAATTTCCACTCCCAAACTCAGCCAGAGAGTTACAATTTCTGGTGGGGGTGGAAGGAGAAAAGCAGGCTCTGCCATGAGAGATAAATCACTGGAAATTTTCATAATAAAGATGACAATTGCAATGCTCCTCGATACTATACTGTAAGATAAATGATCACGGAGCAAGGAGCTTATGGAGGGATTCACAGCTTTCAGCGCCACCTATAAAGCCCTGAGCACGCTCACGACACAACGCAAATAATCTCTTTTATATGGCTGCAATAAAATTTGGAAGGTGTTTGGTACAAATAGCCCAGCCAGCTCTAACTTGGCATTGCTCTTGCCCACACTGCAGCATATGGGACCTTCAACCCCTGTTAGCATCATGCTTGAAGCCACATCCTCACACCAAAGTGTTATTTTGAGAGAGACTCTTCTACATCCCTCCAACTCCTATACGGGACCTCTGCTGAATTTATGCATCAAAATAATGCCAGCATGCAAATTAGTTTCTGCGGCACTGCAGTAAGCAGCAGACTTTTGATGATGTCATCTCAACCAGTGATCATCCGTAAAACCAGCAGTGCTACAAAGTACACTCCTAGTAAGGGTGCATTAAGTCAACCAGTCAATGTTGAACAAACTAAAAAACCCAGGAAGTTTATGCCAGCAAACCTACAGAGCTTCTGTTGATTTGGAGTAACAATTAAAATAAAAGAAATCAAAATAAACCCAGATGTTTCGTGGGCCCATGTCAACCTCATGAAGTTCAATGAGGCCAAGTGCAAGGTCCTGTGCCTGGGTCGGGGCAATCCCCAGGAGCAGCCCTGGGGAGAAGGACTTGGGGGTACTGGTGGATGAAAAACTGTACACGAGCCGGCAATGTGTGCTTGCAGCCCAGAAAGCTGTTTCCTGGGCTGCACCCCAAGCAGCGTGGCCAGCAGGGTGAGGGAGGGGATTCTGCCCCTCTGCTCCGCTCTGGGGAGACCCCCCGGAGCACTGCGCCCAGCTCGGGGGTCCCCAGCACAGCCAGGCAGGGACCTGCTGGAGCGGGGCCGGGGAGGGACACGGAGCTGGTCCGAGGGCTGGAAGCCCTCTGCTGCGGAGAAAGGCTGGGAGAGCTGGCGGGGCTCAGCCTGGAGCAGAGGAGGCTGCGGGGAGACCCGGCTGCGGCCACTCAGTGCCTACAGGTGTTGATAAGAAAGACAAAAATAGACTTCTTAGTAGATCCTGTAGTGACAGGACAAGGGGCATCAGTTTTAAACTGAAAGAGGGTAGATTTAGATTGGACATAAAAAAGAACATATTTTACACTGAGACAGGTGAGACACTGGCCCAGGCTGCCCAGAGCAGCTGTGGGGTGTCCCATCCCTGGCAGTGCTCAAGGCCACATTGCACAGGGCTTTGAGGGACCTGATCTAGCGGAAGATGTGGAAGCTTTGAGTGACCCGATCCAGTGGAAGCCCGTAACAGGGGAGCTGGACTAGATGACTTTTAAAGGTCCCTTCCAATCCAAACCTTTGATGATTTGATGACCAGAGCAATTGCAGACACTTATTGATTTAGAGGTGAGGCAAGAAGAGAGAGAGGGAAGAAGACTGAAAACGGGTTTTCATCGCATTTCCCTGTCCTGGGACTTTTTGTATCAGACCAAATTCCTCAGGGAAGTGACTGCACCATCACAGGGGGGGTTTAAAGCCCTTTGCAAAGTTTAAGCTCTAATTACAATTATAATTGCTCACAAGCATCGGCAAAATTGGAGCATTTTGCTTCAGAGAACTGTATTTAGGATTGCGAAGTGGGAACAACAACAGCACAGACATGCAAACCCCTGCATGGTCCAACGCTGCACACACACGATGAAATCCCAGCTACGGTGAGGGCTGGCGACTGTGAGACCCTTTTGTCACCCAGGAGGCATGGACATACCCAGCTTCTCATGGAAATAGCATCAACCATATACCCAAAGCAGCTCTTTTGCACTGGGGAAGGGATGAGAGCCACAACCACGCATCCTCCCCAGACAGCAACAGCGCAAGTTGACCCTTTCCCTCTGCTGCTCCAACCTTACAAAATTATTAAGCTGGGAATTTGTTGAATACATTATTAACTTTTCCCTCCATCCATCCTCCCCCCCACAAGCTCTAGCTTCCACTAATCAACCCAGAACCTCATCAAAACTCCTGCCTGACATCATCCCCTGCCTCAAGCTCATACAAGAAATAGAGGTCCCCAAATGGTCATGGTTTGCAGGCGTCCCCCCTCCTCCTTGTACAAATGGGCTGGCACCTGGTAAACTCTATTCCCCGGCAGTAATTGGATGGTGTATTCATGCCGAAGCTGCTCTTCTGAAAGTGCCTGCGTGCACGGCTCCAGCATTAACCACCTCCTCAAAGAGACTCTCCGAAGAGCTCAGTTTTCTATTATTACTTGCTAGCTGAGGGGTTTTGTGTAGATAATCATGTTATTTAGACAGGATGTTGGTTTAATTCCCTTCATTACAGGCTCCCAGGGTTGTAATTTTTTTTTCTCCGCATGATGTATTCCCCGTGGCACATTTCACTCAAATCAAACACTTTACGCTTTTATTACAAACAATACCCCAGCGTCCCCTGTTATCAGCCCAGCACACACACGCACACTCCTCGCAGAGATCCAGAGGTCAGTTCTAATGACTAATCGATCTCATTAGCTTTCCTAATTAAAAACTTTACTACCGCAATGGAAGACAAACTACAAAAAAACTGCTTGCATCATATTTGAATGGGATATGAGCATCATTTATCAGCCAGGACTCGCAGCCTGCGCCCATTGCAACGGGCCATGCGCTGCTGAGGTTGGTGCTTTATTTGGAGCCGTGCATTTCCCCTGGGCATTGCTCACACCTACTGTGCCGGCAGAAAAGATCCTGGTGCAAACTCAAATGCTGACCTTGAGATTGGCAAATTGCTGCCAAAACCCTCTTACCAGAGTGTTTCAAGCAGATGGGATCCAGGACCCACCAGTGCACACATCCTTTAGGGAAGGGGTTGAATGCAACATGGTTAGGAGGATCCTTAAATTTTGCTGTGAGAGGTACGAGGAATCGAACCCCTGGGGAAGCTGAAACAGAGGGCAAAAATAGGGCTGGCTCCTGGGATGTCTGCAGGAAAGTTGGAAATAACACAAAGCCTGACTTGCTTTCTAGCATCCTTAAAACATATAAGCACCTTAAAGCTTTATATTCCTCAACCATTCCAAATAGCCTCTTATTTGTATTCTGTGTCTCCTCAAAATGAATGACGTTTTAACATTTAAAAGTTATGGGTTTTTTCCAACCTCAATACAAGGTGGAGAATTAAGATCACTTGCAAGGAAGTTTCAACAAAAAAAGTAAAACCTTTTTGTAAAAACAGGTATTTACCCCCTTGGAAAGAAAAATGGGGAGGGGGAACACTGACCTGCTGTTACTCACTCCAAATCCTTCATCCTTAAAAGCTCTCATTAAATCAGAATCCTCCACTTCTGCCAAAAAATGAGCAGACAGGAAGCAGATATTAGCTAACTCTGCCTGCTTCTCAATCAAACCAGACCCAACAGTCTCAGTCCTACAATCACACAGGGCTGGCATGCAAAAGTGGGGAACACTGCACCCTGAGCCATTTATGTCTGCGTGACTGTGCCGTTACGGCAGCTCTCCAGGGATGGGCCAGCATCGCCAGCCAACCAAGCCCTAACAAGCAAGCGTGCAAGTCCATGCAGCAAGAGGAAAATGCTGCTGCTCAGGGTGGATTAGGGAAACTGCAGTATTGGTGGAGTAAATCTTGTTCACCTGTTGCTGAGAAAAAAGAAGTTAAATAAGCAAAGGTAAATTCAGGAGTGCAGATTCCCAAATTCACAAGATTATTGCTGCTTTTGGAAAAGGATATGGGATAGAAAAAGCCTCCCATAAGGGCACAGGAATGTGAAAAAAAAAAAACTGAAGTAATTGAGCCATGACATGACCTGAGTTCTACCAGGTCCCTACCCTGCATCACTGGCTACCATGAACCTCACAGTGCATGAGCCTCTGCTGGGGCACTGGCAGCTCAATGCCAAGCTGCTGCCACTGCCACTGTTAAACCCCAATTCGAGGCGAGCCAGGGAAGTGGTGAGTGACAAGTACATTGATCTTCCAGCACTTGGAAATGAGATGAGAGTGGGAACGAATGCAAATTGGGGAGCAGAAGCTGTGCCTTTGATATGATGCCAGTATTGTCCCCAGCTCCAGAGGAAACCTCGGGGATGCAAAGCTATGCAGTAGGGCCACCCTAAGGGACCCTTTTAACTCAGTCAGGATGAGTCCACTAAGAAAAAAAAGGAAAGCAGAGGCCAAAAACCTCTGATAAAACTGAACTGCTTTTTCAAAGCAGCCATTAGAAGAAAAATAAAGGGCTAAGGACTATTAGTAATGTGCAAAGGATGCCACCAGTATGTC
The DNA here is from genome assembly GCF_015220075.1 of Falco rusticolus. Classification (NCBI taxonomy): domain Eukaryota; kingdom Metazoa; phylum Chordata; class Aves; order Falconiformes; family Falconidae; genus Falco; species Falco rusticolus. The sequence continues at coordinate 12,287,888 of NC_051189.1, forward strand.
ATAACTCCTGATACAGGCTCTGATGCTAGCAGAGATTTAAAAAGCATGCACTCAAAACTAAAAACATCTCCAAGAAGAGCCGAAAATATCTGCCAAAAGGTATTCTGAAAGCAAACACTTTCTAACATGAAGAAGAATCCCACAAGCACCCTTACCACGGGATTTGCTCCAGGCCTGGAAGTAAAGATTCAGCAAAACCCACGATTATCTCCTCCTCACCTCCCAGAACAAAGTTGTTGTTCACCTGCTACTCAAAGCAAACCCACGCTGCAGCAGTAGGCGCTTGCACCAGCAGGAAAATCACCCACATGCCGTGATGCTCTGGGATGGCATGGGACCAAACCTCTCTCCTTTCCATGAGGAAAGCCGTCTCTCATCCAAGACCACTTGGCTGCTAGCTCACCTTGCTCTTCTGGCATGCCCAGAGATGAGGAGCATCCCTATTTGCGAGCACACCTGTGAAACAGGTTGGGAAGCTGCCCTGTACCATGCAGCATTAACTAAAACGTTAACAAGCAGTGTGGAAGCAGAGGATTAAGCAGAACACTGCAGGAGCACACAGAGGCTAGGGTGGCCAGCGTCAAGGCACGGAGCGAGCCCTTTGCATCTCCTTTTTGTAAAGCCCCAGCAAGATTATGTCCTAATTTGATATCCTTCTATGAGAAGGTCACCTGCTTCATGGATGATGACAAACTGGTGGATGTAGTTTTTCTGGATTTTGATACAGCTTCTGATATTGTCCCTCACAGCATCCTCCTAGACAAGTTGTCCAACTGTGATGAGCAGGCACATGGTGCGATGGGTGAAGAACTGGCTGGATGGCATATCTCAAAGGGTTTTAGTAACTACGGCTACATCTGGCAGGTGACCGGTCCCAGTGGTGTCGCTCAGGGCTCAGTCCTAGAGCCAACTGTGTTCAATATTCTTATCAATGGTTTACATGCAGGAGTTGATTGTACCATTAGCAAATCTGATGATGATACCAAATTGGGAGGAGCTGCTGACTCTTACAAGGTCAAGAGGCCTTGCAGAGGGATCTAGATAGACTGGAGCATTGGGCAATGGCATGAAGTTTAACAAGAACAAATGTCGGATCCTGCACCTAGGGTGCAGTAACACTGGGAACAAGTACAGATTGGCAGAGAAGTGGCTGGAGAGCAGCCATGTGGAAAAGGATCTGGGGGTGAGGCCATTTCCCCGCAGGTACTGGTGGGCTGTAGGCTCAATAGAAGTCAGCAGTGTCCCCTGAGAGCCAAGAGGGCAAACTGCACCCTGGCGTGCATCAAACACAGTAGAACCAGTGGTCAAAAGAGAGGATTGATTTGGATTGATAAGGAAGTAGGAAGAAAGAAGGAGGAGGAAGAAGAAGAAAAAGAAGGAAGAAGAGTTCCAATTGGAAGGAACCTACAACAATTGTCCAGTCCAACTGCTGACTAGCACTGGACCAGATTTAGCGTTGGTGCAACCTCAGTTCGAGTACTATGTGCAGATCTGGGCCCCACAATTTCAGAAGGATGTGAATATCCTTGAAAGTATCCAGAGGAAGGAAACACAGCTGGTGCAAGGGCTGGAAGGCATGTCCTGTGACAAGCCGCTGAGAACTCTGGGTTTGCCTAGTTTGGAGAGAGGCTGAAGGGTGACCTCACTGCTCTCTACAGCTTCCTGAGGGGAAGGGGACAGGGAAGTCCTGATCTCTTCTCCCTGGGATCCAGGGACAAGACACACAGGAATGGGTCAAAGCTGTATCAGAGGAGGTTTTGACCAAATATTAGGAAGCATTTCTTTACCAAGAGGGTGGTCAAACACTGGAACAGGCTTCCTAGAGAGGTGGTCAAAGCTCCAAGTCTGTCAGTGTTTCAGAGGTATTTGGACAATGCCTTTAATAATCTGCTTTTAGTCAGTCCTGAAGTGATCAAGCAGTTGGTCTAGATGACCACTATAGGTCCCTTCCAACTGAACTGTTCTGTTCTAAAAAGTGATGTGTAGTTTCAGGACAACTCAATATCAGGATGATAAATATAAACCAAAAAGAATCCAGACAACGGCAGCAATAACAGAAATCCACAGCAAACTCCTCAGTCCTTTGTATCTGAAATACTTGGGAAATGGAAACATGCAGCTTAAGTTATCAAGGACTATTAGGAGAAAAGGAAATTTTAAAACCACAACAGAGGCAGGAAACTTCTCCAGCACGAAAGGAGCTGGTTGCAGCCATTCTGCCCCAAAACTGCCTAACTGCAGGTAAACTGGAGGCACATGCAGTGCTACCAAAGAGCAGTTTAACAAGAGCACGCCAAGGAAGACAGAAATTTCCTCATTCATGTTGCAAGCCAATGATTTACTAAGCCTTGCCGAGGTGGTCACCACCCCACTGAGCCCAGCACCTTTCCACTACACCCCCAGAACAGGCTCTGCAGGCTGAAAAAGCCTTGGGAACTCACCATCTCGTCAAGAATGGCCTCAGGAGGGATCTCTAGTAGACTCCCAAGATAGTCTGGGCAAGAAGCTATTTTGCACCATATGCAGCACAATGGGAGGACAAGGGGTGTGCAGGGTCAGAGCCATTGAGAGGCCTTGATCCAGCTGGCTCCTGGGAGCAGGGTAGTTGTGCAGATGAGCTTCAGATGTTGGAGCTCTGATACCCACCACCCCTCCACTTCTCATCAAAATAGCATGTAGAGATAGCAAAAATACAGGGAAAATCCCAAGCATGACCCTTGTCCCTCCATCACCCCCATGGTGAGCCCACACCAGCAGGTAAGGGCAGATTTGGTAGAAGTAGAGGTGTTTGCAGCCAGGAGCAACCTCAACAGCAAAAGCACCATAGGAAGCTCCGATGGCAAGGAGGTATCAGCTCCCATCCTGCTGCAACAGCAGATTACAGGGATTAGGGGTCCAAGCATTGCCCTTATTGTCAGTCTAGAGACTTGTGTATCTGCTTCCCTACAGCAGCAGAAACAACGCTTTCTCAGTGATTATTCATTAGTGAAGGACTTGAGATCTTGATTTCTGCCATAAAATTAATCTCTAAAGAGAAGCAATGTCACACTGTGAGAACAGAAGGAAAGCTAAAAGTCCCAGAATTAAAAAACCTACATCCCACCTTCTTCTCCCATTGCTGTTTTCCCAGCTGTGAAATAGGTGGTCTGGTTGAGGCCTACCTTAAATTCAATTTCTTGTGGGGAAAACCAAATAACATACAAAGACATGGCTTTGCTGTAGGGTCTGCAACAAAACTTCGCAAGGCACTTTGAAGACAGGATGTGCCATGTGGTTTTTTTTCTTTAACACAGTGAATTTTAAAACGTTGTGCCATTCACACATTAGGGATTCCATTATTTTTTAAAAGAAAACACAATCCCAAATATTTTAGCACTTATGATTGAGACTGAGAGCAGCACCGAGCTGAGGAACTATGGGGTTTGCAGTGACACAAACAGCTGGAGTCTTACCAGGGAGATCTGAGCCAGCTCTGCAAGCACATCTCCATGGCTGGATCTGGTTTTAGTTTAAGTTTTGCTCTCCTTTGTTAAGATGGGCAGCATCTTTGTCTTCTTCCAATATTGGACTTGCAGCCAGCAGCAGGTATTTTGCAAACAGCAGCTGAAGGATAGCATGCATCCAGCTGGATACCGAGTCCAGCTCTGAGGCCCACAACATGAGAAGGACAGGGACCTGTTGGAATGAGTCCAGAGGAGGGTCACGAAGATGATCAGAGGGCTGGAGCACCTCTCCTATGGGGACAGGCTGAATTGGGGTTTTTCAGCCTGGAGAAAAGAAGGCTCTGGGGAGACCTTACATCAGCCTTCCAGTACCTAAAGGAGGCTAGAAGAAAGCTGGAGAGGGACTTTTTACAAGGGCCTGTAGTGACAGGACATGGGGAAATGGTTTTAAACTGAAAGATTTAGATCAGGTATTAGGAAGAAATTCTTTACGATGGGGGTGGTGGAACACCGGAGCAAGCTGCCCAGAGAAGCTGTGGATGCCCCATCCGTGGGAGTGTTCAAGGCCAGGTTGGATGGGGCTTTGAGCAAATTTCTCTAGTGGCAGGTGTCCCTGCCCATGTCAGGGGGTTGGAACTAGATGATCTTTAAGGTCCCTTCCAACTCAAACCATTCTATGATTCCATGATTCTGTGCTGATTCGGATGCTGTGAGCTGTGTTGTGCCTGCACAACCTGCCAGTCCCATGCCGCAGGCATCACGTTTAGGGCTGCTGAGGAGTGTCATGAAAAGGAACACTGATGCCAGCTACCAATAAAATAGCAATGTCCACAGCATCCTCCCTGAAACCAGGAGGGTGAACTACCATGGTATACACAGAGAGATGTAAAGAAACACTGATCCTTCCACCAAGCCTTGTTTTCTTTGAAAGACTTCTCCTTATCATTGGGTACAAAGATAGCAGAGCAACCCTGGCACCCAAATCCCCTGGGGATGTCCCTGTCCCAAACACCACATGCTTCCTTGGGTGAGAAATACTGTGGATGGGAAGGACACAGCAAATGGAGGAAAAAACTGAGAAAGACAGAGAGAAGATGGACTAAAAGAAGAGGGCAGCAGCTGGGTTTGAGGACTGGACACAGAAGCAGAAAGTGTATAGTAGCAACTACACTGCATACTTTGCAAGGAAAAGGAAAGGTCCCGCAAATTAAAAGCTAAGAGTCACAAAGAGCCAGCAGAGCTCAGCCTGCCTCCAGTGAGCTTAAAAAAAAAAAGCTGTGCAGCTCCAGAAGTAGTTGTGGACCTACCCAACTCATGCATGGATCTTTCAAGAGTTTTACTAACAGATTATAATGACCTTGCAACGAGGATAAATCTGTGGGTGAACTTGAATCAAGTTTCATCACCACAGCTCCTACACCCAAAAGCAAATTGTTTTGTTAGTGTTTCCCATTACACCAGAAGAACCTGCAAGATGTCGGCCCTGAGCTGCACAGCTCCAATGCCTTCTATTCTGGCTACCAACTTGGCCAAGTCCCTAGAGTTAACAAAAGGATTTGGGATTACTGTAATACTGTTACGAATTTAGTGTGAAAGCAGACACCAGTATTACGAGATGATTATCACAGAGCGTGTTCAATATGCTCACACAGAATGGCACAGCAAGAGGTTAATTATATTGCTACTGGAATCAGCTTCCAAAAGGACCATCCTTCGATTTAAGAGGGGAATTTAATTTTCAACTCATTCAGTTCTGAGCTCTTTCAAGAGCGACGACTATTTATGCCAGAATGTAAACGATGGTTTATGATCATGAACTGCTGCTTAATAGGAAATAAATCCAATTGATCAAAAGTGCTTTACCTGTGACCCCAAGCAAGACTGCTGTTCAGGCTGTACAATTCGCAGAGGACAAGAGAAGCACAGGCTTTGCAGCTGAAATGTTTTAGTGGGCTCCAAACCCTTTGCAGTATTTGCTTAGCACGGCAGCCACTTTCAGCTGGGAACATTTGGGGAATTAATAGCAAATCTGCTTCACTAATTCTTCTACGCTGAATGGACCACAGGAAAAGAAAGTTAACGCAATCCATCAGGCACCACACTGCATTGGTATGGTGGCACTTGGTAGAGATTAACTGTAAGGAAATACCCATTTTAGCAGGCAAGGTATTAAAAGCCACATATAGCGTTCAAATGAATTGCATGTGTTTGGGTATGTACCCAAAATTCCTTAAACAAAAAGAACAGGACTTCTGTTTCCTGGAAATATAGAGTGGGAGCAATGGGGAAAGCATTGCCCAGCTTCAAGTGAAAAATCAAGTGATGTGACCAGCAGGTCAAGAGAGAGGATTCTCTCCCTCTACTCGTGTGTCCTCAGACCCCCCCGGAGCACTGCGTCCAGCTGGGGGTCCCCAGCACAAGCCAGGCAGGGACCTGCTGGAGCGGGGCCGGGGGAGGGACACGGAGCTGGTCCGAGGGCTGGAAGCCCTCTGCTGCGGAGAAAGGCTGGGAGAGCTGGGGGGGCTCAGCCTGGAGCAGAGGAGGATCTGGGGAGACCTCCTTACAGCCTTTCGGTATAGAAAAGGAGCTTATAGGAAAGACGGAGAGAGACCTTTTATCAAGGCCTGTAGTGACAGGACAAGGGGTAACAGTTTTAAACTGAAAGAGGGTAGATTTAGATTGGACATAAAGAAGAACATATTTTACACTGAGGGTGGTGAGACACTGAACCATGTTGCCCAGAGAACTTGTGGATGCCCCATCCCTGGAAGCATTCAAGGCCATGTTGCACAGGGCTTTGAGTGACCTGATCAACTTGAAGATGTCCCTGCCATGGGCAGGGTAGTTGGAACAGATGATCTTCAAAGGTCCCTTCCAAACCATTGCATAATTCAACAATTATCACAAGTTCACCAAGCTAACATCGTTCATTAGAACTTTTAACTTTAATTCATTAGAAGTCTAGAGATAACTCTGGGGAAACTTGTTTCCAGAAAATAAACATTTCAGCATGGAAATACCATTGAACATGGTTAAAGGAGAATTAAAAGTTACGTCCCAGCTTGGCTTAGGCCCAACGAGTCGTCAAAGCCTTGTTCCTGTGCTCTCATCACACACAAGCTCAGAGTCGCAGGACACCAACCCCATCCTGTTGTTCTGGAAATGGCAAATAAAACCAAACCCTACCAAGCTCTCAGAAAAAGTTTATTTTCATATTAGAACAACGTTATTCTCCCCATTCATCAGACTGCCTACTTCTTCCTCCTCAAGTCATGGCAGCAACCATGTCCACCTTCCCAAGAAAGGCTGCAGTGGTCAGTCAAAGGTATTCATTATGAAATTTAAACAAACATGAGAACAATTTCATTTTCCCAGCTGCAGGGCACAGACCAAGCAATAACACTTCCCCCAATCAACTACTATTAGGAGCTTTTCATCAGGATTTTTTGGCAACAGACTGACTCAGAGAATGGCAGAAGCACACACCAGGAAAGGAACAAAATCTTTCCATGATAGGAATTGGAATAACATTTGATTGCATGGCTTTTTCCAGATGTCAAAGCAAACCTCATCATCACCAGTGAAACACAGCTCAATGTTCATTGAGAAACTCAAGAGCCAATTCAAAACCATCATGACTCTTAAAAACTTTCCAGTTCTCTGCTGAACATCAACCCTTCTTGCCTCTTCACACAGTCAGGCCAAGCACCTTCTCCCTTGTCCTGGTTTCAGCTGAGGTAAGGGTTAATTTTCTTCTTAGTAGTTAGTACAGTGCTGTGTTTTGGCTATGATGTGAGAACAATGTTGATAATGCCCTGACATTTTTAGTTGTTCCCCGGTAATGTTTATACATCAAGGATGTTTCAGTTTCCTGGGCCCTGCCAGCGAGAGGGCTGGGGGTGGGGCACAGTAAATTGGGAGGGGACACAGCCAGGACAGGTGACCCAAGCTAGCTAGAGAGGTATTCCATACCATATGGCATCATGCTCAGTATATAAACTGGGGGAAGAAGAAAGAAGGGGGGGACATTTAGCATTATGGCATTTGTCTTCCCGAGTAACCGTTACACATGATGGAGCCCTGCTGTCCTGGGGATGGCCGAGCACCTGCCTGCCCATGGGAAGTGGTGAATGAATTCCTTGCTTTGCTTTGCTTGCATGCGCGGCTTTGGCTTTAACTATGGAACTGTTCTTATCTCAACCCTTGAGTTGTACATTCCTTTCCAATCCTCCTTCCCATCCCTCTGGGTGAGGGGGAGTGAGCAAGCGGCTGTGTGGTACTTGGTTGCCGGCCAGGGTTAAACCATGGCAGTCCTTTTTGGCACCCAACGTGGGGCACGAAGGGTTCAAGGTAACAACAGATTTGATTGGAATGTTTTATTGCTGTTTAGCTATTCAGGGGCAGGTTTCTGTGCTTACCATGGGGCTTGCTTGCCTTACTGTATATTAGTCTAGTGCTCGTTAGTGGCTGCTTCTTGCTTTTGCTGCTTGCTGTACTGCTGTACTGCTTATCATCTCCCTGTGCTGTGCCCAGGAACATTGTGATAACAGCCATGGCGATGCGCTGGGGCTGCCAGATGGCCAGGGCATCGCTGCTGTTTCTGTGCTGCTGTACTGGACAGGCTGGAACTCCAGTGTGAACTCAAGTCAAAGGGACTGTGACCTGTGGATGAGTCCAAGTGGGAGCAGGATACCCCAAAGCCCCTGTAGCCGTGACTAAGTCCAAGGCTGAGCAGGTATATCTCAGAGTGTCTGTGGCCATGGCTGTGTCTGTGCTGCAGCAGGTATGCCTCTGAAGGAATTGTGGCCCAAGGACAAGTCCACGCTGGGGAAGGTACACCTCGAAGCATCTGTGGTTGTGAATCAGTCTGTGACGCAGTAAGTACACCCTGGAGCATCAGTGGCTGTGTGTGAGGTCATGCTGGAGCACTTCAAAGTGTGTGGATAAACCCAAGACAGAGCAGGTACAGCCCTGAAGGGATTGTGGCCAGGGATAAGGCCATGCTGGAGCTGATTTACTTCTGAAGGGACTGTGGCTGTGGGTAAGGCCACACTGGAACAGGTCTATAGTCACGGCCCACGGATAAGGCCATGTTGCAACAAATGCACCTCGAAGTGACTGTGGCTGTGGATGAGTCTATGCCGCAGCAGGGATACCCCTGGAGAGACTGTGACTCGTAGCTGAGGCTCCATCTGGAGCAGGTTGCAGTCTGTGGGTAAGTCCAAGCCAGAGCAGGGGCAAGGGGAGGAGTTCATTGCAATGTTAAACCCTATGGGGTGGTCCGAAAGGACCAGGGCTGGAGATTGTAATGGATATACCTTTAAATTGTTCTAACCCATGATTTGACTTTCATGTTATAGGAATGACTATAGCAGCAACCACCTGAACCTTTGGAGGACAAGCAGTGCAAGTGCAGCGGTGACCCAACCTGAGCTGGCTTTGATGCCCGATAACCCCATAAAACACTCAACCCCTCTTCTCCTGAGTGACCACCATAAGAGATCGTGTTCATAGACTGAACAAACTCAATGGACATTTTGTAGACATTCTGTGGACATTTGTGGACATTTTATAGACATTTTTACAGGGGTGGTGCATAGACTAGGTGAATGATGTCTGTGTATTATATCAAAGGATGGGAAGGGTGATAGTGTTAATGAGATTGCATTGGAAAGTGTGGCACAATGTAAATGGTATGGAATAAGGGGGTGCACAGCCCTGCACCGAGACCGGGGAGAGCTCATTGGCCTCATACACCTCCCCAGAGCAAAACCCCGTGCTGATCCTGCCACCTCTGCCTGGGTGTGGACCTATGGATGAGAGGTGATAGACCTGGCAGTGGTGTCCACCACAGGGCAGAAGGGTGACTGCTGCTTCCACGTTTCTCCAATATCTTCTCCATACATTTTGACACCCATGTGCCTTGGTATGGGCCTGGATCCACTGTCACCAGCAGGTAGGGTTGGGCAGTGTTGCTCTGAAGAAATTCCAGTGCTGGAGAACAAGCTTCATGTTCATCACAACAGCTGGACTCTTCAGTAGCTTGTCCCTATCTTCCCACTTGTTCAACCTTTTTTTTTTTTTTTAATTGCTTACTTTCTCAAAATGTGGTTGATTTGTGATTAGTGAATCCAAAAAAAAATTATTTGAAAAGAGATCACAGAATGGTTGAAGTTGGAAGGGACCTCTGGAGATCATCTGGTCCAACTCCCTGTTCTGGCAGGGCCAACTAGAGCCAGCTGCCCAGGACTATGTCCAGATGGCTTTTGAGTATCTCCAAGGACAGAGACTCCACTATGTCCCTGGGCAACCTGTGCCAGTGGTTGATTACCCTCACAGTGAAGAACTGTCTTCTGATGTTCAGATGGAGTCTCCTCTGGTCCTGTCACTGGGCACTGCTGAGAATAGCCTGGCTCTGTCCTCCTTGCATCCTCCCTTCAGGTACTTACAGACATTGACAAGACCCTCCTTGAGCCTCCTCTTCAGATGCAATGTACTTCACCACGTCAAGAACCCACCAGCAGCATCGCTTGTGCAGCATCTCATACCACCCACAGGACGTGGCAATGGTTAAAGCTTCTCCAGCTGCTGGCCAGGACCCATCATACTAATCCAAGTGAACACTGAGATGCTCTGAAGCAGAATGTAGATGATGTTTACGTTGGGATTACTTTAAAGGCTGTTAGACAGTGACAAAGCTTATAGCACAACACAAGGAAAGAAAACAGCATCTCTCACTCCCTATTTAGAAATAATCCAAAGGTTTAGGCAAGTCCCACCATGTGTGGAGACGTCATAGGGGAACCAGGCAATCCCTTGGCTGTTGAGAAAAAAGAAGAGAAAGGGAGCGAGGAGGAGAACATCTCGAAAAGCAGGGGATAGCGTAGCAAAGAGAATACTAGCAGCGAGGAAACATCAGCAACAAGTGTGACAGGAGAGACAGGGAGGCAGCAGAAAGCAAAGCAGACATGAAAGTCGGAGAGCTCCAAGATGCTCCCTGGAAAAACGCTGCTGCAAAAGACACTCAGGATCAGCCTTGCAAAAGGCTTTTGAGTCCACTGCTGCAGCGGATGCTGAACAAGTTCATTAGAAGGAAACCACCCAGCATTGCACAGAGTTGGTAATCCCTTCTTGAGATTAGGGAGCAGGATCACAGTACCTCCTCGGCACAAGGTAAAGCACAAGGTAAAAGACATCACTGTGCATCTCTGGGAGCTGGGACTCCTGCCTCTGTACTGTACATCTCTACACACATTCACACTGAGAAAATTAGCTCATCTGCCTCTCTGATCAGCCTGTCTACCAGGCTCTGATCAACCCACCCATCTGGTTCATCCACCCTAACTCCTCTGCTGTCTCCTCCACCCATGCCCTCTGTGACCCATCTGCCAATGTGGCCCACCCAATATTGGTGTTGCTTTTAGAAAAGCGTCACAGCTAATCATCTGTCGCCTGAATGTAATACTTCTGGTGGTTCAGCAGGTTGGCTTTTTGGTGACGTGTTTTTTTTTTTTAAGAGGAACAGGGGGAAATGCAAACTTTTATTGCTACGTGCTGGGAATACTGCACATTTGCAAGCAGCACAGCAAGTGTCTGCTTGTTCCCATCCCAGGCACAGGCTGCAGCCTCCTGTCCCCATTTCCATCCACAGCTGAGATGCTGCATATAAAGGTTTATTGAGTCTGGTTTCATTTGGGGGTTTTTGCCAGCACCAGACTAAAGATGTTCAGGGCCAGCATCTCCATTTAGGAAAGGTAATTGCTAACAACTCACTGGGGCTGCCGAACATAAGGTGTCACACAGTGCGTTGCTGCAAGATCTGGCAAGAAGAGCAGCACAAAGTCCTTGGTGCTGCTTTCGGGAGCTGCCACAAGCCCTATGCTAGCCAAACCAGCACACCACAAAAACCTAACAAGCAAAAGACTTTCTGCTTGTGACACTGTCACTACCATTCCCTTGCACCAAACCACGGGGGAGTTTTATCATACTAAATTAGGCATTTAAATCTTGCACATAGTGCTGAAGATTCATGATGTATGTCTCCTGGTCCTGGAAAGGCTAACGCTGATTTAATACAGGTAGATCTCTACTGATGATTGGTAGCCCATTACACACCAATTGTCAGCATGTTATACATCACGGCTACACTCCCCTACCTCCAGCTAGCAGGAAACCATCTGGTTGCTCTCAGGGTTTTGCATCCCTCACAATCACGGCAGGATTGTGTTTAAGGATTAAGTTTTACAGTTTTCCAGGGAAGGACTGGGACACAGCCATGTGCGGTCGTATCTCCATTCCTCTGTCCATAAAGATAAGGCCAGCCCCATGAGGACCACTGTCACACTGAAGCCTGCATCAAAAGTGCAGTGAGGCGAGGTGGAAATCACTTCCCAGAGTCTGGCCATGCTTCTGGAGCCACCAAGTGCTTCTTCCACAGCTCCCTGCCTCCTTGAGATGCTCAGTGATTTTCACATTAATTTTGGCTGCAGCCAAATCTGCAAACACTGGATAAGCTGTAGCAAATAGCTGATGGCTACAGCATTGTCAGACACATCAGTGAGTGACAATAATATATATCCCCATGATGGCTACCTGTGTTGTCCCAAATTGCTGCCACGAGCCTGCCTGATTACCCACGCAAGGTTCAGCTATATTGCTTTCCAAAGAAGTCTGGGTCAGCAGGCTTCAGAGCAACACCAGCATCTGCAGCCAGGTGATCTGGGATGCCATGGAGAATAATGGGCAGAACAGAGTGTCTTTGACTCAGTTCTACAATTTTAGTATCAATATTTAATCTGCAACAGAAACACTAGCAAATATCTAGGTTTATTCTCTCTGATCAGAAAATACAGAGAGAGGCAGAGATGGATGGACTTCAAGAAGGTCTTGCTGGCAACAGGTGGACACATCACCTGTTCACCTGCCTCCCAGTAACACAAGAAGGTGCATGATCCTGAAACCATGCTACCACTCTCAGCAGCTGGTGGGTGAGCAACACATCCCTACCCTGGGGTTCACCCACTGGTACTCAGCTCCACTGCATAGCCGTCCCCGCTGCCAAGAAGCACCAGGGTGGTCCCGTCCAAATGCCAGAGGAACAGATGAGCCTGCTAAGGATAGGGAGACACCATGTTATCCACCTCCCTGATGGGACCAGCGAGAGGTGGTCATGTTTAATCCACTAAACACTTTTCCTGGCTACAGCCCATGTTAAAGAGCCTGAGTGGGTCTCTGGAGTATTGGACCTTGTTCAAACACAAACCTTATTATTATAACAAAAGAGGGTGGTGGGGTTTTTTTCCCCCTTCCTTCAGTGAATGATTATTAATGTGTTTCCAGGAGCCAGGTCCATTTCTCTAAATGAGAGCGGGATGGCAGAAGGAAGGCTGATAAATGCCCTCCTCCCCCCGGCCTCGCGGCAGGAGCTGCCAGGGGTTCTCGTTCTAACAAGCTGCAGATGGAAGACGACTGGAATAACAAAGTATGAATTTTTATGAGTCTAATAAATCACTCCACTTTTCCTGCTCTTGATCGTTTTCAGCACTTCAGACACTAGAAAAACCCCAGCTATAATCAAATGGGTTCACGGATCTCGTGTTAATGCCTTGCTGTGGCACAGAGAGGTGGCTCTGCCTCAGGAAACGACAGGGAGCACTTGTCGAGCTGGAAATCCATTTGCATTCATGCTTTAGGATTGACTTAATTTATTTTTTTTTTTTAATTTAACAAGGAGAAATTTGAATCTGTTAGGTATTCCCCCACCCTCAAAGCCACTTATCAAACCAGAGGCCACCCAGCTTTTACCTTTGCTAACTATCCATTTAAAAAGACCCTGACCTAACTCCAGCATCAGCAGAGAAACTTGTATAAACTCTGTGAGAACAGAGGAAAACTTTGCAGGCAGCAAGTTTTTTAAGGTCCTTTTAATTCTCCTTTCTAAACTCCTGTATAAAGCAGGCAACGGGCAGGCCTCAAATCCATCTGAACAAGAAACAAAAGGTTTCAACTTGTTGCACCCACTGAGTATGCGCACACGTGTTTGCCAAAGGAAGTTTCTGCCAAGGTCTGATGAGCACCACATGGGTGGAAAGAAAGAATTAAGACTTTGCTCTCCTTACCAAAAAACTACTCTTCAGACCTCCAGGACAGTGACCAGCAAAAGAAGGACAGAGCCAAAGCCAGAGACACCACGATGTGGTTAAGCAAAGGAGAACATGACCGTTGCTCCCCACCCATCTGCAATTCCTTGAGACCAAGCACAGGAATGCATCCTGCAGCTCCAGGAACTGCAAAACCTGCAAAACCCACCCTTGTAATGGATGCAGCTCTCCCAGTCCCCCCATGCCCGTGCTGACAGCAAGCTTCTATCCCACCACACCAGCAAAGCAGCAGCACCCCGAGCCTTGATGCTTTACCTCCCTAAAGGAAGGAGGGCAAATTAGCTGGGAAACCTGTTGTTTCTGTCATCCTCATCCTGCCCCAGTCTTTAATCCATTCAATATGTTTTTCCTTGCTTTTCATTTGCTTTTCCAGCACAGCACTGAATCAGGGAGGGAATTCATCTTTGACAAACATTTACCGATTATCAAATCACAACTGCAGCCACAGACAGGGGCAATAAGTCACTTTAAGCAGCCGTCCGTATTGCAGGCTGAGGAGTTTGGGCAGCTCCTTGATGACAAATAACTCCTGTCAAAGCCGCATGTTCCCTGGCGCTCCGAACCCGTGTTCTCTGTTGTTCCACGCTACCTGGTGTTTAATGACAACACTGTCAGACTAAGACGAAGCCTCTGCGCTGCGGACTGTCAAAGCCCTATTAGAGGAAAGATTGAGACCCTACTCTTCTTAAACTCACTCAAGCAACACAACCCGCTAGTTTTTATAATTATTGTACGAGAGCCATCGATCGTGCACTGACACCTAACCTATCTGTATGAAATGGGAGTAGTTTGCTGGGTGACAGTTGCTATAGATTATTGTGGGTGGGTTGTCCCCCCCCCCCCCCCGCCCCCTTTTACCCATTGCTCTACAAAGCCTAGAATGGATGGGAAGGAAGAAGACGAGAGTGTGCACCTTCACTTAGGTGCCTTTTCCATGCCTTTTCCATCCCAGCTCGTTACCTTCAAAGTGACTTTTGGAAGTTTATTGTTTGTAGGGTGCTTCCCTGGTTGGGAAAACCAACATGCCTCCTCCAGCTCACACATCTCCTAGCACATAAGCCGTACTCAGATCATCCCAACTAGCACCTAACACCAGAATGATACTCCAAGAGCACATCCTTGCATGGAAATGCTCACGTAAACAAATCAGGGGGTTATGACAGGCAGAAATCACCCAACGCTGATCCTGGAGGCAGGTAGCAGCCCAAGGCACCCTCGACATGCAAGACTGCCAGCTCAGCATCAGTTTATCCATGTGAAGTCCTTCCCTTCTTCCCTAGGGTCAAAGTTCTGCATTTAGGGAAAGAAGCAGAAAACCCAGCATCTCCAGCTGCAGTATCATAATGGAGGAAGTATTCGTGCCCACTTGATGCTATTGAGATTGCATTGTTTTTCACCATCCCCCCCAAAAAAACCACAGAGATAAGATGTAAGTACTGCCAGCATCTCTGTCCATGCAGATGTCTGCTGCTGCAGGCAGCCAACAAACTGCACTGGGACCTGTTTCCATCTAACACATCATCCATCAGTTCAGTTCATTTTGCTCCCAGAGAAGGACTGGACAAAACTATGGGTTGGCACCAAAGAGAAGTCTTCTAGAATACAAATGCACAGTCCCGAGTGAATGTGACACTCTGGGGATGTGGTACTGAATTCCCAATGGCATAAAGAAAGGGAACCATAGTCCAAGGGTGATGAGAAGCTACTTTTGAGCCATAAAAAGAGGCACGAAGGGAAGAAGATAAGAGCCAGGGAGGGACTCAGCTGTTCCAAGGGAAACGGGTTGAAGAGGAGGAGCTCTCTCCCAAGGAACAAAGACTAGTTTGTTGTTGTGTCTGCCCACCTCTCTCAACATCCCCACTTGCATGTTCACCAAGGAGACCTCTCTCCAACTCAGTTTTCATTTCACTGGGGAAAAACCCTTTTATCTGAGCTGCTTCCAATAGACAAAGTTGGGGATAGATGCTGCTCCCAAATCCAGCTTACATGGTAAGCAAGGATTTTGCTCCTCAGAAACTCCACTCTCAAAACCAAGGTTGGGGCCACTTTGCCATCAGTTATTTGGAAGTAGTACATGTGTGGCTTGCCACCAGAGACTCAGAAATGCCACCACCTGCACACAAGCAGCATTAAATACATGTGTTAACTCTTATACTACAACTTCAGGAGAGTTTGGAGGGGTGAGGGGAGGAGGAAGAACACTGCTGTTGCTTTAAAGAAACACCCTAATTTGCTTAAAGCAGCTACAGGATTTGTCAAGTTACTATAAAGTATTTTCATAGCCTAAGCTATGCACAAGCATCAGTGTGTGTGGTTTATTTGCTTGGATTGCCCATTTGAGTGCACAGTTGGGTGAGTTTGGCATACATCCACTTCTTCCACCTCCCCAAAGACCATGGTTTCATCTGTACTAGAGGAGAAAGGACCCTCCTGCACTCCATTGACATGCAGCTCTGGATGCTCAGTGTGGGGCTACATGGCACTGAGAGGCACCCAAACTCTACCCCACCACCCCATCCCATGGTCAGAGCTGCAGGAACTGACACCACCAGGTCCTGTGGGACCCAATGAGCCAAACTCACTGTTCCTGCACCAGAGATGAAATCTTCTCACGGGTCTGATCCAAATAAACAGCCCTCTTTGAGGTGGGTGCAATGAGAGGGAGCTTAAACCACAGAAACATGATGACCAGACCTTTGCTTGGTTGAAGACCACATGGGGCTTATGGTCATCTAAATTTATGGTATTGAAAACATAAGGGAGGATTACAAGAAAGAAATTTCCATTGGCTACTTGGGTGGCTCAAGCAAGCCATTCCTCATTAGGAGATCTGAAATAAGTACCACACCACATGAGATTGTGCATTAATTTTGATTCAAGGTCCTTCCAGCCATGATTCCTTAGCATAAAGGCACAAAGACAACCCCAAGCCAGCTTTTTAGGAAAGGTAGCAAAGAGGTGCCTTCTTGACTCCTGAAATCAACAATAAAGTTAGAGACATCGCAATAAGGAAAGCTCAGACCTCCAAGACAGCTGGTCCCAACTAATCTTGCTATAGCTGAAGCTGCTAACAAAATAGAGAAGAAAAGTTTCCATTTGCAGTTGGAAACAAATGTTGTTTTACTGGACATGGCAATAACCCCATCTCTAGCCTCCATCAAGAGTGCTTTCTGTTCAGGTATCCATCCCTGCAGCCCAGAGCAGTGATCCCAGCCTTTCCTACAGCACACATTGAAGGAAATAGCATCTTCTTCTGTGACTACAAACCTCTGGCACTGCCTAGATTCTGTCTCCAATAAACACCTCATTTTCTAAACCCTGAGTGACAGGTGAGCAGAATGTTCTCCTTGTACCATCCTCGGGATCACCCAGGGATGTCAGCGTGGGAGAGGGAAAGAAGAACAAGAAATCTTGCTTCTCCTGCCTCTGAGTTTGACAAGCCATCCTAGACAGGTGGTAATATTTGATAAATTTTAATTTCTCTTCCAAGGCTGTCAGGTAATCTTTTTATTGACAGCACTACAGGGGTTTTTCTGTAGTCTCAGGGAAAAGGGTATGTGCTCTTGTTTGTTATTAAACCAAATACATATTTTGGATGGAGAAACAGCTACTATCCACCTCCATCTACAAATAAATCCTCCAGATATGAGTCCTGCGTAACTCCATACAACACGCAAGCTGCATGGAAGCCCAGTTCACCATGCAGTGTCCTTGGAAACTCCCCGGCACAAATCCAGAGTTGAAACCACCGCTAGCTCTGGGTCTCCTTTCACCACCCAAGCAACCGTGCTTCCCTCTCTGTGTTAGGGGGATAATTTTACAGTGAATAGTACTCAAATGCCAAGAGACGTTTCTGTGGCTGAAGTGTGACCACATCATTTCTAATAATACCCACCGGAGTCACAGCTCGGTGGTGGTTCCCAAACTACCATGTGAGGCCATTGGATCGAGCTCCCAGCCATGCAAGGAGTCACACCAACCCGCATCCTCGAGCACAACGCTCGCCTGCAAGGGACAAGGGCCTGTATCCTGACCCAGGACATGTGCTACCATCAGATTGTGATGATGGAGGGAAGATGAATGCCAGCTAGCTCCCTCCTCCTGCTTCTTCACTAAAGGAAGTGGTACAAGGAGGACAGGAGTATGGGCAGCCACAGACAATGCTCAATTTCCCCCAGAAGCAAGACAAGCAGAAGGAAAAAAACCGTGACCATTTATAAAGAACAGGCACAACTACTGCTTTTCAGAGGGTTGTTATTTCTTTGCACCCTGCACAAGCCAAAAAGCCAATGTTCCACATTACATGGAGCAAAACCTCTGCTCAAGTCCAAAGAGATGGGTGAAGGCAAGTCCTGCTAACACCAACAGCCATGCTCCCGTGATTTGTTTAGGTCTGAGTCAGGCCCCATCCTGGTACCAAGCCCTACTGCCTTCCACAGAGGCAGTGCAGCATGCACTTAAGTGCACGGTAGCCTCATTGATTGCCACGTCCCTAAGCACCCAGCTCTACCATGCCTTGCAGAGGGACAGCATCGACAATTTGAAAAAGAAGGACTACCAAAAAGGAAAAATAAAAAAGCATTTCCAAAGAGAAATGATAGCATCCTCTGATCTCACTGTTCTCTTGAAGCAGGTCAAGAAATATTGACCCATTTTATAGGGAGAGGGCAAACAGTTTCTCTGTGTGTTGGTTAAATCGATAAATGAAGATCATTTAAGTTTAAGGAGTCTTTCCTTAAAGCCCTTCTTTCCTTGCTATTCCGTTACTGCACTTGGGGAAAGGTCACACGGACAGAAGCCCAAGGTGTCAACTTCCCAGTCCGATGAACATTCGATCCATGAAAAGAAATTAAAGTAGGGCCAGAAATACCACCTATAACAGTGCCAATGAGAAAAAACTGCAAGAATCTTACGTAAAACAGCCAGGTCTCCATTTCATCATTAAATACTGTTTTCAAACCTCTCTCTCTCTGACAATTTACAAGGGGAGGGTAATTCCTAAGCCAAGGAGCTCCTTACACCACACACCCTCCATACCAAAGGTAGCAGAACCAGCCTTTCTACAGCCTTTTGGGAGAAAACTGCCTCCACAGTGCAGTTTGGAGCAGCAGTGTCTCTTCAGTCTCTGGACCCATAGGAGTAGCTAAGCCCTGCTCAGTGGCAAGGATAGCAGCATGGGACATGGTGAGATGCTCTGGCTGCATCTCAGCAGTACTAGGACATTGCCGTAACAAATCTGTACAAGATGTATAACATAACTGTTTGTGTTTGCAATCTGCTGCCGGCCTTGTGTAAGACAATCCAGTTCAGCTTAATCATTATTAGCAAGTTATTTTTTCTCAGCATTTGGGAAGAAGCAGGTTTGGGAACAACCGCCTGGAAGGAGAAACTGGTGAGGAACCACTCCAATCAGCAGCACCTAAAGCAGCAGATCCAAGAAAGCCCTCTGCTCCCCAGCATGGGCTCAGCTCAAGCTCTGCTGGATTATTTTTTTCTATTTTGTGACTGTCCGCTGTGTTTTTCAAATCGTGAAGTTAAGTAAAAGACTAAAGACAGAAGGTAGGACATCTTACATTCAGTGACAACCTATCAGTGAGTACAGCTATAGCTTCCTAAAAAGCTTGTGAGAGGCAAGTGAGCAAACCCCCCAGCGACCTGCTTTTGAAAGTCCTACCCTCCAACTTTTAACACCAAGTTCATCCAAAAAGTCAGAAGAGAAACTTGGCTGCAAAGGCAAATACTAACAAACAACAACTTGACACCACGGCAGGAGTGACACTCTCCACATTCCCAGACCAGCCTCCTACTATTACCTAGCTGTTCCAGCAACAAACTGTCCCAGTTCACAGCACAGTTATTTCGGGTCTTCCCTTCTCCAGATCTTTCGATGAAAACAAACTCCTTTCTCCTTCATATGTATCAGTCCAAAAATATGACTTGAATCCTTGGCCTCTTGACATTCACCAAGCTCATGAAAGGTGGTTTCAGCTCTTCAGGCCAGAAGATCCTCTTGCAGTCTGCCTGGGTGATGCAGAGGGATGTCACGGAAGATGTGCTGCTGTGGTACTGACAAGTGCTCCCCAGGATGTCCCCATGCAGCACTTGCACACTGCAATGGCCAAGATGACCATGACAGCCTGTTCAGGTCTTCTCTCCACTTTGGCTGAGACACGGTACCTCTTCAAATCCCACCTGGGGCCTTTTGGCACTGTCATGGTATTATAAGCAGCACAGCCTCATCACATTTGTTGACAGCCAAGAGAATGGGTATATGCACAAAATTTAAACAGCAGCAATAAGATCCATTGAATTACTGCAGTATCACTTCCCCTACATTTTCCATTTCCAGAGAGATTTAATGGGAACATCATATAGGCAAACACATGCATGTTTCCAGCATGAGATCTCCTAAAAAGCTTTAAATACTTTCCTTATTCCACCTTTCCCAAGGAAGCTTCGTACTCCTTACCTTATCTCCCACCTACCAAAAGACAGAGAGACAATACTGTAAGGAGGAGGACAATTATCCTGATAACATCAGTGTTAGCTCCAGTTCGGAGCGAATATGGGAAAAGCCAAACTATTTGCCTGCCATACTTTTCCTTAGCATCCTCCTCCTGCAAAAAGACACTAGAAGTTGTTGACATGCAATTTCTGACCTGTTGGCCACACAGCCCCAGGAGTCCTGAACAAGACCTCCTTTATTTTCTCTTCATCTATGGACCCTTGCTCCTATGGACCCTATGGACCACCTTGCTCCTGTGGCTTTGATTCAGCTCAGACAATATTCCAGTTCCCACCCTGATGAAGCCAGTTTTCACAGCCTCGCTACAGCATCCCCCCAGAACAAGGCAGCTTTGCTGAAGCACAGTAAGCTGTCATGCCAACATCCCATTCTGGTACAAAATGTGGATGCTTATAATTTAAAAGAAAACCATACAATTTGTGGGTTTGTTTTCAAAACTGACCTTCGAATGGTTCATAAATATCTAACTACACCAACAGTCCCATATCTGGTTAAAAATCAGAAGGCAATCTGAAGGCAATGCATCACCTGGGGCATCTCGTGCAGATGTTGGCAAAGAGCCCAGCCAAAACCCATGGGACTCCTCAGTGCTCTCCGACTTTTTGGAGATTTTAGTATCATGAAAACTCATTGGGGTCTCCGGCACATAAACCCAAGTACTCCTCCTTACCTACCTCACAGGTGGTAGGTAGCAGCTTAATTAATGTTTGCACAGTCTCATAAAGACAATCAGTGACGAGTATTATTAGTTAATAAAATACTCCATCACTTAGGTTACTTCTTTGCATAACCCTCCCCATGCTTTTTTTCCTGCTTCATCTTCTATCACCTCTTTTAGACTTACCGCCAGTCCCATCAGATCAATACGCAAATCCATGCTCCCAAATACCCTGGCCTGTAGCATAACTGTTCTGCAAAGGACTCTTACCAATTCAGGTACACCTGAAGGCACTTCTCTTGGCAAGCTCCAGGAGAACAATTTCCTAGAGGCATTAGGGCTCTTGCACCCTCTCTGACAATGCCAAGATGCAAGGCAAATGCACCAAGAGGTGACCCCACCAAAAGACCTCTTGGCACATCTGCAGCATACAGCAATGACAATCCCCCCAACAAGCAACATCCTAGACCAGGAAAGGGCTGAATTCTAACAAGGACCACCAAGTAAAGTCACTTCAGATTTTCTGCACTGCTCCACGCCGTGATGGCTTCTTGTTCAAAGGTCAGAAATCCCCTCACTGAAATTCCCCCAGAATAGTCTCTATATAAAAAGAACCAGGAGCTCACAGCAAATCCCACGTGCAAACCATAACATTGTAATCCCCAATGCTATAGGGATTCTGTGCATGCCACCAGGCAGCTCACCCAAGGCGTGTGAATAGCTGGACTCCAAACCCGACTCTCAACTTCATAACACCTCCCAAAGTTTTCACGTTAGCTCCCAGAAGAACTGTGCGCTGGCTATCACTCAGGCACAGAGCCAAAGCATACGGCCTTATGATCTAAGCCGGTATGACAAACCCTGTGCTGTTTTGCAAGGGTTTAAAATCAAGGAATGAAAGATTTCAGGTGAAGTTCAGGAGTCCCAAGCAACTTGGTACAAGTTTTTACAAAACATCCTCATCATTTCTTTTACAATAACCCAATGCAACCAGTGGTCTTGGAGAACTAAATGCGTAGGACATCTCATGTGCAGAAAACACAATCCTATGCAAGTCAAGATACACAAGTAGATAATTGAAGAGGAGGAATAAAGGAAGTCTTGTACAACACAATTTAAGCATGATGGGACAGAGGGCTTCCAGCAAACATAAGCCACCCTTCGAAATGAGGCTGAGTTGTGCCCTTGCAGGCTAGCTAAATCCATCGGGAGTTGCATGCCAGTAAGGGGGATGGGCGAACAATGGCCACATGCTGCTGGGCCCAGCTCAGGCTCGGCAAAGCTCCAGGTGCTGCTAATGCTTCCAAGATGAACGATGGATGAAAGGGACCTCTGCAGACCAACAAAGCAACTGAGTAACAACAACAAGGAGCCAGGGTTGAGCTGGGAGGCAGAGCACCCTCAAAAGCATGCCTGGGTGATCTGCAGGGCACTTGCATTACTCTGGCTCTAAAATAACGGTGTCCAGAGGACAACGAAGCTGGTGAAGGGTCTACAGAACAAGTCTTATGAAGAACGGCTGAAGGAACTGGGGGTATTTAGCCTGGAGAAAAGGAGGCTCAGGGGAGACTATCACTCTCTACAACTGCCTGAAAGGAGGCCATAGGCAGGTGGGGGTCAGTCTGTTCCCCCAAGTAACAAGTGACAGGACAAGAGGACATAGCCTCAAGTTGTGCCAGGGGAGGTTTAGATTGGCTACTAAGACAAAAAATTTCTTCATTGAAAGGCATCAGAAGAGGCAGCCCAGGCCATTGGTAGAGTCACCATGCCTGGAGGTGTTTAAAAGATGTGTAGATGAGATGAGACTTACGGACATGGTTTAGTGGTGTGCTTGGCAGTGCTGGGTTAACGGTTGGGCTTGATGATCTTTGAGGTATTTTCCAATGTAAACGATTCTATGATAAAGTGACTGAAACTGGAAACTATGCTGAATACCCAGGCAGCTTTAATAGTCCCTTGTCCTCAAGTACCAGCACAGAGTGTTCTTCAGACACAGAACTCACAAGTTCAGCACACAACATTTCTTTGCCTTTTAAGATAGGCAAAACCACCTGCTGGTACACAAACCAAGGTGTCAGAGGACTGCAAGGACCAACAAGCTGGTCTGCCACAGGAGCACAGTCCCAGACGGTCCTGGGATGGCAGCCAAGCCCTGCTGAGATGCAACTGCAGGTGAAAAAATACCTCTTCAGATGCAACATGCAACAGAGGCTTCAAGGGGCAGCTGCAGCCAGTGGCGTGGAGAAGCAGCCTGGCATTACACCACAGGCATGAGGCATTGACTTTCCAGGGGCAAAACCAGCTCAGGTGGATTTGTTTACCCCCCACTTTGAGCACACAGATATCTCGGCACTGTCCTAACACAGATGGGCAGATGACGTGCAACAGCAAACACGAGGTCTTTCCCATGAGGTATTCACAGACACCAGTGAAGCACAGCAAAGCCGCAACACCCTGAGCTGCCCCACCACATGCACAGGGCTGCTGGCTCCAGTGCCTGCACATGGCAAATGGAAAAGGCAGGAGGTTTTTAGGGGGAGGCAGGGGGGAAACCTTATTAGCCTTTTTCATTACATGTCCAGGCTTCATGATCTGTCAGTACCTAAGCTGGGCTGTCACCACTCAGCCTGTTGTTTGGACAAAAGCAAAACCGTTTCCAAGCAAACAGTTCAGGAAACTCTGTCCCACTCTCCCCGCAGCCCCCCCGCCAGCTCTTCGGGGCACAGTGCTTGCACACGCAGCAGCACGAAACGCCTTGCCTAATGTTTCACACTCCGAGAGCTCCTCCAGCATGTGCTCACTGTGTAATCCCCACAAAGTGCTTCCAAAAACAGCTGCAGCCCTCCTTAATTAGTCTCCGTGGGCAACGGGCATTAATGATTTCAGTCTGATGCGTAACTATTTTTGTGTAAGCCCCGTGCACCCCCCCTCAAAGCCTCTCTGCACAGCCAGCATGGATGGCTCCATCAAGCAGCATAACCTTTTGGCCAAACCCCTGGTTGAAAAGTCAAGTGAAGAGCAGCTAACCACAGGCACTGAGCTTCAAGGTGTCATCTCTGGGAGGAAAGCACTGATCAGCCCCAAAATCAGTGGAGAAGTCAAACCACTTGCTGTTTTCTGTGGACCCCAAGTATTGGTCAATATGGGGGACCAACTTGCAGCAGCATTACAGCACCCCCCAGCTTTGGGGTACGTCATGCATAGATCTGGGGTAAATCCTCAAACTATAGACACATATGCCACCTCCACAAGCAAGAGCTTGCCATATTTGTTTGAGGGCTCCTTTAACACAAGCCTCCTTCCAAGAAACTCAGTGTCTTTACCCAGGCAAATGGGGCTCAAGGGTCTGAACAGAAGGTAGCAGGGAAGATGTTATCCCATCAAGCCATTGTCTTGACTCAGCAGTTTGATGCAAGCCTTCAGCAAAAACAACTTCTTTAGCAACAGCAGGTTCTGTAACAAAACTTAGCCACTGTGTCTACCTAGTCCCCTTATCAGCAGCCAAGTTTTAAAAATAATCATAACAATTAACAAAGGGGGGGGGGGGGGGGGGGGAAATATGAGAATTACACCTCGGTGGCTGCTAAAAGAGCTCAAAGAGCCGCCATTGCACTTGGGAACCAGATGCACGGCAGCCCAGCTCACTAAAAAGTCAGGTTTGATTAAAAATAGCCAAGTGCATGGTAACTTTACCACCAGCTTTATTGCATTCAAGGCAGAAAGTGACACAATCTCACATAAAAATCTTCCTTGGGCAGTCATGCCTGATGGTAGACAGACACAAGGGTCAAATTGATTTGTCTGCCAGCCAAAACACCCCAGCTTGGGCTTTGCCTGCTGTCTCTCTACCGGAGGGAAAAGGTTGCCAGAGAGTTTTGACCTTCAATCAAAGCAAAACTGCTCAGTTAGGCCAGACCTAGGGGCAGCCCAGAAACTGCACCTTAGATGGCAGGCAAAACCAACACCGCTGTACCTCTAGCACTGGGATGACATGTTCCAGCTGCCTGTTTTTCTGCAAGAGCATGCTGTCCCCAGTGTCTGCCCAACTCCTCATTCTGTAAGCTCCAGTCCAACGAGCTAGTCTTCCAGAGGGGGCTAAACAGACTAGAGAATAACAAAAGACACTCAATTAAGCAAAATCTTCCTACAAGCTCAGCAAAACCTTGCAAAAATGCTTCTTGGAGATTATTTTCTCCTCTTGATGTACCTATGTAAGTCCCAGAAGCAGCAGAGAGGTCCCCAGATATCAGCTGGCTCTTTGGGGAAGCAATGTGCTTCCTTCAGGGCAGTGGCTCCCAGGAACAGACAGCACCAGTGCCATGTCTTCAAGCAATTAGAGGGTGGGAAGAGCAAGCAGAGTAGCACAAGACAGATTCCTCCTCTTCCCCTCTGCCTCTAGTTTTTTCCCTTCCTGCTAGGTGCAGACATCAGAAGGGAAGATGCCTGGGTGCCCGCAGAATCAC
This sequence comes from Falco rusticolus, assembly GCF_015220075.1. Lineage (NCBI taxonomy): Eukaryota > Metazoa > Chordata > Aves > Falconiformes > Falconidae > Falco > Falco rusticolus. The sequence continues at coordinate 12,313,138 of NC_051189.1, forward strand.
CAGCTGCTTCAGCAAGAAGCCCCAAGGCATGCCGGAACAGGTACCTGGGGAGCAGCACCTTCCATTCAGAGCTTCGTTTGCACCCAGAGATCTGCCAGTCCCTCCAGCAGCTCCTCCAGATTCAAGGCAAGGATGACACAAAACAGTACGTGGTGCCTGCAGGCTCCCAGCAAGTTGTAAAAGCTGGTCTCACGTGGGCAAAAACATCCATGCCCCCTTCAGAGCTCAAGAACTTCTTTGTTAACTTGCGATGCAGCTTATCAGCATCGCTCTGCATCCCCGCATGGATAACACCATCCGTTATCTCAGCTGCGCAAGCTCGCCACCTCTGCTCGGTATCATAATGTCACGTACCGAAAGCTCTCAGATGACAAGAGTAATAAAGCCCAAACCTCCCCCTTGATTAACGCAAGTGGTTTCAGACATAAAACAATACAACCCAGCTCAAAGCTATTTAAAATAATAAACCACCTTTGATTTTTCATATTCATAAAATCTGGAACAATATGGCAGCCCAGGAGGATGCCTATCAATAAAGCTGGAGTGGAATATCAATATTTAGCTACATGGAAATTTATTACAAGCTGGGAAGCAATTATTAATACAGGGTTCAGTAATTTGCACACATTTGACGCAAAGCAATGGCAACACTTAGCACTGACAAAATACACCTCTGGCATACTTATTTCTATAAAGAGAAGCAGGGCACAAGGCAATACAAAGTAAGTAGCAAAAAATAGCAGAGCTTGGCCCTCCATTTGCCAAGTTTATAGGGAAAATATGGGAAATGATGAGGTTCCTAAGGAGCACTCTGCAAGGAAGCCCTCACCAGCCAGCTTTCCTAATGCAATCCTCCACACAGGCTTACCCTTTTCGTCCTGCTCTCATCGAAGGGAAACCCGTGTGAAGTTATCATCACAGCTTTTGAGAGCAGCCACGACCAGGTTGACAGCTGCTATTACCGCCGTCGTGGGCATGCAATAAGTTTTTGCCCAGCTGCAAAATGGCTCTTGCTTCCCTCCCCTTGATGCCATATGGGCAAGGACTGTTCACAGCGCTCCCCCAAGCAGACGAGCAATTCTCCCAGAGCAAAAACCCTTCCCTCTGGCTGAGGCAGTAGTAACAGGTTTCCGCAAACTCAGCAGCCATTCTTGCAACTGCGTTTTTGAGATGGTATGTTCTCTGAAATCACCCTAAAACACACACAATTTCTTAATGGTGTCTAATTATTACGGGGGCATTGCAATCACACAACATTTAAAACTGCAAAGTCCAAGCAGTTCAGCATTAATGGTACAGCAGCAAAGGCATAAAAGCTGAGGTAGGTCTGAGTTCTTGTTACATGGCGATTTGCAGAGCCAGCTGAGAAAGAAAAAAAGGAAAATTAATATGAATTTGCAGAGATAATGTCTAAGGAGTACCTCTGGAGGCAAAGCAACCTTCCACCCCGGCTTTGTGTGCAGGGGTGTCTTTGCCCAGAGATCAATAAATAGCAATTACTCAAGATGCAGGTTAAGATCTCCTTTTAAACTTCAGGACCACCAAGGTACGTGGCTATGGTGGCATCTCAGAAAGGCCGCAGCAGAGCCCACAGAGCCCAAGTGCTGAGCGCTGGAGGACCTCATGGGCTTTGCAGCTTGAGGAGGTTTGAAGCAAACAGAACAGCTCAGGGAGCAATCGCATGGGACAGCTGCACTGCAGGAACCCACGCAGGAAACAAGCACCCAGCAAAGGGGCCACATGGAGGTGTCAACCCACCCATCTGCTACTACAAAGGAGCATTTCAGCCACCTGATACTTGTACCCATCTCCAACATAGACTTGTTTCTCAGGGCTCCAGCTCCCCTGAAGAAAGCTGCCTTTTCTTGAAGGAAGGAGAAATTCTTCTGTCCATGCAGCACAGGGCATCCTGGGAGCAATTAAGTGGAGCGATTAGGAAGAAGGGTATGGTCCTCCCTCACCTCTGGGAACAGAACCCAGAGCAAGGGATGGAGAACAGGGCACCTACTTGGGAAAAGAGGGTCTACGAAGGGAGCGCTGCCTCCATCGCAGGCAGGAGAAATCAGAGCTACAAAGGCTGAAAGGAACCTCCCGGCTGCAGGGGGGGCTCAACCTTGAAGTACCACACTGCTTTGCAACACATGGAGCTGATTTTTCACCCCGGCAGGCTCCTTTGCCTTCAAAACCAGAACAGCTTACAGCATGTTACTGGCTTTATTCTCAGCATATTAAGGCGATAGCCTCATTGATCAGATGGGGAAACTGAGGCAGCAGGTGGCCAAGACAACTTGCTGCAAGCCATGGTAGAAAAAAACAGCAGAGGACATCACTGATATCCTCATCTCCAGGACTCTCCTTGCTCCAATTTAACATCCGTTCCCCTGACCATGCATGGGTCTGAAACAGAGGAGGGAGGATTAAAGGGGACGTAAACAATAGAGCTGCAGTTTTCACTTCCCATCAGGGCTGCCGGCACTGGAAACAGCAGCGGCACTGGAAACAGCAGCGCTGGGTTTTCAGGCTCACAGCGTCTCTCTGAAGTAATTCTGTCCATCTGCAGGGTGACATGTGGGAAAGCAGCCAGTGTCAGGTTTCAGTACAGCCGTGTAAATTCACAAACTGTACAGCTATTAATATTGTGAGGCATCCTTGCCTACTGAGGGCGGGGGTTAAACGCTGGGACATTAACGTGGCATGCCAGTTGTGCCTCTGGATTTGTAGCAACTGTGTGCAGGAAGCCTGGACCAACGACTGTGCTGCCCTTTTATCAATACCAGTACAAGCCCCAGCCCAAGCCACAGGCTCTAGGGATTGCTGTGCCCTCCACCACTCAGGCTTTGCCCTTAAAACATGGTTAATCTGGGTCCTTACTCAGAGTTTGGGTTTAATTCTGCTGCAAACCTGCACTGAAAAACCTCTAGCTGAGTTTTAAAGGTGCTTTAGCCCCTGCCAAGCTGAAATGCAGATTAAAAGGTAGTGCCAACTTAACTTGGGACCAAAAACCACATGAGAAATTAATCCCACATCAATAATCCTTCAACATCTTTCCCCTCAGTCCCATCCTAAAATCAAATTAATTTGCACAAGTGCTACCCAAAAAAAAACTGAGAAAGGCTCTCAAGCATTGCAGCACAAAAATCACAGGATTCATCCCAGCACACAAAGAGAAAGTCAGGGGCAGCGTTTCAGCATGGCAGCAAAAACCACACAGACTCAGTCAGTGATCACCTGGGGCACCCATCTCAGTGCCGGCAGCTGCCTGCTTGCCCATGGCAACAACTGAACAGGCAAGGCAATGCCTCTGCGGTCCCTAATAGCCACCAATACGTTAGGTGCCATTAAATCCACTCCTGGTCAATAAGATCTTGGTCTCAAAAAGCCATGTGTGCTCAGGTAGCACCTGTGCATCAACCCTGCATTGCTAGTTTAAAAGTGATATTTGAACTTAAGGGCCAACTTTTTTCTTTCTTTTTTCCCCCCTCCATTTCTTATGTTTTCAGCAATCTTTCCACACCTGCACATTATTTTCAAAGCTTTTACTGTCCCAAGGTACCTTCTCTCACTGTATCTTTCAAGGATAAGTGCAATGGAGAATACTTTGTCCTCCCCTTCAGATATCTCAGAGGAATTTTTTAATATCAGTCCTCAACCTCCCAGAACTGTTTTCCCCACTTAAGAGACAAGAAAATTGGGGTGCAGAAAGACAAATAGACTCTTCCTATACCAGACAAAGGGCTCAACAGCAGAAGCAATGATAAAACTCAAAAATAAAACCCCCAAACTAACCTTTTTCTTCTTCCAAAGCTGCTTTGACATTTCTTCAACTGTCCTAAGCGGAGCAGTGGGCTGGCTGCTTTTAAATCATCCCCCCCGGTCTCACCAGCACAGCGGATTAATGCATTAGCTATTCACCCTGCAGACAAGCCTGGTACTGGGAGCACAGTTGAGCCATCACTTTTGCAGTCACCAACCTTCCTGCCTTCAGATTAAATGCATATTTTTAAATCAATGGCTGGAAAAATGCCCTGCAAAGGGCTGCGGCAAGTGCAGAGTGAAAAAGAGATGTCAAACTCTATGTGTAATTGGAAGGAGCATGTCTCCACGGACAAGGAGCTGGTTGGGTTTGGAGTTAGGGGGATACCTTGCAGAGTGATGTTTCATCCCATCATTTCAACCTGCTGTCTGTAGATCTTCAGGGGTCCGTGAAATGTTTTGGGAATGGCAGAGAATGACTGTACTACACCCCAACAGCTACCTCAAAAGGGAAAGGGAACAGTAAAAAGTTGGGAGATTATATATTTCCTTAGCCGTTCTCCACTCCAGCCCCATGCTTCAAAAAAATAATCAATAGTAAAAAAAATGTTTTTAAAATATCAAGCAGTTCCTACGCATGCAGATTCATCCAAGTGCTTGAGCACATTTAGACTCACATGTATCACTTATAACATGCCCAAGCACATTCTCAGAGATGTGGGGTCCCACAAAAAAGCTCTGCACCCTGAACCTGCCTCAGTGAAGCAGAGCTAGAAGATGCCTTTGCATCTTGCCTCAACTGTTTCCCCATAGGGTGAAGGAGAGAGGGGAGGCAGTGGCCAGCCAAAAACCGCAAGGTAGAAGCTCTTTTTCAAACTCTCCTAACAAATTTCCCAGCTCTTAGGGAGCGGGAGAGGATGACAGATCACCGAACCTCTAGATTAATTGCTCGCCAAAGTGAGATGGTCGTGTTTGGTACCCGACGTCAGCACATCCCATCAATCTCCACAGCCGAGTGCCGCTGTCAGGAGCTAATCCTCCCCCCCCCCCCTTCCCCTCACCAGGCAGGGAGTTCATTTCCACTTCATTACTTCGCAATGTAGTGAGCCGGCAAGTGTCTTTCTTACTGGCTACACGACTCACGCCCCGTTACCGCCATTGCTGCCCAAGCTTTCACCGTGCTTTGCTGAGCCTGGGGCAGGCACCTGGAAGATGGGAGCAGACTCATCTACCCACAGCAGCATGTGCCCAGCTGATCCTTTAAAAAGGGGCACAGGGCAGGAGGGGGGCAAATATTAATCGCATGCAATACTCTTTCACCTCCTTCCCTTTTTGGTGCTAAAATCATGGGAGAAATGTGCTCCACAGAGTCCTCCACTGGGTAGGACAGCACATCCCAAAGGGTCTGTCCTGCTCCTCTGGGAATCTCCCAGAGATCTCACTCTCCCACACTAAGTACCTAGTGCCTGAAGCCATGGAAGCATCCAGCCCTGTGGAAACATACACTGCACCGCAGCATATCACCAAAACCAATTTAAATTGCTACTACAGCAGTCTCATATCACCACTATTGCCTTTTCCCCAAGAAACCCTCATGTTGTTAAACAGTCCCAGGAAAGAGCTTGGAAAGCTTTTCCCACCCTTTCCATAACTCCATGCCCTCCTTAAACTAGCCAAGCAGTGCTGAAAACTGATTTTCGGTGTTTTGTGATGGATAAAGGCACCATTGCTCTCATCTTACAGGTAATTTCTTGGTCAGCATCACTTTATCCCACCATCTGCTAAAACGATTACTAGCCGGAGAAAAACTGAACCAGCAGAAAAAGTCAAGAAGGATGCATCAGAGAGGAGGCAGATGCAGCAGTGTCGGGATCGAGCAGAGTTTTGTGCCTCGCTATCCTCTTCTCCAGAACAAAATCCTCATGGGAAAGTATAAAAGAGAAAGGAAGCAAAAAAAAAAAAAAAAATCCCAACCAAAGGATGCTTCATGGAAAAGTGAGGGTTTAGAGGAGTTTTGGGGATTGCTTTTTGTTTTGTAGTTGAAGGAATTTTATGCTATAAAAAATTCCTAAATTTATAATTGCTAAATTTACTTACTGAAATTATACTTCTAAGACTGTTTTAATATTTTTAATCCCACTTTTTTGCCCTTGAAAAGAGGTGGCTGCATATCTTCCCCTTCTTACGTGCATCTCGTTACTCAGGAATGCACCTTTGTCAAAATGTTCACAAGGATAACAAAGACCTAGGCTGTTTCCAGCAGCGTCGTTACTGCTGTCTAATTACAGACCCAGAAAGCAAGATGTCCAGACACCCAGGTTTATCTGCACCATCCTGTACGCCACTGATTTGCCTGTGGGAATTATACCACACACAACTGTATTTGCCGGGCTATTGCAGGCGGCGTTAGACAAGCAGGAACAATTGCCAGCCCTCTGCTAGCCCGTTAACTCAGAGTCACTAAATATCTCTGGCACGAAGACAGCTATTTGCCATCTTAATCTGAGGCAGTCCAGGTCGGCAGGGACCGATTGGCAAAGATGTATTTAATTAAGCAGCAGAGCCTTCCTCTCTGCTGTTCTGCTCTTGTGTTCAAGTACTGATCCTGTACAGACGGCACCGGAGCCTCCTCACTGCTGGGTCCGGAGATGCCACACCATCTCTTGTCTGCCTGGTACAGCAATTAATGCAGCAAACAATTAATCATGGTCTAGTAGAGAAGACAGAGTGACAACTTTAAGTGACACTCCCGAACACATGGGAAGGCAGGGTGCCGGCTTTTATTGAAATAATACGATCAAATAAAAGTGACCGGTCAACTCACTGGTATTAGGAATCAATTAACGGGGCAGAAATCAGCACCATATAGTGTTCCATATAGAAACATCACAGAGGCAGCACAAAAGCAACGCAACTCTATCTGTAATGCAGTAATCAGACACAGCAAGGCAAGAGGTAATTACAGGAGCACTGGAAAACAGGATTTACTTCAGAAAGGTTTTTACCATGCATAGAGTAATTTTCTCTGCGTATTAATGCTACTAGCTCTCATGCCTAGCAGCTCAATAATACAGGCTACGTAATAGTTTAAAAAAAAAAAAACTTAAAAAAAACCAAACCACAAAACACATTGTTTAAATTAAATTCTTGACCCTCAACACAGAGCCCAAGTTATCTTGGATGCACAGTGAGTCACGGGTGTTTAACCAAAGAGGAGGTCCTAAGCGTTGCCTGGTTAAGGACTCACTTTATTGGGACTAGAAGGGTTGAATTACATTTGTCTTTAAAAGAAAGATGTAAAGTCCCATCAAGCCAGCTCAGAAATCACACATGTGCTGCCTGTCTTAAAAACACTGGACTAGCCAGAGCCTTTCAAGGTCTCCTGTGCAAGCGATGTAGCTGCCTGTCCCCATCTCTCACTGCACCAGAGCCGAAGCTCTCACAGGGGCAGGAGCACTTTTAAACAATCACATCCTTAATTTGGCAGCACATGGCTTTTTAAAAGTTGTCCTTCATACTTCTGCTGGTTTAAAACAACCATGCTTCAAAATGCAGCTGCTTTATGGGCAATTTTTAAACCTCCAGGACAGATTAAAACCAAACACATAAGCATTTGCAAGCCTCACATCTTAAATCACTGCAAAAATTACTAAGAGTATCAGTGATGGGTAAAAACCCACCAGCTCTGGCCAGGCTTCTATTCCCGCTGAACACATGGATAATCTGCTGCTTCTTGTAACTCTCAGTTCATTTCCCTACTGTTATTTCCTATGGAAAAAAAAAAGGAAAAACAACCACCCTTCTCTGCAAAACCAGCAACGGCGGCAGCGGCAGCGTGCGTGGTGCAAACACGGGTGCATCGTGCCCCCTAGAGGGTACGGCCCCAAGTCCCGGCACCGTGAGGGTCCACGCCATGCGAGGGTCTGTGTGTGCCGGGCTTCGGATCTGCTTTTCAAAATCCGAAGGGGAAAAAAAGAGGGAAGAAAAAAAAGGCCATTTCCTTCTGTAGATTGCATGCCTGTGCCTGAATATGCTTTATAAAATACATTATACATAAAGAATTTGAAAAGAGAAGGGGAGAAAGGCATACATGAATATAAAACTTTGCAGAACAGGCTGTGGGTAGCTATGTATTGCTCGGAATTTTCCTTTCCAATTAGTATATGTGTAATTAAACCCCAGACTGATCCCAAACCAAGGAACACACTGAAAACACCCCTTCTTGCTTTTGCTGGAGTGAGACATACAAGGAGTTAAGCTCACTTCCCCAGAGTGGTTGGGGAAGCTGGTGCTGCTGGGCTGAGCCCATGTACTTCTAAAAATCATCCAAAAAATGATGCCTTTAAGGATGTACTCTTGCTGTCCCCTGGGCTGAACCCCTCCAATGCAGCCCCTCTGCCTTCAGGGGCAGCTGAGCCCATCTCCCAGCAAGTGAACCCCGGGAGTGCTTCTTCATTGCCCACCCCTCCCCTTCACAAACCTCTTCCTTGCTGCTCCGTGTTTCAGCACTGGAAACATGCTGAGTTAAACAACATGGCTACAATTAAAACAAAAACTGAAAGGGGAAAAAGAGGCAAATGCCAAAAGGAATAGGTACGTTTGCAGCCAGCAGCTGAAAACAGATGGGGAGTCAACGAGGCAGAGAAATAAAATGCAGAGAAGCTGCTCCTGCCTGAAGGAGCTGCCAAGGTGAAGGCTCCCATCCCGGGGAGGGGCTGGGGCACACAGCAGCACCACAGAGAAGCTTTACAGCAAGCAGGAACAGTAACCGAATATCCCAACAGGAGACTGACAGAGGGGCTTTCGAGGCTGGAGAGGGGGGTGTTTGCTTCTCTTTAAATGCACCATCAGGCAGGGCGGACAGTGTTTTCCTGGTGCAATTTGAGAAGCCAAAAAAAAAAAAAAATCACTGTATTTGCACATGCAGCAACCCTGTTGTACCCCAAATCACAAACCAGTGCACAGCCAACACAGCCACACTTTCCATGGGGCACAGAAACGTTCCGCTCCACTGCCAGCTATAACTTGTGCTTTGCCACTTCCCCAACCTCTCGTGATAACCATTCACTACTGCTTATTCCGAAGGAAACTTCAAATTGGGAAGATCAGGGACAAGGTAATCCCAAAGGGCTGGGCAGTCCAGATCTGCCGTGCCTGTGGGCGATGAGCTGAGCCTTTCCTCCAGGCTCCCTTCTGCTGAGCCCTGTTGAATCCATCAGGCTCACTCCAGAATACCGGGCTCTTAATTAAGCGTGGCTAATCAGACACCTGGATTTGTCCAGCCCTGTTGCATTCCCCAGGGCAAAAGGGGAGGGAAAAAAACCAACCCCACACCACTCGCTTGCCTCCTGCAAGCTGCAGCTCATCACAAGCTGCCAGGCTTAGCACACAGACAGCTGCGGATGCTGACTGAGAGCTTCCCATTTGTTTCAGAGCTTTGGATTAGGCTCCCAAAAAAGGGGAGGTTTGCAGGTATAGGTCGTTATTGGGAGAACTGCCTCTCAGGGCTTGGTAACATGCTTTTGGGAGAGGGCACCTGAGCAGTCCTTGTTACTCTGGGGAGCAAGGGGGAAGAGCTTTAAGCAGCCAGTACCCAAACTGGACCAGTACGTCCAGCCTCAGAATCGTCTCCAGCAGACACATTGAGAGTGAAGAAAGGAAAAAGGAGTCCCTCCAGAGCATTATTTCTGATGGTGAGGCTGATCTCGTGCTGAATGTATCTGCATGGTAAAATGAGAGTAAGAGCTGGGATACCTGGACACGCTGGCCCAATTCCGCCCCGAACTCTCAGTCCACAGGCAACCCGAAGTGCCAAGAGCCTTGAGAAATTTTTGGTGAAAGAAGGCACAGCAGGATGGAAACAGCCCATTCCTAACTCAAAAGAAGGATCTTCAAGGGTTACTTGAGAGAAGGCAGAAGTAGCCAACGGAAGGGAGCAGAGACCCTTAGGCCCGTTCTTGAGACATCCAGCAGGGAGCAGATCAAGGTCCAAACCTAAGGAGAAACTCCTCCACCTTCAGGCATGGAGCAGACTTGCATGCAAGCTCAGGAGCCCAAAAGGAGCTCTGAGCACCGCAGGGACATGTCTGCACCCAAACTGGCACTGGTGGCACGACCTCATGTGATTCTCCCCACCACTAGCTCTGATTTTTGAGGGAGACCTGCATGAAAGCCAGTGCCACCAACCCGATAGCAAGCAGGGAAAGGGAGAAGGGAGCACAGCTGTAGCAGTAACACCATGCCCTCCGACACAGCTCCTGCAACTAATTACCCTTCACAGCCCATGCAGATTGATGGACAAGGAGGGGGGAGGGGGTCAAGACACAAGGAATCAGATGAGCCAAGTGGCAAATCAACAAGAGGACTGGGGTGAGATCATCACAGCAAAAATTACCAAGGGAGGTGTCAGGCATCGAATCGCTTTTTAATACCACACTACTCCCTGCTGGCCTCAAGAGCCCCGGTCTCCAGGCCCCCAACACCAACAGCTCTCTGTGCCAGCCCTGGATGCTTTTTTAATTTACGGTAATTGCATCTGACTATAGCTTTCAATTACAAATTCCATCAATTCTATGCATTCAAACCAAATCTTAAAATTGGAAAGGCACCTGTGAAGGGAGCAAGAAGCTTCCTGAAGCTGTGGCGAGGAGGCCAAGCCAGGGCTGACATGCCTGTCATGAGTCAGATGCCAAGCTGGATGCTTCTGTAGGGGCTTTACAAATGGAAGTGCTGTCCTGAGCCAAGATGAGTAAAGATAGCTCTTGTGCATCAGAATAAACCCTCAGTTGAAGTTTCTCTTGTTCCCTGTCTCCCTTCTTACTCGTGTGCCTTCTTCCCGTTCTCCCCCATTAATGATACACCCACCTGGGTCGGGTGCATCCTCTGGGACGTTGGGAGGCAAGTTGGGAAGGGGATAGGGTTACTTGTGAGCCTGGGGAGAGAGAAGTGGCTTGCTCACAGCTGGCGTTCCCTCACTTTCTCACACGCAGTTAATTGGTAATTTTCATCACTCTTGCTGGAAGCATTTGCTGTTATATGTAGATGCAAGAGATAGAAAAGGGAAAAGGCAATGGGTGGAGCAGGTGCTTTCACTAAGGATTTCAGCTGAAACATTACCACAGCCTGCAGAAACCACCTTCCAGGAGTCGAACCCAAAACACAGCCCTGTGAAGGAGCAGTTCAGGACATTCCTCATTCACTCCCCATGGGCCAATTCAACACCAGAGTTGGGTGACTGCAGACGAGCAGACCTGCGCAGAGCAGTGGCACTGCCAGCCACTATCCCAGGCCACTGCTGAAGATGTACAAGTGTCATCTCGAGAGAGTAAGAACCACAGGTGTCACCTCAAAAAAATCTATGTGTGATGTTCTTGAAAAGTTCTTTACTGGTTGTGACATACAAACTATAGAAAACAGCATCCATGAATGTAGGACAACTTCAGTTGGAAAAAAGATAATATATAGAATAGCACAGGGGGAAGGGAGGGGGCAGGAATATCTTAATTAGAAAGAGTTGTAACTACTTTAAGTACTGCTAGAATAAAGAGAAAGGCCTGGCCTCTCCTACAAGGATTTACACCACCATTCTGTACCTGCCACATCCATCTGTACTCTGCCGTTTCACAGTTCAAACCTGTAAATGCTCCGAGACAAGGATGCTCTGGGTTGTGTATCTGCAACACCAACGCTGCCTCAGCAATATAAATAACAAAAACGCAAGGAATACTTTGAGCCACAACACTCCCTTATCCCTTCCCAGCTCTCTTCCCCCACAGATGCTCAAGCACCCTCAAAGAGAAAAAAAATATGCCCAAACTCCGTTTCCTTCATCTCTATTTAGGACTACAGTATTGTTCAGGAAAATCTGAAGGAAAAATATCCTGACAAACTGCTGGAGCAGCCCTTCACTGACCAACTTTTTGCTCTAGAACAAACAAAAAGGAGGCAGCAGCCCTGGGAGGACCAAGGACCTGCAAAGGACTATGAGATGTGGGTCACAGCCACAGCATTGGAAAGGGACCAGAGTTAGCACCAAGAGGTAAGGCAAGTATCACGGGGGTCTGCCTGTGGCAATTTAACCCCTGAGCAAGTAACGCCCATGAGCACACTCCTTTCAGGGGCCCTGGCAGTCATCCAGCACCAAAGCAAGCCTCAGTTTGATTCGAATTCGTTATGCACTAAAAAGTCCTGATAAAAATCCAATATACTACTAAATTGCACGTCACCAGGTAGAGAAGGCTCTTTATCCCAGGGCAGAGGATATTTTTGGTTGGTGTACCACGAACTTCACCTAAGCAGAAAGGGCACGAACCACCCTGCCTCCAAACTGCCTGACCCACGCAGAGAAAAGTCTACTGCAGATTGCATCCAGGTCTTAGCTGTATCATTCAAACTGCTGCAAAACTTGTAATTTGAGTGTCTAAACTGCCTAACCTCAACTCCCCAAACAAAGGGCAAAGTTGGAGCCAGAGAGAGGAGAGCTGTATGACCAAAGACTGAGAGGCAGGAATGCCCATTCTAATTCTGGCTCTGTCCCCATCCATGTGTGACCACAGGTTACCTCCCTGCCCACACCCTCCGCCTGTGCAGAGGGTGAATGCATGTAGCCCTTTCAGCAAGCAAACTTCTGGATTAAAAGCATGACCAGCCAGGAATTTGTGGAAGAAATCGAGGTTTTTTTATTATCTCAGATGCTGACGCACAGATTTTAAATACATCCCTCCAGGAGGACAGCCTTCCTCTGCTGCCTCCTGCAACCTCCTTGTCTCAGCGCATTGAACACATGTTAGGACACCACCTTACTGCCTTAATTAGGTAATTATCTAAATCTTTATTGCTGCCTCCTTTGATAGGCTTACTAGATATCAACATACCCTCAAAATCTGGCCACAAGTGTCTTGTCCAAGATCACATCAGTTTCAGGGGAGCTGATGCCTGAGCTGACCCTCCAGCATGTGCTAGTTCGCACCCCTCACCTCTCTCTACCCATCCTGTGCATAAGCAAGGGCTTTAGTTTCCTAGTTTGCCAAACTGACAACTTGGAAATAAGTAATGAATAAGTAAATCACAATAATTATTTACATGACATTTTGTTCACACAGGACCAAATTCAGACACAGATATTTACATAGGGCAGACTACTACAGATATCAAAGTTTGGCTGCAACACAACCGGCAGCATCCAAAGGAGTCACAGCAAGCGCCCACAGAGACAACACTGCTTCCACCAAGCTGCACCCCTGCTCCCCCTCCACACAAAAATCCCCTGAAATCCCACAAGACCTGAGAAAGCAGTGCATATCACTTTCCCACTATAGGTGCAAAATACTCATAGCTTTCCAAGCGAGCGGCTGTCCCCCCAGCAGTTAGCCAACAACATACGGTTTCATTTGTTCACCGGGCAGAGCGCTCCCTGGGAGGTGTCAGGGAGGGAAGCAAGCAGTGACCTGGAGCAGAAAGGATCTGGGAGCAAACAAAGATAATGAACTGCATTTAACAGGGGTGAAGGTGCTACCACCACACATGCAGCCCGGGCCCATCACACTGCTCAGCACCAAAACCCAGCTCAGAAAGCTGCAGGGACAGCGCAGAGACCCGCACAAACACGAGCACATTCACAGAAAGAAAACTAAGGGAGAAGTAAGGTATTAAAAGGGAGATGCTCTATTAATATTTCTCTTTAAACCACAATAGTCATAATTCAGGCAGCCTGTGCAGAGGGGTGATGACATGATACTGCTTTGCCACCAGCAAGGCAGGAGCTGGGGATGCTCTAGGGAGCAACAGGAAAAACTTCCCGGGACAGTCTTTAGAGCCGGAATTAAAATCAGAGAACAGATGTAAGTATTTTCCAACTCTAAAGAAGGTAGATGAGCTTCATGTAAAGCTTTACAAGTTACGAACAAATTCTTCCAAGAAATGCAGGCAGGGAAAGGGGAAGGTGACAAATACGAGGCAGCATCCTTAGATGGTTCTGTCTCCCCATATGCATCACCTTTTTAAAAGGTTTTAAAAGGCCTTGCTAGACACTAAAAAACGAACACACACACACACAAAAATAAAAATAATCACTCTGGTCCTGGCAGCAAGGTTTTTAGGTCTACTTTATGGTGGAATTACTTTGATAGGATCACTCAGGCTGCTTGCAGCTCTCAGCAGTCCTGCCTGCCATCCTTCACTAGTGCTTTCTGCCTACAATATCAGTGCGCAGAGGAATTGTGGTCATTGTCCAGGATCCCATCACAGTAGGTGCCAAACAAACACAAAACAAAAAGCTTTTAATGAGTTTATTTCTCCTAACAATGCAACAATTGCGAGGACAACTAATTAATGCACATTGGAGCCTAAAGCAGAGCTCTAGCTACACTAATTATGTATTTTTAATCCATTCCCCCTCCTTTCACCCACAGAGGCAGCTCTCCAAGAGATAGCAAGGGAGGGAATATTAGCAGAGGCACTGCTGCTTTCCACCTCCCATTGTCTATGCCAGCTCCCAGTGATGCTCCACTACCAGGGTACCACTCAGGGAAGCGTCCCGCAGGCAGCAAACCTGGGCAGGCAGCATACTACAGATGGATATCTCACTTGACTCTTCTCCTTGACCTTTATCTTAAGCTCTTTACTTCCCATATGCATTTCCCAAGCAACCTGCTGCTCTCTGGGCACAGAGCTGAGACCCACTGGCCAAGAGGTTTAGTGATAAACTTTAAAACAATCAGATAAATCTCATCCCTCTTCTCTTGTTCTGTGGAAGAACCAACCAAAAAAACCTTTCAAGAATGGGGCAATAACGGATTGAGCACACAGATTCTCAGGGCTTAAATGGGTATTTGCTTCCAGAGAAGGGAATTCAGAGAAATGGGATTTCTCTCTTGAAAGAGACCGTTTGGCAGCAGGAACAGCTGAGAAAAGCAGCATTTTGACTATGTAAGCTCAACTGTTTCCCAGTTCAAAAGGAAAATAGTAGTGTTGCTCCTTGCAGCCCATCTCCCTTCCTGATGCCACACCACACCTCTGCTTTCAACCCAGCAGCTCTCCCTGTGAAATGCTTTGAGATCCTCCACTACCATTTCTAATTAAAGTACTTTATTTTTAGCCTGATTTGTCAAAGCAAAAGCTAGACAGGCAGAGGTGGTGCTCACCATGGGGGCACAGAGAAGAGGCAAGCACAGACCCCTGGATCCACACCTTAACAGGCACATAAGGTGTTGCAGGACAGCACATCAACTTGGAGACCGGCACCTAAATGTGTTTAACCCTACCCATCATTACAGAGCACACTGCACGTGATCCCAGACCTTCTTCTCCATAAATGGTTTTAAACACTTGCAACTTGTAATTCTAGCTGCAACCATCTCAAGCTCCTTTTCCTTCTCATTCACGTTTATCCCAATTCTGTCTTTCCTCAGACAGCCAAGATGGGTTCCTTCAGACAGCTGATGGGACGTAGGTAATGTCATGCTCCACGACAGGGTTCTCCTCTTGCACTCCAGTCTCAAGTTTGAGCTGACATTAAGGGCATATTCATAATGAATTCTGGAGGTCAACGCTATAATTCAGACAAACAGGGGAAGCCACGCCGAGGTGCTGAATGATTTAAAACATAATTCACCCCCACCCATTCCCTGGTGAAGGGTGCCACCTGTTAGTGTTTGGAGCATGAGAAAATATCCAGGAATGAGCAGAATCCCAAGACGCGCAGCTCTGCTCCACCAACTGCAGTAAGGAAGAAGCTGCTAATGGCTCCTCACTTGCTCCAGGGATTATGTCATAGCTCAAATTGTATTCCCAAGGAATGGGGTTACCACATTCCCGAGGAACATGCTGGATACATGCAGCAAGCTTACCAGAGCTGAAAACAACTCAGGCAGTGCAACAGCACCGGGCCAGGTGGCACAGACAAGAAAAGCCCTGGGGGCCTTGCAAGAAGGAGATCTGCTCCAAGGATCCCCCCTCCCCGGCCAGGCCCTCGCTTTTGGTACCCACCCCTTCAGTCTTGAGAAGGCACATGCACTCACTGGAGATGGGTGCAGCCTGAGCGGTGCTCCTCCCTGGTGTCAGCTGGGCAGTGGCATTGCCTGCTCACCCCCATCACCCCCAGCACATCATTCCTCTATGTCAACTCAGTGCCCAGCCCCTATAAAACCAAGCTTCCAGCACCTCTCAGCAAGGACTTGCTTGCTTTAAACAGCTGCACACACTTTGCAGCTGTGGGATCTGTGCAAAATACAACCCTGTGTTAGAGCAATTAGTAGAGTTACAGAGCCAGGTTCTCAGAAAATTAGGAAACCTTGAACTCCAGGACAAAAAAAGCTACACTTGCAAACTAAAAGAGAAATGAGAGGACTACAGTTTCCTTCAACATGCTTTTCTAAGAGGTATCCATGTCTTCAGGTGCACACTTGCCTGTCACATTTGTTTTACAGCATCTGGTCATGCACAGTTCAGCACCTCCAGGGTCACAGTTGCCCTCTGGTACTGCTCAGCTGTTTGCAAGGGCTAGCACATGTACCAAACACATACCAGCCCCTAAAAAACATACCTCCTCATACTGGGACAAAGAGATCCCACCTATTGTCAGATCCTGCTCAACAGATTAAAATAGTATTTCCCAAATTCTGAGAGAAAATTTTTAGCCCTTGCAAAGGGATTGGATAACACGATAGTGATGAATGTTGCCAAGGAGCCTGAAGCAAATCAAATCCATCTTTCATCTTCACCACCTAGGAAGGATCTCTCTCCTCTCCTGCCTCACTGGCACTACAACTGACAAATAAGCTGGAAAATATTTTTTATGGACTTCTACAGCTATCAAAACACCTTGCACTGTATTTTAGATGAACTAGCCTTAACAAGAAAACTTGCCAAGATCAAAAAATATTAAATGGTTCACATGAAACATTTCCACAGAAACCAAAAGAAAACAGAAGAGCTGGACAAGACTTAGACCAATACATAAAGCTTTTTATTTCTATGTCAGCACTTCTAAAATACACTGTTAATTGTACTGCAAAGACTTTTAGCTGCTCAGGAATGTCACCCATCAATGCCTGCTCCTCAGGTGCACTTAGAGGGAGAGTTGATCATCACTGATGTTCCCATCCAGTAAATATTTCAAACAAAAAACAATTAACACCACTACACACTGGAAGAATGCTGCTCCCCTGTTCTGCCTCCAAAGCAAACTTTCCAAATGCAAGAGAAAGTTAGAGGAAAAAAGCAACACACATTTTGATGCTTTCCCTTTCTGCTTGGGCTCCCCTACTCACACCTGCAACCCCTTGGAGAATCACAGAATGGTGGGGGCTGGAAGGGGCCTGTGGAGATCATCCAGTCCAACCCCCTACTAAAGCAGGCTCTCTTCAAGCAGGCTGCACAGGATCTTGTCCAGGCGGGTTCTGAATGTCTCCAGAGACGGAGGCTCCACAGTCTCTCTGGGCAGCCTGACAGGCTCTGTCACCCGCAACATAAAGACGTTTTTCCTCATATTCAGATGGATCTTCCCATGTTGCAGTTTGTGCCTGTTGCCACCTGTCCTGTCACCAAGCTCCACAGAAAAAAACCCGGCCCCACCTTCTTAACACTCGCCCTTAAGATACTGGTAGACATTGATAAGATCTGCTCTCAGTCTTCTCTCAGCTCTCTCAGACTTTCCTTATCAAGGAGATGCTCCAGTCCCCTCATTATCTTCATCACCCTGCACTGGACCCTCTCCAGCAGTTCCCTGTCTCTCTTGAACAGAGGAGCCCAGAACTGGACACAGTACTCCAGACACGGCCTCATAAGGGTAAGAGTAGAGAGGGAGGATCACCTCTCTTGAAGTGCAACACTTCCAAGTTTCTTCTCACGCCTTAAAAACCTGCTCACGCGATATCCTTAGCTTCTTCTTTCTCACTGACACAGCCCTCACCAAGCTCACCCCAGCACTGGTCCAAAGTCCTTGGTCATCCTCCAGCCCCACAGAGCTGCTTCTCAGAGCCCCATCACACCACCAGCTGAGGAGCCTGCAGGACATCCCCACCAACATAACTAAAAACCACTCTTCAGAAACACATCCAGGAGCTCATGCACACTTCATCCCTTCCTCACCCAAGCACAACATGCTTCTGAGGAAGTCCTTCTCACCAGGACTGGTGGTGAGCCCATGGGCCAGCTTGATCTCCAGGTTAATTTGAAAGCCCATACAGACACTTGCCACTGTCTATCTGCCTCCAGTTCCCCATTTCTTTGGCCCTCATCCATGCCCCTTTGCCATCCCCACAACCCTTTAGTTTTCTCCCCATTTTGTTTTGCTTTATCTCCCCAACAACCCTCTGACCCTACAGGAACAGAGACCTATAGGTACAACACCCACAAGCGGGGACCCAGGAAGGAGCAAGAGCACAGAGGAATGAGTTCCTGAGTCTGATGAATATCAGGCATTTAGTAACCTCAAAATAGATGCGTCCCTTCCAAGCACCCATTGTGCCCCTCTTAAGCATACCTCACCCCAACACTCCATGCCAGGCATGCTGGCTGGACACGGGGTGACCTGATGCTGGACCTAAGTGGACCAGGCAGTCCACAGAGAAGGGCAACAGCTCTTTGCTTTTCCAGGGTACTAATCGGTCCCATCAGGCTACTTATCCATGCCCAGCAGATTTCTATGAAACCTTTAGAAACTTATCATCTCCACCACCTCTGTCCATCTGTTGATATTGTCTGAGATCAGACAAGTACAAAAACAAACAGGGAACATTAAGCTCTTTAGCAGACAGAGCTGGAGCATGGACACATGTCTGATGTAACTGTGTTTATTCCAGCCTCAGCGGCCAACACCAGGCAAAGGAACCCCAAACTCTTCCCTGCAGCAGCATCTTCAGGAGTAGGCCAGGAACAGGCTCAGCATCTTTTTCAGACCTTGCTTTGCTACCTGCAAGCAGCTACAGCTGTCTGTTCCCAGCTACCAACCAGCACCATCCCTCCTGCATCTGAAATTACCTTCCCCTTCACATGAGCACCCCTTAATCAGCATCTGTCAATATAAGCCGCGTTAACTGAGACTGTTTAAATACCACGTCTATGCTAAGCCAGCTCGTTCAGGCTGAAGCAGGTCAGCAAGTGCTTGCAGGCCCAATTCCTAAGAGCACTGGCGCTTTCAGAGCTGGCATGCACCTATGTTTCATGCAGGTACAGTTATAATCTGTTTATCCTCATGTTAAGACTTTGGACCTCCCATATAGACCCAATCCAGGTTTAAATGAGACCAGCACATAAGGTTTTATGCTGTTATAGCTATTTCAGATTGCAGTTTTAAAACTGCAGGATTTAAAACAAAAGATTACTCATCCCAATCCTCTCCTGCCATCGAGTCAGGCAATGAAATACCATGGTCGATGACTTACTGTGCATGAGCTGAGCTGCACTACCTGACTGCCAGTACACCACAGCCCCTGGGGAGGGCAGGGGGGAGCAGGCAGGGAGCAGAAAACCCCATCAGTTGAACATTTCTCATAGCTTTCTGCAAATAGTTTCCCTTGTATCTTCTGCAAGTTAATAACTTGCGTAATCAACAAAACTCTCCAACCACCAGGGCAGGAGAGCTCAGAGTGGATGGGGAAAAAAGTCCCTGCAATGACCCGATTGCTCTCAACAAGACTACGTGAAAATTAAGTCCCTTTCCAGCAACACAAGTGCGAACCCAGACCAGCCTTAGAGGGAAGTGAACTATTTAGAAACCGTGCACTGGTTTTGGACCTCACAGCACCCTACCCAGGGCACTGTTGGTACTTCCAGTCTTCAGAAACGGAAGGCACAGGGAAGTCAGCTCCCACAGGAGTAGCCAGTTTCATTTAGATGCTGTGGAGTTGAAGACTAAATCTGAAGTTGCACAAGTCTCAGCTTAGCTTGGCTCAGCATCTCCTTTCAACCTCAGCATTCCCCAGGCAGTCCTGTAAACCCACCATTGTCTTCCAGGTGGGCAGAAAGACCAGGCTTAACTCTTTCCTCCACCACATAACCACACAGTCTTAGGAAAAGGAACTGCTCTGCTTGCTAAGAACATTACCATAGCCTTCAACCCATCCATCAGCCCAGAGAATCATAGAATGGTTTGAGTTGGAAGGGACATTAAAGATCATCTAGTTCCAACCCCCTGGCACAGGCAGGGACACCTTCCACTAGACCAGGTTGCCCAAAGCCTTATCCAACCTGGCCTTGAACGCTTCCAGGGATGGGGCACCCACAGATTCCCTGGGCAACCTGCTCCAGTACCTCACCACCTTCATGGTGAGAATGGAGGGCAGAGGCAAAACTTGAGGCTCTTTCATCCAGATCTGCCTGCTAACCCCGACCACAGCACAGCTGATGGACAACCAGCCATAACGGATGAGCTCTTGAACTCCAAACCTCTGACTTTTGCAGTAGAGCATCATACCTGGCATCAGGTTCACACCAGGGAATAAAGCCTCAAAAACCCTCTGAGCTAGTAAGGAGCCTACAGAAAACCTTCTTTGGCTAGCCAAGATGCAAACAGCAAAATCTTTAGCAAAGAATATCAGCAACAGTTGTTCCATAGGTGATTGTTTTGCCCAGATCTCACGGTGCAAGGGTTTGCTCTTCCCATCACACGGGCAGCAAAACCGAGGCACACCATTAAAAGCATTTACCCCAAGGTCACAGAGGGAATCAGCAGAAGAAGTGCATATTAATAACAGTGTCCTGGCTCTTAGCCTGCTCTATCAGGGTCCTTTCCCCACACAAGTGTTTTCCCCCTCCCTCCAATTATTCAGGTAATTGAAATGCCTGCTTCTGTCCTTGAAAATTAGGTTGAAAGTGGCTTGAAAATTAGTTGCAACACCACCAGCCACGAATTGTTAGCCTCCACTGATGCAGCCTGCAGCATCGTCTATAAAAGTCCGTCCAGTGGCAGTGAAGGCTGTTTGGTTTTAATCAACTCTAAATGTATTTGAAGGACACTCCCTGGGTCTTACAGGGATGTTTGGTGTTCAAATTTAAGAGTATTACCAAATGGCAGAGAAGACCTCTTCAGGCCATAAGAATTACAGAACTGGGACAAGAAATCCCCCTCGCTCTTCTAGTGTCATGTCTGAATCCCCTTTTGACCCCAGCTGATTTTAATATAAAAGCTTTGTTGTTGGTTAGTGTTTGCTTTTTTGGTTTGTTTTTTTCTTTTGGAGTGGGGTGGTAGGTTTTGGTTTTGGTTTGTTTTCCTTTGTGGTTTGTTTCTGGTTTGCTGTTTAAAAAAAAAAAAAAGCAAAACCAAAACACAAACACCAAACTTCATGCATCTGCATGCACTGAAAATAAAAATCATATCCAGCATTTTTCACTCAGCTGCCACGTCAAATTATGCTCTCCAGGCCATGTGTCAGGCATGATCTCCTAAATCTACAAGCTATTTTAATAGCAGGAGAGTCAGACTTCCAGCCCTCATCCTACCAGTGACCTGAATGCAGTGGGAGTAGACTGGCTGGCAGAGCTGTAAGAAATGAAAACATTCCCTGAAAAATTTCTGACATTCCTTCAGCATGTTATTTTACTCTTAAATAATGCAAGCAATATTCTAGAGCACCTCAAAGCAAGCTGCAAATACTGAATAAAGCCCCAATTCTACTGTAAAGGTATTATTAATGCCTTCCCAAAGAAGCAGGAAAAAAATAAAGCATGAAGATTACATGACTCGCCAAAAGTTAGAGAGCCATGAGCAAACTCTGGTCCTCCCTGAGATAGTCCTGTCTGACAAGAAGAGATGATTCTTCCTTCAGTATCCTTTTTTCTAGGCTCATTAGCTCCTTGCAGTGGCTTCTCTTTATCCTTTCTGAGAAGCAAGAATTGATGACTTTAAAGAATAAAACGCATTTGATCATTCAGTCACTTAGAGGAACATGCCCAGCATGCTCAGAAGAAGGAAAAGTCACAGAGACTATTTCCTCACCTGCAGAAACATCTCTTGTGATGGGAAACAGCAAAACGAGAGGCTGTTACACCTCCCCAGAGCAGGTCCGAATGCTACAGCCCACAGCTGGTTTCTTCTTCACATTATCTGACCAGCACATGTAAGAGAAATCCTTCCCTGGAGCTGAAAAAATCAGTTTGGTCTTTGACATCCCAGGCATGACCAGTCACACACGCTAAGCGGTACTGCCACCGCAGCAATTCTGTAGCCCAGAGGCACAGGAGATGGCCCCCAGCAAACCAGTGGATAAAAGCCAGGCTTAAAGCCAGTTAAAACAAGTAATCTAGAGAATAAAACACCAAACACCTATTAGCATTAATTCCTATTAATCCCTCTAACTTCACCTCCCCCCATCCTTTCTGCAAACTTTCTGAAGCTATCTGAGGATCTAAAACCTGGTGCCTCAGCCCTTGCACCACCACAGGCCACCAGTGCTGAGCCATTCCCAAAAGTTTTCCTTTGCCATGAGAGCTGCGTAGGAAGTGCTAACAAACAACAAAGCAAGTGAAAATCCTCTGTCACTATGTCATTCAGCATTTGCTCATGCTCTGACAAGGTCATGCAGTTGTACAAAGGCAAATTTCAGAGTGGGATACATAAACAAGAAAGCCAGTTGTAATCTTTCACCTCCATTCGGCTCAAGAAGCATTTGTGACAGCCAAAGAACTAGAGTAAGTTACCTGGAGACAATGTGGAGCTTCATCACTAGAAGTCTTTCAAATATGGTGAGATGCCCACCGGGCAGGAATGATGTAGATCAGTGGCTGTGCCTTGAGCAGGGGAGAGACTAGACAGCCTGGGGAGAGACTAGGTCCATCCCAACCTTTTTTACTATTCTACACCATAGTGTTACTCTTCTCACTCATCAGACAAATCCAGGAGAGTTAAATCTTTTACTTATACAACAAGGTATGGGTGACTGGTGAGTGGAGCCAATAGAGAACCTGTGGCTAGTGCTGAAGCTGCAAAAAAACCCAACCAAAACAGAAAGCATTCAGCTCCTTCGATCTGCAGATACCTTGAGTGAATTCCTAGTGACAGCGGAAAAAGCTGAAGGGTTTTACCCTTAAAAAGGGAGTGAGGTGCTGAAGACCCTCACCTTCTGCAAAAAGATACAGAGAACTGTAAATCTGGATAGAAAAATGAGAGCTGGACATGACTGCTCATGCTACGAGAGCACTTAAATGCCCCCAAAAATACTGCATCTCATTTACACTGTACAGAGACATCACCGGAACCGGACAATCTGTCAGCATGGACATCATCTCAAGACCCCACAGAGAGAAACGATGGAAGAAAGCAAAGGGAAAATTCTCTCCAAAGAAGGATGAGTTACTTTTCTCCAGGGAGTTTACACAAGACAAGACAGCCCCAGAGCTCAGTCCCCTCTTCAGTCAAGGGTTCGTTAAAACACACCACTGCAGATATTTGTAATATACATTCAACTATACTTTCTCTTCCTCTGAATTGCTTTCTTACTACCTTGACTACTTTCTTGTCCAGGGTACAGGTAAAGCAACTCACCAAAAATCCCTCAGGCA
Source organism: Falco rusticolus (assembly GCF_015220075.1). Classification (NCBI taxonomy): domain Eukaryota; kingdom Metazoa; phylum Chordata; class Aves; order Falconiformes; family Falconidae; genus Falco; species Falco rusticolus. Next base: position 12,336,388 of record NC_051189.1, read on the forward strand.
TGTCAGTGATCCTCTCGACAGCAGAAAATCTCCTTCCTAGTGGGGATCAGTAGTTTCCTCTCCTTTATGGAGGCTGTCCTCCCAATGCAGCACATCAAGGCCACATTTGTAAGCAGCAACTGTTCCTGCACTAGAATTCATTTAAACTTTAAAAGAGGGGAAATATGTCAATCTGACAGGCTATCAGCCGGATTAGTGAAAAGTTTTTAAAAGCTATTGACAACAAGTTCACTTCTGCTTCGGATTCGAAAGACCATGCTGCTCCATTAAGTAACCCAGCCACTCTGCTCACATGAATATTTAAAAGAGAAAAAGCAAGGCATTAGGCAGCCAAGCAGCCCAGGATGTGCACTAATATTTTCAAGAAGAGAGGACAGGACAAAGGAAGTGTCAGCACACACAAAGTGGCTGGTGTGATGCCCGGGCTATTTTTCTTTTTAGAGGATGGAGTGGGAAAGGCAAGGTCCTCTCCCACACCACTTAGTATGAAACCAGCCTTTCAGCAATGTGTTCGGCACACACAGCTACTGACACGCAACAGAAAGTGGATCCACATTGAATGTCCATTATGGGAAACATAATAAAGAGAAAAATGTCCCTTCAGTTTAAAGGTAAAACTGTCCAGGAATCACAAAGACACAGCACGTATTAGAGAAAAACTATCCGAACCGATGTTTCCTACCACGTATTACCAGAAAGCCTGAAATATCTGGGACCGCATTAAGAAATTAAAAAAACCCAAACCCTGAACTACCCTGAAAAAGAAATCAAGTTGCATGTCCACATTTCCCAACCATTACTGCTTAGCACAGGCTTTGAGATAAAGAGAGTGTGCAAGGGGTCACAAAGTACATCTAACGCCATTCACTGCTCTGAAAAGAAGCTTGCAGCTTAGCTGGCACGCAGCAACAAGGAAAGCTCCCACACACCGATGCCTTTAAAATACAGAGGAGCCATAGAGCAATTCTTCCAAAAGCCATAAGTCCCAAGAGGGAAAATCATTGAAGTCGGAGACCAAAGTTGCAAGGTATAGAGTAGAGGGAAGGGAACAGAAAAAGACCTGCTCACCCAGCACTGAGCACTGCTCTACTTAAGAGCCCATGAGACAAGAAGACATAAAACAAGCTGCCCACTTTAATATATATTAAAAAGCAAAGGAAAACATCAAGCTGCAGATTTACTGCCTGTCACCAGCACAGGTTTAACATCTTGATTTCATGCTGGTATTCTTCATTACGTTTTATTACTGGGCTTTATGTCCCTACCACAGTGTTCAGGTGGGAATTCAGAGGGTTTCATTCAGGAATGTCTTCAAGTCGAGACACTAAACAACCCCGCAGCAGGGCATTACTTTTCCTCTGCCAGCTCACCTCAGGGAATGCGAGCAAATGCTGAGAGCACCTGAGAGAGGTGCTGTGGCTTCACCATGCTAAGGCAAGCCACATGAGTGCTCAGCCAGCACAGGGAGAGGCAGCAGGGAACCTCACAGGGCATGGACAGAAGAAATAAAGCAAAATAATAGTCACAGAATGGTATTTTTTTTAAGTTACCAACGAGTTTAAGCAGCTGGGCTGTCTTACATGTGCCTAGAAACAGAGGGAAGCAAACAACCCATTTTACAGAGGATTACAATGCACTAACAGAGGAGTTTTTACTGTCCTATAATAGCCTCAGGGCTGTCAGTCAGAGGACCCTTTCGAGCCATATACGAGATCTTTTCAGTACAGCAAGGAGATTTTATCCTTATTAGAAAGCTGACACACTGCCTCCCCCAGTTTGGACAGGCCTGACAGCCTGCCTGTGCAAGTAACTGCTCCAAAATAAAGACCCTGCAAGCCCTTGAGTGACAGCAGCCATGGATACCTCCAGGACAAGCCTCCCTGAGCTAACTCCAGGTCCTGGGGCTGTTTCCAGCATCACAGCCTGCGTAGGGATGCTCGGGATGCTCCAGCCCTAAAGGGAGGCAGGAATAACACCCTACGTACACACAACTTGCTCTCAGTGTTACTCAGGCAGCGAAGTGGCTGTTGGCAGTTGTGTGCACTGGCACCTGTTTATCTAGAGGGGCCAGGCAGGGCCTGCAAAGAGATAAACACGGGTATCAAGTTTAGGACACTTTTCAACAAACCTGCTTTCCCCAAGCTATGTCCAGGCAATGGCATGTCATCCACACCCTGCCCAGCCCCAGAAAGAAAGTGGTGACAGTGGGAGAGTCACTGGGGATGAGCACCCCCTTGGTACAGGGGGAGGAATTGCTCAGGAGCAGAGATCACTTTACTGGCATTGTACGTCCTGACTTTTCTAACTCCTTCAGCTCAACAAGTGTTTGTTCACATAGGGCTCTGCCTTGTCCTCACCTGTCCTCTGCAGCACACATCCTTGCTGACCCTGAAATTTGCTGAGGAGGGGATGGATGTACTAAGAAGTGAAAATAAAACCCGTAAAGCAGATGTTTCCCAAGCTCTGGAAAGAAACAGCAAAGCCCAATCTGCCCATGGAGAGCCACGTTTTTAATTGCTGATCTCAGCAACGTCCAAAAGCAGCAGCAAGGGGCAGGATCCCTGCTGGCTTGTGATGTAGCAGGGTTCAGCAAGAACCAGCCCTCATCTCAGAGAGGCACATACAGCATCTTTCAGGTCAAAACTCCTCATGAACAACGGGCAACAGCATGGAAGGACACTCGGGAAACAGGGGATGGATGCGCCGCATACCAATAGCTGGGGAAGGGGGAGCAGAAAACCACATATTAAGAGGTATTTCCACATCCTCGCCGAGGCTCTACAGTGATCCTCAGGCTACTCTGGCACCAGAGGAAAGGTTACACACAGCCTTGCAAAATCCAGAAAAAGCAAGGCAGCTTTTTGGTACCCCTACAAAGAGCCTAGAACAAGAAAAATCAGTTTCCGGAACACTGGAAGCATTTACTTAACACGCTCTCAGGTATGTTGCCCTTCTTCCCCTTTCCCACATAAACCATGCACAAACCTCTCTGGGGAATAATGCAGAATCCATCGCCCTTTCCTGCTTTTCCCAGGAGGGTAAATGGAAAGACTCTGAGCCGTCAGCAGCAGGTGACTTCTCTCCACACTTAAAGGCTGTCTGCAGCATAGGAGGAACACAGCTGTTACCAGCACAATACAGAGCCACTCCTGGCAGTGAAGCCACATGAAAAGCATTCACCCCTAATGAAATTTTGAGTATTTTCACAGCATTACAAAATGGCCTGGGTTAGAAAGAACATTAAAAATCATCTAGTTCCGATCCCCCTGATATGGGCAGGCACACCTTCCACTAAATCAGGTTGCTCAAAGCCTCATCCAACCTGGCCTTGAACGCTTCCAGGGATGGGGCACCCACAGATTCCCTGGGCAACCTGCTCCAGTACCTCACCACCTTCATGGTGAGAATGGAGGGCAGAGGCAAAACTTGAGGCTCTTTCATCCAGATCTGCCTGCTAACCCCGACCACAGCACAGCTGATGGACAACCAGCTGTGCTGGATCCAATCTCGAACTCCAAAGTCCTAGTGTTTCATCACTGCCTCACCACTCTCACAGCAAAGAATTTCTTCCTAACACCTAATCTAAATCTACCCTCTTTTAGCTTAAAGCCATTCCCCCTTGTCCTATCACTATATATCCTTGTAAAAAGCCCCTCTCCAGCTTTCTTGTTGGCCCCTTTAGATACTGGAAGGCTGCCATAAGGTCTCCCTAGAGCCTTCTCTTCTCCAGGCTGAACAACCCCAACTCTCTCAGCCTGTCCTCATAGGAGAGGTGCTCCAGCCCTCTGATCATCTGCATGACCCTCCTATGGACTGGCTCCAACTGGACCATGCCCTTCTCGTGCTGGAGGCCCCACAACTGGACGCAGTGCTTCGTGGTGGTCTCACCGGAGTGGGAGTAGAGGGGGACACTCCTGTCCCTCGACCTGCCGGCCACACTGCTTTAGATGCAGCTCAGGATATAATTGGCTTTCTGGGCTGCAAGTGTACATTGCCACTGCATCATCCACTTGGGTAAGTGCTTTTTATAAATGAAAGTAAAGACAAATTTGCATCAAGCTGTGCAATCCAGGCACAGGTACACTTTCAACTTAGTCACACGGCTATTCGATGGACCACCAGTTCAAAGCTTGGTGACACACTGCTTTTGTAACAAGGCATGGATGGTCCTTTATTCTCTTTACAGTATCTTTTAGCTTAAGCACAATCTTTAGAAGCCTATCACAGCAAATCCTACCTGTTCGCAAGCCAACATCATTGCTTGTTAGCCAGCATTTCTTCTGCATCATTCTTTTCCCACACTCCTTCAATCACCAGAACATCAGTTATACTAATTGGTTGGCACATTTTCATGACTCTAAAGGGTAGTTTGCAGTCTTGGCACTGCATGAATAATGGCACCAAACAACAGCACAAGCAAAATAAAGCAAGCCCTAGCCACAGCAGGGCTACTGCAAGGCAATCGTGCTAACTGGAACACTCAGTTTTGTGAACAGAAGTTTGAAGCCATAAAAAAAGATCTTCATTTGCTGTGGTCTGGGACCTCCAGGTTAACATAGACCTACTGGTGAGATTAAAGGTCCTCTCAAGCAGTGAAATAAAGTCATTACATTTGTTCTTGCTTCAGTCCTTACCTTCACACCTGAGAACATGGTACCATCATCATTTGCAAAGGCAATTTTCTTTTTTCATGACGGTGCTCAGAATCAACTCCTAATACTGAGACTCTTACAACTACTTTCATTCTTTTCAGAAAAGATTAATAAAAGGGCTTTGGCACCACATCTCTGGCATTTGTGTAGTTTGCAAAGCCCTTCCGGACACAAGTGCAAAGTGAGTACACAGTGGCAATTCTGCATGAACCTTAGCAATAAACTCTTCACAGTTAGACAGGAATTGGATGGTTTTTATCGGCTGAATTTGACATTGCCAGTCACAAACATTGCAAAACCTAGTAAGCTGCATAGGGATTTTGGTGCTTAGACTGAAAACTCCAGCACTGTAGCAGATACCATAAGTCACTTCCCCAGAATCACAGAAATGGTTGGTGGAATCTCCAGAGATCTCCACCTTAACAACCCTCTGCTCAAAGAATGAGCATCACGAACACCCAATCAGGACAGTCACAGCTTCATCTGCCCAGATCTGAAATACCTCCAAGAACAGACACTCCACAGCTACTTGAGATGAGCCCAGCACCCTCAACCTCTTATTTTAGGTCACGTGCCCAAGGTAATCCCAAAATTCTCTCCTCCTGGACCATCTCTTCACATCCCTGAACCGGGATGCCCAAAACCAGTCACCATTTACCAGTATGGCCCCACTAGTGCCACAAAGAGGGTTAATACCATCTCTGAATCTACTGGACATGTTCCTCTTAATATAGACTAATCCAGTATGTTCTATTTGTAATGAGAGGACACTTTGGGCGCTTTCAGTTTAGGGTCCAACACAGCCCCAGACCCTTTTTAGCAAAGCCACTACTGAACCATTTGCCTCCCAGGGCACTGGGTCAGGGGCATGCTATCCAAGGACACTGAGACTCCAGTGTTTACAGGTTCCCTAAGCTCCATTTCAGGGCACTGGAAGTCTTTCAAGGGCACTTTCAGGGATCTGAAGTCCTTTGCAAACAATGAGTCCAAACTCTCCAGAAAGAGATGAACACGATGTGTAGCTCTGTGCAATTCCACCATTCAGAGGAAGGTAATATCTTTCTATTAAAGAGAATATTCAAAATGAGGCACAAAGTTGGTAATAGCTTGCCAAGTCTAGAAACTTGGATCAGCACGAGCCGCAGGCTCAACTGCTCCCTACATTGCAATGCACAGCGAAGTACTATTTTCAATATACTTTTCCAAAGCAAGTGTCCTGACTTAACTATTATAGGCAAACATCAGACATTATTTAAATACTAAATACTTAATTACATCTCAACAATAACAGTCCTGATCCTCTTCTCCCATCTGTATTTTTCTTTTCCAGGCATCCCTCAGCTGTCTCACTCCTCTTTCTGATGAAGAGGATGAGGCAAGGAAGTGTTCCAAGATGGTCAGCACCACCCTTCTGCAAGGTAGTCCCTCTTCAGTGCCATACCATGCTATACCACAGCCATACCAAAGTGCATGAAGAAAGCATGCTAAAATGGCAAAACATTTTTTAGGAGCTGGTAGAGACCTCTTCTTGTCTTGTGATTTTCTACTTACCCTTTACAAAACATGACATTAAGAAAACAATCCAACCATGAAGAAATTATTTAAATGACACAAGTCCCACCGTTCCACTTCTGAAAGGTTTATACTTCAGTTTTCTGTAAGTGGAATTTGTCTTTAGTTTGATCCCTAACTCAGAAATTGAATAGATGTCGTAAATTCTGTCAGATTAACAGAATGTTAACATAGCAATGATAATATAACACAGTTTACCAAATTCCCCTGCCCACTTCCCTATCTATCTATTAACAGAGATACAAACTCGTGACACATGGTTACTCCAGCCCCAGTATACAAGCCAGAGCAAACATTAGGGTTTAAAATGTATACACCACGAAGCATAAGGGCAGACGTTTAAGCCCAGACAATTTCGATGGGGCCAGAATTTCACCATCTATTTTTAAAAAATATCAACTTACTCGTTCCAGTTGCAGAGATCTCCTCAGCAAATTTCATCTCAATCTGTAGACCATTTTATAGCCTCTTAAATAATTTTTCCTCTGCTTCTTTAGAGCACGTCATCTTTCATATAGTCATGGTGGAGACTCAGCCTTCCCTGGACATCTGGAACATCTCACTCCAAAGCCAATGCTGAGTTAGACCCACAGAAAATTTGTGGAGTAATATTTCCCCATCTGGTTATCATTTAGATTGTACATATTGAGGAAAGCTAGTGCATTAACCCCATTGTTGGGTGGGTAAAATTAAAGTGTTACCACAGCAGAAAAAAAAAAAAACCAAAAAAACAGCTGCCATATTGAAAGTAAATATTCATTAAGACAGAAAAGGACCAAACTTTGGTTCCTCTAAACATCGATTATTCTGGAATAATTAATTAGCAGAGCTATAACAATACATAAAATTGCTAGCCTCTGACTCTTCTGATAATTTATGCAAGATTAAAGTATCGCTGTGGTTGCCTTTTCCATTGCCTAATTCAGCATTTTCTTTTTCCTTATGAAAGCAAGACTTCAGATTTAACTGCTCTAATGCCCTTTTACAGTGTTTGGCATAGTAAAATCTAACAGCCGCTACAGCACGCTAGCAGGGAAATGATGGATCGTGGAAGCTCACAGAAGGGGAGCACTGTAAAATGCCCCAGTTAACGTTGAGACAGTAGAGTAAATCTTATTTTAAAAACACATACACACATATATATACACAGAGTGGTATCTCTGATGAACTCTTTTCCCTCATCAAATCTCCTTTTGATTCTTCTCGTGATAACAGATACTTCCACACTGAGTATCTTGCTTTCCCAATAACCAAGCAAACAACCACCTCACAAAGAAACCATTTCAAAGTCATCATCACTAGATTAAGCTCACCAATCAACCCAATCACAATGACCCAGCTGAGAAAGAACACCTTTCGGGCAAGAGGTTGGTCTCTTCCTCAAACATCATCTTCAAAAGAAGAAAAGAGAGTTCATCTCTTTTGTTTTTCAAAAAGCAGTCTTTGCAGCTGTTCTGCCTGGGCCCTTTCACTCAAGTACGTCACCCCAAAAAGCTCAGAGCCAAGGTTACTAGGAGATGCACCAGAGCATCCAGTGGCCCACAGAGCTCTACAGCCCCTCCAGTGAAGGCAGGCTGCCCCAAGACAGCTGGCACCACACTGGACCTTCTCAACACAGTTCCTGAGCTAGACCTTCACTTATTTCTCCACAGAATGTGGCTGCTGCTCTCCTACGACCAGAAGCTACCCGTTACACAGCAGTCTTGCACCTTTCAATAAGCTCAGCAGTTACTGATTTTTATTTTTTTTTTTTCAGGAGAGCTCTTTGCTTTTTACCCAGGCTACAAATGGGGTGTCAATACACACCAACTTGTTTGTTTTAACACAGAGACCTCACAAGACACGTTTTGGGAAGGTATTTCATGGAAAAAACAAAGTTGTAGTGCATGTCACATCCACAAACACACACTTGCCCATCACTTTCTGTCCCACCCAAGAACAAGATATCCCAGGACATTTGCCAGTACAGTGAACAACAGCAGCACACACTTGGCCACTGTGACCAATACAGGAGTTAATAGCCCACACTAAGTCTCCAAGTATGCTCATGCCCTTTTCCATCACAGAGCCCCAAGGGCAGGCTTAAGGGCTAATAGAACACAGGATCAGTTTTGAGAACTGATCTGGACCCACAGCTCACCAGCCCTGTCTATACACTCACACAACACCCTTCCTTGATACTATTCAAAACAACTCCAAGCACAATCCAAAATAGAAGTTTACCAAAAAACACACGTGTGTGGATTATACAGAGGCATAAGGGAGGATGAAACGTTCCTCAAACTCAAATTTCCCAGAGGCAATAGCAAAATTCCCATTGCCAAGTGAAGTAGAAGCGTTTCCCCATCCCTTAAACTAAAGCAGAAACTTGAAACCGCAAATGCTGCTGCAACAGTACAGTTTTGTAGGACTCATGAGATGTTGTCAAGTCCATGAAGCATTTACCCCATGTGCACTTATGCATGTTATATATTCTGAGGGTTGTAGAGCACAAAAAGTGAACAGGCAAGTCCTTGAATGAATGGCTTCTAACTCAGCTCAGCAGAAATACAGAGGAATCGCCATACAAAGCTTGTGAGTTGTTACTAAGAAAATCAAATGGGAAGTGTTTGCAAAATAAAATAAAATAAATAAAAAAACCTTGTAAACAGGGATTTGAAGAAGAATGGGAAGCAGAAAGCAGATCAGAGAAACCTGCCCAGGTTTTACAGCCAGTTGAGCATCTGCTGGGGCAGGATCTGGGGAGTCCTGACAGCACTGTGTAGATACTCTGATCATCCATTCAGGCATCAGTTCACAGCACAGGAAATACCAGTAATTTCAACTGTGACTGTGCCGGGGATATCTTCAGCCAGTTTGTGTATTAGGTGAAAGGAAACAGCAAAAGGAGAAAGCAAAAAAGGAAAGAGCCCCAACTGTCAAGCTTCAGATTACAGAGGCATTCATATTTCTTTTAAGTGCCTTAAATGCCCACTTTTATTTTCCTTATTTTTACCTTAAGAGCCCAAGGAAAGACAACTAAGGGGATAAGAGGCAGGAGCACCGAAATCCAGCACAATTGAGAGCACAAGGGAGAGCCAGATGGATTGAAAACTATTTTAAAAGCTTCACTATGCAGCCTGAACATACACATGCAAACAGATCCGTCCACGTGAATACTTGCTAGGGACAAGCAAGGGACTAATCTAGCTCAAAATTACAAGGAAGGTTTGCAGTGTTCAAACACGACAAACAAAAAAAATATCCCAAAGAGCACAGAAATTACATGCTATGCATTCATGAAGTCAGTGCAACAGCATCCAGCCTGTTTTCTAGTAGCACAAACTATAAAAATAAGACTCTTTTTTAACAACTCTCTGCCCTTCCAGCAATGAATACAAGGCTTCACCGTAAAAAGTCACAGCAAGACGACACATCCAACATTCAACAAGAAAGCACCAGTGACTGAAATTACACAATGCCACCCTGATTTAAGGATGTGCTATTTGGAGCAACAGGTTACAGGCACTCACCAAGAAGTGGCATGATGCAAGTCCCAGGGGAACGAGTGAGAAGTGCATACCACGGTGCTAAGACCCACTGCTCTGGGGTTTTTTTGTTTGTTTGTTTTTTGCACTGCACTGTCCCTGAAAGGTTTGAATTCTTAGAAAAGCCCCCCATGGACTTGAAAATGTCAAGGGTCACAGCCAATGAACGGATGTCATGCATCCCCAAAGCCAAATATTTTTCATATTAGTGTATAACTAGACTACTCCCCAAAAAGCTGCTTGCTACTAACAGAATACCACAATCAAATGGCACAGGACATGGGTACCGGAGAGTCTCTGAAATAGGGGAAAGGGGTACTGAGAGGTGATTTTCTACATTAATTTGAGCATGCAGTTTGAATGCTGCAGGAAAAGGGAGAAAGAATGGACAGAGACTAAGAATAATTTAAAGCAACTCTATGTGAAGAGCAGAGTGGTGTTATAAGCCTTGTCTGCTGTTCCCCAGATCCTCATCCCTCAGTCTGCACCTCTACCCTGGCAGAGGTCTACCTGCAGGTCTCACCTTACACTCATCTTTATCTAGAGGCACACTATCACCTTCAGATCATGTCTCTCAAAGCATTTCACTCTGGATGTTCCCCCTATTGCAGTCACTGTTTTACCCTGACCCCAAATCGAAATGCTGGAGTGCTCAAGCTGAGCACTGAGGAGAAGGCTGTCTACACGGTGACACCTCCTCATTTAGCAAGGCTGACTTCCCTCACTCAAAGCAGCCTGTTATTTCTAAAAGAGGTTTCTGAAAACAGAATCCCCGCTGCTGGCTGCCTACAGCTCCTCTTGCAGCTTGGGACAAGTCACCTGTAAATGCCAAGTAAAGCCAGAAACCCAAAACTGTTGCTTACGAACACTGACGTAACTGGTGCCGGCAAAAAGCCAAGTATGTGAACTTTTCCCAATTACTGCGAAGGAGTGAACAGCCACTTCATCAGGCACACTCCACGCCTGGCTCCCAAGGACAAGCCAGCAAAAGTGAGAAGAGAGACCTGACAACCTAATGATTTATGGACAAGGTCAAATCTACGTATGACAGTGTAATGGCATTAGCCTTTCTGGCCTCGAGCAGCAAACCTGCGAAGGGTTCAGATAAGCTAGGAAGGACCTGTTCAGAAAGATGAGACTAATGACGGAGCAGAGAAGAAGAGACGTGAGGAACTCCAAGGGGTCCTGAGCCATGCATGATACTAGGGCTTCCTTTGAGGGCAGGGATCACCACCTCTGACTCCTTCTAATAAGATGTAACAGAGACGTCGCACCAGCTTAACTCATATGTAACGTAATCTGAGATGTCACCAGCAACACCTTGTACAATTCACTGAAAAAAATACAAAGAAAGGAATACAGCTTAAAAAAATATAAATCCCAGACTACAATGGCCCAACAAGAATCTCCCTATTCAAAATATTTCCTGATTGGCCTTCACTGTAGAAGAAGAAAAAAAAATAGAAGAGGGTATAAAACCCATTGCTGAGATTTTCAAAGCTGCCAGAGGGATACAAACACCCAGTGTCAATAAAATTAACAGCAGCTGAGCATTCAGATGCCAGCCATAACTTACTCCTCACCATTTACACCCCGTTTACTTTCTGCACTTGCCTGGGCACGAGTAATGCAAACCAGCTCCTTCCACTTCTGCCGCCAGCCTTTTTCCCCTTGCCCGTCCCAACACCCTCACACTGCACGGCTCATGTTACTGAGCAAGCAGAAAGAGAATGTAGGGTTTAGGGAATTTTTTGGAAAGTGACTATCACTGACTAAAATTAAGGCGTTTAGAAATTCTTCTGCAGATGGCAGGGTGAAGGGGGTCTTACAAAACCCAATCTCTCTCTGGAAAGAAGCAAACACAAACAGGATTTCCTTCTATTCAGCACGTTCACAGAAGTCAGCTTCAATGCTGGTGGTGGCAACAGAGGACAAGCAAGAAGCTGGTAACAAGAACTGCTGTGTTACCTCAACCTGGAGCATGAGAAAAGCAAAAAATAAGCAGGAAAGGAGTATTTTGAAGGAAGACAACACAAAAAATAGCCTCCTAGCTGCGTACATCGTGGATGCAACAAAGGATCCACTCACAATTCACTCTTGCTCTGGCCATGGATTTGCATGGCCACAGACAGATCGTAGCCACAGCTCCCCATCTCTTCGGCTTTCTTTGCCAAGGCACGTGTACAGCAGGGATGGCAATGTGGCCTCTTCTTGTGCCACCTCACCAAACCACCATTTCATTAGTTAATGCCTCCAAAGTGCTCTGAACAAAGTGCTGAGTAACAGTATTATTCCCACCCCGGCACAAGTCCACTCCACTCTCCAAACCCAAAGAACAAAAGGAATTAGAGGATGAAGAACCTCTGTGGCACAGTTGGAAAGACACCCCTCGCAGTGCAGCTCCTCGCGTGGCAGTTGTGCTTGACCTGCAGCAGCAAAAGCTTCTGTCCCACCACCCACCTCTCCCAGGCATAATCCAAAAGCTACTACTAAAAAACAAGTTTGATAAGCAAAGCAGGAGATCGCTACAATCAGGAGGTAGCTAGCCTTTTAACTCAGGAGGTTCAGTTGGGACACAGCAAAATAAGTTCACTTGAGGCAGAAGACAACACGACTGGTTTCAGCGCTTCATGCTTACATAATGATCTTACACTGAACCATCAAACCCAGCAAACATCAAATTATTTAAGAAACAAATATACATAGCAATACAATAAAGAAGGGTCCCTAGAGAAATCTGCCTCTCACTTTCTCCATCTTCTGCTTTCAGCCAGCTGTGACTGTGCCTAAGCAATCCCGGGCACACGGCTGAGAAGTCCTGCCTGGAAGGGGACATTACAGAGGGGAAAAGACATCGAGGAGCCTCTTACTGGCATCTTTGTAATATTCTGCAATCCCCTCGGGCGAGGCGGGCAGCCCGCACTGCTGCTGAACAATGCAGTTTTGAATTCAATTAAAGTGATTATCTGTTGTGCCAAATAAATTGTGTACAGCATATATCCTGCAGCATTTTACACCTTCAGGCTCATTATTTTCTAACTGTTTCCTCCTGTTTATGCGCTTTCAAATTAAATTGCTGATAATATGCGCCAAAATAAAAAATGAGCGCACCTTGTCCGAAGAAAATTGATTCTCCTTTTTCCTGAACCGGGCGATTGCCAGGTTTTATATACTCTGTTCCTGGCGATCATTAGTAATTCAATTTTCTTTTTATTAGCCCCCTTATCTGCTGAGCAATATAGTGGCAGAGCTGACCTCTTTCGCACGGGTAAATGTTTAAAATCTTTTCCCTGATTAATTTTGCCAGTTAAGGAAAAGAGGAGAAATGGCCCGGCTCTTAGCCATCACAATGAATAAAGCTTAATGTTGATTGTGATGGAATTTCTAATGCCAAGGAAATTGATTGAACGCAGCAATTACACTGCAATAGTAACTCAAGGGAAATGGGATAGTTTTCTCCTGGCCATAGCCTTTTGGTTATTTAAAACAATCCAATTTGCAAGGATAATTATATATTAGTGTTTTATCTGCCACTTGAAATGAACATGGGAGTTTTGATACTGGCCCAGCATTAGCAGGTTATTGCTGCAAATTACTTGATATCTGCTTTCTTTCACATAAAGACGAAATTAGGCCATCAATAACCAGAAAAAGGTGGACTGGGGAGATGCGAGGGGCACGAGTGCCCTCTGCAGGGCTGCAGGGAAGGAAGGGTGGCCCGAGAGACTCCCTGAAATCCCATTCTCTGCTCCTGTGCCAAACACACAGCGAAGAGGCATGGTGCAGTTCCCCATCCATAGAGTTGCCATATCTTTGACATTAAAAGAAATCTTAAAAAAATTAAAAAGTATAAAAAAAAAAAATCTTAATTTTAAGCACTTCTAGTTTTTTCCCAAAGAAAAAGCCAGGGGAATAAGAAATGGCAGCACCATCATGCCGAATGCCCAAGCAGGGTGAACACTTACCAGCACAGCAGCATTGCACAAGAGCTGCAGCAGCCAAGGAGGGCAACAGCATTGATTATTTGCAAGGGTGAGGAAAGGTTCACAACTGCAAGTGCTCACCTGTCTTTCATCAAAAACAAGAGTTGAGAAAGGGCTTCATCCTGCAAGATGTCAAATAAGTGACCAGCTAGAACTGGGAGTAAATGGCTGCTGGAAAATGGGGCATTCCCACATCCGCACTGCTGGCACAGGACTCGTAGCACTGGAGGAGCAGGCTTATCCCGCTGTTGCTGCATCTGGATCAGTCAAACCTCACTCTGAAGTTGGTATTTTCCCTTAAAACCAGTGATAAAAAGATCACACCCCTGCACCTTCAGGAAAAAAACTATCTCCAGTTTGGAGAAAGTGGATAAAGGTTGCCCAAGCTAAACTGGACAGCACGTGGCCAAAAAACACTGCAGGAAACTGTGTTGTCCCAGCGTACGCACCACAGTTTGATTGTATTGCCCTTTTGCTGTAACAAATAAGCAACAAAAAGTCAATTCAGGATAGACATTTGCCATTTAGACAACATAATTACAACATACGTTATTGGCAGGAAAGTTACTAGGCGAATGACAAAAAGCCCAGTATTTATTCTCCAAATCAAATCCTTTGGTTCTGATGCCAAAAATAAGATGGTTGGGGGAATTGCCGTCCATGAAAACTCCACCCACATCTTAATTACCAGTTCGCCTCCCCCTGCTTCTTGCATCCAGAAAGAGGATTGCAGCTTAGGGCTTTCAAGTACAAGGGCAGTCCAGCAATCTCGCCATTGTGACTCCCACACAGTTAATACAGGAATTAAAAATTCAGGCTGTAAGAGCACTTCCAATTATAGCAAGTAATTTAAAATAAAAACAATAAAATACGTAATATATAAAAATATATAATTTGAAGAAAAGAAATAGGAATCAAAGTTAACTTCAGCTTGCATTTAAACAGGCTGTATTATTTCTGTGCAACACAGAGGCACCAGCGGTCTGAGGACCACATTCAGCAGCCTGATGATCTTTGTTGCTCCTCCAGCTTTTTCCCTGGATAAGGAGGGAAGTAACTGCTGCCTTTTATCCCTCTTATCTTCAGATCCAAACTGTCTTGCCTACACCAGAGGCAAGTGAGACAGCCTGATCTGCTGTCTTCTATAGATAAATGTATATATGAAACCTGACATTCAGACAGGAGTCTGAAATATGCAGGTGCCAGATGAAGCAGACCCCATTGCAGAAGTTGTGAAGCCAGCTCAAACAAGGGGATGAGTTTCATCAGATTCACAACCATGCCCAAAGCAGGGACATGTTACCTGAGTGAAGTCACAGCTCCTGGCAAAATAGTTATCTCCCAGTTCTCCTTCCCTCTAAAAAGAGCCTAAGAAGTTAAATGGGAAAAAGGAATAAAAAGAAAAAGGCAGTCTTTAATATTAATGGCACATTAATATTAAGTACTAAGTGGTCAAGAAGTACAACATCTAAAGGCTGTTTTATCAACATCAATTTGGCTAAACTGAGCAACAGAACATTTTCTATTCCTCTTTGCTTTGGTCAAGCGCTTGAGCTCATCCTACACAGGCATTCTGTCCCAGCGCAAGATCTGCATTAAAATACCTGGATGAACAGACGCTAACTGCATTAGAAATGCTTCACCACTCTACCACCCCATCTGAGGAACTTCCATTTGGGACACATCCCAATTTCTGACCAGTTATTAAATGTTCCATTTAACCAAATGAGTATTTTGGAGTTAAATGATAACAGCTACAGATATCACACTCATCATGAGAGCAGCCCAAATAATCCCAAGAGAACTGCTACTAGTCTGCCACTTTCCGTTTTGTTGCTAGTATGACCACTGATCCTTAAACGAAAACACAGCGATTCCCACAGAAGCCAAGTGCCTCTGAATACAGACCATCACAAACACCAATCTGAAACCGAGTCTCAGCAGTGGCTGGCACAGCCGCACTGCTGCGCAAGATCAAACGGGTCCATTTGGATCCAAAAAGGGAATTGTAGAGTCAGGATACTGACAGGTCTTTGCGTTACATGCTTGGGAAAGGCAGGACCAATGACTTCAGTACGTACTGCAGAATTCATGCCATGTATCCCAAGAGCCTGTTTAACAGGACAGACAAGGAAACAACAAAGCTGTGTCACAATGCCACCTGCATCAGCAGGGAAGGAAGGGGCTGACCCAGTTTTTTGCACTCATGCTGCAGTGCACCTTTAAGGCACGGTCCCCAGCTGTCCTTCTGTCCCCAGCCCTGACACACACAGGTTTTATCCGACGTGGGATCCCACAGCTCCCTGGGAATGCAGACATGCCAGATGCTCGCTCACCACACTGGCATGAGCACCAACTGGATCCAGGCTCCAGCACAACCACATCCATCCAGCAGGATCATGAGCCCAGCATGAACCATCTGGCTTTTTGATCTGTTTGTTAGCTAAACTGTGCATGTTCAGACTCAAGATGACAAACTAATCAGAGGTAAGCCACTCAGCTGGCCCAGGACTGTCACCAGTCTGCTCCCAGCAAGAGAGGCGATGGGTGTTGCTTCAACATCAAGCCAGAGACTGAACATCAGTCTCACTGCTCCATTTGTGCCCTACTCTGCTCCCAGAGGTTCTCAGTAACAAATGGCAAGACTTAAAATCTACCACCTGATTAATATCCCCACTTTGCACAAGCAAAGAGAAATAAAAACAACCCTCTCAAAATCTCTCTGATAACCTGAGAGGCAGGAATTGAACCCACAAGCCTTGACTTATTCCCAGCTCACTACAGGAGTGCTGTGAAACCAGAAGACACCCACTATATATGTAATTATATGTTTAGAGGCACAAAACGTGAGTGATGTCCGAGCTGCTCCAAGCCCTATCTGTGGCTACACTCTCTTATCAGACTTCGAAATGCTGCCTTGAAAATATCCTTGCCCCATCCAGCATCTAACAACCTTTTTTCATACTAGACCCTACATGTCTCCCTGTGGAAAAAAAAAAAAAAAAAGAATCCTAATGCACGTAGGAACAGTCCAGCAATAATTCAACAGCTGTAAAAATCCAGAGCATAAGAAGAGTTCAACACATTAAGCTAAAATACACTGCCTAGGATTTAACCCTCTCTCAAAAGAAAAGCCTTAAGGTATAAAGGATTCAAACCTATAAACTCAATTCCAATCAAAGGAAGCAAATCCACAGGCTAATTATGAAGGTAAACATGAAGGGTCGAGGTCTGCTGGACATAAGTTGCTTGGCCTCCATGCTACAGGCATGGCTGCTGCTAAGAGGAAAGTATGTGTGGGGCAGGCACCTTGCTAGTCCTTCGCCATAACTGGATGCCCAGCAAGCAGCACCAACCCTGCCAAAATTCATTTGGCAATTTTAAAGCAGTCAAGACTCTTGCTGAATTTCTAACTGGAGAAGCAAAGCAAATGTGCATCGCTCAGCAGCTGCCTCACAGAGCAGCCAATGGCACAGGAAAGAGCAAATAAAGTCCTTTGGGATCCCCTGAGATAACAGTACAACAGAAGTTAGATTACCAGCAACCATCTACCCACATGATATCAGCATTTAGCACTCTATGTCCCAGCAGCAAGGGGAAAGCCTGTAAGCACAGTAGAGAAAAGATGACAAGAACTCTCAAACTTACATTGCTGTGTCGTATCTTACAGAGCCTCTCCAGGAAGGGGATGTGCAGCCAAGTTCTCATAGTCACCATGTCAACAGGAAATATACCCAGCAAGAGATCTCAACTGCACAAAGTCCTCCTAGCAGAAAGATGTATTTAATTCAGCTCTGCAGAAAGGCTGGACAAAGCAGCAGCAAACACAGCAGAAATAACCTTATACCCTCCTCCCTGGGGAGGAGAAAAGCAGCCTAAGGAGTTCTTTTAGAGCTTCCAGTGAATGGATCCCAGTGCCACTTGATAGTCCTTTTTCCAGTCCAAATAATGCCTCATCCACCAGAGTATAATTCCTCTCCACCACAGAAAGCAAGAAAGAAATTTAGAAGCCATTTCATAATTACGGTGAGGAAGCATTTTTAATTCACCATCTAAAGAATCAGTGTCCGTGCTCCCATTAGCACAGCGAGGCACAGCAAAAAGTATTTGTGGCATTCATGAAGTGAGGAAGAGTAGTCTCACATGTGCACACCCAGATATACGCACCAGAAAAGGCAGGCAGGATATTTACTTCTAGTCATTTTAAGAACCAAATCAAGACACTTTTTTTATAGCAGGTACTGCAGTTTGCAAAGAAAGAGCCACAAGGCATGGTCACCAAGTTTTATTAAAGCAGATACCAGGTTCCACATCTCTGAGCTAAGACTGAGAAGTGCACAGATGCAAGCCAGAAAACAACATAGTCACTTCAATGCAGACAACTCAACTCTCCGAAGTCAGGGTTTTGGCTGTGCTAGGTTTGGCTACATCTGTCAGGAATGGTTTGATAGTTTGATCCGCTTTTGAACAGGTCAATGAACTATACACTCTCCCAAAGTCACTTCCAGACACATATTCCATTTTTTCCCCCCTACTTTCCTAGACTTCTTTATTTGCCAACTTTACTTTGAACAAAGCCAGGAGCACAACTGTATTTCCACTCTATCTACATATTTTCACCCCTGTGCAGTTTAAAATTATATTTTTTTTTTCAGTATGGGAACATTACCTTCAACCAAGGAGCTAGAACTCAGAATACATTCCCAAAAGACACAGGCTTTTGGCAGCTGCCACTCAGGCTTCCAGGGGGGCAGAAGATTTTGATCCATTTTGTATACTCTTAACCTATGTGAAAGCTTCATTTCACTGGGCTTATGTTTTTACTGAGAGCTTCTAAAAAGAAGAGATGTTTGCCAAGTCAAGCGAGATGGGTGCTAGGAGCCTTCCCAAGGCAGCAGCTTGAGCACTGTGATCTCCTCAATGGCACACACAGCTGACCAAACTACAGTGAGGCCACTGCTCTGCACAAATCCAGGTGTAAACATGAAGCCACACAGAGAACAAGGATCTGGTTTAACCTCAGGTCTGTTCCTGGATCACCCGAACAGCTTATATCCCTGTAACCAGCAGGGTCTCAGTTTCCTCATAGGTAAAATGCTTTGCAACCCCAAATTTCTCTGTCTCTCCAAAGCCTACTGTAGAGGTGTTAGCATCAGGCTCTCAGCAAGCACAGTACGTTCTTTAAAAAAGAGCTTTACAGCATGAAGATTTATTCAATTACTTGTACTGGATATGCCGCACTGGAGAAAGGTCCCCATCAAGTAGTTTGTGAGATATGAGCCCTAAATTCACCCCAGAATAGCCAGTGGACAGTTCTGGGGAGACTGAAGGGCTGCTTCCCTCCTTCTACACATCACCCAAGGAAGAAAAGCCTTGTTGCCCCCACATCACCATCACAGTTGGGTCTGGCCACATGCTATATCCACCACCTCTAATTTCAAAGATCACAGAAGCACAACCACAGTGCAAGTATGACCAAGACCTCCAACAGTACATGCTGCCTTCACATACTGCATGAAAACTTCTAACACAGCATCTGGAGGTGCAGTCTTTGTGCCTTTCCAGCCACCAAAAGGATTGGCTGACATCCTTAAATGGAGCAAGATTCAGCCCCAAAGCCAGGCAACTGCTTGAATGCTGGATCATCAATGCAACTGCACAAATGCACATATTATTCTCCTTATTGCCCTTTACAGTGTGTTTCAAACTGCCTTTTACTTAGGTGTCTGTCAAGGGAGACCTTTGAGAGAAATCATATTCTTCACAACCTGCACTGAGATCAGATGGTAGCATTTTTATTCTAGTTAGGAAGCCTATGTTTATTTAACTTTCCACCAAACTCCTCTAGTTTAATAAATTCCCATTAGTTTTGCATTAATTATTCCTGAACCCAAGATCTTCTTGGAAGGTGGCAAATGTATGAGGAAATACAGAATAGTTTTGTAAGAGAACTTGTCAGAGGAAAATTTTAGCAGTAATTTGAGTAAATTATGGCAAAAATATCAACGGACTGTTCAAATACTGATAGTTGCCATTAAGCCTCTCCCGTGAGTCACTGCTTGCCTCCTAAAGCACCAGAATGAAAATTCTGCTCCCAGCATCCCTCCCATCCCTCCAAATCCATCTTCAAACACACACATGAAGGGAAAAATCCCTTTATTCTCCTCCCACAAAAAGCTTTTCCCTTTCCTGAACAGCAAGCCCCCCATTCTTGTCTTTTCATCCATCAAAACACAGTAACATCTCAATGCAGTGATTTGTCTGAATAAGAATTAATTATAATCACACATGTAAACTCACTAGTTGAAATTCTGTGGTTTCCTGCTCTGTCTTCCTGAAAACAGAGGCTCAACAGCTTTTACTTTTGGAGGTAGCTCACAGCTACATCACGGCCTTAACAGCCCTCCCAACTCAAGCAATGCCTACCCACAATGTCACTGGCCACCTTGCTGTACATCAACAAGCACAGCACAGGAACAAAACATGCTTCAAATACATTTGAGGAAACTGAATCTCAGGGGAGCAGAGCCACTTGTCCACATAAATGGCCACTGAATAGCAGAATCAGACTTTGAGCCAGAAACATCACGAAAACATTTCGCACACGCGTAGGTGTAGCTGATTTCTACTCTGACCATTGCCAGCCCAAGCCAGCACACATGGATGTAAACAAAATGGACATGGTATTCCTCTGATTATTGCTATTTTAAGCAAATTTCATACAAAACCTAGATGCCCACAGACATGGAACTGGGAAACAGGTGCATTAGGTAGGTCTATAGTTGCTAGAGGGGTGTCTCACAGCATGCACAAGCTTTTACCCAGTGCAAAAAGAAAGATTAGTCTCACAGAAGTATTACTGCCTCTGCTACCCTCTTCCTTCCTTGAGCACCTTCCTGTACGATGCCTGCAAGTCCAGCAAAACCACACTAAAAGCAAGAAGCAACTTTAAAATGGCCTTGTCAGGAGATGTCAAAGCACAAGACAGCTCTGAGGTAAGGCAGAATTTTTTTACTCCACCCAAACTTCTCCTCAGTGTTTGGTCCAGGACTGACAATAGCAGATACATCTCCTGGAGGACTCGGTAACTCATTTCCAAACCCAAGAGTGTCCCCTGGAACCACTTTGCAGTCAGCGAGCACTGTCATCCCTTGGGACAGCTGTTCCTACCTTCCTTGGTAGAGACCTGCATCCCAGGGACCGGCAGCCTGCAGAGCCTGTGCGTGGAGATCTGTACCAGGCCCTTGGGAGAGGAGCGTTTCAGTGGCACAGAAGGTTTCCCCCGCAAAGAGTTTTTCTTCCTGAGATGGAAGTGGCTTTTCAGAGGCACGGTGGGTGAGGAGCTGTTCTTCTTATCTGTCAGGGAACTGTGAAAGGGAACACCACACAGTTAGAAGAAAGGAGAGAGGTGACCAAAATGTACTCAGTCCCCTTTCCTAGCACTGAGAGGAGAAGCTGGATCACCAAGCTCCACACTGGTCCCCTACCCAAGGGTGCTAAGAAGCACTGAACAGAAAATTGCAAGTAAATAGACAAGTGTAATGAATTTCTGGCAAAGCACAGATGGAAAATGAGGTATTTGACAGCCTAACTTGACTCATTCCCTTTTGCTTTCTGCTCAGCGGATGTGGGTGAGAGGATAGACTCATAGAATCATTTTAAGTTGGAAAAGATATTTAAGATCATCGAGTCCAACCGCTAACTCAGGACTGCCAAGCCCACCACTGAACCATGTCCCCAAGCACCACAACTATGCATTTTTTAAATATGCTCAGGGATGGTGATTCCACCACCTCCCTAGGCAGCCTCTTCCAGTGCTCGATAACCCTTCTGAAGAAAAAGCCAATCTAAACCTCCCCCCGTGCAACTTGAGGCTGTTTCCTCTTGTTATTCGGGAGAAGAGACTGACCCCCACCTTACCACAACCTCCTTTTAGGCAGTTGTAGAGAGTGATAAGGTCTCCCCTCAGCCTCCTTTCTGCAGACTGAACAACCCCAGTTCCCCCAGCTGCTCCTCGTAAGACTTGTGCTCGACCTTTTCACCAGTTTTGTTGCCCTTCTCTGGACACGCTGCAGCACCTCAATGTCTTTCTTTTAGTGAGGGGCCCAAAACTGAACACAGGATTCACCAGTGCCAAGTACAGGGGGACAATCACTTCTCTAATCGTGCTGGTCTTTAGCAAGATGGGGGGGGGGGCTCATCTCCCCAGCTGCCAAAAAATCCCAAACAACCCCAGCTTCTCCAGGCACCTTGCTCCAGAATGATCCACCCACAGCCAGATAACCCAGCAAACCAGGAGGGCAAGGAAGGGATGGAAACCTGTGATGAAGCACTGAGCAGAGGATCTTGAAAATAGAAGCAGGAATCAAGGCACCAGATTCTCAGTCTTTGCCGTTTACCAGCTCACTGCATCACTCAAAATATTTAGGCCACAGCCCTCAATTTTCAAGAGCTCAAGCTTGGCATTGTTGTAGTGAGAAAGGAGCCAACCACGTGTCCGCTACACTGAGGGTATCTCTAAGTTCAGTGATATAGAGGTCACACAGCTGTGCCACCAACCCTCACCTCCTCCTGTTTATCCCTTCCCTGCAGCACAGGCTGGGCTTGCATACGGCCCTGCTGAGAAACACAGCTTTCCCACCGGGAGCACAATGTGACTAAGCCCTTGCAGCACTTCCACGACACACCTGCTTTCAGAGAAAGTTTGGTCCCAATCTCTTATCTGTTTCCTCTGGACTCCCAGCCTGGTGCAAAACCTTTTTACAGATAACTCAGCCCACACACCTTTTCCTTCCGCCAAGCTTCATTTATAAACGTCCCATTGTACTCTGTCCCTATCAGACATGGCCAGGGGGAAGAACTTGCTCCACAATACCCCAGGAGTATCTGCTGATCTGGCACACCACACGCTCCCAAGGTAGCTATGACAGCCACAGATCTGTCACTGATTTGACAAGAAGAAGGAAGAACAAGAGCCTTCAGGGAGGACACTTTGGGTTACTGGTGGATAGCACAAAAGGATGGCACCCAAGGGATGAAAGTACCAGCAGAGCAGCACAGATAGCACTTCTTCTACAGTAGAGCGTGCACAACTCACGTCCCATCCCTGCTCCATCCCAGGGTCTGCACAATGCTTTACAGGAACAGATAGTACATGATACAGCAATTCAAACCACTTCTCCTTTCCCCAGCCCCCAATGCAACAAGGTTATGCAAGTTTGAAAATAAATCGAGACAGCTCTTTCCTTCCCTTGGAATATTAGTCTGTTATTCAGGTCAGGGAGGAGTCTCGTGAGTGCTGCAGAAGTCTTTGGAGAACAGGGGTGGGAGCTAAGAAGAAAACCCAGCTCTGTTTCAAAGGTTGAAGTCATAGTTACAGAGCCTGCAAAAGCAATTAAAACCTGAAGCCTTCCAACCCTGGAAAGCAGGATGCCTCCAGACAGAACAAAGTCACCACACTTCAAAAGCAAAAGGCACATACATATACCCTTCCAGTTTACAGTGCTCACTGGAATTTCACTTATAGCCACAACTTTGCCAATCAACACAAAACCCAACAAGTGTGACGACACCACTCTGAAGATGACCAACAACTTACCCCGAGTTTCCTTTTCTCTTGATGATTTTTGTCCGACTCTTCACTTTATAACTGGAGAGCACAGCATCACCAGAGGACTTTGCACCACCAAGACCAACAGCGGCAGCACTCTGAGGTGGTGGGGCAGCACCAGCTCGAGGGAGGTTTGGAGCTGGAGGCTTTATCTGATCCTCAGATCGCCACCTGAATGCTGACTTGGAGGTGGAGGGTGAGGTCTGCAGGCTGGTGGCTTTCCACTTATACTTGCTGGGAGAAACACCTAGTTTAGACTGCAGTCCCGATTTCTTCAGCTTTACTCCCAATTCTGCTTTTGGTGATAGTTTAGCACCTCTGTCCGCTCCACCAGCAACCTTCTTAGCACTTTCAGAAGCTCTAGGGCTGACCCACCTCTTCACAGTACAAGAGCATTTGCCAGGGTTTGCAACCCACGTGTAATTAGTTTTCCTGAACTTTGGAGCTTTGCTGGAGATGGATACTGAGGCAACTCTTTGGAGACCAGCAGCTTTGGGGACTACAGAAAAACTGCTCATCCCAACCACCAAAGTCGCAGCCTGAGCAGATCTAGAGCATGTCTTGCCATTTCCAAGGAGCTTCGGCTCTCCAAAAGCATCTCTGACTTGCTCACAACTAGACTGCCCTGGAGCTGGTGGTTCTGACTTCCTTTGCACCAAGTGCCGAGCTGGCTCGCGATCTGGCAACACCAAAGGCTGCTGTGGCTCTGATTTCAGTGTCACAGCGCTTTCACTGGTGCTTCCGCAGGAGGCAAGGGAGCTCCTGGCCACGTCACCAGACAGACGCACCATTCTAGGCTTATCTGACATGCTCACGTACGCTGAACTCACAAACCGGTGAGATGAACTAAATGAAACTGAGAGAGAGGGTCTTCTCTCTTCACTTCGGCTTGTGTATGAAGATTTCTGCACATTTTTACTGTCGCTTGGAGCACTGACCACCGTTTTCAGCCCAGAAAATTCACAGTAAGAACCCACATCAGCAAAGCCTTTCATATCTACAAATGGGCCAGCCCTCTGTGGCAGCTGGATCCCCACAACTATATTACCATCTGTGGTTAAGTCCACATGTCTCTCCGGAGACGATTCTGGTGGTTCAGATGCCTGGCTGTCCCCATGGCTTCCAAAAGCCCAAGATGTGCTGGCACCTCCACCACTTCCAACCTCACATGCTGATCCCAGCGGCCGGTTGACAAGAGAGTATTTTTTCCTCCAGGAGTGACCTTGGCGCAGCTGGAAATCCCTGGAAGCCTGCTGGGGGTACCTGGCTGAAAATGCCCCCCTCCTGTTGAAGGCAGGCTGGTGGGGGTTGTTCCACCTCGGCAGTGCAGGTGGCAGCGGCCGTGGTGCATCCCCATGTGTGTTTTTATGGTCATTTATGAGACCTAAGGAAAAGAAGACAGGGACTGTTAACCACCATTCCTACAGGAGTTTGGCAGCATCACAACGTTGGTTTTCCTTGTGCTGCAATGAGGACAATCACTCCACACAGTCTTGCGCAGGCCACATTTCACATAAGCAGTGCTGGAAGGAAAAACTTAAAACAAGTATCTCCCTCAATCCTCACAAAAGTCAGCAACAAAAGTGATTTTGCAGGAGAGCTCAATGCAGGTCTGAATCACATTCACCAACACACCCTTAACACACTGCACTAGTGCTGTCAGCCACATTTTGCCCCTTAAACAATCTTTTTTATGTGCCAAAACAGACATGTGAATTATTGGTTTTGGAGACTAATTTTTAAAAAAAATGTTAATTTTATTTCCAGATATCTTTTCAGAACAGTCTCTGAGTGCCTGCAAGTAGTCCAGCACAGCCACTGCCAGCCCCAAACACAAAGCATAGACTCACAGAATCATTTAGGTTGGAAAAGACCTTTAATATCCAGTCTGACCATTAATCCTAATGCTGCCAAGCCCACCACTGAACCATGTGCCTAAGCACCACATCTACACATCTTTTAAATACCTTCAGAGATGGTCACTCAACCTCTTTCCTGGGCAACCTCTTCCAATGCTTGTCAACCCTTTCAGGGAAGAGATTTTTCCTCATATCCAATCTAAACCCCCCCACAAGCAACTTGCAGCTGTTTCCTCTCATCCTATCACTTGTTACTTGGGAGAAGAGACTGACCCCCACCTTACTACAACCTCCTTTCAGGCAGTTGTAGAGAGTGATAGTCTCCCCTGAGCAGCCTTTTCTGCAAGCTAAACGCCACCAGTTCCCTCAGCCACCCCTCATAAGACTTGTGTTCTAGACCCTTCACCAGCTTCATTGCTCTACTTCAAAGCAGCAATGAGGAGGCTCCGAGGCAGCCCCAGTTTTGCTGTTGAGTCACTGCACATCCTTCTGCCAAGCCACTCCACCTCCCCGGTGCTTTGCTCTACTAACAAAGTTGTTTGTATAATACATACATGTCAATTAGGGAGGGTCTGCACTTGTTAAGCCTCAGTGTTTAGGAAAAACCTTTCAGCAAAAGGGATTATCAAAGGATTTTTAATACTTATATTTTAGGGATACGTCAGTATAGAAAAGTTTTTTCTACACAAGAGGTCACAGAGCCACCAAAAGAGCAGCGTCAGCAGATCCCTCCTGGAAAAGGCAAGGACCATGCTCTCCTCCCTCTCATTACACCCCTGCCACGTAGGAGCTCCTGGACAGAGGCAGATCCCCCACAAGGCCCAAGCAGTTTCCAGCCTTACTAATGAAGGAAAATTACTTTGGGGTCTATAAATAGTGAGTGAGTGCTAAGAATAAGCACTGATGCTCACCAGAGGTAGGAAAGGGCACGCAAATATATCCCCCCTGCACTCATCCACGCTGCCGAGGAGTCAAGGGACAGAGGGCGAGGGGCACATCCCACCTCTGTGCCACCAGCCCCGGGGGACATGGGGGAGGGGACACCTCCAGCCCCCAGCCAGGAGGGTCACAGGCCCTATAAGAACGAGCAACATGGGGGAACTCCCTACCGTGGGGACCTCTGAACCCCTCCGGTGCTCTCCTCCCTCCTTGCCTTGGCCCATCCAGCACTCGGGGGTCTCTCCCCTCTCCCACCTCTTGGGCCCTTACCAAGCCTCAGCCCTCCCCTCCCCGGCACTCCGGGTTCCTCTCCGTTCCCCTCCCCCACAAAACTCCCAGGCCCGCCGTCAAAACCTGTCCCTTCCCCCCAGACTCCAAAGTCCCCTTCACAGCCTGCCCCTCCCCCCCAGAAGGCTACAGGGTCCCCTCAGAACCCGCCACTCCTCCCCCCCGGGTCCCCTCACAACCCGCCCCTCCCCCCACCGGGAGCCCTCACAACACGCCGCTCTTCCCACACACAATCCGCCCCTCCCCCCCATCCCCGGGTCCCCTCACAACCCGCCCCTCCTCCCTCCTCCCCCGGGTCCCCTCACAACCCGCCCCTCCCCCTCCGGCTCCCTTCACAGCCCGCCCCTCCCCCTCTTCCCCCTCCCCTGTTCCCCTCACAACCCGCCCTCTTCTCCCCCAAGACTCGGTGTCCCCTCACAGCAGCCGCCCCACCATTCCCCCGGCCCGGCCGTACCCTGCAGCTGGCAGATCTGCCGCCACAGCTGCTCCCTCTCTTCCATCCCCGCAGCGCTCCCGCACACCCCCGCCCCGCCACGTCATCACCCAGCGCCGGCCGTTGGCCGGTCACGTGAGCGCGCAGCGTCACGTGGCGCCCGCAGCCGCGGCGGCCGTCGCTTAGCAACGGGGGCAGCCACGGCCTGCGCGGCCGGCCCCGGCTCCGGCCCAACGCCCAGCGCCTCCGCTCACGGCTGGCGCCGGCTCCCGCCGCCCCCCGTCCCCAGCCTGAGCTGGCCTGGCTCTCTTCAACCTCTGTCCCATGCCCTGCCTAATCCAGCTGTCCCCATTTTGTCACCATGCAAAGCTTTTAATGCTCTCCCACCAAACATCATTCACTCTAAACTGGAGAGACATGGATGTGACGGGTGGAGCACTCGATAGATAAGGAATTGGCTGGATGGTCACACTATGAGAGTTGCGCTCAATGGTTCGATGACCAAGTGGAGATCGGTGATGAGCGACATTCCTTAGGGGTCAGTACTGGCTCTGGTGCTGTGCCACATCTTTGTCATGATGTGGACAGTGGGGTCGAGTGCACCCTCAGGAGGTCTGCCGACAACACCAAGCTGTGTGGTGTGGTCAACGCGCTGGAGGGAAGAGATTCCATCCAGAGGGACCTTGACAGGTTGGAGAGATGGGGCCGTGCAAACTTCATGAAGTTCAGTGAGGCCAAGTGCAAGGTCCTGCAGCTGGGTCAGGGCAAACCCCAGCATCAGTACAGGCTGAGCAGAGAATGGATTGAGGGCAGCCCTGTGGAGAAGGACTTGGAGGTGCTGGTGGGTGACAAGCTCAGCATGGCCCAAGAATGTGTGCTTGCAGACTAAAAACCTGTCTTCTGGGCTGCATCCCAAGCAGTG
Organism: Falco rusticolus; assembly: GCF_015220075.1. Lineage (NCBI taxonomy): Eukaryota > Metazoa > Chordata > Aves > Falconiformes > Falconidae > Falco > Falco rusticolus. The sequence continues at coordinate 12,364,173 of NC_051189.1, forward strand.
TGGCCAGCAGGCTGAGAGAGGGGATTCTGCCCCTCTGATCCGCTCTGGTGAGAACCCCACCTGGAGCACTGCATTCAGCTCAGGGGACCCCAACATAAAAAGAACATGGACCTCTTGGTGCAGGTCCAGAGCAGGGACACAGAAATTGTCCAAGGGCTGGAGCACCTCTACTATCAAGGCTGAGAGAGTTGGGTGTGTTCAGCCCGGAGAAGAGAAGGCTCTGGGGAGACCTTAGAGCAGCCTTTCAATACTTAAAGGGGGCCTATGAGAAAGATGGGGACAGACTTTTTAGTAGGGCCTGAGTGAGAAGGCAAGGGAGAATGGTTTTAAATTAAAAGAGGGTAGATTCAGACTAGATAGAAGGAGAAATCCTTTACTGTGATGGTGATGAGGCACTGGAACGGGTTGTCCAGAGAAGCTGTGGGTGCCCCATCCCTGGAAGTGTTCAAGGCCAGGTTGGATGGGGCTCTGAGCAACCTGGTCTAGTGGGAGATGTCCTCGCCCATAGCAGCTAGTTGGAACTAGATGGTCTTTAATGTCCCTTCCAACTCAAACCATTCTATGATTTCCTGTCCCCAGCCCAGTGTGGCTGTCCCCATACTGTCCTCAGCCATGATATCTGCACTCAGGGAGGGAGGATCTCTCCCTTGGGCTGCAGAAGCCTATAGATGGAAAACACGTACAGCTGCATAAGCACCTACATACACAACAGAACAGATGCTGATCCAGCACATGCTTACATCAATGTGCCATCACCAAGTTTTACAAGAACTTTAAAATTAAGCAAAAATTGCCATGTGCTTAAAAACTAAGGACAAAGAAAGGAAATAAGGCTTGTGATTAGAGCAGAAGCAGGTGTCAAACCACTTACTTGGTCCCAGCACTGGCTCCAGCAGCGATGCCCCAGGTAACCCTGGGCATGCCACTTTACCTCCAGGTTTGCCCACTGAATGCAGCTGCCACTGTTTACACAGCTCTTTACGTGGTGTTTGCAGAAAAGCAGGCCACCTGTAACTCAGCAGCTCCAAGGAACCCCACAAGCCTTGGCTCTGAGCAGCTGCTTATAATCTAAACCACAGAAGAAAGTCAGGATTTGCAACAATACTTCACATTTTGCCTGCTGAAAATAAAGACAATAGCATTTCAAAATAAATGGGGGGAAAAGCAATATCAGTAAGTAAAACACATTTATTTCCTAACCCAGCCTAATTAAAATTGTGATAAACGCAGTCATGATTCATGTCAAAAATAGAATGTGGTGTGATAAGTGCAATTGTTGTACTCTGTGTAAATCTGGGACCTGTATTGCAGTTGTGGTGAGTGGGCACGTGTGATTCTCCTTTGAGACAATGTGATGGCTTCCCCTGAGGCAATCGCTGCTTGGAAAAGCCCGCCAAGGGAGATAAGGAAGGCAGGCCAGCGAAAGCCCGCCGGAGGAGACAAAGACCTTGAGATTTGAAAAAGCACGCCAAAGGAGAGCCAATAGGAGGAGAAGGTGTACCCTAGCGACCCAGTGGGGAAAGAGCAGGACGAACATCTGGCAAGAAGAGATTGGCCAAGATCCGGGCATAAAAGACGCTGCTTTTAGGACTCAGGTGTGCCTGCGGTGGAACTAATTGAGTTCTCTGCGCGCCCAGCGCTGTTTTTGCTTATTGTTTCTCAACCTAAATTGATTGAACCCCAAATAAAATTGTTTTAATTGTTATCGTTTATAACAAAATGAAGTATAATACCCTGTTCATCATCACAAGTAAGAGTGCCAAATCTACAAAGTGTAGAATCTACAACTGAATTCACAACTGGGAAGGATTTTAATACAGGAGAGGACTTTCCTGCAAAAGTGAAGTGTGTGAAGCTCAAGAGTAACAAACTGACCCACACAGGAAATGACATGACAAACTTCTCTGCACTTTGATGGGGTGGTGATATTCACTTTGCTTGTAAGCATTACAGTTGGACTCATTGATCTTCAGGGTCTTTTCCAACCTAAATGATTCTATGATTTCTATGATTCTGTCCCAACTGTCCCCAGCTATTGTCCCCAGCTTGGCCTATCCTGGCTGCTCCCTCTCCGCAGCGCAGCCTGGCCCAGCTGTTCCCATCTCCTGTTCCTTCTGCATCCTCATCCAGCCATCCCCTGCCCACATCCCAGCCTGGTCCAACTGTTCCCCTCTCCTGCCTCCAGCCTGGGCTATTGCAGCTGTCCCTGTTCCCAGCACGGCCCCATCCAGCTGTCTCCATCCAGCTGTCCCCATCCCCTGTCCAGTCTTGTCCAGCCATCCCCTGCCCCCAGCCCAGCCTGGTCCAGCTGTCCCCATCCTCTGTCCACTGCCCAGCCTCACCCAGCTATCCCCTGCCCCCATCCCAAACTGGTCTGACTCCCCCATCCCCAACTGGTCTGACTCCCCCATCCCCTGTCTCCAACCTGGGCTATCCCAGCCTTATCCAGCCAGCCCCTGCCCCCGTCCTGTGATCCCTGCCCAGCCAGACTCCCCTGCCCATCTCTGCCCTCTCCCATCACCAGTATCTGCCCAGAGACCACCACCACCACAGCCTGTACCTGCAGACACGAGATGGACAATCTCCTGGTGACCCCATAGAACCACCTCCAGCAAGGAAACTTTAATTACACAGGTCAGCCTTGCAAGTCCTTTTTTCTCATATTTTTGCTGTACTTGTTTAAAATGTTTTGCAGAACTAGTCCCAAAGCTGCAGAGGTTAACTTGTGGTAGGGCAGGCAATCCTAGATGTTTGCAGCTTCCTGCAAGAATGGGCAAGTTTAGTCCCACATTTAAAGCCTTTGTTGTGTGTTAGATGTGCCGGTAAGGCTGCAGCAGCAGCAAAGCAAAATAGCTGCTGCAGTCAGGGTAATTTTGAGACATCATCTGGGCACAGGAGTTTGCACCTTCTACTTAAGCAAGAAAAAGGCATAAGTGGCTCTGCAAGTTATGTTTTGTAATGTTTCATGGACAGCTTTCAGGGCGGTTCACGTTTGGAGGAGGAGTTTCTCAATTCCTCCTGGAAACGAGGGGCAAATCAAGAGCAGGAGACAGTTTTCTTAGGTCTGATCCTAGTCCCTATCCCCTAAATTACTTTCTTTGACCTGAACTGTACCCACTGGGCACACGTCCCATCCTGAAAGTCAGATGGCCCCTTGTTACCAACACAAATCAGGAGTATTCACAAATTGTATCCACCCAATTGAGTGCACAATCAGAGAATGTCATTTACATGGACGTTATCCTTAAGGAGTCTGTTTTCTGAGCAATTTCATCCTTCCCTAAGGGAATAAACCTTGTAACTTTAAACAAAACCATAACAGAACCTCAAGTCTGCAAAGGAGATAAAAATCCAGACTAAGATAATTTTTTAAACAATTTGGGAAAAAAAAGCTGAGCTAAGTAGCTGTACCAGCACAACGCTATTCCCTTCTAAACACTCCCATGATGGGAACTTTATAAAAGCAACCAATCATCAACTTCAAATTATTTAAAATAGAAGCTGTCCCTTGGGATGTCTCACTTCCCATTGCAGTTAGGGAGCTATGCCTGTCCCAGCTCTGATCAAATAACATCCCCGGGGCAAGCCCATGATTTGCCTGCTCAGAAAGGTAGATTTAGTAAATTATTTATGGTGTGTTTAGTGGCCTTTTAAAGCAATTCAGTAGCGGAATATGGGGAAGAGCCAGCCTGTAGGAATAAACCCCTTTGTGCAGATGGTGGCAAAAGCTTCAAAATACAAAGCAATCAGGGAGCCTGGCCATTATTAACCTCCCCTGAAACCCTAACACTGCAAAAATAACCCCCACATTCTCTCTTGTTGCAAAGTCTTGCACATATGGGAAAGGGCTGGGAACCAGACAGGCAGAGATGGCAGATCTCCTCCCTTTGGGTGGCCTCAGATCAGATGCGATTGATCACAAAGCCCCACCCAGGGTTTTGTAACCACTCTAAACTGGCAGAAATTGGCACTTCTGCCAAAAGAAGCCTCCTCCGCTCCCAGCTGCTTGTTCCCTCCCTTGTGCTGGCACAAAGATTGGAGTGGCTTGCATAAATGAGCGAGGACAGGCTGCTCTGAATTAAAATTAATTCAGCACATGCAGAGGAAAAGCTGATTTTTAGTATAGGGAAGCCATGTATCCACCACTCCCACAAAACCCAGCCTCAGGAAAGAGTGAGCTAAAAGCAGTGGGCCCCGTTTTGCCAATCTACACCAAAATATGTAACTAGAAAAAGCAAAGTATAGGGCAAGGCAGTGCTGCAGGGTCTTGGGCCACTTGGGATCCTCCTCGGATGCTCATTGGATCCCTGTAAGGAGAGCTTTGGTAGGGGGGGGCATCCAGAGGAGCCAAGGTGCCATTTTAAGTGTGAACTGGATCTTCTCCAGGGAGCAGGAGTGGAGCATCCTGCCTCGGGGCAAACAGTTGGCATAGTTTCACATACCTCCCCTGAGATGCATGCGGAGGGCAAAGGAGAGAAAAGGGTGCTGCATCATCGCTAAAACAAACACTTCTTTTTTTTTTCTTTTCAGCCCACCATGAGGAAGCACTACCCTTTTAACTGCCTCACCACTCAGTGCCTGTTACAAGCAACACGTCTGAAAGCTACAGGAATTTGCAGCACTTGTTCTTTGTTCATAGCGCTACGCTTGTATGACACTTGTTTGTAAGTCTAATTTAATTAAAAAAACAGTAAAAAGTGAGTGCAGGGTTTTGATGCTGCACTAGCAGAGTGTCTACATGTGAGAAAACACCCCAGGGAGGGTAGCACATTTAAGAGAAATTAAATTGTCCCATTCAGCCCAGAATAAACATGGTGCTAATCCCTCTAATGGCCTTAAACATCACCCAAACTGCGGATCCAGTGACAAGCATGCAATAGGACCCAATTAAGCTGCTCAGACATTTGAAATCATGTCCTCAACAGCTTTGGTTTAGTTTGGAGGCTCTTGATGGCTTTCCATAAACTTGCTGAGACAAGCTAAAACCCCAAACTTTAAGCGCTGCACCAGCAGATTGCACAGACCTGATGACAGGGTGAGTGGGAGGCACTGGTGTTTCTGCTGCCTGCTCACCCGAGCACGTTTATGAGGGCACAGGGGTCTTCTGGGATCCCTGGATCCTCCAGCATTGCCTAAAATACCCAGCACTGTCTGGGATCCATTTGCAGGAGCATCATGTATAGGATAGCAGAGAATTATTCTCTCTGGGGGCACCTGTGAGCCTCAGCTGGAGCATTACATCAAGCTTTTGGGGAGACACATTAGAAAAAAGGTAAGAATCCTGATGGAAGCAAAAAATCTAAAGAGTTAAGGTTTAACAAACATCACCCATAAAGAAAAGCTAAAAGATTTTCAGGTTTTGATTTAAAAAACAAACAAAAAAACCCAAAAAACCAAAAAACAAAGAAAGGAAATAATACTAGAAACAGATATCTAATTAAGTGTGCTTGACATTGCAACAAAGGACATTCAAGGTACAGCTCAGGAAATTTTTTCCAACTATCCAAAGAAGAGGTTACCTGGTGAATATGGGAAGCTTTGATGCAAGTGCGTTGGGATGGTCGAGACGTTCTGAACACTGCTGTGGGCTCTGAGTCAGGTGTCCTCCTCAGCTTGTTTTCAGCCTCTCTTCCTACAGTCCTGTCAGCTCCATGGTGCCTTGCATGTGTAGTCCCAACATCAGTGGCTGTCCCCTGCATCCTTTTGTTGAAGCATCATGAAAAAAAAGAGTCCGGAGCTGACTGACCAGTTCCCTCCTGTGCCAGCACCTGCACTTGTACGGCTATGGCATGGACTCACGGGATGTGATCTGGCTGCAGAGCAATTTATCCTTATCCTCCTCCTCCTCCTTCTCCTTCCGGTTTAGTTTTCAGCTTTACCTGGTCGCTAATAAGGTTCACCATGCAATCTCAGGAGTGTAAGTGATGGGACAGAAGTTCATGGGATAAGAGCAGTGCAGGGAGCACTTTCTAGGCAGTAGCTTGGATCTGTATTTCTCTAACCTAAGCACAAACCCACACTGTTTCAGAACACCTGTGGCTGTGAGTCCAGCTGATCACAAGATGAAAGCCACTGATTTAGAAAGAAAACCCAAATCTGAGCTGCAGCTGCTGAGAAACTCTACCTCCCATTTTGACCCGTCTCATGGCTGACCAGATAACTGTTTCTGGGAAATGCATTGCTCAGGTGGTAGGGGCTCACCCAGACAGGGAAGCTGGTGGGACCTGTGCAGGCACTTAGGAGGAAGATGGGGTATCTGAATTTGCTGTGGAAGGATGCCAGGAGCCAATGTAAAGCTTCAGGAGGAGGCGTGACACAGGCCAAGCAGCAGGCAGAGGAGATAATTTTAGCAGCAGCAGCTTGCTGGCTAGACTGAAGCAATACAAAGATTAAAAAAAAACAACAACAAAACACAAAACCAAAACAAACTACCCCAAAAACAACAGAAAGGAAGAAAATTGACCACAGAAAGGATTGCAGGACAGGTTTTCATTAGAGACGAGGAACAATTAACACCATTGTACAAGACAGTGGCGAAAACTAATGTGCAATGGTGTGCATGATGTGTGAGATAAATTCAGATTAGGGAATGGTTTCTGAGATACTCTGGAGAATGGAGAGCCTCTCACTAGAGGTGCCTGAAACAGCTGACTTTTCTTAGCCTTCCACACCAAGATATGATACAGCTACTCTCTGCAAACGTGTCAGAGGAAGGAAGGAATATTGCAGGAAAAGGAAGACCTATTCAAGCACAAATCAATGAATCATAGAGTGGTTTGGGTTGCAAGGGACCTTCAAAGATCATTTGGTCCAAATCCCCTGCCATGGGCAGGGATACCTTCCACTAGATCAGATTGCTCTAAAGTCCCGTCCAAGCTGGCCTTGAACACTTCCAGGGATGAAGCATCCACAGCTGCTCTGGACAACCTCCTCCAGTGTTTCACCACCCCTATCACAAATAATTTCTTCCTTATCTCCAATCTAAATCTACTGTCTTTCAGTTTAAAAGGACTCTGCAGTACAAAAGGCAGTATTGCATTATTACGTTTAGCCTTGAAACTAAAGACACCTCTAATCATCCTAAGAACCAGAGCCCAAAACAAGTGGGCTTATATGGAAGAAGTGAGCAGAAGGCTGAACTCAGGCTCCAAGGAGATTGCACCCTGTGTCCTGCAGCCCTGTAACCCTGCCATGCAGTGGAGACCTGCCACAGATGCAAATGAATGCAAATAAACCCCCTTGTCTGTGGTCAAGAAGTTGAGCAGTAATTCCTCCCAGGCTTACCGTCCAGGAGCTTAAGTTTTGTCTTTTTCTGTCCCAATTCTGCTTTTAACCTGTTTGAAGCACCAGTTCATCAGTCGCAGCCCTTCCTGACATTGTCTTAGGCTCTGTGTGCTGCTGTAATTTGGAGCACAACTCATACAGCAACCCACGGACATACTCAGCCTCCAGCTGCAAGAGAAGCTCAGCAGCTATTTACCGCTGAAAAAAGTTACTTGTTCTCCAAAAAAGTTTTTGCTATTTTAACCTGAGGGGAAAAAACTGCTTCCCAAGGGCAAACAAACTCTAGAATTGCTTTTTTGCTGATAAAAGCAAGACTCAGGAGTGTGGGCTCAAGGGAAGGAGATGTCTCTTGGGTTAGATGGAAAACAGAGACGAAAATGTCAGTAACAGGAAAAGAAACTGCTGCACAATCCTAAAGGCAAAGCCACTGTCATTTATCAAATGGGCACTAGTTTTCTGCTGTGATGTCTATTTTTTGGCCCTCTTTCTTGCCTGTGGTTTCGCTGCTGGTGGATGAGCTGCACGCAGACCTAAATACATGTATTTGAGGAAAGGGAGAAATCAGAACAATGATCTGTCTACTTCCACATCACTATCATTCCCAGCCAGGGCAATTATTTTCTGAGATATGTGGAGTAGGGACAGAGAGCAAAGCCTCTTTTTTCCCCACCGTGCTCACCTGCAGAACTCAGGATGGTTTGAGCTCGCATGGAGGTAGCAAGGACCAATGACAAACCATAAACCTTACTAAGCCGCAAAAGCATTTACACCTCAATTAATCTGACAACATCCCAAGTCCTCTGCTCTGTGGGGCCGGGGATCCAGTGGGCTAAATGACACCCCACAGCAAAATGCATTTTCCTTTACTGAGTGAGGAGGTGTCTGTGACCACAGTGACTCACAGGAACCCACCGGCTCCTGGAAATGGAAACATGGCTGTTTCCATTGCAGTGAATGCGTCATTTCCAAAGGGTATGATGGTGCTACCAACCCGGCATGAGACCATGGCAGCATCTTCATAACTATTTGTTCACATGAAAAAAAAAATTATTGGTCCAGCTTCAGTTGTGAAGGAGGGAGGACTTTGCTTCCCAGGTGCTTTGGGCATTGGACTTTTCCCTGTTTGGAAAAGTTAAGAAAGTCCATACACTGACAATTATAAATATTTGCATTAGAAATACACTTTGCCCATTCAGCTTGCACTGCTGACCAGCATTGCTTGGCGGAGCTCTGCTGGAGAGCATGCTCAGCCAGGGATCTGTGCTTATCCTGGTCTAGTGCGGTTACAACACTAGCTGCCATTGCGACATTCCCATGTTGCACGACCTGCCACTCAGGGGTTCATTGCTAAAAACATTTGCACATCCTCTTGGCACAACGAGGTTTCGGGAATTTCACAATACCACCAAAGAAGGGGGAAGCAAACTGTTCTCAACAAATACCGAGTTGTGAGTTAGTGACTGAGCAGTGGCATTTGCTGGATCTCACAGCAGCTATTGAAGGAAAAGTGGCATTGGCTATTACTTTGCAAACCCTGGCAGAGACTAAAGGATGCTCAGGAAGAAGGTGGTGAAATTCTGAGACCTTTCTGGGTTTGTTTTGACCTGACTGCTCTCCCACTGGGGGCTTGGGAGCTCTGCAGACAGCACCAAGTCACCGGGACATTGGTGATCTGTGAGCAAAGCAGAGGCTAATGCTGACATCCAGCAGTAACTGTCAACCATGGAAAGCCACAGAGGCAATTAAGCTTGCTTGATGCCTCCTGTTCCTCTACCCCTTCCAGCCTCCATAGGGTGCTTTGCTTTGGTAACGGCTGGCTTACAGCTTTGCTCCAGAGAAGCTAAAATTAAAACAGTGACTCCATTGCAGACTGAAAACAGAGCATTCCTTCTCCACCCGCGTGCTTTGGATGGACATCAGAAGCCAAACCCAGGCTGTTAAATCCCCTGTGTAAAAACAATATTCTATTCTGATCCTCAATCCACCACGGCTCGCTGCGGTCAGGATGTTCAGTTCCCAGACTTGCGTTCAGGGGGCTCCAAAATGGGATTTGCCTAGAAATGAAAAACATAAACACAAGAAGCCAGTATCTCTGCAGCTTATTGCCTTAAACAAAAGTTTATTCTGCTCCAGAGAAGGGGGAAAAAAGAAGTTAATTCATGGATAAAGAAAGAAAAAAACCCAAATCTTCAGGATCTCTTTCACCCCATATTGTCCCCTAATTCTTTGGGAAAGGGAAGTTTTGCACTCAGCCAGAGCAAAGATGGAGATCTCTCCCCGCTCTCCAATCAGCCAAGGCCCTTAGTGTGGGACTAGCCCTCATGGGGGTAAAAGCCTAAATACCCCAGTCCTGAGTCACTACCAGGTGGTGCAAAGCTGCTCCCTGGGCATCCAGCCCCAATGAGGTAACAGAATCACAGAATCATGAAATGTTTTTTGTTGGGAGGTAGCTTTGAAGGTCATCTAGTCCAGCCCTCTTGCCCTGAACAGGGACATCTCCCAATGGATCAGGTTGCTTAAAGTGCCATCTAGCCTGATACTGAACTCTTCCTGTGATGGAGCATCCACAACTTCTCTGGGCATCCTGGTCTGGTGTTTTACCACCCTCATCATAAATAATTTCTTCCTTATGTCTTATTTAAACTACCCTCTCTCAGTTTAAAATGATTGCCCCTTGTCTTAAATCTTCAGGCCATGGTTAAAAGTCTCTCTTCATCTCTCTTATGAACCCCCTTTATATATTGAAAATCCACTATGAGGTCTCCCCAGAGCCTTCTCTTCTTCAGGCTGAACTACCCCAGCGCTCTCAGCCTTTCTCCACAGCAGAGGGATTCCAGCCCTCGGACCATTTCTGCGTCCCTCTTCCGGACCTGTTCCAACAGGTCCATGTCTGTCTTGTGCTGAAGACCCCAGAGCTGGATGCAGTGCTCCAGGGGGTGTTTTCACCATAGCAGAGCAGAGGAGCAGAATCCCCTCCCTCAACCTGCTGGCCACGCTGCTTTGGATCTAGCCCAGGAGACAGTTGCTTTCAGGGCTGCGAGCAAACATTGCCAGGTCATGTCCCATTTCTCACCCACCAGTATCCTCGAGTCTTTCTCCCCAGGGCTGCTCTCAATCCCTCCATCCCCCAGCCTGTACTGATACTGGGGATTGACCCAACCCAGGCGCAGGACCTTGCACTTGACCTCATTGAACTTCATGAGGTTCACACGTGCCAAATCCTGCCAGGGCTGCCAGGATACCTGTCCCTGCAATGGCAATTGGAAACAGCATTGGCAAAACCCAGCAAGATGGTGCTTTGCTCTGACGTACCAGTTCCATCATTGTTTTTGGAAGGATGAAGGTACAATTTGCAGCCCCTCGTACGTGTGAGCATCAGGATGTGTTGGCACATCCCATGCCATGACAGTGGAGACTCCAGTGGTTTCCAGTGGATCCGTACATGCCACCACCATAGGGGCCATCGCCACTCCTCAGCTCTTGCTGCAATTTGAATGGGCACACATGTGGAAGGAACATTTCTCCTGACCCTACATCCTCCCCAAAGCTGGGACAGGTCCCTTGCTTGGTGGCCAATGCTGTGCTGCTCCTGCTTCACTGCAGGGCTCTGGGTTCCTCTGAGATGAGAAGATCAGATATGGCTGGGGGAGAGGGAGAGGAAAGGCAGTGTTTCCAGCAAGAGGAGAATTAAAAGAAAGGTAAGGCTTCTTCTTCGTGGAGGAGAGAAAACATCTCCCGTAAGCAGGGAGTAAACCTGCAAACCAGAAGGATCTTGGCAGCCTGTGGGGAAAGAGTAAGGATTTTAGAGGGCTCAGGCCAACTCTTAACATGTCCCTTATTTAATGAGTAAAATGGTTTTTCAGGGATTTTAGGCCTGAAATGGTCTGCACAGCTTCCTGTTCACAGCAGCTCCTGTGTCCTCCCTCCCACAAGCGCCTTTGGCAAGCCCTGGTTCTGCAGAGCCTCCATCACCAGGATCCCCAGGTGCCTGAGCCTCCATCACTGGCACCCCTGGGTGCCTGAATCACCAACACCAGGACCTCTGGGTTCCTGAGCCTTCATCACCAGGATCCCCAGGTATCTGAGCATTCATCACCTGGAACTCCATGTGTCTGAGCCTCCCTCACCAGGAATCCCAGCTGCCTGAACCACCAACATCTGGAATCCCGAGTGCCTGAGCCTCTGTCACTGCCACCTCTGGATGCCTGAGCCTTCATTGCAGGAATGCCCAGGTGCCTGAACAACCAACACCAGGACCTCCAGGTTCCTAAGCCTCCATCACCGGGACCCCCAGATGCTTGAGCTGTCATCACAGGGACCCCCAGGGTACCTGAGCCTCCATGACCTTAATCCTCAAGGTGCCTGAGCCTCTGGCACTGGCACCCCTGGATGCCTAAGCCTCATCACTTGGATCCCCAGGTGCCTGAGCCTGCATCACTGGCACCCCCAGGTGTCTGGGCCCCCATTAACAGGACCCCAATATGCTGCAGGAGTCTCAGAGCCCCAGCACCACAAGATCCCCTCTTGGTCCAAATCCCCAAAGTGTGAGGCTGTGGAGCAAGCCCCTGCCCACACCCCACACCTCTGGTTTCACCTCACACCCCTGCTTCCCCCAAATCCCTGCACAAAGCATCTGCCTCCGTAGCACCTGCAGGTCTTTGCCCATCCAGCACCCATTAAAGGGACAAACCAGGGGCTGGGACACCAAGCCCTGTCCCCCACTGCCTTCCCCCCTTTCTCTGGCTGCGTTTCTTTCCCCTCACTGCAGTCCCCAGCCCCTTTCTTCCCTTATATTTGAGGAAGGACAAAACTCATAACAGCAGTGACTCTGGTCTGGGTCACTCATGGGCTTCAGTCCGAGATCAGTGTGGAGGCGGGGACAGCCAGGAACTAAAGCCACAGCAGCCGTTTTCCTTATCTTTAACCCCTTTTTGCCAAGCAACCAATTTTCCACCCAGGCAAACCCATCCCCACCCCACCGTGCCCCCGAGCCGGTGGCAGGCCTGGGGCACCCCGCAAAGCCGGTCCCCATCTTGAGTTCCTCTAGATGTCACCCTCAGCCGTCTTTTCCTCTGCTCTGATTTTCCTTTCTCCAAGATCCTGCATTTTTTTTTTTTTTTTAAATTCCTTTCTGATCTCTTTCCGGCCATGTGTGATTGCAGTTTCCTCTGGGCGTCCATTTCATCAGCCCGAAATTAAGAGGCAGAGGAGAGGGGTGGCAGGCAGCTGGCGGGAGCACACCCCCCCCCCCCCACCACCACCCCGAACCTGCATCCCACATCCCGCCCTGCTGGGACCCCGCTTCTCCCCAGGCTGGCTGAGCACCCCTCGGCACTCCCTCACTGCACCCCGCTCCCAGCCCCGGCCCCGCTTGGCCCGGAGGCCGGGGGTGGGGATCTGCCACCTCAACGCAGGCACCATCAGTTCTGGGGTGACTTTGCTTTTTTTCGGCTGGGTTTTCCCCCCACACCACCCTCTTCACCCGCAAAGGACCCCCTGCCATCCTGCAGTGGCCGGATGGTTTTTCTCACCCCTGGCTCGGAACCACAAGGCCATCACCGCCGACGCTGCCCATCTTCTCCCACTGCCGCTGGATGCCAACACCGGGGCCAGATTCAGCCTCAGCGAGAAGGTCACGGTATCTCCAGTCCACCCTTTCCCACCCCAGTGCCGCCAAGCCCGGCTCCCTGCCTTGGCCGTGGTGCGGTGGAGGGGTCGTCGGCCTTAGAGGAAGCCCACGCCTGGGGCAAGCTGAGAAAATCCCCGGGGAGGTTTCGCCTCTTTGGTTCGTCCTCTTCTGCATGAGACAACCCTGGTTCTGCGGCTCCGCTGGGCGATGGCCGCACAGTGAAGATGTCTGTGGCCAGGCTCAACAGCGTCAATGGCTTTCTGGAGGACGGCAGGATGGAGGCAGGGGACATGGGCAGGATCCTCCGCTGCCTGGAGATGGGCACCGTCCTCACCTTATTCTATCAGAAAAAGTCTCAGAGGCCAGAGCGAAGGACCTTCCAGGTGAAGCTGGAGACCCGGCAGATCATCTGGAGCCGGACACCCGAGAAGGTGGAGGGGGACAGTGAGTATCAGTGACAGTAGTGCTGGGGGCTGGGGACATGCTTGTGGTGGGGTGCCTGGCTGTGGGGTGCTCAGCCATGGTGGGATGCCCACTCGTGGCAGGGAGCCTGGCCGTGGTGTGTCTGGTCATGGTGGGATGTCCCATTGCAGTGAGGTGCCTGGCTGTGGGATGCCTGGCTCTGGTGAGACCTACTGTGGTGGGGTGCTTGACTATGGTGCACATGGCTGTGGTGGGATGTCCTACCATGGGGGAGCCTGGCTGCAGGGTGCCTGGATATGTTGGAGTGCCCTACCATGCTGAGGTCACAGGCTGTGGGGTGCCCGGCTGTGGTGGGGTGCCCTACCATGGTGGGATGTCCAGATGCAGTGGGGTGCCTGGCCATAGGGTGTCCAACCATGATGGAGCGTCTGGCTGTGGGGTGCCTGGCAATGGGGTGCTTGGCTATGATGGGGTGCCCTACTGTGTCCTGCTGTGGTGGGATGCCTAGCTGCAGTGGGGTGCCCAAGAACAGTGGGGTGTCTGGCCACAGTGGGGTGCCTAGTCACAGTGGGGTGCCTGGTCACGGTGGGATGCCCAGTGTGATGAAGTGCCTGGTCATGGTAGGGTGTCCAGCTGTGGTGGGGTGCCTGGAAATGGTGGGGTGCCTGGCTACAGTGGGGCATCTGACTACAGTGACCCCATATTGTCTGGCCATAGTGGGAATGCCTGGCCACAGTGGGATGTCCAGATACAATGGGATATCCAGATATGGTGGGGTGCCTGGACATAGTAGGGTGCCCAGCTGCAATGGGATGCCCTACCATGATGGGGTCTCTGGCCATGATTGAGTGCCTGGCCATCGTGGGGTGCCCAGAGATATAAATGCAGGAGTTGCTGGTCTCAGCAGCCCTTGCCTCCTCCATCCCATCTCACATGGCCCATAAGTTGCTACAGGCATCAAGCTGCTGCCATTTCATCCCCAGGGTTTTATACCCTCCCTGGCAAGGAGGTAAAGGAGCTGGTCATCGCCTTGCCTGCTCACGGTGCTTTGACTGCTGGGGCAGGCAGCAGCATGGAGTAGAGCGTGCTGGTGGCCCCATGCAGCCCAGAAAGGACCTGGCCAGCTGGGCTCTGCCCCACATGCATTAATTATGTCAATGCAGAGTTTGGACTGGTAGCACTGGTGTCCAGCATAGGAGATGCTCCCACTGAAGCATCCATAAAAATCACTGTTACCTGTGTGGATTCACTGGTGGCTAGTAGGCTGTTGAGGCATCATCCCACTGCTGGGCATCAGTGGAGCTCCACACCTTGGTGTTCATTACCTGGTTGCTTGTTACCTCAAGGCTTGCACCTCCTCTTAAATTGGGCTAAAAAGAGTCAATGGATGAAAACACAGGGTTGGGGTGAAATGGAGCTATACCATTGCCTCATCCCACATCCACATGCAGGGAGGAACCCAGTTTGGGGGTATCATCTCACCTGGAGGATGGCAAGGCCCACCCTGGAGGTTTGGGAAGTGACAGATGCCTTTTCCCCAGAGGAATGTGGATGGTGTATTTAGGAATCACGGATCACCCACCCAAAAATCACCACCCACCACTAATTTTATGCAAGACAGAGCAAAATCCCCAGGAGGGTTCAGTTCCTGCTCAGAGGGGCTGACCCTGAACTGGACTGCCAGCCATGGCAAGGCTTTGAGCTGGGAAAGAAGGTGGCACCCAGAGATGAGTATCAGCACGAGTACGATCCGTGCTTGTCTGGACCTGCTGGGCATGGGAGTAGATTTGTGAGAGGTGGAGGAGGGATGGGCGAGGGAAGGAAAGGCACCCATTTTTGGAGAGGTGGTTTTGGTCTTCATGGGTAAAAGCTCATTCTTTGCTCATGGCAATAACACATTTCCAGCTGCTTGTTTTGTTTTGGGAGCACTGCATGCCACTGGGTCAGGGTCTCGGGTCGCTCCCAGTGCCCAATGCCCAATGCCCTGCCTCAGTTTCCCCACCAGTGCCTTGGGATATGGCTACTCCTATGCAATGGCCCAAAACCCTCTGTGGGAATGAGTGGACATCCTCCAAGGTCATGCAGAAGGGGGGGAAAAAAAGAAAATCCCTCTGGAAATGATACAATTCTGCCATTCAGTCCCACCACTTGCTTTCCCCAGGCCAGCGTGGGAGCAATCCCTGTCTTGATGCTGGGCTGGAGCATCTTCACCCCCTGGTCCAGCCCTGCTCTGTGCTTACACATCCTCCCACTTGCTGTGATATTGTGGAAGCACCAGGATCTCCTATTCATCCCTGGGGTCTTGCTCCCACCCCGCGCCTGACCTCACTCCTTCCCGGGCCTTTTTAAATCACCCCTTCAACCAGGCACCCCGCTTGCAGAGGGATTAGCAGGGACAACCAACTGCGCTGATGTCTCTGTTATGGACTGGCAAGACCAGAACATAGATCCTGGCTCTCCCTTAGAAGCCCTGTGCCATGTAGGCTAATTACACGCTTCATTAAGCAGCCAATGGATGAGTGTCCATGCCATGGGGTAACCTGTAGCATCGCCTCCAAAATTAACCTCATCCTGGAGGGTTTCCAGTTTATCACCCTCAGCAGACCCTTATCCCCAGCACAAGGATGAAATCTAGCAGAAGACCGTCCAAAAGGGATCTTTACAAGAAATTTAAAGAAATAGGGGTAAAGGCAGCTTGGCAAACCCAGCAGCATTTTGGAGGGGTGGTTTGCCATGACGACAGCTATTTGGGATCACACTTCCAGCCTCACTAATGCCAAATAATTACAAACAGGACCATTTGGGGAGGTGAAAATCCAGATGGGGTTTAACACCACTGGACCAGGAGGAAATTTTTTATTTCAGGTTTTATGTCAGCTTCACAGCACCACGGGGATCTCTGGGGGATAGGGTCATCCAATCACACCTGTACAGGAGGGTCTGAGCTGCTACGTGTCCTACAAGAAGGCATGACCAAGGCAAACACGAGTGCACATGGCTCACCGCCACCACAGCACTGCCCAAGTCAGTGGGTTTTCCCAGCACAACCATCCCCTCCAGCTGCTTTGTTTTGCTTTTCTCCTAATGCATTAAGAAAACTCCCAGGCTCTCAGCATCCCTAAAAGCCACTGGGCAGAACTTGCTCCTACATCATCTTCCCACCATTTAAAATCTTCTTTGCACCATGCTGCTTGCTTTGCATTAGAAGAGAAAAGGGATTTTCACAGCTGGAACTGACTTCCAGAGTGTTTTAATCACCCGGGACCCCTGAGACAATGCAGGGAGGAGTTTGGAGACATACTTCTGACATGATTGCTGCAAATCCGCTGCAGATGTGGTTTCCAGGAAGCCGCCGGCCGTGTTGCATTGTGCAGCCCCGTGCCGCTCCCTCTTCCCCTGGCTTTTTTGTGGGGCCAGGCGATTTGCCCTGTGGAGAAGGACTTGGGGGTACTGGTGGATGAAAAACTGGACATGAGCTGCAACATGCTTTTACATCCCAGAAAGCTAACCTTATCCTGGGCTGCACCCCGAGCAGCGTGGCCGGCAGGGCGAGGGAGGGGATTCTGCCCCTCTGCTCTGCTCTGGGGAGACCCCCCGGAGCACTGCGCCCAGCTCGGGGGTCCCCAGCACAAGCCAGGCAGGGACCAGGGACCTGGTGTTGAACTGGGGGGATGGCTACATTGCAATTTGTTGGTGGAGCCCTGATAGCCACTGGCTTCTCATCTCTCTCTGGTACTGTGAGGAAAGACAGGTTTGGGGATGAGCAGCTGGTTTTTAACCTATAAACCCATTTTTACTCCCAAATATCTGCCTGTTTGCATCAAAGAGGGTTTTCTCCAAGACATGGGGGCTGCACAGAGACAGCAACAGGGTTTTATTTCTTGAGATCTACTCCCAAAATAAAGCACATGCAGGGGCGCAGATCCCCTGTGTATCACTTGTGTTAAAATCCCACTCCAATCTGTGAAATTTGGCTTGTGGTCATCCAGCAAGAGGAGGCTGGATAAAGCCTCCAGTGCTTTATGGATTTTTTCTGCCAAGTTAAACTATTCTGCACCTCTTTTCCTGCTTAATCAGGCCAATTTCTCCCTCATCCCTTATTCCTCCCCACATTCAGCTTTTCTTTCCCCACTTTGGATTAGGCTGAGGGTTTCCATCAAGCCACTGACGCGCCTGCACCCTTCCGCACCCTTCCCCACCGCCACATCCTAAACACGTCTTGGCTGGAAATTCTCCGGGAAATGACCCATTTCCTTGGCAGGACAATACCCCGGCACAGTGGTCCGGTTGCCCTCAGCCATACAATGACCTTTCCGGTGCCGGTGGCTCAGCCCCCAAGTGCAAAGCTGCCTGGGGGGGTGATGCTCATGGTATTGAGAACAACTTTGGGTATTATTACTAAAATCATCAACATATTATTATTCTGCTCCCAGTAGGATGTGTCCACTTGGCAAAACCAGTAGTCAGAAGTCTCCTTTGGCAGTGTAGTGGTGAGGAAGACTGTGGTCCGGAAACCCAGCCCTCCTGCCGCTGGTGGGGCTTTATATAGCAAGATAATGAGAGAGCAGTGCAGCAGGAAAGAAACACCCTGCGGTCTGGGCTGCCAGGGCTTCAAATTGCCACCTTTGGGCAGACATCTTCAATTAAAAGATGAGCTCAGCCTACCCCGAGCAGGTTCTGTCTTGGGGAGGAGGAGGCAGGGGAGAGGTGGCTGGAGGCACGCTGTTTGGGATGGGGCAGGCTGAACCTGGAGGACACGTGGCACCCACAAAGCCAGGAAATCAGTGGGCAGCACTGTTGGAACTCCACATCCTGGAGACACGAGTCACTGGAGGACAAACAGGAGTGTGGTGCCTTCACACACCTGGAGGCAGTGCTGCAGGGACACCCCATCCCCAGAGACATGGCTCCCTGGAGGACACATGGCCATGGCACCCATGCTCTTGTGACACAGCTGCAACAGTGCTACAGGGACACCCTGCCCTGGGGACATGGTTCCCTAGAGGTTGTGTGGCTGTGGCACTCATGGTGTTGTCTCACAGCTGCAGCAGTGCTGCAGGGACACCCCTTCTTGGGGACACTTGGCCATGGCACCCACGATGCTGTCATGCAGCTGCAGCAGTGCTGCAGGAACACTTAATGCTGGGGACACAGTTCCCTGGAGAACATGTGGCCATCGTACCCATGGTGCTGTCACACAAGTGCAGCAGTGCTGCAGGGCCACCCTGTCCTGGGTACACAGATTCCTGGAGGTCACATGGCCATGCATGCACCAACAGGCAGTGCCACGGGGATGCCCCATTCTGGGGACACAGTTTCCTGATGGACATGCAATAGCCATGGGTAGCATGACACTAGCAGAGACATCACTGGAGGGCAGTGGGGGCCTGTCTCCCTGGAGGACACGTGGGCACTGCGCCCACAATACCATCACACACCTGTGAGCAGTGTCATGGGGATGCGCCACCCTGGGGACAAGGCTCCCCAGAGGACACATGGGCTCCTGACAGTCCCACCTCCTGCAGCCTCCCCGAGCCCTGCACATGGGTCCGTGGTTGCAGGGTGTCAGGGGACATTCCCATGTTCCTCTCTCCCTGCAGTCGACATTCGGGAGATCAAGGAGATCCGCCTGGGGAAGAACTCACGGGACTTCGAGCGCTACCCCGAGGATGCTCGCAAGCTCGACTTCACCATGTGCTTCATCATCCTTTATGGAATGGACTTCAGACTGCGGACACTCAGCGTGGCTGGTGCGTGGCTTCCCTTCCTGCTCCCCTTTGCCACCCTTGGGCTCTCACTCCCTCCCAATCATCCCATCTTCCGCATCCCAACCTCACCACCTCTTTCTTCTTCTTCCAGCTTTCTGCGAGGAGGACATCAACCTGTGGATAACAGGCCTCAATTGGCTGGTGGTGGACACCCAGAAAGCCCAGACCCCGCTACAGATCGAGAGGTGAGGAAGGACCATTAGGTCCCATTTCCCAGTGCCCCTCTGGAGGCAAACCCAGGGGGCTTTTGTCCCCCCTGGGACTGAGCACTGTCTATCCATCCCTTCCTTCCCAGGTGGCTTCGCAAACAGTTTGATGGGATGGACCGGTCGCGGGAAGGCAGGTGAGCATGGCACAGCCCTGTGCCAGGAAGTGGCTGGTGGGTTTGGCTGGACAGGGCCGTATCCCCCCGCTTGCACCTCAAATCTGAAGGCTCAGCCAGGCTGGGGGTGAGGTTTGTGGGCCAATGTAGTACCAGGTTATCTGGGGTGCTCAAAGCCACTGAAAATCAGAGACCCAAGTGCACATCCCCTCCTCACTGCTGTAAGGACCATGGGGACCCTGATGCCCCCATGCCTGCTGCTGCATTTCCATCAGCACCAGGAGGGGCCGGGACATTGATGCAGCCCATAAACATCTCCCCAAGACAGGAAAAAACCCAAATCAAGTGAACTTGGACTGAAATGATGATGAGGGTGGGCGTCATCTCTAGCTGGGATGATGGCTTAGAGCACCCTATTGGTTCTTGGATGTGCTCCTTCTCCCTAACCCTCTGCTCACACTCATGCCAGACCCCATGTAATTAGGGGTCCTGTGCCACTGCAAGAGTCCACAGTCTGGTTGGGTGGCAGTCCCATGCCGGCACCAGTATTTGGGGTGGGTCCCTTGGTGTCAGGAGCTGAGACCCATCTAGGAGTTAGCCATCCTTTCCTGGGTCTGGCCAGTGCACTGATGTTGGCTTACCCTCCCGCAGCATCACAGTGAAGGACCTGAAGGCCATGCTGCCCCAGGTGAACTACCGTGTACCCAACATGAGGTTCCTGAGGGACAAGCTCATGGTAAGGACCCCCTGGGCACCCCAGCCATGCAGAGGGATGGTCTTTGAGCTCCCATAGCCGGGCTGGAGCCAGCCCCAGCGTCACTGGCTCCAGTCAGGTGGCCCCACTCTCATGCAGCACCATCTCCCACAGGAGGTGGAAGCCAGGAATGAGATGACTTTCCTCCCCATTTCATCCAGTTCTACAAAAACCTGATGTTTGATGCACAGAAGTCGGTAAGAGCCATGGCTTGTCTTCCCAAGCATGCCCCTTCCCAGTGTGGCGCATCCCCCACCAGCTAAGCTTGATCCTGTCCTTTGCCTTGCAGGTCATCGAGCAGCTGGAGCTCTCCTTCCCCTTGCGGTGAGTACCCTGCAGTCCCACAGGTGCCACCCCGGCCAAGCCTCCAAGGGCTGGTTGCATCGGGTGGTCTATGTAGCCAGACTGAGGAGCAGAGCAGAGGATGGGAACAGGGATGGGAGCGGAGATGAGAGCGGGAATGGGAGAAGAGATGAGCAGGATGGGAATGGGGATGGGAGGGGGGAATGGGAACAGGGACAGGAGCAGGGATGAGCAGGGATGGGAGAGGGGCTGAGAGCAGGGACAGGAGCAGGGGTGGAATCAAGGATGAGCAGAGATGGGAGTGGAGGTGGGAGTAGGGATGGGAGCAGGGATGAACAGGGATGGGAGAGGGGCTGAAAGCAGGAAGGGAGCAGGGATGGGAGCAGAAAACAGAGGTAAGCAGAGATGGGAGTGGAGGTGGGAGTGGGGATGGGAGTGGGAATGGGAGCAAGGATGAAACCAGAATGGGAGAGAGGAAGGGAGCAGCAATGGGAGCAGGGATGAGAAGTTATGGGAGTGGGGATGTGTGCCGGGAATATGGGGACATGTTACTCTTCCCTCCTCCCCATGTCCTCAAGCAATGCAGCACACTCCGGCTGTGTGCCCACCTCTCCCGGGTCACAGGGTGATGGTGGGAGTGTTTGCTCTAGCAACACCCAACAGCTCAAGGTTCCCCTTGCACCCCACCACCCCTATGGTCTGTGCTTTCCCCAAGCCCCCTTGCCGGCTGCCGCAGCTGGCAGGAGTGGGAGCAGGAGTTGGGGGCATAGGGAGGCTGAGCTGCAGATGAACACTGGCAGCCTCGACTCTCCCATGGGGTCTACCCCATTCCTGCTCCCAGTCCTCACTGATGGCCACTCCATGTCCCAGGAATGTGGACCAGCCCTGAGCTGTGCCAAGTCTCCCTCTATGACTTCCAGAAGTTCCTGCTACATGACCAGAAGGTGGGTTCTCTTAGAGACCCCTGCAGCATCCCTCTCACCCCCCAACCTAGGGGACCCCCATAGGTCCCAAGGGTTGCCCCATGGGATGCCCGAGCCCAGTTCCCCATGTAATGACAGCCACGTTTGCACTTCAGGAACCCTGGGCCAGCGACGTGGGCATGGTGCGGGACTATATGTGCACCTACCTCAAGGAGGGCTCCAGTGAGGCAGCAGACCCCTCCTTCCAGCTGGATGAGGTGGGTGGCCCCACCCAGTACCCACCCAGGGGTGTCTTCCTGGTCCCATCAGGCTCTGACCTCTCTGCTTCCCCCACCTAGTTCCTCACGTATCTCTTCTCCAAGGAGAACATGGTGATGGACGCCAAGTATGAGCGTGTGGTGCCTGAGGAGATGAACCACCCCCTGTCCCAGTACTGGATCTCTTCTTCCCACAACACGTAAGAACAGGGTGGGCTCTCCTTGGGGACCTCCGTGAGCATCCCATCACCTAGGCTGGGGCAGCCCTGGCTGCTGATGGTCCTTCTCTGTTCTGCAGGTACCTGACAGGGGACCAGTTCTCCAGTGAATCCTCTCTGGAGGCGTATGCCCGCTGCCTGCGCATGGGCTGCCGCTGCATTGAGTGTGAGTCCCCAGAGCACTTTGCAGAGATGCTGAGCTCCTCCCAGCACCTCGTGTTGCATCAGACAGACCATCCCCTGTACCCATCCCACAGCACTGGGGTGGGGAGTCTTCCATGTCCTTTGGGGGCTCAAAAATATGGTCCCCCGTGCACAGTTGGTGCCCAGCATGTGTTAACCAAGGTGTTTCCCTACTCAGTGGACTGCTGGGATGGTCCAGATGATCTCCCCATCATCTACCATGGCCACACACTCACCTCCAAGATCAAGTTCCTGGATGTGCTGCACACCATCAAGGAGCACGCGTTTGTCACCTCTGAGTAAGCCCTAGCCCCACAATGACACCCCAGTTCTGGGCCAGGCAGGCAACCCCTCCTTTGCCTTAATCCAAGGCCACCATTGCCACCTGCTTCATCCAGGTTCCCCATTATCCTCTCCATCGAAGACCACTGCAGCATTGTCCAACAGAGGAACATGGCATCCCACTTCAAGAAGGTCTTCGGGGACATGCTACTCACTAAGCCAGTGGACATCAATGCTGATGAGTTGCCCTCACCCACCCAGCTCAAGAAGAAGATCCTAATCAAGGTACGGAGCTGGAAAAAAGCACCCCAAAGCCCCTCTTTGCAGGAGAGACAAGGACTGTGTTGGGCTGGGAGGGCTGGTGATTCTCTAAATCAAAGGAGTCCCAAATCTTAGAAATCAAGAGTGATATCCCTCTATGCACAGGTAGGACATCTCTCCAATGTTCTACTGCAAAAGATTGGTCCAGGGGAACAGGGGGCGGTGGAAAGGGACCTGCAGGAACCCAAGCATAGCCTGAGGGCTGGGAGCTCAGTGTAACGGGGACACCGTGCCCACTGCTGAGCTCCCTTCCCTGGGCTGTCCCCAGCACAAGAAGCTGGTTGAAGGGAACCTGTATGAGGAGGTCTCCACTGCCAGTTACTCAGAGAATGACATCAGCAACTCCATCAAGAATGGCATCCTCTACCTTGAAGACCCCATCGACCACGTAAGGGTCTCCCTGCCAATGGCAGCCAGGGGCCTATTGGGGTCTGTCAGATGGGGATGAGCACTGGGGTTTGGGTTGGGCGTGGGGCATGGGCTGTCCTAGACCATTGCAATGCTGTGGGGGACAGGAGAGGGCAGAAACAGCCATCTCAAAGCCCCATCCATCCATGCCATCGTCCTCCACACCCTGGTGATGCTTTTCCTCCCTCCCAGACCTGGAGCCCCCATTATTTTGTCCTGACAAGCAACAAGATCTACTACTCAGAGGAGACATCCCGCTACCAGTTCAATGAGGATGAAGAGGAGGTGGAGCAAAAGGAGGTGTGTGAGGGGCAAGATGCATCCGTAGGGGAGTTTAGGGAGGACTCTGTAGTGAGGGTAAGTGGATGGCAACACCCATTTTGGGGTGAATTTGTAGGAGTTCAACAACAATGAGCTGCACTTCACGGAAAAGTGGTTCCATGGGAAGCTGGGAGGTGGCCGCGACGGGCGACAGATTGCTGAGAAGCTGCTGCACGAGTACTGCACTGAGACAGGCGGCAAGGATGGCACCTTCCTGGTGCGCGAGAGCGAGACCTTCGTGGGTGATTACACCCTCTCCTTCTGGTAGGAGCTCCAGGGGGAAGGCAGGATCCCACCCTCTCTGAGCTGGTCTGGTCATCCCACCAGAGATTGTCCCTCCAGCCAATGGCTGGGTTGGTGGCTGGAATAGCTTATTGTGGGGGAAAGCATACAGACCCCCAAGCGTGGAACAGTGGGGACATGGACCTGAATTGACTCACCCCTGCCTTTCCCTCACCACTGTGGCAGGAGATCCAGCCGGGTGCAGCACTGCCGGATCCACTCACGCCAGGAGGCCGGTGCCACCAAGTTCTACTTGACAGACAACCTGGTCTTCGATAGCCTTTACAGCCTCATCTGCCACTACCGCGAGGTGCCACTCCGCTGCAACGAGTTTGAGATGCGCCTCACCGACCCCGTCCCCCAACCCAATGCCCATGAAAGCAAAGAGTGAGGATGGTCCCCATCCCTATCCCCTCGGTCCCTTGGGTCCACCACCTTCCTCCTTCCCTGGTGTCAAGTCTTGGGTGCCCCCTGGGGTGTGGGAATGCCAATGCCAGCTCACCACCACCATGCTCTGCCCAACCAGGTGGTACCACGCCAGCCTGACACGCCTGCAGGCCGAGCACATGCTGATGCGGGTCCCACGGGATGGAGCCTTCCTGGTGCGCAAGCGCAGTGAACCCAACTCCTATGCCATCTCCTTCCGGTGAGTGTGGTCACCCCAGCACGCTGAGGCTGGCCAGGCTTGGCCACGATGCCCACATTGCTGGCCAAGCTGAGAACTGCCTGGCTCATGTCTGTTGTGGCTCCATGCTGGGTGGCAGGTGCTTGCTCTGGGTCAGCAAGGTGACACCAAGGGGACTCCTGGTGCTGTCACAGCAGAGACCACCTAGCTGTGGTGATGGGAAGGCCATGTCCTCAGGGCGGTCACCCTGGTGGCATCCCTGCTGGGGGAAGGGCATCATCTCCTGCCCATCTCCATGATGGAACAAGGGTCCGGCTACCCCTCACATATCCTCCCTTGGCTCTCTTGGCCCCAGGGCGGAGGGGAAGATCAAGCACTGCCGCATCCAGCAGGAGGGTCGGCTCTTTATGCTAGGCAGCTCAGCTGAGTTTGAGAGCCTTGTGGACCTCATCAGCTACTATGAGAAGCACCCACTCTACCGCAAGATGAAGCTGCGCTACCCCATCAACGAGGAGACCCTGGAGAAGATGGGCACCACCGTGAGTGCTCCCAGCAGTGGTGATGGTGGCTCTGTACCATGGGTAACCAAGCCCTGTCCCCAGCTCCACCATGGTGGGAAGGTCTCCTCCAGCCTCTCGGCTGAAGCCCAAACAGAACTGTCCAAGCTCATTATGCAGCCATTGCCCACAGTTATAGCTCCACCATAATTCCCTTCCAAGAAGTTGCAAAGGGGTATTAGGTCCCTCTCAGCCTCCTTTCAATCACATGTAGTAGCCCAGCCCCCACCACATCCCCTTGTAGCCCCTGCCTGCATCCAGGTGATCCACTCAGGCATTTATCTTTGCAGGAGCTGGACTATGGAGCACTGTATGAGGTGCGGACACCCCACTTCTACGTAGAGGCCAACAAGATGCCAATGGCCAGGGTAAGGGGCCAAGCTGGTGTCCCTGGGAGGTGGAGGATGATGGGACATGACAATTCTAGTGCTGGGGCTCCTGGGTGGTTATCCTTAGACCCACCAAATCTCCCACCACTGACCTGAGAAGTTATGACTTTTTGCTGCATTTTTCTCACCCTCAAGCAATGCTGGAACTTGACCGTTCCCACATCAGCATCGCCTGGGGACAGTAGTCTGAACTCCACCAACATCACTGTCACAGTGTGGTGGCAGGGGCAGGTCTGGAGAGAGCCCAGGCTGGACCAAGGACCTGGCACAAGTTAGCCCCTACAACAATGAAATCCCCACGGATCCTTGTGCGCTGGGGAACCCCAAAAGAGCAGGTTTAGGGTCAGTTCTCAGGTGATGCAGTCTCCATCCTCAGAGGTTTTTGGGACTGACTGGTCTCAGAGCTGACCCAGTCTCCATCCTTGGAGGTTTTTGGACTGGGCCTGTCTTGGAGCTGACCTTGGAGGAGACTTGACTGGAGCTCCAGGATTCCTTCCCTGTGATCCTACAACCACATCGTCCAGCACTGCTGTGTCTTAAATGTCCCTTTGCAGCAGAGCAGCTTTCAGGCTAAGACCAGACACTGGAACGCTTAACCCAAAGGGTTTTTTTCAGGGAGTGTGGTAATATCAGGGGATTAACCCCTTAGTACACCAGAAGGAACCATTGGGGGAAGAAGAGGAACCTGCTTTGCACTGAATGTGGTGGTCCTACAGGACCACAGATGCCTCCAGCCCTCCTTGTCCCCTCTAACGTGTTTCACTGCTGGCATGAGCAATTTGGGGGCATCATTTGGAGTACTGGACCCTCAGGAGCCCCCATGCTTCACCATGGGGGCTTGAAGATTTGGTCTGAGTGGGCATGCTGCCTGCCAGTGTCCGTGGGCACTGGATGGTGACATATGTCCCTCTCCCCGGTGGCCCAGTGCACAGTGAAGGCTCTCTACGACTACAAAGCACAGCGGGAGGATGAGCTGTCGTTCTGCAAGCAGGCCATCATCCACAACGTTGACAAGCAGGACGGCGGCTGGTGAGGGCAGTTGGGTGGCCCCCGGGTGGGCATGGCCGTGGGTGGAAGGTGGAGGGGACACCCTGGGTTTTCCCATGGGTTGTCCCGCAGTGGGTTTTAACTGCCTCCTTTTCTGTCCCCCTATCCCTTCTCCGACTGCTCCCTGACATTGCATGCAGCATGAGCATCCCTGTCCCCCCCCAGATTGGTCCACTTGCCTTGATCCTCTGACCCATTGCAGGTGGCGGGGGGATTATGGGGGCAAGAAGCAACTGTGGTTCCCGGCCAACTACGTGGAGGAGATTGTCAGCACGCAAGCGCAGGAGCAGGATGAGGCTGTGAGTGCCATGTCCCCACACACCTGGGACCGAGGCCACCTGAAATGCTCCTGGCCTTGTGCCAGCCCAGACCCTTATCTGTAGGCTGGGGAATGCTCCTACCCCCACTCCAGCTTGGACCCTTTTCTGGAAGCTGGAGGATGCTCCCAGCCCCATGCCCAGCCCAGACCCTTATCCGGAAGCCACAGGATGCTCCCAGCCCTCTGCCAGCTCGGACCCTTATCCAGAGGCTGAGGGATGCTCCTGGCCCCATGCCAGCTCAGACCTTTATCCATAGGCTGGGGGGTGCTTATGGCCCCACTCCAGCTTTAACCCTGTTCTGGAAGCTGGAGGATGCTCCCAGCCTCATGCCAGCTCAGACCCTTATCTGGAGGCTGGGGGAGTCTTGACTGAGGAGCAGAGCATACCAAGAAGGTGGTTTTTCTCTGCTTTTGCTCAGGCTTGACTGATTTGGAGGGCTGGAGGAAGGCTGCTAAACAGGGTGGGCACCAGGCTCAGCCCTGCATGCCTCCCTCACCACCCCGTCTTCCTTCCTTTCTTGCAGTCATCAGAAAACAGCCCCCTGGGGAACTTCTTGAAAGGCTTCATTGACGTGCCATCCTGCCACGTTGGTGAGTGTCCCCACCACGTTCTCACTGTGGCTGTGGGAGCCCACCAGGATGGTGCGCACCCTGTGCTGAAGCTCGGTGCTGTGAGCTGAGGCTCCCTAAACTCATCACACAATTGCCAGCCAGGCTGATGCTTGGCACAATGTGGTGGGGAGCAACATGGGGCTGGGTTCAGAGGGATTTGGCTGATGGGGGGGGGGGGGCATTTGGAGGTCCAAATGATTCAGGGGACATTTGCCCCCAGCTCAAAGGACAATGCATTTCAGCATGGAAAGCTGAAACCATACATTAGAAAAATGGGATCCTATCAGGAGAAGGACCCTGATGGCTGGGGGGGGTTCCAGGAGGGGCTGGTGGGGGCCCGGGAGTGGGACCGCTGAGGTTTCGTTTGCTCCACAGAGCCATCCATTGGGAATGTCTTCGAGTAAAGCCCCCCTCTGATGTCCTTATAGTTATCTCCAAAGACGGGAGGAGCTCCAAACCATTTGTCTTCACCATCCATTCCCAGCAGATGTCCCACGCAGCCCAGTCACTGGACGTGGCCGCAGACACACAGGAGGAACTCAGTGAGTGGGTGGCCAAGATCCGAGAGGCCACACAGAACGCCGATGCCAGGGTGAGGGGCACCAGGGTGCAGAGGATGGGGGATGGACAGTCCTGACCCCCAGCATCTCTGAAGGAGGAGGCTGGGGGGAGACTTTCAGCTCCTGTTTTCCCTTGCGCAGATGCAAGAGGGGAAGATCATGGAGCGGAGGAAGAAGATTGCACTGGAGCTCTCCGAGCTGGTTGTCTATTGCCGCCCGGTGCCATTTGATGAGGACAGTAAGAGCTGGAGAAGGGGTGTGATGGGATGAGCATGGAAAGAGATGGGTGGGGAAAACCAAGCAGTTGTAGTGGGCTACCCCCAGGCCACCAGAGAGCCCTGTGTCCTCCACTAATGGCCACCTTGGTGTTTTCAGAGATTGGCACCGACAAGGCATGCTACCGGGACATGTCTTCCTTTCCGGAGACCAAGGCAGAGAAGTACGCCAACCGCAGTAAGGGCAAGAAGTTCCTGCAGTACAACCGCCGCCAGCTCAGCCGCATCTACCCCAAAGGGCAGCGCCTGGACTCCTCCAACTATGATCCATTGCCCATGTGGATCTGTGGTAGCCAGCTTGTGGCCCTCAACTTCCAGACGCCTGGTAAATCCTGCTGCTGGGGTGGTTGCTGGGCTTATCCCTGGAGGTCACCCCAAAATCCCCATCCCCAGTGGCTCTGCCCTGGGTTCTGTTGGTGGAGGTGGTTTGAATGATCTCTCCAACCTTTTTCCTCATCCTGATGGGGACATCTCCATGCATTCCTGGGTGCTTCATGCAAAACCCAGCTGCGTCCCTTTTCCAACCAGGGTTGGGGCTCTTAGTGGTTTGCCAGGGCAGGACCTTCTGCCCAAGGACCTTGCGGAGGTCCCTGAGCCCCATGGCTCAGAGCTGCTCTGTCCCCATGGCCATAGACAAGCCGATGCAGCTGAACCAGGCACTCTTCATGCTCGGTGGCCGCAGTGGCTACGTTCTGCAGCCTGACATCATGAGGGATGAGACTTTTGACCCCTTCGACAAGAACAGCCTGAAGATTGTGGAACCCATCACAGTCCAGCTGCAGGCAAGTGGGCAAGGACAACAAGTCCACCATCAAGACAGGGACTTGCTTCTTCCCTGTCTTTATGTCAACGGGGGGTGCTTTTTACATGTTTCAGCCCCATACTGGCTCCATGGAGTTTATTACCCCATACTCTCTTGAGTTTGCTGGTCTTTCTCTGCATGCAGCATCGTTTTTCCCACGGGACAACCTCATAATTGCACAGAGTTGAGCCTAACCTGAGCGAGAGTGAGGGGGAGGGTAAAGTAGAAGCACCTTACTCAACCTTTGGATAATTTCAGAGTTACAGCTGGGAGGGGTTGGTTTGTAGGCACCTGACTCTTGAGCACAGCATGAATCCAGCAAAAATTGTTAAAATAATTTCATGGATACAGCTAAAATCAAGCTAAAACCAGTCCAAAATCATAAATAATTTGTGGTGTGGCTAATTATGGCCATGAAGCTTCTGGCAAGCCCAAACCAACAGAGCCACAGGATTGGCTCGAGGAGTCCTTCCTTGCCCATCATGTCTGGAGCTCACCCTCCTCTTCTTCCTCTTCCTCCCACAGATCCTCGGTGCCCGGCACCTGCCCAAGAATGGGAGGAGCATCGTGTGCCCCTTCGTGGAGGTGGAGGTGTGCGGCTCTGAGTATGACAACAGCAAGAACAAGACAGATGTCGTAGGTGAGGGTCCACATGGGTGACATTCCCACCCAGCCCCTGCACCCTGGGGACAGGCAGGGACACCGGGACAACCCTAACTGTGCCCTTTGGGGTCTTCTTGGACATATGGGTGATGGGGCTGGGTTTCATGGAGGAAAGAAGAGGACTGGCATGTCCCACTAACATGCTGGTGCTATGCTGGTGGTGTCCGTGGATCTAACCCTGCTCTGACCTTCCCTGCTCTCTCCTTGGGCCCCAGCCGACAATGGCTTCAACCCTGTCTGGATCTTCAAGCAGTTTGTCTTTGACATCAACAACCCTGAGTTTGCCTTCCTCCGCTTTGTGGTGTATGAGGAGGACATGTTCAGTGACCCCAACTTCTTGGCACAAGCCACCTTCCCTGTCAAGGGCCTCAAAACAGGTATGGTTCTTCCATCCACACCACCACCATCATCATCATCATCTTCATCATCACTGAATCGTGGAATGGTTTGGGTTGGAAGGGACCTTTAAAGGTCATCTGGTCCAACCCCCCTGCAATCCTCCTCCTCCTCATCATCATCATCTCCTTGGGGATCTGGCCGTGGCGAGGGGTTCAGACCCCACCATAGGGCTAAGCTTGTGTTGTGGTGTTGTGTCCAGGCTACCGGTCAGTGCCATTGAAGAACAGCTACACTGAAGACCTGGAGCTCGCTGCCCTTCTCATCCACATTGAGATCATCAATGCCAAGGCAGGTGGCCCAGGTGGCTTGGAGAACCCTGTGCCTCAGTTTCCCCAGCTGGAGCAAGAGAGAACAGCACCCTGGGGTGTCCTGTCCATGCCACCAGCCTCACACCCTTGTGTTGGAGCAGGAGGAAGATGAGGAGAACCTCTACTCATCCATCCAGCAGCTACGGGACCGCGCCAGCGAGCTCTCCAGCCAAGTCTCCAGCTATGAGCGCACCAATGGCTGTGACTCCCGCTACCAGCAGCGCCTTGATGAGCTACGGGCAGCCCAGGAGCGGCTGATGGAGCTCACAGAAGTCCGCAACCGCAAGTGAGTGTCCTCTCCCTGTGCCTTCAGGAGGTCCCTCTTGAGAGGGTCCCTAAGGCTACCACCCTGCTCCCGCTCCCCACCAGGTTGATGGAGAAAAAGAAGAGGGACCGGCAGATGGTCACCAAACGCAGCTGAGCTGGATGGACACAAGCCCGCTGTGGACCTCCCCTGCCACCTCCTCTCCTGCTCCAGAGGGAGGTGGGATGGCTGGATCTTGACCTTCCCACGCCTGGGGCTGGGTGACAGCAGTGTGACAAATTTGGGGACAAAAGGGGATTTCAGGTAGCTCTGCCTGTGATGTTTCTCTGTCGGGGCGAGGTGGGAGGCAAGATGCTCTGGCATAAATCCTGGGCACCTCCAGCTTCGTCCCATGTCCCTTGGGGCTTGTGGCCATGTCCGTGTCCCCCGGGTTGGCCATCCCCGCTCCTCTTCACCCTGCATCCTCTGTGTCCCACCATCCCATTGCAAGGGGGTGGTGATGAGTCCTGTGACTGATGGGGAAACTGAGGCACAGGTGCCCAGCCAGCCAAGGATGGGGCAGGACCGGCCACCTCCATCCTGGGGACAGGGGACAGGACTGGCTGGCAGCAAGGCATGAGGATGGGGACACAGGGGACACTTTCGTGGGGGCAGGGGGCATTTTCCCCCCCCACTATAAATATCTGTATTTTCTTCTTTTATCCAGCATGTACATATGGCGCAGGGTGGGGGGTCTGTACGAGCCTCAGTATTAGGGCACAGGGGGGACCCTAAAACGTCTGGAGATGACCCCAGCATGGGCATGAGGGAGCAGGGGACCAGGTCTGGGGGTGCCTTGTGGGGCAGGGTGGCCAGTGACAGGGTGCCTTGAGTGAGCATTGCACAGACACAGGCACTGAGGTGGCCCCAGAGGAGACAGGGATGTCCCCAAGGTGACTCCAGCATTGACACCAAACTCTGGGAATGGGGACAGATCCTGCCAGTAAAGCCAATAGAGGTGATACCCAGCAGGGTGGCTGGGGACATCTCGGGGTGTCCCCCAGGGTTGGGGTGTCCCAACAGGGGGATATGTGTATTCTTTGTATGAAAATAAATCTATTTAGCCAATATTTATATCCTGCTGCTGTTGTCTGGTGTCCCCTCAGCTCTGCCCACAGCACCAATGTCCCCAGGGCGGATGATGTCCCCAGGGCGATGACTCCATGATCATGGATCCTGTGTGTCACCCTTGTCCCCGTGACATGTCCCAGCAGTGGTGGGGACACCCAGGCAGTGCATCAGTATGTGCTGCAGCAGGCAGGGTCACCTGGGGAGGGGACACAGGATGCAGGATGTGGGGGACAGAGTACAGGGGCAGGGGGACACAGGCCAAGGGACACAAGCCACAAGGCAGAGGGCCAGGAGGACACAGGGCACAGGGGTGCAGGGACATAGACAATGGATACAACATTGTGGGGACACAGGAGACAGAGCCATTGGGCCAGAGGGCTCTGGGGCCATGGGACACAGGGCCACCGGGACACATGGCTATGGGAATGCAGGGGCACAGGGCCACGGGGCCATGGGGACACAGGGCTGTGGGGATGCAGGGGCACAGGGCTATGGGGACATGGAACACAGTCCTCTGGGCACACCCGACATGGGGCTGTGGGGACGTTGAGCCATGGGGACACCGGGCTATGGTGACACAGGACTCTGTGGACACAGGGCCATAGGGCCATGGGGCCATGGGTCCCAGGGTCATGGGGCCATGGGACATAAAGGACACAAGGCACGGCGTCAGGGAGGACACAGGGCTCTGGAGACTCACAGCTGTGGTGACACAGGACTCTGAGAACAGACAACCGTGAGGACACAGCGCTCCGGGGCCGCACACGGGGCTCTGGAGCCACCGAGCCCGCGCAACCCCGCTGCCGCCGGCGGGGACGCTCCGGCCCCTGAGGGGCCCCACAGGGTGCGGGGCGAGACAGAGGCGAGTCCCGCCCCTCGGCGGTTCAGTTCCGCCCACTCTCTTCTTGATTGGCTCCCTGCCTCTTGCCCTCTCTCCAATTGGCTGAGCCAGACGGCGGCTGCGGGGCGTGGCGGGCGTGTCATCGCCGCTCTGGGCCGCGCTCCCCGCGGCTCTGTGGTGGCGTCGGCTGACGCGGAAGAGCGGGGCCGGGCCGGCGGCGGGAGACGGTGAGAGCCGGGGGC
Source organism: Falco rusticolus (assembly GCF_015220075.1). Taxonomy (NCBI): domain Eukaryota; kingdom Metazoa; phylum Chordata; class Aves; order Falconiformes; family Falconidae; genus Falco; species Falco rusticolus. Next base: position 12,396,865 of record NC_051189.1, read on the forward strand.
TTGGGGGGGGCAGCGCCGGGTTTCCCCCCCCCCCCCCCCCCCCGCCTCGGCCATGGCCCCACAGCGGGGCATTTCCCTAGGCCCGGTGGGGCCCTCGCAGCCCCCCGCCGGGCCCGCCCTGTGGGCGCCACGCCGCCTGCCGCCCCCTCTCTCGCTACTCAGGGGCAAAGCCCTGGAGGGCCTTCCTCTAGCCCAGCCTCAAAGCGCTGCTTTTGTGCCGCTTTATTTTTCATTATCTGGCGCTTTCCAGGTTCCCCTCAGCGTAATCCATCAGGTTTCAGCGCTGTTTGAAACACCACAAGCCCAAATATTGCACACTGGTCACAGTGCGCTTTTATTCTGTTAACCTGGGAGGGAATTGCACATATTTTGTTGTTAGAGATTATTTATTCTTGGTTTTGATGAAGAAAACAGTTTACTCTTGGTTATTTATGAGAAGAACAGTTTGTTTGTGGCTTTGATGAGGAAAACGCTTTATTTTATGTGGAAAATGGTTTTATTCTGTTTTCCTTTTCCCCCAGCGTTTAAAGCACAGTGAAGTTTATTATATTCCTTGTGGGGAGAGAACTTTAAAAAAAAAAAATAATAGTAAAATAAAACCAAGGTCCTGAAAGCGGAACATTGAATAGGGGGAGATAGTACATGGAATGTTATTTTTTTTTAATTCTGTCCTTTAAAAATCACAGAACTTCAAGCCTTTGCTCTGCCAGCAGAATTTTAAAATGTCAGCAGCAAGTTGTGTGGATGGGCACTAAGGGAACTGCTGCATGCCGTGGGATCACTGCCACTGCCAGCTGTCACCTCCCAAGCTGCTCATTGCGAAGCAGGGTGCCTTACCCTGGCAGGGCTGCTCCTGTGTGCCCCCGTAGTGCCCCATGACTTTGAGGTGGTCATCCTTGAGTGATGGTGATCTATTGGTAGGAGTCCCTCAGTACAAAGAAGAAGGAGCATGAGCGTGGTTTGTACCACCATGACAGCGGCCTGCCTCGGTGCTGCATGTTGAGTTCTTGAAAACGCTGATTATACACATTAAATTAGCCATGCTGGCAGACCCAAGTGGATGGTACTTGAGGAGACCCATGGATTTCTGTGGGGTTATTCAATTTTGAGACCAGACCTTCAGCCTCAGCAAAGGAGCGTTGCCCAAAAGCAGTACAGCAGCATTTAGATCAGATCTCCAAGCTATCTTCCCGCCTGCTAAGGTTAACAACTAAAATTGAAAGGGAGACAGCTCCTGTAGGAAGCTGCCACAATCAGCCCAAACAGAAGGAAAGCCCCAAGATTTAATCAGGCATCATGTGATTTCTTTTTTTCCTAACACAAGCAGTGATTTATCTTTTCATGATACTTTTTTTAAAAAAAAGCTTTCTTGATACTAATTTCCAGTGAAGTCCCCAGTAACACTGCCCTCCTTGCTGAGCTCTGTACAGCCTTTCTCTTCAAAACTCTGCCTACGTTTTCCTCCCAACCCACCCGTTTATTCTTGTGAGCAGCTGCATTTGTGCTTCCTGCTGCAATGCCCCAAGTGTGTTTCTACTTCCCTTAATTGCATCTGCTCAGTTCCTTCTCTCTCCACTCCCAAGTTTTAAGAAACTTCTACCAGGTAGCCCACAGTGGAGGCATCTTTCTTTCTTAATTTCCTCCATGGCCTAGAAACAGGCATGTCTCCTTATTTTCTCTGTATTGGCCAGGTTGGGCCAAATGGTGCTGTCCACTTGCAGGTAGAAGTTTCTATACTCATCCTTTTTTTTTTAATGCTCTAACAAAAAGTCTGGATTCTGGCTGTGCAGGGTATCATCAAAAGTGAGATGGGGAGGGGTAAAACGTATGAGAATTTAACTAGAATTTAAGTGCAGAAATGTACCTCTGATTCCAGATGTTTGAATTTCTTTTAATATATTGGTTTTCAAAGATGGTGGTTTTTAATGCCTCAACATAGCAATGTGGTGCTGTGCTTTGCGTATGTTGTGAATCTTAGTGTGCTTTAACACAACATCCAAGAGTTCTAGTTGCAGACTAGAACTTCCTTTTTAGAGATTTTTTAAAAGGCAGAGTTTAGCCTTTCCCTCACTCCTGCAACTAAGTATGAAAAGAAGGTAGAATTTAATGAGGCCATTCTGGCTGTGCAGTGTTGTAGGGAACAGGACAGGTGAGGAGATGCTGCTCTGTGCAGCTTCTTACTGGGAGGGTTTAGTCAAGAAGGCAGAGCTGGACTCTTCCATGGATGCACAGTGAGAGGACAGGAGGCAATGAGGACAAGCAGGAACATCAGAAGTCTTGATTAGATGGAATTTTTTCTTTTTAACCTTTTTCACCTTTTGCTTCTTTCACCCTTGCCATGAGAGTGATCAAACACTGGAACAAGGGACCAGGGAGGCTGTGGGCTCTCTGTGGTTGGAGATGCCCAAAACTCAACTGGGTGAGGCTTTGAGCAACCTGCTTTGAGTGCAGGGTTGGGCTTGAGATGTCTTCCAACCTGAATTCTTCTGACATCCTGCAATAACATAGAATCATTTAGATTGGAAAAGATGCTTAAGATCAAGTCCAACCATTAACCTGCATGTGTCTTCACCGCGGTGACTCCTCCTTTTCTCACAACTCAGGGGAATGACGATGACCAGCATCCTGTCTTCAGCAGGGGATGGAAACTGCTATTACATCCTAACAGAAGACTGTGCCTATGGCAGCAAGTACTTCCAAGCTGGGAACATGTGTTTCTGCAGTGAGAGAAGTTACCTGCGTAACTTCTCCGATGACAGGCCCCCGGCTTGCTTCTTAAAAGTCATCATGTTGGATGACAGCTCCACTGTCACGATAAATATAGAAATCCTTCAGCCTGTGCGCAAGGAGACTGCTGTCTTCCTCCTGGCCATCAGTAGCCACAATGAACGCTTGAACTACTTCTTGGAGAGGCTGAGCCTTGAAGCAGCTCTGCGGGCCGTGCCAGGCCAAAAAGTGATGGTAGAGGTTGACCAGCAATATTTCCCTGGTATCATCCGCTACATTGGAAGCATTTACAAAAACACTTCAGCTGTCCTGTCTCCAGTCTTCTTCGGGGTGGAGTTACAGGTAAAGTCACCAAGAAAATAAGTTTTATATTTTCCCTTAATGTTTTTGTATGTAATGTGCCTGTTTGGCATGTTTTCAGAGTGAAGGAGAAAACAGAGGGCGCAGTGATGGATCTTACCACGGTACTGAGTATTTCAAGTGTAAGCGGAACTGCGGGATCTTCCTGCCGTTTAGCAAAGTCCAGTTTATTTCCACGCCAGACGATGACTATGCGAAACAGAAGCCAAAACCAGACACAGAAGAGGTGGTTCCTGTGAAAGTGGGAGATGCAGTTAGCTTCTACGTGGACCAAGTCCTCACAAAAGGAATAGCGATGGCAGTTTACAGGGAGGGAACCCAGTGGTTCGTTACAGTTTGTCCGGTAAGAGCAGCCTTGCTGCCTTTTCTTGGTTTTGGGGGATTTTTTTTTGTTGTTGTTGTTAAATTGTGTTCTAGTGGGACATTAAAGAAAAGTGGAAGGACTGTCCAAAGGGGACGTAAGGTTAAAACTTTCCAGGCCTCTTTGAAAAATTGGTTCCTGTTTCAGGAATGCCCTATGCCTGATAAAGCATTTAGCTGATAGATTTTCTCTCCTTTCAGGAAGAAGAAGGAACAACTGACATTTTCAGAGAGATCCCTATGGACTCTGTTGTGAAGGAAAGCTTGCAAAGTAGGTTATCATCAGAAGTGTCTGCCCTGTGTACTACTTTCCTGGGGATTTAGCATTTATGTCTTCTCTGCAGGCTACTGATGAGCTGAAAGTCCAACAAAAGCTTCCACTAGTCCCAGCTACGTTGATCAGGAGGCAGGGAAGGTCTGTAGAACAGCGTTAAGTTCTGGACTAAATTCTTTGCATTAGACAACTAAAGCTGAGTCTATCCATTTGTCAGGAAAAGGAAGAGAATCTGATTGCAGTGCAGAAATATTTCCTAGGGGAGAAGGCACCACTGGTTAAAGAGTCTTTAATTTAGTTGTAGAAAGTGGAGCAGGAGCCTCATCCTGATGACAGACAAACTCAGAAAGGCACAGATGCCAGCAGCGATGGTGTGAGTCATTGGACAAGACAAGAAAACAGTGGAATATCTCTGTTGCCATCAGCAGACACCGTGCAGATGGCCGGCTGAGGGAAGCCATCATTAAACCATTCGCTTGATTCATCTCACTAAAGGCAGAAAAATAATGAGGAAATAACTCCCCTGCTGCTGTTTAGTAGTCTGAAATGGCTCTGTGAAGGGCTGTGTTAGCTCTAGGGCCAGCAAGAGGCTGGAGTATGCAACCTTGAGTGGGGAAACAAGGAGCAGGATCATCCCCACTCAGCCTGTTAGACCAGCTTGGCCATATCACTGGGAATTATACCTTGTGTCTCTGGTGCTCAGCTTCATGATTGTCTGTGTGGTCTATAATTTCAAAATAGACCTGGTATTAGAGGACATCCAGAGGGGTCTGTCATTAGGTGTTGATTTCCTACCTAACCTGATATTTTGTATTGCCCACTAGGTTTATTTTCACCATTCGAGTCTGACATGGGCTTGCAGCACCCAAACCAAATGAAACGAGAGAGAAGCGAAAGTGGGGAGGAGTGTGAAAGTGGGAATTCATCCCTGGAGGTGAACTCCATGGTCCAGATCACCTTGGACAAGGGAAATCAGGTTTCAGGAATCATCCGCTGGTTGGGCTACCTGCCCCAAATTAAGCACAAAATGGCAGGAGTTGAACTGGTAAGAAGTAAAATATTTCCTGCTGTGAGATTGTGTATCAGAACGGGCAGGTCTTGGTCGCTCTTCTAAGACCTTCAGCAGGTGGCTGTATATCACACAGCCTGACCTGGGCCTCTAATGTGTCACAGTGCGAACTGTGAGGGCAAGCACACAATTGTGCCCTCCCTTAGGCTGGGGAGGAGAGCTTGTGGAGTGATTATGAGGGCTGGGTTTGCTCTCTTCTAGAGCAGCATTACTGGAATGTGGGATGGAATAATCATGAATCCTACAAGCAGCATCAATAGGTTGGGAACATAACCAGAATAAATGAAAACAGTCAACAAAATGGGACCAGACTTGTACACAGCTCTTAAGATATTAAATGGCCATTTGGGGGATTGCACCTCATTTGTGGAAAGCCTTCTCTCATGTTATTCCTCAATGCTCTTTTCCCAGGATGAAGATAAAGGGGTCACTGCTGGCGAATGGCTGGGCAAATATTACTTCCACTGTGCTCCAAAGCGCGGACTCTTCGTCAAGCTGCAGTCCTGCCAGCCTGACATCCGCTTCCAGTGTTCACACAACAGTGACTTGAGTCTCACAGGTTATAGTAAGTTCTCCAGGGAGAGAGGAGACAGGGCTGTGCTGGGACAAGGCGTGCTGTGGAGAAGCCTCATGCAAAGTCTCTTAATCAGCGGTTTAATAGTCTTCACTTCCTTTGGGTGTTGCAAAAGATGTCAGTTTTAAGGAGGCTGAGGTTGCCATGATGGTATTTATAGGGAATGCCCCACAAGTGTGAGAGTTGTTAAGTGATTTGTTACAGGGATAACATAGACTAGGGCATTGAATATGGGACAATGTATTGTGTGTGACTCTAAAAACAAGGCCTCAGTGGCATGGATGTGTTGGTGAAAGGGAAGCTGGCAGGAAACATTGTGGGGGTAACAGAGGAGAGAAGTTCAGAGCAACAGCCTTTGCAAGGCATTGTGAAGGCTGCAAGCAAGACAGGGCTTCTCTCCCTGTGTTTTTCAGGGCAAAAGAAAAAGTCTTGTAAAATTGAGACCTGAATATGGGCAAGCGTTCTAGCTATAGGGCCTGGCCTAGCTACTGTATGTTAAACGTAGATGGCACGCGTGGCTCTGGAGAATTGGAGCGGGTAGCTGAGGCCTATGGCCAAGATGCTGGGTGTAACAGTGTTACACCTGGGGACTGAGAAATAAGAGGGAGCTTGAAAAGGGAGGGAGGATTAAATTAATATGAGCATAGAACTTCATGTGATGGTAAGACGTTCACACGAAGATGCAGGGAAGAACAGGCCAGTATTTTCAGTTGAACAGAAAGAAATTGTTCATGAGCAGAAAAGACAGTGTGAACTAGCCATTTAGAAACAGTAAACAAGATCACTGCAAACAAGAAGACAAGATTCCTGTAGGGACTATCCAAAAACTGGGAGTAGAGACAGGGAAGAATGTCTTTAAGGATGTGCTGAAGAGAGGAAGTTGAATTACAAGGGGAGAATGCTGAAGAAATCAGAAAAGACCAGACTGAGAAAGCTACCTTTGAAGCTTAAGGAGACCACAGGCCAGGAAGATGAGGCTATTGAAGTGCAGTTGCCTGTTTGTACTTTTGCTGGCTGCTGGGGTCACATGTCTTTCAACAGAGAGATCCCAAGCTTTCATATAACATAGCACCAGCTCATTTGTAGCTCTTTTTGTCTTCATTATACTTGGCGTAACAATGGCAGAGGCAGCGTGGATTGCTAGGCCATGCCTCTAGTGAAAAAGAGAGGGTTTGGTTTTGTCTCCCGTTTCCAGTAATGAATTAGTAAAAAGACAAGTCTTCATCTGAGCATGGTTGAATCCCAGCAGGAGCAGCACATAAGGGTGTGGTGCTGAGTTCTGAGTGGAGCAGACCTCTGGGGCATTGGGGAAGGGCCAAATGGACTCAGATGAGGTGAGAAGCTAAAGAGAGCTGCTTCTGTTTCTTCTCTTGCAGGAGGGCAAGAAGTTCTTCCACAGGCTTCAGAGAGTTTTCCTCCCCTCCGGAATGAGGCAGCAGTGCGTGTCCTGCTAGGGCGGATGAAGGGGATCCAAGGGCATTGTAATTCTTGCTATATGGATGCAGCCCTCTTCAGGTATGCTTAGATGGTACCATTTCATTAAAGGAGTGCTTTTCTAATTGGGTGGAGCCCTAAGCTGTAGCACTTCCTTGGACTTTCAAGGTGGCTGGAAATTTAGCTGGTATAAATTTCCTGTGTGGAGATGCAGCTGTGATGCTTGCTGCTTTTTGATCTCCTTCCTAATGTGGTAGATTCTTAGGCCCTGAAGTACCCCTCATGAGTACCTAAGGTACCCATGTGTCTGTCATGCAGGGCAGTGAGAGATTGTAGTTTTCTGGACTTGGACCATGCTGACTCTGTCACTGGAGGTACTGTCTGGAAACATTTCAAAGAAACTGCCCAGAAGGTCCCAGCTTCACTGGGCAGCACTGCTTGGAGAGGAAAAGACTCAGTGGTGCCCCCCATGAGTAGTTTTGGCTGCAAAGTGTGAGATTTCATTCTCTCTCAGCTGTTCCGTTGCTTACTACCAGTGTTCATTAAATCAGATGTGGTTTATCTCACTGTGGAGATGTGCTGTCATGCACCTTTCTGTAATTGTATGCATGGACTGTTGAAAATAACAGCCATCGATTGTCACCAGGCACAACAGTTTGGTTCTAACTATTGCTGGAAATCCATCAGACTTAAACCTATCACATTCTTTTCACAGCCTCTTCTCCTGTACGTCCGTGCTGGACTCCATGCTCTTCAAGCCCTTCCCACTATGTGACAGGAACGTCCAGAGCATTCTGCGGGATGAGATTGTTAATCCCCTTCGAAAGTGAGTATAGTATGTAGGAACCCTGGAAGTAATCCATCTGCCTTTGTACCTTCTCTGCTGCCCTGCCAGATGGTACCTACCACTAAGGGAAAGGGTTACCTGGAGGGTTTCTCCTTACAGCCACATCCAAACATTTTCATATAGGGTTCCTCTTCCAGTTGTTCCTTTCCCTGGGTTGTAGGGCTGTTGTAACTCCTACTGCATGTGCATGAATATCTCTTGCTTAGAAGGAAGCCCAGTGAGCTGCACCTTTCAGTGAAAGGAAGAAAGGGGGTTCCTGGGGTTTAGAACATGGCTGGGAGGACCTCTGGAGCAGGTGAAGTAGTGGCACTTCTTCATCAGCAGTTAGTCCCAAAGGCAGTATGCAATATCAGGCTGCATGATGGTAGATCATGGTGTGAGAGCTAAATCTTCTGGAATTTGTATCAAAGATACCAGGTTCTTTCCTCATCCTCCCTAGAGAGGTGTGGAAGAGAGGGATGGAGAGCTGACTGAACATAAGACATTAGCATCTTGTGTGTTTAAGGTGGGGCTTTGAGTGAGCTGCTCTAGTGGGAGGTGTGTCCCTGCCCAGGGTAGGGGGGTTGGAACTAGATGATCTTGAAGGTCCCTTCCAACCCAAACCATTTTATGATTCTATGATCTTCCTTGAGCACCAGTGTCCTGGCACTGGCTGCAGAAATACAACCCTGGGACATTCTGTGATGCTGAGATCTGATTGAGAGCAGCCCTGCAGAGAAGGACTTGGGGATGAAAAATTTGGCACGAGCTGGCAATGCGTGCTCACAGCCCAGAAATCCAACCGGATCCTGGGCTGCATCCTGAGCAGCATGGCCAGCAGGTAGAGGTAGGGGATTCTGCCCCTCTGCTCTGCTGTGGTGAAGAGCCCCTCCCAGAGCACTGCACCCAGCTCAGGGGTCCCCAGCACAAGACAGACCTGTTGGAGCGGGGCCGGAAAGGGACACAGAAATGGTCCAAGGGCTGGATGCCCTCTGCTGCAGAAAAAGGTTGGGAGAGCTGGAGGGGTTCAGCCTGGAGAAGAGAAGGCTCCAGAGAGACCTTACTGCAGCCTTTCGGCTTAAAGAGGGCTTATAAGAAGGATGGGGACAGACTCTTTAGCAGGGCCTGTAGTGACAGGACAGGGGGTGATGGTTTTAAAGTAAAAGAGGGTAAGTTTAGATTGGACATAAGGAAGAAATTTTTTCACTGAGGGTGGTGAGACACTGGCACAGGCTGCCCAGAGAAGCTGTGGATGCCCCATCCCTGGCAGTGTTGAAGGCCAGGTTGGACGGGGCTCTGAGCAACCTGGTCTGGTGGAAGGTGTCCCAGCCCATGGCAGGGAGGTTGGACTAGATGGCCTTCAAAGTATCCCTTCCAACTCAAACCATTTGATGATTTTATTACTTAAATACACTAGAGAGATCATCTGAGCTGCTTCTTGTTTCTAGGACTGGCTTCGTCAGAGCTAGGAGTGTGATGCACCTTAGGGAGCAGCTAACTGAAAAGGGCCGGTGTTCAAGCTTTACCAACGCTGAGAAAGGTAATGTGGCCTGGGGCCTTCTCTGGGGCCTTCCCCACACTGCTTTGCTGCGTGCTGCCTCATCCAAGCACCAGGCTGACAATTTAATTGTATGCTTCTTTCAGGCATCTGCATTAATATGCCTGCTGTGCTGTTTGTTTATGCAAAAATGCACATGTAAAATAGTTTGGGCTTTTAAAACTCTACAGGCTTTTCAGCTGAAATTGTCCTGAAGTCTGATGGAAAGATAGGAAGTGCTGGGTCTCTAACCTATGGCAGCTGTTGCTGCGAGGGGAGAGGAAGATCTGTGTGAATCAAATTTAAATAAGGGAAATTTCCTTGATCTTTATACCTTGAGTTATACCCTGATAAGTCCATCCCTGATGTCCCTGCTAGAATCCAGCTTGATTCATCATTTTGGCAAGATCAACTTGTCTTTGAGTTCTGGTGAGTTATTTGAGATTCGTCAGATTCTGTAGTCTGGCTAAAATTAAACAGAAAACACCCACAGCTGAAGCCCACCAATCTCTGGTTGCAATCACCACATTCTCATCCATGGACAGCAAGGCCCCGTGTAGTTTACAAGGAAATGGATTACACCAATGCCAAGCATCACTGCAACAGCCTCTGAGTACCTGAGTAGTAAACAAGTGGCATTGATTCTTCCAGAAACAGCAGGTAACTTGTCAGTGAACAGCACTTGTGTCTTGTACTATTGTGTATTAGCTTTAGCCAGGATGGTTTAACTACTGTTCAGTTTTTTGAATTTTCATAGCTGTCCTCGATTTCACTTTTGAGTTTATGCTTTTGGTGTTAGCAGTAACTGTCCGTTAAAGTCCCTGAGGTAGTGTTACTGTGATGGCCTGGCTTGTTGGAGTGCAATATCTGAAGGATGCTTTGCTTTTTTCATGCTCATGCTAGGATTTATCCATTAACCAAGTGCTCTCAGCTTTTAGCTTGCCTGTCCCCGTACCTAGAGTAAAAGAGGAGATTCCAGGTTCATGAAATGGTGGTTCATTTTTATTGGGCAGGTTTTCCCTTCTGGATGCAGTGGGGCAAGGCAGCGTTCCTGGTGTGGTGTGACCTATGTTTTTTCTCTCACCTTCCAGATCCTGAGGAGTTCCTTAATCTCATAATGCATCAGATCCTGGGAGTAGAGCCACTGTTGAAGCTGCAGTAAGTTTCCATATCTAAGCCATACAATTTACACAGTCCAGGCTCATTAGTTATTCACTGCACAATCACCAGGTGTTACTTGAACCTTTACATCCAGCCTTTGGAGGCACAGCTCAGTGAGTTGTGTGTACCTTCTCTCTGCTGCCCATTAACTGCTGCCTGTGACTTTGCTTGTTGTGATCTTGTCCCAGGTGACATATCCAGGAAGACACTTCTAAGCTCTTCCTGGAGGTGCCGCCTTCAGAAAATTGTGATAAACCCCTTGTGTCATCCTCAGGCAGAGCCAACAGTGGTTTGAGAAACAAGTGTCCTACTTCCATGCGCAGCCAGCAGTATCTGACAGCCTTTGGATGCATTTGGGATACATCCAGACTGTCAAGCTGGCTCAGGTCCTGCAGCCTTTCAAACAGGCAGTCCATGGATGCAGTTCCAGTTTTTCAGGACTCTACAAAGAGGATGAAGGCTAAAGGAAGCCAAAAATAACTGTGCTGTTCAGCAGTGTAGAAGGAGATTGTTTGGTTTCTGTGCTCCTTTGTTGAGATGTCAGTCAAGCTGTAGATTGTGGAGTACTTGGAAAGGCTGAGCACAAAGACAACTGTACTGCAGCTCCTCTGCACAGGGTCATCTGAAAGAAATCCTTTCTCTGCTAGCTCAGGGATGTAGGGGTTGTGGGAGACACAACTCACCTTTTGAATGCACCGAGTTTTGCTCTGTGGCTTTTTCAAGAGACCTTTCATCTCAGAAGGAGTTTGCTGATTGTGCCATGGTGCAGTTGATTTAAAAAATACTGAAGTGTCTTTTAATATTTACATCAACGAGGGGCAACTGAGTTTTGCTTATAGGAGCAGGATGTGATGCTGCGGAGGGATAATGAGGCTGAAGATGGTACTTGTATTCTCTTCCCATGGCATGTATTCAGTATTTCTGGAAGGAAAAAGTGTTTCATGTCAGTGTTGCACCAAGCAGCCCTTGGTGCCTTGGGCCCAGAATCTCTTGCAGAACAAAACCAGTATGTCCTCTGGGAGCTCAGATGTTTGTGGCACCACGTAAACAAGCCCCGTGACCAATCCTTGCAGGTCAGGAGGCCAGAAGGAGCAGGACTGTTACTGTTACCAGATATTTATGGACAAACAGGAGGATCTGGTGGTTCCTGATGTGCAGCAGTTAGTGGAACACTCCTTCCTGTCCTCTGATCTGAAGCTAGTGGAGGTGAGCCCAGCTACCTTCTGCCTACACTGCTATCTGCTGCCTCTTTCTTGCTTCCTCCAATGTACCTGTGCCTGCCAATGAGTCTGCAGTGGGTCTAGTATATATCCAACACTGCAAAGAAGCAGGATACAGTCACAAGAGAGAGGTCTCAGGGAATCTGAGCGTGACCTGGGAAGAGGGCTCTGCTTTCCCTGTTTTGTCCTGTGAATAACCGGAGCATAAAGTTTTTACTCCCAGCAGCATTACAGACAGAAGTCTCTGGGGCTTGTCTCTTCTGGCAGGGTGACTCATTTGCGTTTCTTTTCCCAGATCCCATCTTGCTTCATTATCCAAATGCCGCGTTTTGGGAAGGAATATAAAATGTTCAGCAAAATTATTCCTTCCCTGGAACTGGATATAACAGATCTGCTGCTTGACAGTAAGTTGTTGGGCAGTAGTAAAGCTGCTGACTGGGACTGTGAGCAACCAGGTGACAAAACTTGCCTCTTTGGGTTGTGAGCAGATAAGGTGGGATCATGGTGTGATTCTTCTTCCTTGAATACCAGTTGTGGCAGGGCAAGTTGGATTTCAGGTGAGATCTGGAAAAGACACATCCTCTCACCCCTTTTGCCCTTGCAGGTCCCAGGGAGTGCTGTGTGTGTGGCAACGTTGCCACCCTGGAGTGTGCAGAATGTTTCAAAGACAAGGTATTTGCAGCTGTGGGCCTGAAGCAGTTCTGCAGCTCCTGCTCCAGACAGGTATTCCTCTTCTTTGGCTGCTCACAAAATCTGCCTTGGTGGCTGACAGCAGATTGAACCCCCTCAAAACACCCTGTTCAGGTTGGGTACAGAGGGGCCCCTTCCTGACTATCTGTCCCACTGCCTGCATCAGCTGCATGAGCAGGGTTAGGTGCCACACATTATTGAACCCTCTGCTTACACAGAGCCTAAATAAGCACTGATCCTGCACAGACTGAGTGCTGAGCCCTCCACGCTGTCTCACCAGGAGCATTCCTACAGCTCTCTGGCCTTGTTTGGAGCATGGCAGGCTCTCATCTCGGCGGCTTGTTGCCAGCTCATTGACACAATGCCATTACCTGGCACATGGGGACAATGGGAGTCAAATCCATGGGGAATAAACTGGGGGTCTGACCCCTGCACACTCCTTTTTCTGGCAGGCCAGCTTCAGTTCTGCCCACTCAGCAGTGCTGCCCCATCGTATCTCCTCAGGTTCACTCCCACTACCGACGTAAAATGCACAAGCCAACTGGGCTGCACATCCCAGAAGAGTTTCACAGTCGGAGTCCTTGGGGTAGCCAGCAGGTCCCTCGTGAGAAGATGGAGCTCTTCGCGGTGCTCTGCATCGAGACCAGTCATTATGTCTCCTTTGTGAAATATGGCCCTGAGAACGAACACTGGATGTTCTTTGACAGCATGGCTGACAGGCATGGTGAGGAAATGAGGTGGTGGGCTTTGAGCTTTGATTGCAGCCGGGCGCTGCGTGGTGGGCAGCTGTGAGGTTCTGCAGCACTTGTCGCATAGGTGCTGGCCATTCTACCTTTTCTTCTGAAGCCCCCTACATGATTTAGGCTCTCTCTGGACCCTGCTTCCAACAGTGACCATTTAAGTAGACCCCAGAGAAGAGTATGGCCAGCCCAAGCACATGTGAGTTCCTCCTAGTGCTTTCATCCTCTGGCTGTGTTCAAACAAGGGACTTGTCAAGCCAGCTGGGACTGGCTGCTGTGTGGGCGAGGACCGTTCTCCTGTCCTTCCCCACTTTGTTGTTGGCCTCCAGATCTCTCAGCTAAGGCATGACATTACTGTTGAGTGTGATATCTGCTTGATATCTGCTTGAGCTCTAGGTACTCATCCCCTGGTACCTGGTTTGGACTTCTCTCCTCTTTTCTGGGTTAGGTGACGAAAATGGCTTCAACATTCCCACAGTAACGCTGTGCCCTGAAATTGCCAAATACCTGGACTTGTCACTGGCTGCACTGGCCCTGGAGCAACCTCGGGACATGGATGGAGTGGCCAAGCGCCTCTTCTGCGATGCCTACATGTACATGTACCAGAGCAAGAAGATGGCACTTTACAAATGACGCTGTCTTTGGCTGGTGCCGCAGAGCTGTGAGTTGTCAGAAATGTGAGCTTGGATCAACCTTGCAGCTCGTAACTGGTGAAAGCAGCTGAGTCTGGGTGCACCGAGCTTGCACTTCTGCCTCTTCTTACCTCTTCCAGTGTCTGGTATCAAGCTGTCCATGTTGGCCTGTCTGGGTTTGTTAAATCCTGTACCTGGACTTACTGAGTGATAGTTTGTACTTCGGCAGAACTGGACTCTGATTACTTACACTCAAACTCATTCTTATTTCCTACCTTCCATTTCCACCCTCCTTCCTCCCCAGGCACTCTGCAGCGCTGCCCTACCTCAGCATCCTCCCCAGCATCCTGTTCTCCCTGTGTCATGGTTTAACCCCGGCCGGCAACCAAGCACCACACAGCCACTTGCTCACCCCCCTCACCCAGAGGGATGGGGAGGATTGGAAAGGAATGTACACCTCAAGGGTTGAGATAAGAATAATTTAATAGGTAAAGCAAAAGCCGCACACGCAAGCAAAGCAAAGCAAGGAATTCATTCACCGCTCCCCATGGGCAGGCAGGTGCTCGGCCATCCCCAGGACAGCAGGGCTCCGTCGCACATAACAGTTACTCGGGAAGACAGATGCCCCCCCTTCCTTCTTCTTCCCCCAGTGTATATACTGAGCATGATGCCATATGGTATGGCATATCTCTTTGGGCAGTTGGGGTCACCTGTCCTGGCTGTGTCCCCTCCCAATTTCCTGTGCCCCCCCCAGCCCTCTCGCTGGCAGGGCCCAGGAAACGGAAAACTCCTTGATTTAGTATAAACATCACCCAGCAATGACTAAAAACATCAGTGTCCTGTCAGTATTGTTCTCACACCAAATCCAAAACACAGCACTGTGCCAGCTGCTAAGAAGAAAATGAACTCCATCCCAGCTGAAACCAGGACACCTTGCCAGCCCTTCCCTCCAAGGCTGAGGACCACTCTTTGATCAAAATACGAGCAGTTATCCTCAGGTTTGCAAAATGCACAAGAAAACCACAGCCTTGCCCTGCCTGAAGATATTCTCACGTGGGCTTGTGGAGCGAGAAAACCAGGTGTGAGCTGCACTGGTGTGGTTAAATGGATCAGGACGAAGGGTTTTCTTGAGGTCTGGGATATGACCCCACACCTAAAGCTGGGTCCTTGAATTGTCTGCACTTCTTTTACCCAGCACTAATACTCTGGTACTTTTACCCACCATCACTTATTTTCAACCATGGGATTAATTGGATGCTTTTGGCTGCAAATATGCTTTAAAAAATATGTATTTCTGTAAGAACAAAACTGGAAGAAAGATGGAGCAGAGGAACAGCATGTGAGCTCATTATGCTGCTTCTTTTTTTGCGAAGTCTGCACAATTGCTGCATGACTGGGTGTTCTAACCTCACTTCTAGCACTTCCTGTCCAAACTTCTGAGATGTGTGCCAAAGACCAATAACAGAATTCCAAGAGCAGAAACATTAAAAATGGGCACTCTTGGATTTTTCTGCCATGACTGCAGTAAGGTTTAAGGTCCGTGGGTGGGATCTGGTATTCCTGAAGCTAAATAAATTTGCAAACTAGAGGTTCTTTGCCATTAGGCACATGCTGTCAGGGCAGTGGGAAGTCAGTGTTATGAACTGGGTTGCCCAGATCCAGATTGCACCAAAACCTTGAGGAATGCATCCAGAAGCCCCAGATGTGGTGCTTTCATCTCACTCCTCCTCCTTTTTTCCTCTTTAATGCAGGGTACCGTCATTGTAATACACAGCCTCTAGCTTTGTATCGGACCTGTTGGCTTGGGCCATGCGATACCTGCGGGTTTTTTGCTGACAGCAGGGTTGTGATGCTAAGTAGGACCTCAATAGCATGATGGCTTTCGGGTGTGTCCCTTGTTTCTGTATGTGGTGGCTACAAAGGGTGGCTGGTGTGTAACGAACCCAGATTGTTAATACAGAGTTAATGTCAATTCAGCTTCCAAATGTCCTTGCTATTTGGCCCAAATAGAGTTGACTGTGAGGCAGCAATGTGTCCTGGTGGTGCAGAAGGTGAACAATGTGCTGGGCTGCATTCAAAGTGTCAGCAGCCCAAGGCAGGGGAACCTTCCCCTCTGCTCAGCACTAAGGCCACACACAGCTAGAGCACTGGATCCAGTTTTGAGCTCCCCAGTACAAAAGAGGTGGAGAGAGTCCAGTGAAGGGCCATGAAGATGATGAAGGGACTGGAGCATCTCTCCTATGGGGAAAGGCTGAGAGCTGGGACTGTTCAGGCTGGAAGAGCAGGCTCAAGGGGTTCTCATCAATATAAATACCTGAAGGGAAGGTACAAATAACACAGCCAGGATCTTTTCTGTGATACCCAGTAACAAGACCAGGGGCCCTGGGCACAAACTGAAACACAGAAAGTTCCCTCAACATCAAAAAACTCTTCTTCACTGTGAGGATAACAAGCGCTGGCATAGGTTCCCAAAGACGTGGTGGAGTCTCCATCCTTGGAGATACTCAGAATGGTCCTGGGCAAAGCCAAAGCACCAGTGGTTGAAGAGTCTGTCTGGGGCAGGATAGTGGCAGATCTGGCAACAGATCATCCTGCGGATGGGTTTACCCTGCTCCTGCTTGTGAACTGACTTACTGACCTCTCTGGCTCATCCTCTGAGGCAATGGAGAAGGCCAAGGGGCTGGAAAGTGCTGCTGTCTCACTACTTAAAAGTTGCTTTTCATTCCACCTTCTAAGAACTCAGGACAGGCTCTACTTGGGTGTGCTGGGGACTGGGCTCTTATATCTGGGGCTTCTGCTCTAAAAATGTAAGTTTTCTCTTAAAATGCTGAATGTGATACAGTGCCCACAGCTGGAACATTGCAACAGGGAGCTCCAACCTGTTGTGTTTTTTTAGAAACGAGACAATCAGGCCATGCTGGGTTAAGCTCTTTTAATATACTTCCCCTGCTCCGCATCAACATATGCTGCAAAGACCTAAACCACAGCTGTTCCTGGGAAGGTGTGCCAGGTTGGTGCCTAGGGATGCGCAGATGTATCTTGCTGGGGATTGCCTTCTTGCTCTCCCTCACTGTACTTTTCTGATAGGTGGCTCAGTTCTGGGTCTGTACATTTTACAAGCTCAGAGGAAAGGATTTACTATCTTCCCATGACAGATTTGGGCAGGATTAGAGAAAATATGCATGTTCTGGAGAAGAAGCAGTCTGTGCCTTTCTTTTTTCCCATTCCTTGCAACAACTTTCCTTGACCCCGTTTTGATAAAGCCTTCACAGCCATTGCCTGGGCATGAGACCTACCCCCAGTGGACCTATAGAGGGGACTTCACCACAATTAGAGCCACAGGATGCCATATGGCACCTGCTGGGGCCACCTCCAGATGCTCTCAGGGGTCAGCACTTGCTTTTTCTTTCCAGCTTTATTCAGTCATAAACTGTGAAGTGAAGGACATTGCATTAAACATTCAAGCTGAAGGCAACAGGTATTTTGAAGGACCAGGGCAGCCACACGGTGTGGCCATAGCCATAGTGGGTAAAGGCCTTTATTTTGCTTTTTTGCTTAGGATGAAGCTAATTGCAGGGATTAGTACCATGTTTCCTCCATGAACATCAGGTTAGAGAGTGCAGGCGTCTACCTGGAGCCAGCCTCCATGCCCCAAGGACTGCATACAAAATGGAAAGGGATGAAATGTGGCCACAGAGCCAAAGCCTAGAATAGGAAGGGCAAAGTATGTCTGCCACGGATGTCCCACAGGACATGGGTTAAGGGACGGGCTGGCCCTTTCCATGACAGGACCCCTTCTTGTGCACTGAAGACTCGGTCCCTAGTGCCACCAAGGAGCTTCAGCATGTGCTGCCACCACAGAAGGTGTAGGGCTGGCAGGGCCATGGAGGCAGGCAGCACCACCACAGCAGAAGGTGCAGGGCCACCAAGGCAGGCAGCACCATCATGGCAGAAAGTGCAAGGCTGGCAAGGCCACCGAGATGCGCAGGGAAGGACCATTGCTTGCAGAGGATACAGGGGCAGCTGCCTTCCAGCTCTGCTTGCCCCATCCCTCTGTCCCCAGCTCTGCTGCTGGGACCCCAGGGTGCTCTTCCAGTTCCTGCAGGGTCCTCAGATTAGTACCACACAGCAGCAACATCATTAGAGCCATTAATTCCCAATTAGTCACCTGGTCTTTGGAACAGCACAGAGGAAGAGCTGGCCCCTGGCAGGGGCTGTGCCCAGCGCGGGGGGGTGAGTGGGGACCCCTCACTGACTGGCCTGCTGCAGCTCAGCGAGGAGGTGGTGCAGCCTCTCCGTCACAGCCACCTGGCACAGGAGCAAGAGGGGACAGTGGGCACGCGCTCCCCAGGGGAGACTGCAGCCCCATATCCACACACTGCTGCAGCTCTGTGGTAAAGCCACACTGGCTTTGGCCAGGCACCAGGGCCGGGCATGGTTCCTGGGTGTGCACCGATGGTGCCCGGCAAGCAGCAGACATACCGGGTAGGGCTGTGGCTCGTGAAGCTGGCGGTGAGCGGGACTGAGCAGGCTGAGGGACACCTGTGCGTGGCTCCTCACCTCCTGCAGGCTGGGCAGCAGCTCACACATCTGCAGGGATGAAGGTGCACGACTATATCCATATGGGGAGCCAGCTACCTAGCCCCAGCCCCCAAATGAGCCAGCTCCGGGCTGGATTCTGATGCCAGAGTTGTTGGGGCAGGGAACATCTCAAGAGGCAAGAAAACACTGGGGTTTAACCCTTTGATCCTGACATTACTGCCAAGAGACCCCCAACCCTGGCTTGGCCCTTCACCCAATGTGGGAGAGGACACCCCAGCACCAGAAGGCAGAGCTGCCCCTGACCTGACCATCTCTGAAGTACGTGCGATGGAGGGGCTCCACAGTGGTGGGCATGACCTTGCTTGTCTCACCAAGCTGCCCCAGGACCCGGATCGCCAGCTCCTGCCCCGCCTTAGGTGAGGGCTCCTCCTCCAGGGCCATGAGGTCCATGAAGGGGTGACCTGCAGGGGTGCCAGGTTAGGGGCCAGCAGGTGCACAGGACATTGGCAACAAGGTTATGCAGCAGGACAGGGTGGGGGAATGCAGGTCAACAGGGCAGCACCATGGCAAGGGTCTCCCACAACTCACCAGCAGTGTCATAGAGCCGATAGATTGTCTTAGCCCCTGGGATCGTCATCTTCTCCTCGTCTTCTGTGAGCTTCAGGCATGGGGAGCCATTTACCTCCACCAGCTGCAGGAGAAGGAGGTTAAGGAGATGGGCACCTTATTTTTGTCACGTGCACCAGCTCATGCCAGTGCTGAAGACCGTGCTGAGCTTTCTGTCCTCTATGTGTCCCCACATGCTGGGGAGGCCACTGATATAAACCAGCTGAATAAATGATAAAAAATAAATCCCTCAAACCACCCCAAAGTTGGACATCCTGCCTCCTCCTGCCAGCCAGCTTCTTACAGTGGTCTCATTATTTCCAAGAAGGACACAGATGGTGGGATTGAGTGCCCCCCTCAGCAAGTTTGCAGATGACACAAGATGAGTGGTGCAGGTTATTCCCTCAAGGCACAGGGTGCCATCCAGAGGGACCTTCGAGGCCTGGAGAAATGGGCCCATGTGAACAGCATGGAGTTCAAGAAAGCCAAGTGCAAGGTGCTGCATCTGGGTCAGAGCAATCCTCAGCATCAATACTGGATTGAGAGCAGCCCTGCAGAGATGGACTTGGGGACCATGGTGGGCAAAGAACAGGACATGAGCCGGCAATGTGCGCTTGCAGCCCTGAAAGCCAGTCATCTCCTGGGCTGCACCCCGAGCAGCGTGGCCGGCAGGGCGAGGGAGGGGATTCTGCCCCTCTGCTCCGCTCTGGGGAGACCCCCCGGAGCACTGCGCCCAGCTCGGGGGTCCCCAGCACAAGCCAGGCAGGGACCTGCTGGAGCGGGGCCGGGGGAGGGACACGGAGCTGGTCCGAGGGCTGGAAGCCCTCTGCTGCGGAGAAAGGCTGGGAGAGCTGGGGGGGCTCAGCCCGGAGCAGAGGAGGCTGCGGGGAGACCTGGCTGCGGCCACTCGGTGCCTACAGGGGCTGTAGGAAGGTGGGGACGGGCTTTTTAGCAGGGCCTGGGGCGACAGGACTGGAGGGCGGCTTTGAACTGAAAGGGGGAGATGTAGGGTGGACACAAGGAAGAAATTTGTTACGCTGAGGGTGGCGAGGCACTGGCACAGGCTGCCCAGAGCAGCTGTGGGTGCCCCATCCTTGGCAGTGCTCAAGGCCAGGCTGGACGGGGCTTTGAGTAACCTGATTGAGTGGCAGGTGTCGCTGCCCATGGCAGGGGGGTGGGCTAGATTACTTGTAAAGGTCCCTTCCAACCCAAACCATTGTGTGATGCCTTGCAGCATCGTCCCTTGGAGCTGGACATCCCTTTGCTGCCCAGCCCCAGCTGTGCAAAGCCTGGGAGAAGCCAGGGAGCTCCATGCCCCACAAGCCAAGCAGGGCAGAGAGCGGCTGCCACCACTACCTTGTAAACACAGCCCAGCGATGGCTGCAGGGGACATGTCACCAGGTTTGTCCCAACGCCGATCATGTCAATCTCGCTCCCCTGGTACAGCAGAGAAGACAGTGGCCATCAACAGAGCAGCCCTGCCACTGTTTTTTATGCCCGTGCCAAAACCAGAGTTACGGGGCAGGTCAGAGGATGCTCTGCCTGAAGGTGCATTATGTCTACCTGTCCCATCAAAAATCCATTTTTTTCCCAGCCTGGAAACTTCTCAGTTCTCATCCAGGACGAAAGGCCCAGGGGACTCTCACGTCCACCCCACACACCCCTAAACCTCAGCGGCGCCAGCCACAGACAAGGTGACATCTCAGCCCCTACAGCAGCTACCTCACCTCCCGGCTGAACTCCTCCAGGCTCTGCTCACTGATGTCATTGCTGACGGCGATGGGGATGGTCTCAAACCAGGGCACCTGGAAGCTGGCGAGGGGCAGGGGAGTGACCAAGGGAGAGGGCACAGGATTTGGGGGAGGACCCATGACTCAGCTCGCAGCACCCCTCTGAGCCAGGAGGGCTCCCGCCCTGATAGGAGGAGGTGCTGGGTGCCCAAGGTGGGGAAGCCGGGGACCTGTGGCAGTCAACCCAGGCTCAGTGGGGGACTCACTGAGCACCGCAGGCTTGGAGCACTTGGCGGATCTCCTTGGACTGCTGGGCCAGGTCCCCACTGTCCAGACGCACTCCGATGGCCCGGTACCCCAGTTGGTGCAGCGCCAGCGCCACGGCACAGAAGTTTGGCAAGCCACTCCTGGTATGGGCAAGGAGAGGGTTAGTGTCCCTTCCTTGGTGTGACAGTGACCCAGAGCGGGTCCAAGCCCCGTATCAGGCAACAATGGAGCATGGGAGTGCTGTCAGGTAGAAACATCCCTGCTTCAAGGCCACCAAGCAAAGAGGGACACATCTGTCCCCTCTGCCATGGTGGCAAAACTACCCTGGGGGGACCTGGCATTCTCACCTCCTGACACAGTACGTGTCCAGCAACCCCTGGAAGTCATGCGGGAAGGTGATGGCGTAGGACACGAAGGCAGCCAGCTCACCCCTATTCACCTTCTCAGGGGGAGTCTGCAGCAGTTCACACACACGCTGCAGCCACGACTTGGCCAGGGCTGGGAGATCCACTGGTTCTCCTCCTGCCAATGGCAGCAGCTCCTGCCCGAGGTACATGGGCTTTGAACAACCCGCGGCATCCTCCATGGCAGCAGGAGCATGGCCACAGTCAGAGCAAACCACCCCCGTCCCCTGCCCACAGCGTCCCTCACCCGGGGCTGCACCTCCTCCAGTGAGGTGAAGGACATGATGAAGGAGTGGGCAATCGTGCCGTGCACTGGGATGCCGTAGAGCTTCCCTGCCAGGACGTTGCTGGTGCAGTCAAAGCCTGCAAAGGGATGGAGGGGACACACACAGGTGACGGTGCAGCCGTGGTGCCGCAGGGCACCACCGGGCAGCACTCACCCCCAATGTAGGAGTACTTGGAGGCTGAAAGGGCACCGTCCGGCCCCTGAGCGCGACGGAGCCCAATCTCCATCAGCTTCATGTCTGGGCCAGCAAGGAGTCGGAAGCGGGCAGCATTCGTGGCCACCAGGCTAGGGGAGGAAGGGACAGGTCACACCAAGGCAGGCTGAGCACAGAGCCAGCACACAGCTAAGGGGCAGGGGGGTCTCCGGGACCCTCTCTGCTTGACTGCAGCTGGTATGTAGGGACATGGCAGGGACCGCCACAGGACTCAGAAGGTTTGGCACAGTGGAGGTAGATGTGGTCCCCACCAGCTGAGGGACCACAGCAGGATCTGTCCCTACCTGGCATAGCTGACCAGGCACAGCAGCGTGGTCTCCAGCAACTGCACCACCAGCAGTGGCCCCTTCACCTGCAGGAACGGGACCTGCAGGGACAGCCAGGCGGTGTGACATCCCCGTCTCCCCTGCCCAGGGATATGGGAGCTGACAGCCCCGCAGCCCCTCCAAAGCAGGGGAGGGTACCGAGCATGTCCCACCCTGGCAAAGACGACGGAGCCCTCTGGCACAGCAGAGAGGGTCACCTCCGAGGCATCCAGAGTGGCCAAATAATCGAAGAAGGCATCTTCCGTGGTGCTGGGCAGGACGGAGCGCAGGTAGGCGACATCTGCAGAGGCAGAGCTCAGTGGGCACTGGGATGGGTGGTCCCTGGAGCCACGGTCCTGTGACACAGGTCGGGCTGGAGGGACCAAGTCTCCTACGGTGGGGATGGGTGACAGCTTGCAGGCAGGGGGCACCTCGCAGCACCCCACACCGGGTACCCCAGCCCTGGGAGGGTGCCGTGGCCCTCCAGGTCCGCTCTAAGGGACGGCCCGTGGGAGCACTGTGCTCCTGGAGGGTGCCCCAGTGTGCCCCAAGGCTGTCCCCGTGCACCCCTCTCCGCGTCCCCCTGAAGAGTTAGAGGTGCCCCTGTCCCCACGAGCTGTCCCCGTTCCCCACAGCTTCCCCCGAGGGGTTCCCCAATCACCCAGAGCACCGGCTGTGCCCCCGCCCCCCCAGGTCCCCGGGGGGAGGGTGCCCTTGTCCCATAAACCCCGCCCCCCCCTCCGGCTGTCCCTGCGCCCCCCCGCAGGCCCCCCCAGCCCCCCGCGGAAGGGCTCCCGGGGGTCCTCCGCCTCCCGCCCCGTCCCCACCTACCGGCGGCGGAGAAGCGGAAGGCGCGGAGGCAGCGCAGCCCCTCGGCCAGGCCGGCGCCCAGCGCGAAGGCCCCGCGGAAGGGCCCGCGGCGGAAGAAGAGCTCGGCGGCGGCGGGGGCGCGGTGCCGCCCGGCCCGCCAGTGCCCGTAGGCCATGGTGAGCTGGTACAGGTCGGTCAGCGGCGCCATGGCCCGGCCGCGCCGCCGCGGGGCAGCCTGGGAGCGGGGGGGGCACGGACACGGGGCGGGCGGGGCGGGACACGGCGGGGAGCTGGGGCACGGGGCACCGGGAGGGACTGCGCGGGTGCGGGGGGTGGCGGCACACGGGGACACAGGGCACAGAACACCGGGGACGGCAGCATAGACACACAGACAAGGCACAGGAGTCCAGGGATGACAGTACACAAGGGGCACAGGACACCAGGGATGGCAGCACAGAAGGGACACTGGGCACACGGGGGTAAAAGCACAGAAGGGACACAAGGAACAGGATGGCAGCACACAGGAGCAGGCGTGTGGGACGCTGCACACCCAGCCCCAGCTGTGCCAGGACCCACAACAGCAGGTACTCTGGGTACCCAGGACACCAGGCAGTCCCAGGTACAGAGGACACAGGACATTCAGGACACCCAGCATCCTCAGCACTGGACACATGGGGCACTGGTGGCTTAAGGGACACATGCACAGGATGGGGGTGGAGCACACCAGAACACCTGGACACAGGCCATAGACGTGAGAGTGGTGCCAAGAGCAGCAGGCACGTGGTGCACTTGGCAAGGCTGGTACACGGGGCACATGGAGTGGCAGCACCCACGGGACATGCGGCACTGGGAGTGGCAGTCTGCCAGGACCATGCTTTTGGGACCCTGTGTGCCCAGCAGCAGCCACACATGGCCCCAGCTGTGCCAGCACCAGGCATGTGGGACTGGTAGCACATGGGACAACAGACACACAGGACACCAGGCAGGCAGGGCTCTGGGTGCAGCAGCACACAGCACAACACACACACACACACTCTGAGTCCCAGGCACACCAGCACAGGGGGCACAGTATGCACACCCAGCACTGGGTACCATGCACAACGGGCATCCCAACACCAAGCACAGGATATGTGCCACACATCAGACATGACAAAACACTGGCTACACCACCACCAAGGCAAGGGACAGCATGCACAGCAGTGGCACCATGTGCATCAACCCCAGCACTCCACAAGCCAACAGCAACCCCAAGGGTCACACCAGGCAGAGAGCAGCCAGGTCCTGGACATGCATGTGCACTGCATATGCAGGACACCACTTAACACCAAGCTCCTAAAGCACCTGCACATCATGCACGGGGCACTGCACACAGCCAATAAAGTTGGCACTACAGCCATCATCACTTGGCTACTGCATACTGCCCAGGCTGGATGCTGCTGCGGCTTCATCCAGTGCTTGCAGCACAACCCCGTAGCACTTCCCATTTGCTCTGTATTGGCCCTACATGACTTCAGCCTGGACCTTGGACTCTGACACTGCGACAGACCCCGTGACTACAGTTAGAAATGCCACCTCACCTCCCCTTTCCACAGGCCATGCTCCAGATGGCCCTGGCTCCTAACACACCAAATGATCAGCTCAAGTGACCCTGTGCAGGGTACCAAGAGCAGCAAGGGGAAGAGACAGAAGAAATTCAGTCCCAAGCCAGCAATTTCTGGATGCTTCCTGCTGATTAGTCCTGATTTGTGGGGTTTGGTTTTGGGGTTTTCTTTTTTTTTTTGTGTGCGTGTTGGGTGTTTGGGGGGGGAAGGTGTGTGTGCAGGGTGTAGAGAATGACTGGAGTCTCTACTTTTGGGAAAGGTGACTGCAACCACCCTTAGCACAGGCTACTCATACAGGATGCTCCTCGGACCTTCTTTCCAACCCAGAAATGTAGGTCACTCCTGCCTCAAGACTGCTCCCCTTTTATGAATGGAACAAGGAAGGGAAATACCCCAAAGTCTCACAACAAATCACTCTGGAGATGTTGCACTTGGCAGAGACAAACATCATCCAATTTGCACTCCCAGTCTTGATCTTTATTAGTTACAGTTTCAAAGGGGATACAGTTTTACTTCTAGATCTTGTTGAAAGCAGCAATGTCAACACTCTGCACCTGAAACAAAACCAGTAAAGCTGAAGGTCACCAAGGTGTTTCCAGATATTCAAAGCAAGCACTCACATCAGGGATTTCTTCACAGCATGCACCAGCAATGCTCAAAAAGATCAAGCATGGCCCAGGTTTCAGGCCAGCTTCCCAGCTGCAGTAAGAGGACCTTTTTAATAATTCTAGAAACAGTCACAACAGGAAACTGCACTGTACTAGTTACTGCATAAATCTTTAGACAGTCTAGCCTATGAAGAACATACATATTAAAGAGTTTCTAGCAATGTTAAGGCTAAAGAGCAGAAGTTCCCGATTTACTCTAAATATAAGCAAAAGAGTAGCCAAAGCAAAAAAGGTAAAACCCACCATGCTCTCAACAGTAAGACTAGGAGCTCTGCTGAGCTGCATATCACCTGGCCCAGGGCTGGAGCTCCTACTGTCATTTCCATGGAAGAAGGACAGGGATTGAGACACCTCCAGCCATGAAGGTTAAACATTTGTGTGTCTACCCTGGTGCTGCACAGGCTAAGTGTCAAAGCAGGGCTTATCCAAAGTAATAATCTGTGGGAGCTGGATGGGCACTAAGAGCCTCCAAAAAGGCTCTAGAAAATACTGCAAAATAGCTGCATCATCCAGCCTTAAAAAATATATTTAAATACACTATACCAGTGTCTCAGCAGGCAGACGCCATCAATTCTATTGTTTGGGTTTGGTTGGTTTTTTTTAAATAAAAATTCAAGTTTGCCAAAATCTGTGGGTCAGGCATCACCCAGGATTACAGAGCTTGCTGAAAGACTTACATAGTCTTCAAACTTGGTTATCTCCTCCTCCAGGATGTCTGTTCCGACTTTGTCATCCTCCACTACACACTGGATTTGGAGCTTCTTAATGCCATAGCCTACTGGGACCAGTTTGGAGGCTCCCCACACCAACCCATCCATGTGGATGGACCGTACACACTCCTCCATCTTCGCCATGTCAGTCTCATCATCCCACTGCAAAAATATGGAGTATGAACTTTAGTTTTCCTAGATACCACCATTAGCCCCCAAGAGGTATCCAGTGACTTAAAATTGAACGCTACACCTCTCAGCACATTTCAGCTGACCCAAGCTGCCCTTTTTTGTCTATAGTTTTTACCAGAATTAGCTGATGGGTTCACCAAGCTGTATCTGACATGGCAGCAATGCTGCATATCACGTTTTTTCAATTCCACCTGTAGGCACTGCAGATGCATGCAAGGGGGATTCTTCCTGCAGCAATGCAGCTGCTTTGGAGTGCTCACTTTAAAGTGACTTTCACAAAGGGCATCTCCATGAGCACTAGCCAGCCTGGAGTTTTTGTTCTACCATGCTAACTTGACAAAGACAGGTTTCTTCCCATCTTAAAGGGCTAGTCCTGACTAGGGGAACCTCAGATAACAGCCTACGCTTGCTACGGTGCAAGGAGCAAGGCAGCAGCGCAAAGGCTACAGATCCCAGCTGCAATATCCCACTGTGCTCTGACCCCTTGTTTGGAAACCTGCAGGTCCTATCTTCATCAGCCCTCTCAGATGTGCAAGTGATTTACAGCCTCCTTCAGCACAAGACATACAGCCTCACTCGGGGGCTTCCCCCCTGCAGTTACTCACTGGCTTCACATCCAAAAGGATAGAAGACTTGGCAATAAGACCCGGTTTCTTGGCCTTCTTCTCTGCATACTGACGCAGTCTCTCCTCCCGGACTTTGGCAGCCTCTTGGTCTTCCTCTTCATCATCACTACCAAAAAGGTCAATGTCATCGTCATCATCGTCCTCTGCAGCAGCTGGCTCAACTTTCTTTGCTGGTGAAGCAGATGGGAGCTCCACTCTCTTGGAGGGAACACTGAATGGTTCCACTTTCTTCATTGGGGTGACATGCATTCAAGTTTGCATTAAGGAAAAAGGGAAGAAGATTAACTTGAAGCTGAATGACAGCAGCACTCAAGAGAAGCTCAGGTACAGAAGTCTGCATTGCTCAAGACAGTGAACATGGCCCACACCATGTGATTTGTGTGAAGAATCAGCTATTGGCCATCAAAACAGGACACTGGACCATATGGACCTTTGAACTGGCCCAGCATGGCCATACTTCTAACCCCTAGAGCAAAAATCACCATGTAGCCAAGAGCTGATCCTCCTCCTAAGTGCT
Organism: Falco rusticolus; assembly: GCF_015220075.1. Classification (NCBI taxonomy): domain Eukaryota; kingdom Metazoa; phylum Chordata; class Aves; order Falconiformes; family Falconidae; genus Falco; species Falco rusticolus. Next base: position 12,423,947 of record NC_051189.1, read on the forward strand.
CAGGGTACTTCTACCATGAAAGTCTGAGTGGGACAGCAGTTAGGAACACAACCAAGCATCTTGCCCTAGCATGAGGAGGGGCCTACACATTCTGTACGCTTACTGCAGAGACACCAGCACCACTGGTAGCATGTCTTCCAACCTACAACAAGAATGATCAAATTGGTGCCGTGTATTCAGCTCCCACAGAGCTTTCTCTTAAGTTAAATACATTCTTATGGGGACGTTTGTTAAAAAAGAAATAAGCATCACCAATTCCGCTTATCTATTATAACAGAGTGGCATTTTATCTGGTGCCTTGCTAACAAACTCACAGCACTGTGGACTACATGTTAATCACGTATATAAACTCCAAACAGATTTGCACCAGCTCTCCCTAGCTGAAATCTCTAACGTAGCTTCTTCGCTGGTCTTACAGCAGACTACTCCTCTCCATACATACTTTTTGGGAAAGGTGATGAGGCAGCTGCCAAAACTGCTGGAAAACCTGCAACAGACTCATCCTAATTATAAGCATCTCTCCATCTTCAGACAGCCACAAGACCTTTGAAATGACCTGACACTTTGTAACTGTGAAGCATTCAAGAACAGCACTTTGCCAAGGCTCACCTGGGTTGGAGGAACTGGTGAGGGCTGGTGGGAGGTAGATGACTTTTCCAGAGCATTCAGGCGGCTTTCCAACTTAAAGATGGCCATCTGAAGGTCTGCAACAACTGCAAGAAGGTGTGTGTGGGGGGGGAAGGGAAAAAAACCAGTACAGCCTTATCTTGTAGGCTCTGAATATAAGTCAGGATAACTTGCTTCTGCTCAAAGTGGGCTTTAAAAACCACCAGTTGCCCCAGTCAGAGGGAAGCCTACAAAGCTCTGATCAAGATACTGACATGCTCACCTGGTGACAGACAAGGCCAGTAAGGGATACACCCCACAGAAGCAGGACCCCCACATCCAGTTTTGCTTTCTTTGCAGAAGATTCTCCTACTTACCACTGCGAAGGTTTTGATTTTCTACCTCCAGGTGAGAAATTCTGGACAGGAGTTCATTTTGGTCACCAACAGGCCCAGAAGAGGCTGTGCTTGCACTCTGCAACAAGGAAAACAGGAATGAAGTAAGTCGGTTCACCTACTCCCAAACTCAGTGGTTCAGTGAAGCAAAGCAGAGTCATGCCTTCAGGGAAGAAGAAAATTTGAGAGCTAATCTAAGAACAAGGGTATTTTCTCTAAAGGCTTTACAAAAAGAATATAAATATAGCAGCTCTAGGATGAAGCATGAAATATATCTTGAGAAATTTCAGCTGGCACTGATGAACAAAGGATGAAGTAATTCTTCAGTCTCAGATCACAGACTGACACTGAACACACAGTTTTGAAAATTTCACACTAAGGCCCTTAAGTGGGGCAGCAGGTCTCCTCTTACAAACAAATTGAGGCACAGAGCACAGAAGTGACCTGCCTAACATCACACAGTGAGTCACTGTGAAAGCTGGAAAGAGATCCCAGCAGTTCCATACCCCCACCTTCCCCAGTCCAGCCTTTAACTCCTCGCAAAACAGTTTAAGCCTACTGTAACACATCCTGAGGGAGCAGTTATAGTGATCCAGCTTCAAAAGTATTTAATAGTGAAAAAGAGTGGGTTTTTTTTAAGCAGGCCCTTATCTGTAAATTCAAATCAGCCAAGGGAAAGAAAATAACAGGCCTTCACACCTCAAGTGTCACTTTTAACTGAATATAACAATAGAGAAAATTATACTCATTCAGGTGCATCCTGCTTGTAATTATAATGCAGTTCTCTGTTGCAGTTGACATGCTTCTGAGATCCAAGCAGTCACTTAAGATGGAGAGGGGGAAATACAGGGGTTAAGATGAAGAATATGTGGCACACAGACAGCAGGTCTGGGAGACGCCTGGCCCTGGAAGACATGTGAGCTACCCTAGCAGGAAGGTCAAAGAGACCCTTCTCCACCCATCCAAAAAGGGGCAGGGGCCAGACATCAAAAGCACCATGAAATCAACCTCTGATAGAGCCTTTGCAGCAGATGCAGGCTCAGGAAGGCAAGCACTGATCTGCAGTCCCCAGACACCAAGCTGGGGGACCTAAATGCCCTGCTCTAAGTTCCTGTTATATAGGATTATATCAAAGCTACAACCATGTGCCAAAGGACATATGTTTCTCATCATAAGGAAGGAGAATCTGGTCCATCTCTCCGAGGCAGGACTGTCCTTGCCCTACAACACCCTCTCAAATCACACAACCAGCTCCATCCGTGCGCAGGTGACTTACAGTTGAGCGGCCTGACTGCCTCTTGTGACGGGCAGAAGGAGCTTCTTTGCTACGAGGAACTGTCTTCTGCTGCGAAGGGCAAAAGGTTTGGGGGACATTTGGTTCGACTTGGGAGAGAGAAAAGGATTTCACTCAAGCTGGAAGAGGCAGTTCAAGTGCAGGAAGCAGACCCACATGCAGGAAAATCAAGCAACAAGATACGGCCTCATACCAGCTACACACTGAACAAAGCCTGCAGAGAGACATTTATCCATGAACTCTGTCATCTTCTTGTTAAACATCTCAGTGCCTGCAGAAAGGGCACACCGCTGAGCGGCAGAACTAGACTGAGATGTCTAGAGCATGGTCTCAGTCATCTCCCCATCTGTAAAATCAGAGGTGCAGCAGATGCATGCATTACTGCAGCACACATCACAGGCTCAGCTCGTTCTCCGGTCATTAGAGAAAACCTGACAGATACAGAAACACATGCAAAGTCACCGAGACTCTTAACAAGTCCACAATCACCACTAGTGCACCTCTCCCTAAAGTAACACAACACTGGTCTGCACTAACAACTTTGAAACCCCTGCGTGGGCTTCCATCCTCACATGCACAACTAAGAACAGAGGCTGCTAGCCACCGTGGGCTCATCACACCAGGCTAGCCCTTAGCCTTACGCACCAAGAACAAACATTAAAGCTCAGATGAACTCATTGCCTGATCTCTTCCTGTCCGAGTTACACCATGAGGGCAAAGGTCTAAGTTAATTCAGTGAGAAGGGAATTCTGGCAGCAGTCATATCTATCCTCACCCCTTGAAAAAGCACTTCATGTTTTGACTTATGATCAAACACAGGAGCTGTGTCACCTGCAAGGAGATACACACCTGCTTGTTTTTTTCCCAAAGGCAGCCTGCTGATTCAGCTAAGCAGCAAGCACCACAGATATTTGGCAGTTTGAAGCCCTACTCGCATTTTCAGGCCAAATGCTGAAGCATTTCAGCAGGCTCTATGCTTGCCCTGGTGACTGGCTATCCTGTGCACAGCTGTGGACTTTCAAGACACTGTAAGATGGCTACACCTTCTTCAGCCTGTTCAGTGCTGCAGAACAACCCACTCTGAAACCCTGGCTTTCAGCTTTAGTAGAAGCATTTGCCGCAGAACCCAGCTGTGCCTCGCATTTCTTTTCCCTCTTAGCAATAACCTCTCAAAAATGAGAAATTAAATTGAGGCAGTACCATCTACCTTTACACTTGTCAGCTGCCATCCTGAAGCCTCACATGGAATCCGTCAGCACTGCTCCTGCCTGTAGTCCCACAGGAAAAACACCTACAGCTTGGCAGGAGGCCTCCAGCTCAAGACAAACCTTCCTTGCACGTTTGTGTCATTTAGGGGAAGAGTCTGAGAAAGTCATGGCCACTGTCCCCAAAAATGCCATAGCTATGGCTTACAAAAGCAAGGTGAGAGGACTCTAACACTCTGCTCTGCAAGAAGCTGTTCTTGACAAGGAGAAGCATGGGAAAAAAATGGTATTTTATTATTTCAACAGAGCTTTCTTTTGAGTAGTATAAAATACTAGGATACAATCCTAGCTGTATATTGCTGTCAGTACCTGTTTGTAAAACTTTGTGTAGCACCCAGGGAATTGGGCAGCGAGGCAGAGCTCTACAATGCACAATTTTTTTTCCCCTTTTCACCCTTCCTTTGCCAGCTTACATTGAGCCTGGCAGGTAAGACAACATTAAGGTTGCTAATACAGATAATGAAGCCCAGAGAAGAGCCAGCATTCTCAGTGGGGAATTTAAGTATGCATCTGCCCATCAGTATGGAGTAGTACAGGTAGCACAGGCATGCAGGGAGCTGCAGCCCAGATATATAGATGACTCCATGAGAAGCCATCTCACCTCTGGGATTCCTCAGTTTCAAGTTGCTACTGAGGTCTCTGCAGAAATGGCAAGATTAATTATCAACTTAGCTGCACCTATGACTTACACACCCACAAAATTAATAGTTGAGTGTTGTGCACCTGGATGAAAGATTCAGCATATTACATATGCTAAGATCATCCTAAACCTGGATGCACTTGCTCATCCATGCTGTATTTTTCACACCTGTTTAAGAGGGAGGTTTAAACATGATTGGGGCTCACAGTGCTCCCAGACATGGCACAGCAAAGCATTTAATTCAACACCCTGTGGAACTCAGAAGTTATTTGTTAGTCCCGAGCAGCCCCTGGGCAGCATGAGCCTGAGCACAGCCATCTTTTCCTGGCAAGAAGAGAGGGTTGCCTGCCCCAAGCTCAAACAAACAGGAGATAAAAGGTCTTCGTAGACTGGACCTGCCATCCCTTGAGAACCCATAACCTTCACAACGCTGAACCAAGTTCCCAGTTCTGGGAGGTAGGTAAGCCTCATGTTCAGAATTTGATGAAAAGCTGCCTTTATGAGACTGTGGGTTCTCCCCTGAGGTGAGGATGTTTCAAACTTTTAGAGATGTGGTCACCAACCTAAGCAAGACACTACCTACAGTGTGTTTTTTCCTATGCACAACCAAACACTATTTCCACTTGACTCAACTGTGCCAAGAGGAAGCTCAACACAAACATTGGTCAGTTTTATCAAGGACAGTAATGCAAAATCCCAAAGGTGGGGAGTTCCAGAACATCAGTCACTTCCTGCATATTGTCTCACAGACAGAGCTCTTAAAACCTTTATTTTTAATAAGCTTAAGCCATAGTTTTTGTACTGAACCCACATGAGCGATACACTGACCAGTGCTGCAACCTATTAAAAATATTTTGCATAGCAGCAGCACTCAGCAAGCCCAGAACCACTTAAGGACTGCATACAGATTTAATCATCCAGGCACATTAAACCCCTAGGACTTCCTGCTTATGAAGGGTAGAATACAGAATCTAGCCTCAGCCTCAAAGGACTATCAACATCTGGCCCTCTGTGACGTTCTCTAAAACTTACTTTACGTATCAGAGACTACCACTGACTAAAGGAGAAAAAGTTGGCAAAGGTTACCATTTCTTTTTGGATAAAGCTATGAGTGCTTTGTGAGCACCCTGATGTACCAAAGGAAGAGCTCTTGTAATTGGCCAGAGAGATTTCTATCAGCTGAAAGAAATCCACCTGGACAACTACAGCTAAGAGCTTTTGTGCCTTGGTATCTCAGGCCTAACTAACAGCTGGAAAGCTGGCACTTCCCTCACTACAAGTAATATCTGGAGGTATCAACACTTTTCCCTTAATTTGAGTTAACAAGTTATAACAGTAATTAAAAAGAACAGCATGCAGGCTTTACAAGCTCTGTAACAGATGTGATGTGTAGGTTTTCCAGTCCTCACAAAGAACTCTGCTTCATCCAAAAAATTAAACTTATTTCATGCACTTATTTTCATTTCATTGAAGAACACCCTTTTCCCTCAGGTTGCCTGCCTAGAGGCTCTGGAAACATGGTAAGTTTAACCATGGTCAGATAAACCAAATTGAACTGTGGGGAAATTATGCTGAACTAGAAGAGTTCCCCTGCCTAACACCGGCAAGATGGATCCTGGCCAGTTTCCTACAGAAAGTGCAACTGTTCCCTGCACATACAGACGTATTTCTGAATGTGGTCTCCAAACACTTTAGTATGACTAGGGTCTCCAAACACTTTAGCACGATCAGAGGTTTTGTGGGAGTCTTGTTTGAAATCCACACACAGGAAACAAATACAGCAGCTCTGTAAGAGGGAGCTTGGGCAGAGAGGGGAATAACAGAACTTCAGACACTCACGACAGCCAGCTACTCAGTGACATCCCTGCCATTACAGCCCCCAGGGAGGGTGTAAGAAGCAAGAGTTCAGTCACCCACTCTGCTGGACTTGCTTACGATCTCAGACACGTCAATCCTCTGTGCCTCAGGTCCCAAGCTGTAAGATTTCTCACCGCCTGTGGTCTCAATGCCACAAGCCGCAGTACTGCGCATGTTAACAACTTTATATCTAGGAAAGCATTAGCAATCAAGCAGATGTCAACTGGAGAGATTGTTTAAAGCAGAGATGACCATGCAAAGCAGGATGAAAGGTATGTGCAAACAAATGTTTCCAGCATCAGAGCTTTGTAGCCTCCTTCAGGAGGTACAAACCATTGCCTCAACCCTTCTAATGCTCATTCACACATCTCAGAACAACACTATCCAGCTGAAGCAGATCTGAAACCAGCCTTGGCTGAATTTCACAGCAAAAGGCAGGCACTAATCTTTCATCTTCCTGTCTTGAGAGGCAACTCTTTGCTTGTTACAGCTGCAGACTCCTGACAGTAACTCTACATGTTCAGATCAAAGGAAAAACTAAATCCTGACTATAAAAACATGCTTCACTATTGCCCTGTAAATCACAGTATAAATCAGGCTTTCTGAAACACAAACCTGAAGTTTAAGCGTGTTCTAAAGTCAAGCCTGCTTCATGCCATGGCTGTCCCAAGATTAATTATGATCCTTCAGAAACGCAAGCTACAAAAGCTGATGTTTCAGACTTGTTTCTCAACAGTTCAGTCTTTCTAATTGACCCGCTAACACAGAAAATCCAACTGCTGTTCACTGCCTCAGGTTTCAGGACAGAGGTGTGGCAACATGTGGAAAAACTGAAACTGTGAGCTCTCTGGGGTATCACATCAGGCAGGGTAAGGCATGATCAGTAAAACAGGATAACAGAACAGTAAGGAGGAGGTAACTGTTGCCATGTTCTCTGCTTATCCAAGCAACTGCATACTTTGAGAGCAGAACAGCAGCTATAGGTTAAATTACTATGGCATGCCCCTGGCAGCAATGCAGATTAGGGTGCACAATGCTTTGCCTAAAACAGTTGTGCAGTAATACAATGCTTTTCCTTCAAGACTTCACTGGAGAGTCTCAGTCTGCTTTCTGCAACACCCTGGATTCTAATTTTAAGGCCCTATGGCTCAATCCTGACCTTAAATCCTCAAGCCCACCAAGCTTTCTTCAAAGAAACAAAAATCCAGCAGATGAATTTTTTTGTATTCAGCAGTAACACCACCAAGTGCCACAGGGGTGCAAAGGACTTTATGTTCTCAAATTTCTTTCCAGCTTTGGTCTAGTGCTTTGCTGGTTCTCGCGGTTGTTCCCATTACAGGACCTGGACAATCTAAATTGACATGCTTCTGACAGAAAGCACCTCTAACAGGAGTAACAGGCCAGGGCAAGAAACTCCACATCTTTGGCAAACTACAGACCATTCTGCAAGATGAGAATATGCCTTCAGGGCAGACCAGCAGCACTGCCAGGTGATCTGTATTTAGGTTTCCTGTCCCTACTCACCACATGCAGCCTCTGCTCCTGGAGGCAGCAGCAGCCTTGCCCAGCTTGAAAAGGTCTCTCCAAAGGCATTTAACACTGTGCAAAGCATTCTTCAACCCTGTTTTGGATGGAGGCTCATTTTCCCACATATTTGCCTTACTAAAGTCCAAACTAAAAGTCTTTGACAGGGGTTGGTAGTCTGTACTGACAGCCCAAACATTATTTCAGATCTGAACTTAAGTGAGCCAGCTCAGGAAAATGTTCCCTAAGCTGTTGACTGAAATACTGATGCCAAAATAAGAAACTAACATTAGAAAAGCTTCAAGTATTTTTCTTCCCAACATGTTTTTGTTTGGTTTTAAGATTACTAAGATGTCCCAACTTTCCATTGATTCCCATGCTGTATTCAAAATCACTGAATCTAAAAAAATTAATCCTTTTATCAAGTTTGCCCTGCTCTTCCTGCATCCAGTTCCAAGTTCCAGTGCAGCAATGAGTATTCTGGATCACTCACACAAGCAGCTGCAGAAGCTGCTTTTGTAGTGTCAACTTCAACAGGCACAGGGAGACCACCAAGGAGAAAGCAATTAACCAAACTCCTTCAAGTTCATCCCAACATATGGCTCTTTTCTGCTTGTTTTAAGGAGTATTAAATACTCCCCTTGAGAAAGGCTCCACTCCCTGTTACTGTACTGTTCTAAATAGAAATTGAGGGTGTTAAATACCGCAACAGGCAGTTACAAGGCCAAATCAATATAAAGGATGGATACCCTCGGATGGAAGGTATGTAGTAGCTCCACTGCAGAGGTAAGAAATCAAGACACATGGACTATATTCAGTGACTTTTCTTCACCCGTGACACCAGTCCACTTAATATAAGATCTCAGCTTCCTCTTGAAAGATTTAAGACTTAACAGTGCTGTTTGTACATATCAGCACAAAAACACCTCCAGAAAGGATGTTACTGAACTTGTACAGGACGGTCCAGACTTAGGAGCTAGTAGCCAAGCTGAATTTCCTAGATGCAGCAGATGGAAGATACCATTTTTTTGCACATACCCTAACTGAAAGCAAAACAGAAAAGAGAAGGTGGCAGCACAGTGTACCCCAAGAGAGACACACACGCCTGCTGGCAGCTCAGTGCTTCGCTACTCAGCAAGGTTATTTTAACAGTGACACATAACCTGTTAGATAAGACTTGTGGAACATTCCACCAGGAGCAAAAAGAAATGCACAGCATTAACCCAAATCCAGTTAGTTTTAAAAAGCACTGCAGGCTATCAAGCAGGTAAGCAGCATGCACTCTAGTAGTAACGGTGCTCTTGATGAGATGGAGCTATGCTGGTGGTACACAGCACTGCACACCTTAGTCTTCTCCTCTAACTTAAAAATAAGAAGCCACACAATCTATGAAGTGGTCACAGTGGAGTTCTGTGAGGTGCACCACAGCTAAAAATGGTTGCAGGTAGCCAGCTGGTGAGAGCTTGGGTACTCACTCCGGCCAGCGATTTCTGGATATTCTCCCTGGCTCTGGCAATGTCGCGTAGGATCGTGCTGGCCCCGTTCTCCTGCAAACAGTGCAGAAAGAGCCAAGATATTTTTTTTAAAAAATATGAAACATTGGAAACTGGTCAGGGAAGTTAAATAAAAAAAAAGGAGGGGGCAAGAGCGGGGGAGGGTTTCTTCCAATGATTCAGCAAATATTGCAAAATTAGCTGCAAGAAGGATTGGTTCTAAATGAAGGAGCATGGACTGCAGTCCCTGGTCACATCAGGCCACGTGTCCAGAAGATCATCCAGTCAAGAGCTTTTCAGTTCTCTATTATTATCCTGAAGGGTTTGGACAGCTGCCAGCCAGGCAGAGGGTTGGAGTCACTTCAGTACTCCTTCCAGATCTATCATTAGGCAGTTCTTTTTCATAGTATTACCTGTCACTGTATTCAGGCAAGAAGTGATAGCCCTAGCTGAAGTCTTCCATCCAGACAGGTATGACCCAGAATATGGCAGCACAAGGTTGTGCTTTTCCACCCCCATGCTCCTGCTGCCATGCCTCAACCTGGATTTGAAGATTCCCTTCCTAGGGCACAAATTCAGTTTCCATGATCCGTTCACTCCTTGCCTCTTCCAGACTGCAACCCCACAAGCAAGATCCGAGATATGAAACCACCCACAGGTTCAACCCCCCATGTCAAATAAACCACAGAAGAGCAACAGCCTGGACACATTCAGATGGAAACCACTTCCAGGTTGCAGGAAGGTTCTAAGGAGCATGTATCTTTTTCCTTAGCAGGCAAGTGGTTGATAAACTGCTGCTGAATCTCCACCAGAGCCTTCTTGCAGGGAGGTCTTCTTCATTGGAAGCTCATTACGTGGCATGAAATAGCTTAACAGTTCTTCTAAGAGCACTGCAGAGATTTGCACTTTAACATCTACTTCAAGTGCTCATCTATAGCTTCTAATTTTTATGCAAGTGTCCTAGGTGCTGTGCCACCACTATGCTAGCATGGCCAGCAGGAATAGTGTGCGCCTAGAAGCTATTACCTAAGCAAAAAGCTTCCCCTTAAACACTTGCAAGACAGCCGTTTAAAACTCTTAAGCAGCTTTCTATATAACCAACCGAACGCATAAGCAGTTAACAGCTCATTACATAGCAGGAAGAAGTTACGATAGCTCTGTACCTTTAAACAGTAATAATTTCAGGCTAATATTTAAACTTGAACTACTCAGCTTGTGCTGCTGCAGCATGCCCCATGCTTCGCCTCCACCTGCTCCCCCCAACTCACCAGTCCTGTGATGCAGTCTTCTGCAGGAGCACACTGAATACTTCAGGGGGGTACAAAGAGAGGACCGTAATTCCTTGTCTCTTTGGAGCCACACTGCCTCTCTTCAAACATTGTATCATACATACTCAATTATATCCCTTGCCAAGGAAGGTTTTGCTGCTCCAAAACAGCAGCAAAACAGCATCTTCCCTGGCTGAATGGGGACAGGTCAGTTCTCTGCACAGCATATCACCCAGCTTAGTCATCAGAACTGCAGCTCTTGGGGCTTACAGATCAAGCTGTGCCCCTATTAGATCACAGATAGCATCTGTGCCCCGCCATAGCAGCCTGAAAAGATTAAGAGTAACTGTGGCAACCTGTAACTGCTTTGCCTGCTGTTACAAAGGCATCTGATCTCCCAGTACACTGGTTGTGTGGCAGAAATTCTTCACAGTCCACAGAAGATTGCCTTTCAAAAGACATTAGGGGGTAGGCTTAGAGAGCTCCAAAGACAAGACTTACACTTGGAAAAAGCAGCACCAACAGTGGAAATTATTCAGATGTGCGCATCTAGGTGGATTGTGTCCTTCTGCCTGCTTTGTATTAGCTCTTAAAGCTCCAGCACTCTACTAAACCCATATGAGAACAAGTGTTACCTGCTGGTGTGAAGAGCTGCTAACTGGCCCGTTCATCTGCTCATAGAATCTTCTCTCAGCATCATCATACTTGTACTTCTCAAACCAGATCTTCTCATGCATAAAGTAGTCAACTGCCATTTTTCTACAGAAAGGAAAAGAAACCACAAAAGTGAGTTCCTAGAAGTACTTAAGGTTAACAGCTTGCAATGAGCTTGTCAGAAGAGAGCTTTCTTCCCCCATAGAGCTGTGCCTGCAGCTCTCTGCTTGGCCATTTCCCCTCCAGTGGAAAGCTTTAAGTGAACAGGATCCTATTAAGAAAGCAGGGCAGCCTAATTACCCACCTGTCTGCCTGGCCTGACCTGCATTTAGCAACAGGACACCAAGTGGGGACAGAATGAATTAGCTGATCTGTACCTTCTTCCACAAAAGCACTTTCAGAGCAGGATTTTCTAGATCATGCTAGACACATGGGAATCTGCTGCTAAGAAAGATATCTTGTACACGAGAAACAAAAAGGAAATAATGCTTTTAATTCTTAAGACACCTGGTGACTGTGAAACCAAAGATTGAAGAATACACAGCTCCAAGCATCATGTGCCACACTACAGTGTGCCAACAAGAGAGCACTCTGTACGTGACAGGCAACTCCTGACACTAGCTCACAAAATTTAAAACACATTTCAGTCTTCCTTGAAAACAATTCAACTGCATTGACAGCAACTGTTGGCTGTCTTAGACTAGTACATGTCTCTAACAGGTCACACCATGTTTCATTAGGGTGCACTACTGAATCTTCCTGTAAAGAACAACCCAGCACACCACCTGACACTGACAGCAACTGGCCTCCAGAGTCCAGACATATACACAATTTACAACAGTACCACAGGTAACCCACATGTGCTGCCCTTTTGGAAGCTGCTGCAACTGTTTGGAAATTAAAATAATCAGGAATGCAACATTTGCAAGGGATATGCACATGCCGCTACATGGAGGAACAGCATAAAGCATCCTAAAACTGCTGTGAAATAGTGTTATTTTTTCTTCAGTGCAGCAGCTTCCACAGGTTAATTTCTTAACTTGAAAGCAAACGACTGAGCCCTTGCAACAGTAAGAGAAGATGTGCCCTTATTTCAAACCAGGGGACAGCCACAGAGCCAACATCAGCTGGAGAAGGTGAGAACAGGGACAGAGCACCACAATGAAACCACACCATTACCAGGTTCCACCACACAATGCAGACAGCAACTAAAAGCAACCTGCAAACCCGTCAGCTCAACCCCCACCAGCTCTCCAGTACTTCCACAAAAGCCAACAGATGAGTCTTGTAAAACAAGCACCCTTCTCATCTACTCATTCAGAAGAGGCCAGAGGCCACCATACCACACAGCTCCTCTACACAGAAGCCATTCTCATCAGCACTCAAACCTCCAAGACCCCGCTTGACCTGCCAACCAGTACTATTAACAAAGAACCCTGGTTACACACAAACATGCCATCTATTTTACAACAACACATGCACTTGCCTGGGGAAGGGTGAAAGGCATGACCAAACATCTAGTTCTGTCCAAGTAAAGAGAAAATTATCCCAGACAGGACAGGATGAAAGGCACATATGCTCTAAAGCTTGTCTCTAATCCCCTGTATCATTGATGTAAAGATCTTAAAACCTTTACAACAAGTGCTAAAAAAACCTCAATGATCGGAAGTGTCAGAAATAAGACCTAATGCTCCAAAATCCTTTTTCCCCCCCCCAAGAACATCAGTCTCTACCTTAGCACTGCAAGATAACTTCTAAGCACTGTCCTCCGGACAGGATCCCAGGGCAGTACAGACCTCCATGCAGCAGACTTCGGGGTTCATCCAGTCATACACAAAAGCATATATTTAACACAGAAAGCATTATCTCATACCGCACATCATTCAGGACTTTAAAAGGAAGTCTTTAAATGTTTCTGGCTTCAAACTGATTTATAACTGCAAGTTACAACTACAAAAATAATCTACAATTTGAGAATGAACTCTTCCTACCCAGCTACTTATATGCACATCAAACAAGCTGTAATCCAGCCAGCCCTGTCCCAAAATTAACAGCAGCTTCCAGGCAGAATAGTCTAATAACCTTCCCCCCTCCAGTGAAGCAAATATAGCACATGCGCCCACCAGACCAATGCCCTAAATTGTAATTCGTCATCATCCCCAAGCCTTCTTTGCAAGGTGGAATTTGGTAGTGATGCTCAAAGGTAGTCACTGCCTGTGTGAAGCCCAATGACTAGCCTATGTGCTGTGCAGGAGAACTGGGGATAACTGCTTTTCTGAAGGATCTTGTGGCATTTTAACAGAAATACACAGCAAACAGCCATCAATTTTACTTCTCAAATTCAAAGATGAAACACCACACCTTCTGCTGTCTCAGCAGGCCTGTTTAAATCTCATGACTACTCTCTCCAACTTCTCACTTTTATGACCTTTTGTAGGCAATAGGAATACCAAGAGGGCCACAGCCCTGAGTTCCCCCACATACAAAGAGGGAATCAAACCTTAGCTCACTTACCAGCCCTGACTTTAAATGCTTAACTTCTGGCACCACACAAATACTACCCTTTAGCCACCAACATTCATCAGGAGAAAGGGGTTCCTGGAAGGAGTCCCATGTCTTCGTGTTTGTGTGTCCCGCCCCACCCCACCCCACCCCCCAGTTACCCTGCCCACAAACAGGCTCTCTGGCTCAGGAGCAGCATCTCCCTACAGCGACATGCATGCTCGGTCCTGCAAATACAGAAGACTCCTGTCTTCTACACATGCAAATTCTTTCAGCTCAGTCCTGACCCAGCAGTTTTGCATGTGTGAGTGTTACCCCAGAATAAACTTCTCCTACTTCGTTTCTGGTGCAGGTACGCTTGAAGCATAAGCAGCTGGCTGGGAGGGAGTTACTACTGCAGATTCCTGCATCCCCGTACTGTCTCCTGTTCTTGACGTTTTCAGAGCCTCGGCTGCATAGTATCGTGTCTCAGCACTGTCATATGCCAGCTTATTAAGCCACACAGTTTCGCTGCCCTCATGCAGAAAAAAGCAGGTAGGTGAAGGTTGCTCAGCATCACTGGAAAGCAGAGAGTTGGTGGTGGTCTCCAGATGTTTCACGCCTGTTTCCTTTCCAGTGCTGTCGTTCCTGTCCTCATGGTGGTTCTTCAATGCTCCGGGGCATCCACGCTGCTGCTGTTTGACTTTGCCTGACGGATGACCATCAAACATGTTCTCGTAGAAGCTCTTCTCAGCATCATCATAGAGAGGTTTCTCTAACCACACCTCTGACATGAGCGCCTGCAAGCTGGAAATCTGTGGCTTACCATTTACCGTCTGGTGTACAGAACCAGGCAAACTGGTAACAGAGGAAGCAGCAGAAGCAGCAACAACATCTGGAGCCAAGCTTGGTGTAGCAGGTGTAGGCAGGGCTGTAACATAACCCTCATCCGGTGTTCTCAGCCCAACATTGCCAGCATTTGACCACACAGACGGGATGGTTAGGACATTTGGAGGAACAAAGAACTGAGATTTTTCAATAAACACCTCCTCAGCCTTATCAAAGTCAAACTTGTTGACCCAGACATCCTGAACAACATGGTGACATGCAGACAGACTACCATGGGAGCAGGACAGGACTGCTGAAAGCATCCTTGGCTTAGGAATGTCTTGGACAGCTTTTGACCTGGCCACTAAAGGGGACTGCTCAGCAGTTAGTTCAGGTTCTGGTGCTTCCTGGTTCTGACAATCCACTAGTCTTTTCCTGTACATGTTCTCAGCGCGATCATAGAAAGGCTTGTCAAACCACACATTGTCAGCTAACAACCCAGTCAGAATAGAGTCTAACTTGGAGGCCACGTTTTTGGGTTTTGGAGAACGCTTCCGTTTCCTTTGCTTCTTTCCATTCCTTGCTCTCTTCAGGTCTCCCTTGAATTCGCTTTCAACTGAGTCATCATTGCAGACTCCATTTACAGCCTCTACCTCCTGGCACTCCTCTGGGGCTGCAGCAGCTAGCATCGCTTCTCTTTCGTAATGCAGTCTCTCTGCTTCATCATATTTGTGCTTGTCTACCCACACTTTTTCTACTGGGCAGGGAGGCTTCCTTGTCCTCATCTTCCAAAGAGTGGCAGCATTAAAAGATAAGCACAACAATGAAGTAGTTGCAAGAAAACTAAATAAAGCAAGGGCATGCATCAGACTTCGGTAATTTCTTAATACAAGAGTGTCAAAAGCTATCATACCATTATTATTCATGTCAAAGAGCCTAAGCATTTTTATTCGATTTTTCCTTTGTTACAGATTTTAATTCAAAGATTAAACTGCCTAAACATGTCTAGTTTCTGAAGTCAAAACAACATTCCTCCTAAAATACTTCTGCTGTTCTGACAAGTATTCTGTATGTTACTATTTAAATATAAAGGCACTGGCTGAAAGCACTTTAAATTTCACTTTTGAAGACAACTGGCAGAAAAAACCTACAAGGCTTTGTTCAAATCCCTGGTAACATATACAATATTCTTCCATGTTAGTAGGTAAGTCCTTAATTACTTGTTAGGTATTCTCAACTAGGTATGGTTTTGGGAAGACAGGCTAAAGAAAGATGCCCCAATTTTTCAGTATCTTTAGAGGTCATTGCTTACACCTATCTGTGTTCTGCTACCAGAAGTCAGCAGAGGGAGCTGACTGAAAAGCTATGACTCAAGTTTTGGTTTAAAACCCCAGTTACTTGCAAATTAAAACTAATGAATCACTGAAGATCTCACAAATAGCTTAGTTTACCAAAAAGATCTACTGAAATGAAAACCATTACATCTACTCTGTGTTTTCCTTAGTCATACTTTACCACAGAACAAAATAATCCTAGTACATGTAGACTTATTTTAATTGGTACAGGAAATACCTTTCCAAGTACAGAATTTACTGCACTGCTCAAACATCTAACGAGTAGGTAACTCACTGCCAAACACTACAAAGTCAGATCCTTAGAGTAAAAAAAAAAGCCCAAAATGAAGTATCTGTAAGCCAGGTCTCTGTTTAGCTACTGGCAGTTGCATGTTTTATAGGTACAAATTTATCTGTGACAGGTTGCCAAATAAAACACATACAGCTGAAGTATCCTCCAGACTTCAGTCAACAATTTGCAGTTCAAACAGTTCCTGGAACAATTTACAAGCCTCAAATCTGGGGGCTTGACAGACCAGTAAAAACAAACCTATTACAACTAAACACTTTTGCTTTTTTAAACTTTCAATTTTAATTTCTATAGTTTAAAATATTAATGTCATAACGTATTTCAATTGTAACAACTACTAGGGAAAGCAAAGACAGATCTTTTTCTTACTGAGTTGTGAGAACGCTCCTCCAATAGCTGCTGAAAGCACTGTGATACAGCTAAAAACATGTGAAAATATCTAAATTGAAACTTACTTTGAAGTATTTATTTTACTTTACACTATTCTCTTGCATTGTACACCAGTTAATAGAGAAAAAGCCCACTTCTTATTACAGACAACTAGAAACAAACCAGCGCTTTCAATAAACATTATCCTACTTGTTACCATCAACATCAAAAACACCCACACTGGAAGCACATGCATTGCATGGTAGGAGCAATGCTATGAGCAAGCGGTAATGCAGGTTTGCAAGTCAGGATAAGCTCTGCTACTACAGCTTCCACAGTACTATCATCAAGCAGTGAAAAACGACATCACATACATCATGCAAACAGAAAACATGCCTCCAAAGAGCCTACACATGTTATTTTCAAGTACAAGGATACACTCCTGCTGTTAAAAAAACCCCAACATTGAGGCAGCCCTATACTCCTGATCATCTCAACTGCTGGACAAATAATTTTAGATATTTTTATATTTCTTAAGTAGGAAACAGCATCCCCCTTAAAAATAATCTTTACAGGAGATGCCAATTTCAATGGGATTCTTGGAGGGTAGCATCAAGAGGAGGCAATGTCTGCTAGAGCAGTATCTGTATTTCAGTCATTCAGCAGACTGGAAAAGGATTAAATGATGCAAATATAAAAAATGTTGTGCACAAAGGCCCCGCTTTGCAGTGCACACATTCTAGAACAGCAGCCATCTGGATCTAGTGGAGTAACCTGCCAGCACAAAATCTAGGGGAAAAATAAAATGCACAACTGAAACTACATAGGCAGGATAGTAAGTCTGAATTTGTAGGTTACTTAGGTTGTTCTGTTTAGGAGTCCTTAACCATCAGATTTCTCCGTTTGCCTGACATGCTCTGCTTGGCTCTACATTCACATTCGAGTTATCCCAAGAAAAAATCACAGCCTTCAAAGAGATCCTTCATTGAGAATACTTCATTAACCCAACACAGGTGTTGTATTCAGAGGTTATAACAAAAGTATTTCAGGAAGAATCTCTAGTGGGTGTAATGAGAAACCCAGACATGACTCAATATAGCTTTAAATACTTAATTTGCATTACACAGCCATTAACATTTCATACAGAAAGAGTATGACCATCTGACAAAAATAAAACTAATAACTGGAGTTTAGTATTTTTAATTATAGGTGATTTTGCTCAAGTCCTTAAGCAAACAGCTTCAAGCTACTGGAGTTGCAGCCCCCACATCACTCATCTCAAGGGTGAGGTGGATTATTGAGTACTCCAATTACCAAGTGTCTCTCAAAGAACTGTCTCAAATCAAAATGAGACACAGCTGACGTTAATAAACAAATCTGTAAAGGTACACTTATTTCCAGTAGAAATCAGAGAACTGTACAATAATCTGTCTAGTGAGAAGTATCAGATCCATGCCTATATTCCCTTGATCTTCCAGAAAGTGCAAAAGCCACATGACAACTAGAGAGTACTTACTTTTTTAGCTCCTATGATAGCATTAAGAAAAAAGATAAAATTAGAGAAAGTTTCAAGTTGTAGAGATGCAGCAGCTAGTCACCAAGGACATAGAATGACAAGAGCTGAATGTATTATCATATAGTTAATTCCCCCTCAAATACATTTAATGAAACTTACAGCTGGTTAACCCCCCAGAACTACATTATCTTCATGAACCAACACCACAGACAACCACTTACTTTTAATTTTAAATAACAAGCAATAAAAATTAAGTATCCAAAAGGATCCACCCCATCACAACAGGGAATCAAACAGAGAAGATCCCAACCTGCCATATCAACACTGTCAGCTGGCGCTCAGGTCCCCCAGTTTCAGGTAACTAAACACCAACAGCAAATACTTTTAAATAATTCTGAAAATATAATATAACAATTATAATGTCAAATAATGAATTCACATGACTGCAGTTATTTCTACAAGTCAGCAATCTGTAGAACATTGCATAAAATAAGGCAGAAATAAAACACTAACACCAGTACTCAGCCTACCAATTTTTCAGAAAAAGCATCAATACAACATGTGAAAGCTTGCAGAAGAATTCAACTTACACAGAGGCTACACCTACAAAAGCCCAATAAGACAGCTTCCTGTGTCATCAATTTAACATTACACCTAAGAGGGCTGTTTCTGCAAGGAAGTAACACAAACCTCCAAGCCAAAGTGACCACAAATGTTCCCCATCAAATCTGGCTCACAGGAATTCAAGTGTTGTTTTTACAATGATTATTACCAGGGAAAAATCTTAAAGGGAATTTATCACAACAAGTGTTAATATCATTTTCCAAACACAAGTCCAAGACACTTGCAGCACCTACTTGTTTCCACAATGAGCCAAACCTTATAATAAAGACCAGATTTTTGAGGAAGTTTAGAAACAAGCAAAAATTGA
The DNA here is from genome assembly GCF_015220075.1 of Falco rusticolus. NCBI lineage: Eukaryota > Metazoa > Chordata > Aves > Falconiformes > Falconidae > Falco > Falco rusticolus. Next base: position 12,442,712 of record NC_051189.1, read on the forward strand.
AAATAAAAAAAAGACATTTCTACTCTGTGTCCGTTAAGTTTTCCCAGAAGAACATGGGAAGAAACATATATGAAGCTTTTAACCACACAAACCATCACCTGAGCTGGTGCAGACAGCCTCATGACAGGAGAGAGCTGCAGACCATTAATACCACAGCACTACCAGTTCTCCCAGCGTACAAATTTACTCCAGACAAGACACAAGCTCACACTCCTCCTTCAGCCAAGTCTGCTAAATCACAGTACGACAAGCAAAGGGAGTACACCTAATGTCACCAAGTCTGGAGGGAGAAATTCACCTCTTCAGAGGTTCTGGGAGAAATTTAAACTGACTCACACTGCTCACAGTCCAGTCTGGAGCAGCTAAGATTTACCACCACACAAAACCACCATCTGTGCAATTGTTTCAGTGCTTCAACTCCTCAAAGTTTTACAATTGAAAGAACACACTGTAGTTTTATGAACACTCTCCACTGGCAAAAAACGCAGCACAGAAACTAGAGGTGCACTCTGCACTTAAAGCAAAGTAATGCAACATGAACCCTTGGGTCTCCCGCTCAAACCACTTGAGACCACATTCATCCACGACCTAATAACATTTCTCAGAAGTGAAGCAGGTTTTCATTTTAATGAGCTTTTTTTAGCACAAAGATAAATTAATGCTTTGAGACAGAGGCAGCAAACTTTATAAAAGCTCTTACTGCACACTCCAGAGATTGGCTCCTGTGTACCCAGGACAATTTTGCTTTTCCAGTGATAGTGCAGATAATTTATCAGGGGTTTTACAAAGCATGAAACCACTGAAAAGGCAAATGATATTAATCTTTATTGATGCCAAATAATAAAATACTCCCAAGTAGCAAAAAAAAAAAAAAATCACAGGTCAGTATTTAGGCCTCCACAGACCGCTAAAAAAGGCTTTAAAAAACCTGAAAGGATTTTGAATCAATAGCTACAGCTTCAGAACTTTGTGCTTGGTGTTGTCTTGTCACCACGTCCTAGGTATTTCAAGCCAGAACAAAGCTGTGGTGTACTTCCAGCACTGCAGGGAAATGCGTAATGTTAAAAATAGGCAATGAAACGGCCTCTGTTGTTGTTCTGTAAATCCAAAATAAGCTTTGGACTTCAGCTATTTGGCTGCATTATCCCTTTAAGCCTAGCAACTTTTTAGAAAGTCAGTAAAACAAAAGCATACATCACCATAATGCTGTAGCCAAAAAAAAGAAAGTTAAGTCAACTCCATTTATTGGTTTAATGAAAGCCACTCTTTTTCTATCCATAAGAAAGTTACATTTCTTCTGAACAGAGAGGCCTACAAAATAAAGGGGTGGGTGCAGTCAGGTTATAAGTATGTCTGTCACAGCTTCCCAGAGACCTAAATTCCATCAAGCCCTACACAATTTCTTGCACTGGAATTGAACTGCGATTTTAATCTCATGTGCCAGGCTGACCAGTCAGCTCCCAACAAGGCACAGCAAGTCAGGTAACACCACAGTTTGAAATCAGCTCTCCCAGAAATAATTTAAGTTTGATGTGACAAAATATTTCTGATAGCCTTGAAGAGTCTCTTTAGATGAGCGAGCGCAGCAGATGTCATCTGTCACTGATCTCTGGAGGGATGTGACAGCTTTCTGCAAGCTGTAACAAAGAGGGCAAGACAATAGTCACAGTTCAACTGCCTTCTTCAGAAAAAGACATCAAAAATGGGCATCAGGTGGCACCAAGGGACATGGGATGATGTACACATAAGGCAGCTTGCTGTGGTTTCACCCCAAAACCACCCCACAGATGCAGCCCCAAAGGCTACGCAGGAAAAGTCCTGATTTCTGTAAATCCAAGCAGCAATCAAGCCAACACCAGTTGCTCATCCCCCAGCCCAGCACTGACAAGTTCTAACTACAGGAGATTCTATCCCAACCCTCCATCTGCATATCTGGTTACATGCCCTGGCACAGGTGATTCCGACAGGGCCACCATGGTTATATATTTAGTGCTCTTGTGCTATCACATGTCACACCCTCTCCATTAGAAACTCCTGAACACTCATCCCAGCAGCAGTCAAAAAAATATAAATACCAAAAAACCTAGAAATGGCCCATTTGAAGTCAGAGAGAGCAGACAGAGGACCAAGAAGGTCCATAGGCACCAGTTTGTTCCTTTCTACAGCCTCAGACCTGCACCTGGGCTACATCACACTAGACATCCATACTGCCTGTGAAACGCTTCTCCTCTTCTTAAAACCGCTACTACCGCAGTCCTGCACAAAAGCAAGAGCCATTTCAGCTACGCATTCAGGCACCAGTTAAGACAGCTGCTTCATACCTACAAGCTCTACAGCAAAGGAAAGACAAGCATCATCCCTGCACTGCCTCCTGCTTTTTATTTTTGGCGATTCAGTTAAAAGCAACAAGACTTGTTTCACACCAGAGGGTCTGATGGCTTCTTGCAACTGAAAGGAGCTAATCCACCCCTTCCTCAACACTGGCACTGAGTCAATACAAGCAGCTAAAGCAAAAGAAAATATTAATGCTTCTGTAGTATTGCTCTTCTAGTTTCGTTCCCTAAATTGGCTCTCCCCCAACTCACGAGCAGCAGAAACAGCGGTCCAATGCAGCAGCACAGGGTCAGGAGACGAGCTGCTATCACCTTTGCTATAATATAAAGCTCCACGCTAGCCTTTAGCCAGGGAAACAACCACCACCCTCAATCTCGATCACCTAAAAATGCAACTCTTTGCTCCAAGCAACAATGCTGCCGAGTACAAATGAAGAGATAATCAAGGACATGAGAAATCACCAGCAGGGAAAGACAGGACAGAAATCACCATCACAAGAAAAAGCAAAGTAGCTTAGATGAAGAGAAAAAAAAAAGGCATACCTGGCAAGGTCAGGGAGAAAGAGGGCACACCTAGAAAAGGAGAGGAAAGAATTACAGCTATACCGCCAAATTTATTTTCTCCTCCACACTGAGCATGACAGGATTGTGAACATCAGATTACAATCAATTCCAAAACTTCAATGATCTAGACTTGAAAAAACAAATCCATATTGATTTCAGTGAACACCAGCAGGGAAGTAGGAATGATAAGACTGTAGCAGCCTCAGCAACTTCAGCTGCTGCTGTAATCCTTCACAACCCCTGAGAGAGCACATCAGCAGCCTTCACACAACCACTCCTCCCATTCCCCAAATAGTTTTGAAATAGATACCTCCTGACCGAGCTGTCATTGGAAGAAAAAGGAAAAGCAGAAAGAGCAGAACGGGCTGCTGGAGGCACCACCAAGGTTACAGAGGGGCTGGGAACACCAGCACACAGAGGGGGAAAGGCGAGATAAGCAGGGTCCAGGTGTACCAAGAGAGCAAAGACAGGTCAATGGAGGAGACCAGACATTACAGGGCTCCCAGCTCCAAAACAAGTTTGGAGAAGCAGCTAAGAGTGCAGGGCCATGGGCTGGATCATGCCACTGCTTCAGTTACAGAGGGCTGTCAGTTGCTCTGTGCCAGGACAGTGCAGCAGTTCTAATTTCCCTTTGCAGCAGGTGACTCAACAAGAAACCATTGCCAAGATGAACAACAGGGAGAAGAGCAGACCCCCATGGCGCCCAGAGCTACAGGAACAGGGGGCTCCTCTTAACTCCCCTCCTTACTAAGGCAGAAACCACCCTAATCCCCTCCAAGCTTGAAGAGGCGAGGCTTCATGCATCAGGGATATCCCAACACCAGCACCCCAACAGAGAGAGAACCCACTCCCCATAATCCGTGGAAAGGTACAAAGATTTACGGAGACCTCCAGCATCAGCCCTTACACCAGTAACTAGGTGCTCCTGCAACCACCTCCCTAGAGCCTGCGAAAGAGAAGCAACCCCACAACACCCTTCCCTGGGCCCAGGAGAAGAAAAGGGATCTCCCAAATAAGGCACCCCCCACATCCTCCTTTCTTGGGGTGTGAGGGGAGAAGAGACCCCACAGGGGATGGAGAGGTGGGGAGGGACTCCCACATCCCCCTTCCCAGACCCATTAAGAGGAAACCAAACTAAGAGATTGTGGGGAGCATGGTAGGGATGTCACCCCACTAATCCCCAAGACCTTGAGCGGGTACGAGTAACCCCGAAGACCAAAAGCACCCAAAGCCCCCTCCCTCAGGACTCAGGGTACCATGGGACCCTACAGATAATGGGGGGGATCCACCCCCACTACTCAGGCTATGAAAAAGGGACCACACAGGCAATGGAGGAACCCCACAACCTCCCTCCCTGACTGTAACAGGGGAAGTAACGACATATAGTGACAGACCACCAGAGCTCCCCGTTCCCGCCATTGCGAGGGAGCCACACGTTCTCCTTCCACAGCCCGTGAGCAGGAAGGGACCTCAGGGGGGACAGGCGAATTGCCCCTTCCTGAGGGCTGTGAGCGAATGGACCCCACGGATCGTGGGAAGCCCCCACAAGCCGTCCTCCTGGCCCCCGAGCAGGAAAGGGCCCCGCAGATCACGAGGGGCTCCCACAATCTCCCACCCCGGGGCTGTGAGAGGAGCAAGGCATCTCCTAGAGTCCCCCGAAACTCCCACTAGCAAAGCTCACGGAGGAAGAGGGGGTGGGGCTGAATGGCCCCAGAGAGCGGGGAGCCTGCCCGGCGGGCCGGTGAGGGGGGCTGCACTCACCGGCAGCGCTGGGCCCCGGGCAGGCCGCAGGCGGCACCGCTCCACTCGGCCTCCACCAGGCAAAGGGATACAGCTTAGCGCGCGCGGGGGGTTGTGGGGGCGGCGCGGACCACGAGCGGCGGGGGCGGGGGGGGCAGAAGGGGTGTGCGAGGGGAGACAACGCGCCGCACTCACCGCGCGGACCTCCTTCCCCCCCTTCCTTTTCCCCACGGTAGAACAGCCGGGAGGGGCGGGGAAAGCAGCGCTGGGGGAAGAGGTGAAGCGTGCGCCCCCCGTCTTTGTAGAGTGGTACAACTCAGAGGCAGCGGCGGGGCTGCGGGGAAGAGTCCAACAGGGCAAGGAGAAGGGGGAGAGGCGCAACCTAATCGCTATGGAGGGGGACGCATGCGCGTTGCGCGCCGCCCCGCCCTACCGGCCGGCTCGGGGCCGGAGCGGAGACAAAGGCGCCGCGCCCCCCCCCCCACCTCCCGCCCCGCCCCGGTTATAACGCGCCCCCCTCCCGGTACCGCGCCGGCCCATGGCTGCGGGGGCGGCTCCATGCCCGGGGGGGAGCCGGAGGCGGGTGGGGGGCCGGCCGGTATGGCGGGAGGGCGGCAGGGCGGTGGCGGCAGTGCAGCCGCGGGGGTGTCGGTGAAGATGGCGCTGCGACGGGCCTACTCCATCAAGGACAAGCTCCAAGCCATCGAGCGGGTGAAGAAGGGCGAGCGACAGGCGTCTGTGTGCCGGGCCTTCGGGGTGCCGGGGGGTACGCTGAGGGGCTGGCTGAAGGATGAGGCCAAGCTACGGTGGTTCCTGGAGCAGCTAGGGGGTGAGGTGGGCACCCAGCGCAAGAAGATGCGCCTGGCTAACGAGGAGGAGATCGACCGCGCCGTCTACTCCTGGTTCCTCGCACTCCGCCAGCATGGCGTCCCCCTCTCTGGGCCCCTCATCCAGGCCCAGGCCGAGGCCTTCGCCCGGCAGATCTACGGTCCTGAGTGTACCTTTAAGGCCAGCCACGGCTGGTTCTGGCGCTGGCAGAAGCGTCATGGCATCTCCAGTCAGCGTATCTATGGGGAGGGTGGCCTCTCCACCGAGCCTGAGCGGGCTCCCACTGCCTGCCCCGAGGCCCTGTCCGTGCCAGCTGCTGATGCTGGGGGCTATGGCGACGAGCAGATCTACAACACCAACATCACTGGGCTCTACTGGAAGCTGCTGCCAGGGCAGACTGGCGGAGCAACGGCAGCAGCACGGCGGCGGCCGGCTCCCCGTGAACGGGTCACTGTGCTGCTGGCTGCCAACCTGACTGGCTCCCACAAGCTCAAGCCGTTAGTGGTCGGGGGCCTTCGTGATCCCCCCAGCCTCCGTCATCACAACCAGGACAAATTCCCTGCTTGCTACCGCTACAGCCCCGAAGCCAGGCTGGGGCCAGCCCTTCTTCGGGCTTGGTTCTTTGAGGACTTTGTGCCGGGTGTCAAGCGCTTCCTGCGACGGAGCTGCCTGCAGCAGAAGGCTGTGCTGCTGCTCAGCTCCCCACCACCCTCCTCCGGGACTGGCTCTGAGGAGTCCCCGCCACTGCAGACACCCGATGGCTCCATCCGCGCGCTCTTCCTCTCCAAGGGCCCTGCTGGCAGCAGCTCGGCCGGAGGAGGAGGCCGAATCCCGGCCCCACTGGAGCAGGGTGTGGTGTCCGCCTTCAAGCAGCTCTACAAGCGGGAATTGCTGCGCCTTGCTGTCTCATGCGCGGCTGGCAGCAGCGGCTCGGGTTGCCCCATGGATTTTGTGCAGTCCTTCCTCCTCAAGGACATGTTGTACCTGGCTGGCCTCTCCTGGGACCTCATCCCCCCCAGCTCTATCGAGAAGTGCTGGCTGCTGGGGCTGCGTGCCGCCTTCGAGCCCCAGCCTGGGGAGGAAGAGCATGGAAACCCCCCACGTGGGGAGGAGGGTGGAGGGGACAGCAAAGTCTTTAGCGACCTCACCCACCTGGCCGCATTGGCCTACAAGCGCTTGGCTCCCGAGGAGGTGGCTGACTGGTTGCACTTGGACGATGTGGCCCCGGGTACGGAGGAGGATGATGGGGAAGAGAATGCTGAGGAGGAAGGCCCTGGGGGCTGTGGGGCAGAGGAGGAGGAGGAGGAGGCAGCTACCCGAGATGGGGATGGTAGAAGGGGTGGAGAAGGAGGAGATATCTTGCTGCCCACAGCTCGGGAAGCCATCAAAGGTCTGGAGACAGCACTGCGCTGGCTGGAGGGTCAGGACCCCCAGCAAGTGGGGCCGCTGAAGCTGGTGCAGCTCCGCTCCCTCATCAGCATGGCCCAGCGGCTACACCGCGGTGGCAGCCCCCATTCCTAGGGCAGGGCAACCTGTGACCTCTCAGCTACCAACCACCCCACTTGGGGTGTGGGGGGTGAAGGGGGCTGGGGACATCCCATTTGTCCCAGGAGGCTGGCAGCAGAGGTGCCAGCTCCTCTTACCCCTCTGTCACAGGCAGTCACTAGAGCTCAGGAGGCCCAAACGCCCCTGGGTTATTACAGCTAAGGGGGGGTTACAGTTTAGGGCTAATGGGGGGGGGGGTTTGTGCAACAACTCCTCCGTACGTTGCATATTCCGAGGGTTATTCCTCACCTGAGTATATTTAGGAGGTGCTATTTTTTAAGTCACATGAGACTGAGCGGGGTTGGCCCCCTAGTCACTGGCACCACTAGAAGGGGGTGGGTGCCTCCCGTGCTGCCCAGTCCCTCTGACCCCGTGAGGAGGAGTGAGAGAGGGACATCCTCAATATCACCACGAGGAGCTGGGATGATGGGGGAAGTTACACTAAGTAATTCCTTGCATCTTGGAGCGGGGCTGGGGTGGGCACTGCCGGCTGGACAGGGACCACTCCTGGGTGGAAAGCATTCTGCCATGGAGGAGGCTGGTGATGCTCTTCCTACTGCCAAAACAGAGCCCTGTTAAACCGGGGAGGCTTGAGGCTGGTTTAAGACAACTTTCTTCATGCACTGGATTGGGACAGGGACACCTGGGGTGGCATCCATGAAGCTGCAACTCCCCAGAGAGGGTCGCCTTCATCATTCCCATGACAGCCCCATGCCTGGGAACACCCAGACCACAGAGACCTGCTGAAACAGGTACCATCACCTGAGAATCCTCATGAACCCAAAGGCTCCAGGGATGGGGGTTAAGGTGCCACTCCCAGGGTCTGCGGGGCAGTTGGGGATGGAAGATGCATCTCACAGTGCAGGGCAGATGGCCTGCCAGTGTGACATGCATTGTGAGTTGAGATGGGAGCAGGGAGGGCTCCCAGCACTGCCTTGAAATACTGGAGGCATCAGATGTGAATTCAGCAACTGTTGACCTGATTTCAATTAAATATTAGCCTGCTTAGCCAAATTATTGAAAGGAGAAAAAAACCCAACAACTCATCAGTGCTGCCATGCCCATGTCAGCAGGCAAGGTGGGTGTTTTTACTTGTTGAGTCTTTGTCTCATAACATCAGAGTTTATGAAAATTAAATGGATTTTTATTGCCACTTTGGGGTTGTCATCTGTGAACAGTCATGTGGAGCCATCCCAGCAGAACGGAGGCTGGCACAAGGGGAACCTCTGTGCGGTTGTGTCCTCTTGGTGTGGTCTTCTCCATTGTGTTCCCCACCTCTCTGCTGCCTGTTTAATGCAGTAGGGCCAGGCAGGCACCTGAGCCACTGCGGCTTGTCCCCAAATCGATATTTTAATTTATTAGTAGGGTTAACTTGCCAATAAATGAGGCTGCCAGGGCATTTAGGGAGCAGCAAGGAAAAAAACCCACAGAAGTCATCAATTTTGGAGGTGAGGTTTGTCCTTTCAGATCATGAAACTCCACTGCAGAACCTATTTCAAGAAAAGCTTCCAATTAGGGGAGAAATGCACTGTTTTTTTTCCCCCACAAACCCAGCCAACCTCAATTTCTGCTGTTTGGCTGCTGCCAGGTTGACAGCCAGCATGATGTGTGTGTCTGTCCCATTTCATGCTTCTCCCTTAGCTTTGGTTTCCTAATGGTATGTGTTTGGGGCTTGATGCTGCAGTGCCTGAATGCAGACTTCTATCCACTAACGGGATGTAATCATGTAAAACCATGTTTCTAATTATTTTTATAGTCTTTTACACCAAAAAATCACAAAACAACCCACAAAAAACATTTTAGAGCTTGATGTGGCTCACTTCAAGCAGTAGTTTGTGAGTTAAAGGAGTCATCCATTTTTGACAATGTTGCAAAGCTCAGCAGAAGATACAGGGCTGGAGGTCTTCACTTCTTGTGTCAGTCAGCCTGGGTGCTCTTATGGCACTATTGGCCTGGTTTGGGAGGTGACAACATTGAACCATGGGTTTGGGTTGAAAGGGACCTTCAGAGATCATCTAGTCCAACCCTCCTGCCTTGGGAAGGGACATCTTTCACTAGACTGGGTTGCTCACAGCCTCGTCTAACCTGACCTTGAACGCTTCCAGTGATGGGGCATTCACAACTTCTCTGGGCAACCTATTCCAGTGTCTCACCACCCTCAGTGTAAAAGATTTCTTCCTTATGTCCAGTCTGTGTCTGCCCTCTTTAAGTTTAAAACCATTGCTCCGTCTTTCTTACCAGCCCCCTTTCTACACTAAAAGGCCGCAGTAAGGTCTCTCTGGAGCCATCTCTTCTCCAGGCTGAACCCCTGCAGCTTTCCCAGCCTTTCTCCACAGCAGAGGGCTTTCAGCTCTTGGACCAGCTCCATGTCCCTCCCCCAGCCCTGCTCCAGCAGGTCCCTGCCTGGCTTGTGCTGGGGACACCCGAGCTGGGTGCAGCAGGGCAAGTGTCTCATCAAAGCGGAGCAGCGGGAGAGCATCACCTCCCTTGACCTGCTGGCCATGCTGCTTTTGATGTGGCCCAGGATGGGACTGGCTTTCTGGGCTCTGCGCACACATTGCTGGCCCATATTCAGCTCTTCATCCACCAACACCCACAAGTCCTTCTTGGCAGGGCTGCTCTCAATCCCTTCATCCTCCAGCCTGTATTGCTACTGAGGATTGCGCCAACTCAGGTTTAGGACCCTTGCACTTGGCCTCATTGAACTTCATGGGCTTTGCAGGGGGCAGTTCCTCCAGCCTGTCCAGGTCCCTCTGGATGGCATCCCTTCCCTCAAGCAAATCAACCACACTGCTCAGCTTGGTCTCATCTGCAAGTGTGCTGAGAGTGCCCCCAATCCCACCATCTATGTCATCAATAGAAATATTTAATAAGATTGGTCCCAGTACATATCCTTGAGGGACACCATGCATTACTGGTTTCTACTTGGACATGGAGCCATTGACACAGCCATCCAGCCAATACCTGATCCAGCTAACAGTCCACCCATCAAACCCACCTCTCTGCAATTTAGCAGCACAAATGTTGTGTGGGACCATGTCAAACACCATACAGAGATCTAGGTAGATGACGTCCATAGCTCTTCCCTTATTCACCAATGCAGTCACTCCATTGTAGAAGGCCACTACCTTTCTCAGGCACAACTTGCCCTTGGCAAAGCCATGTTGGCTGTCTCTAACCACGTCCCTGCCTTCCATAGGTTTCAGCATGCCTTCCAGGAGGATCTGCTCCGTGATCTCACCAGGCAGAAGATGCCTCTCTTGAAGGCAGGAATATTAGCAGTAAGGTAGTAGCAATAATATACCTGCAGTGAGTTCTGACTTTTTAAATAAAATTTTGGAATTTAAGCCATTTTTGTTAAAACTAGTGCATACCAAATTGATGAAGGTCATCAGCTTCCTGGCTTTGGGATTGAACATGCTGCTTCTCTGCAAGACAACCTGAAACCCCAGAGCTCAAAAGCCTTTAGGAGGACACATGAAGATGGGGAAAGGCCAGGGGCTGAGGTCAGCAGTGTCACAAGCAGTGGGGCTGGATTTTGCCAAGGCTTTTTCACCAGGTATGTTGAAATGGTGTGGAGGACACAGAAGAGATGGAGATGCCCGAGAATGAAATTGGTAGGCTGCATATTTCAGAGAGACCAGCAGAATCACCTTGGGGGAATCTGGGGACAGGGCAGGGATAAAAGCAGGCAGAAGGAGAGAGCTACCAGGTAGCTTGGAAACCTTGAGGAGCACTGCTTCCCTGCACCACGTAGGTGCCGTGAGCCCCTTCCCTGGCTCCACAGCAAAGGATAGAGATCGGCAGGAGACACAGGCAGGCTCAAGCTCTGCCTCTGGCTTCTGTGCAGCTTTGCTAATTAATTAGGTGCCTTGAGGAAGTGTCCAGGAAGTTCATGCTTTAGCATGACCCGGCAGCACTGTAGGGCTGTGGCATCTCTTTTGGCTTGGTGCCACTGGCATCTGGGGTGACAGCAACCGTGGGGAGAGAGTCGAAGCCATAGGAGCCAGAGGCTCAGCATCCAGCTGTTTCTTTCACCAGCAATGTTTTGCGTGGTTTCAAAGCAGATTGCAAATCATCACTCATTGCATCCGTGCAAGTGCTGGGAAGCAAACAAAGCTTAATTAGGGCACACAAAAGGCTCAGATCTTCTCCAGATAGGCATTTCTACTCCCTTGATGTACAGCACCCCAGAGCTGACAGCTTCCATCCCACCACCTTGCTGCCAGAGAGGGACCCATCTGCAGGCCCATGGTGCGATGCTGGTCCCTCGCCAAAGTGAAAGGTGGATGTTTTTCAGCTGGTTGACTTCTTACTCATAATTTTGGGATGTGGATAGCAGCTCTGTGTTCATGCACACATCTCCAGAGCTGAGCAGAGGAGCAGGCACCAGTGCCCATGTGTAAAAGTCAAAGCCTTTCTCTGTACTCATCCCCAGAGCATCATCCTGCCAACTTCCCACTTCTCAGGGTCCCTTGGCATCCACATACCACCTGCCGCAGGGATGTGGCCACTCTGTCCAGCCCCAGCAAGCTTGACATGGGATCACCCCATCCCAAAACCCTGCCCCCATCCCTGTCCTCAGTGCCATACATCCTGGCACAGCATCAGTGAGTGTAGAGCCAGCATGGCATCAGCTCCATCCCTGGTGAACACAGAGCCGGCATGGCATCAACTCCATCCCTACTGGCCCAGGGACCCATGGCTGTCACCTCCCCATATAGGTGACCCCATGGTGGGTACAATAGTAGCCTCTAGCACTGAAGGGACCAGAAAGAGCCAAGCCTGCCATTGTGTTGCCCATGTTTATTTGGTCCCAGTGCTGCAGAGGTAGCATGTGGCATGGACACAGGTCCACACCATCTCCCACCCCCAGCCAGGGTCTCCTGGGGGTGTCCCCTGCTCCCTGAAGGGATTCAGTCTGGTCGCCATCACCCCTCCCGCCCGATGGGGGACAGAATGGAGGGGCTCAGCACTAGTCCTCAGCCATGTCGCGTGCCCGGTTGGTGGCTGCTTCCACAGCATTCATGACAGTGGCTCGCAGTGCACCCTTCTCCAGCTGGTGCAGCGCATGGATGGTGGTGCCCCCAGGTGTGCAGACATCTCCTCGCAGCTTTGCCGGGTGCTCCCCCGTCTCCAGCATAATTTTTGCTGCACCCTACAGGAGATCAGGGTGGGTCAAACAAAGGGGACCTCCCAAACACCCTCCTCCTTGCCCAGGGATTGGATGGCAGCATCTTCCCACGGCCCACACCCCTGCAGCAAGGGACAAGGTGCTGAAGCATCTGTCCTACCACCATGCCCTTTGCTGTCTTCTGGTGGCCTTATCTTCGTTTCAAGAGAGAAATGCCACCCAACACCTCCTCCCTCACTCTGTCACCCTGATGCCCAGAGCAGCAACAGTGACAGGATGCCCAAGCCAGGTGGGAGCTGTGGGGTAGTGGGGAGAGGAGTGATGCTAGGTGTCCCTGAATGACAGCACTGACTCACCAGCAGCGTCTGAGCTGCGATCCTACTGGCTAAGCCACCTGGCATGCCCATCTTTACTGCTCCTTCAGCCAAGGCTTCGGCAAACAGGTACACCTGGGGAAGAAGAACATCAGGGGTGAGCGTGGCACAAGTGGGGACCCCAAACCCCAGCCCCACATGGGTGGGATTTCTGCTGGTGTCCCATGTCCTGCTGGTGAGCTGGTGCCCACTGAGTGTGGGTGCTTACGTAGGCCACTCCGCTGCCACTGAGGCCAGTGTGGATGTTGATGTAGGATTCGGGGACCTCCTCACAGAGCCCACAGGATGACAGCAGGCTCTTCAGCAGGGCAGCTTCCCCGTCACCAGCACTGCTACCCCGGGCGAAGACCATTGCCCCTGCCTGTACCACACATGGCAGGTTGGGCATGAGCCGCAGCACCTTGGTCCCAGCAGGGAGAAGCTGGGGAGAGACAGGGATGGGAGAAGGGTGCTAGCTCTGGGGAGCACCCAAGGGTGCCCTGAGACACCAGTGGGTATCACAGCCCCCCATGGGGCTGGCAGAGAAGCATGGTCCATAGGGAAGAACATGGAGATGCAATGTGGGTGGGTAGAGAGCCACAGCAGCATGTCCTTCTCCACAGGCTTGGGTGCAAATGGGAGGAGGAGGAAGAGGAAAAGGTGGAGGCTCACCCGCTGCAGTGTCTGGAGGGTGACACCAGCTGCCAGCGAGACAATGATGTGGTGGGGTCCCACAGCAGGACGGATCTCCTGCAGGACGCCCGGTAGGATGTGGGGTTTGGTGGCCAGGAAGACCAGGGTGCTCTCCTGCAGCACCTCCAGGTTACAGTGAGTGGTCCGGCAGCCTGACTCCTGCGTGAGCAGGGAGAGGTGTCACAGCTTGGCACCCCCCACCTCCATGGACAAGGCACATTCACATGGGGGGACATGGCATGGGGACCCACTCTGGCCGCAAAGCCACCAAGGCTCTGCCTGGATGTCACCCAGACCTGGGAAGGATGAGCCAAAGCCCTGCAAAGGGGTAAAGGGTGCCCCAAAACTGTGACAAGGGGCACCCCAGCATGCCTCACCCTTCCACGGCCACCGAGTGGGGTGACTTGTCACTCCATGGCCCCACTCACCTGCCAGGCATCCAGGTTTTTGTCCGAGGGAGCGCTGGCCAGGACGTTGCTGGCTGGCACCTTCCCTTGGGGAACACAGGAACCAGGGTGAGCGGCTGGGGTGGCCCCAGGGTGTTGGGGACACCCCAGCACAAGCCCAGGGAACCTGATACTAGCTGGGATGTGCTCTTCTCCTCCAACCCCTGCACAATCAGCCTAGGGGACACGGCACAAAGAGGGCCAGATTCTGCCAGTCTGGCTGGCATAGGCACCCCATGGGGACAGCTGTGGGCACCCAGTGGGTCAGCATGGGCACCCCACGGGGATGGCTGAGGGCACCCAGTTGTGCCATGGTGCAGCGGCAAGGGAGGTGACCCCAAATGCAGTGGCCATCTCCCAGCTTCTGAGTACGGGCAGGGCCATCCCCACACTACCCTATGGGGCGAGGACAACCAAGGACACCCAGGGAGAGGGGACAGGGCTATGCCCCCACTGTGAGGGCAGGGAACCTCGGGAGGGGGACAAGACAGGGCTGTCCCCATATCCCCACACTGCCCTACGGGGAAGGGACCCCACGGAGGGCAGGGAAGCCGGGGAGAGGAAGGACAGGGCTGTCCCCATGTCCCCACACCGCTCTGTGGGACAGGGCCTCCCGGGCCTCTCCCCTGCCCGTACCTGCCCGCAGCAGCCCCCGGGCCAGGCCACCCGCCATCCGCCCGGCGCCCACGAACCCCACTCGCAGCTCCACCGCCTCCATCGCTCCGGCCACCGCACCGACACGCCCCCCCAGGCCCCGCCCACGAACGCCCATTGCCTGCGCTTTGCCCGCCTCTGCTCACCCATTGGCGGCTCTTGGGTATTAGAGGCGGGGCCCGGAAGAGTGGCGGGTGTCTGCGCAGGCGCGGGAGGTGGCCTGGGGGCTGTGGCTGGGGCGGAGCCGCCGCGGTTTACGCGCGTGGGGGTCCCCAGCCGCCTCCACCGCCCCGGGGCTGGACCATCAGCCGAGCCCCAGGTACCCCTGAGTGTACTGGGGGGGGTCCCCCCGCAATGGGATGGGTAGCCTCAATGGGCGGTCCCCCAGACCTGTCCTTGACCTTGGTGGGGGGCTGGTCCTGGTGTTGGGGTGCTCCCCACTCTTTTCTCCCTGCAGGAACCCCCAGTCGTCGTCATCATCATCATCATGCCCTGGAGCTGCTGGGCTGTGCTGCTCCTCTGCACCACTGCCAGGTTTTGTGGGTGGCTGGGCTTTGGCATCTGCCCAGAGAAGCTGGGGATCCGCCTATCTGTCCCCTCTGAGGTGGCAGCACGTGTTGACCAGTTCTAGACTGAAGCCGCTTGCTGGGGGCCATCACCCATGAACTTCTGCCACCATCAGGTGTGGCTGTGGGTCTCCCCCCGGGCTGGGGAAACAGGGGATCCCCAGGACACCCCCCCCACCACCACCCTGGGCAGCTGCTTTTCCTGGTGTGGGCTGCCTCGTGTTGGCATGGTATGTCTTTGGGGGTTGAAGGCAAAGTTTTGGGGTGGACTCAAGCAGTTCTCCTTGTTTCACACCCAAAACCAACCCCTCTATATGCTCACTCCAGCTGTGCTGGGGGCACCCACGGGTGCTGAGTCCTGCTGCCACCAGGTCATGGTGTGGCTCTGCTCATTCTGCGCTGACTTGAGTGAGGAGGAGGTGACCAGGCTGGAGGTTGACCTGTTCAACTGCCAGGCCAGTGACCAGGCTGGAGGTTGACCTGTTCAACTGCTGGGCCAGCACTGAAGGTCACCGGACACACCACTGCATGTCAGATATGGTAAAGTGCCAGGGCAGGGCACCTCAAATCCTGTTTTCTCCAATTCCACCCCAAATTCTGTATTAATCCATTGCAGTTCCCGCCCCCACCCCCAAAAAAAAAAAATAATAAAAAATCCTAAACTTTGTAGTTGCAGAGCCTGAGTGGCACCCAGCCACCTCTGCTCAGCTGCTCATCCTCATTTTGGGGTAAACCCAGCCTTGTTCAGCCCACTTCCGTCGCGGCAGATGGGGGTGTCCACTCCTAACACTCTTCCCACCCTCAGCCTTGCCAGCTTTACTTGCTTCTGAAGGCTTTTCCAGTCTCCCCAGCACCGTGGGATGGAGGCTGAATGCTGAGGGTGAGCCAGCTTCCACCTGGTAGGTGGTGGTGGGCATCACCATGGAGTGATGGTTTGTGGGGTGCTGTGGAGCCGCCCCCTGTCACCACCATTCCAGTACCCCCCAGTATTCGCCCCAGGAGGAGCTGTGGGAGTGGCTGGCTCAGTGGCCGCAGCCAAGACTGGAGATCCCTGTCCATCACAGCCTGCAGCAGCCAGTGCTGGATGAAACCCGCGTTGCCAGCTGGTGGCACTAGATGGCCTGGCTTGTGGAGGACATCACCCAGCAGACGGGTAAGGGCCACCAGCTGGGATGCTGCTATATATCCTTGTGTCCCACTTTAGGGACTGAAACGTCTTGGCTCTCCCTACAGGGAACGTGAGCAGCTGTGGTGTTGTGAGGCCTGGGAAAGGGCACTGGGTTTTCCTGTCAGACCTCTACCACGTGCAGGGTAGAGCTCAGGACATCCATTCCCAACTAGGTAGGAAGGTGGCAAACCCCATTCCCAGTTCTTTTTGCAGCAGGACACCCTTGAGTGCAGCTCGCCTGGCTTATCCCAATGCCATATCCATCTCCCCCACATGCAGAGAGTGACCTGACCCAGCAGCACTGGATGAAGGAGGTGATGGAGAAGCTGCAACAGATCAGCCAGAGGCTCAGGCTGATGCTGGCAACCATGGAGGGTGCGTGGAGCTGGCTGAAGAACCATCTGCAGCACCTCTGCGCCATCCCTGGCCCAGCTGGTGAGCTATGCTTTGGTGCTGGAGGGCAGATGGGTGCTGGTTCTTGCTTACCGTCCCACATGTCAGAGCCCAAGTACCACATCCACCTGCATCATACACACTCCTGCTTTCTGCTAACGGTCACGCTACTGGTGCTCATGCTGCCCTGTGCAATCTTCCTTTTCCTTGTCTCCAACCCCCTTGGCAAGCTCCTCTGTATCTTGGCATTCTCTGCTTTCCTGGTCCTTGACATAACAGATGGGGACAGGTGTGGGGGGATCTGTTTGGGGACATGCCACTCTGAGAGTATCACAGGGGTGAGCTGGGGGTGCTCTACCCTCAACGATGCTCTCACTTCCCTGCAGGGCAGTGCCTGGTGGCAGCTGCCTGACACAGTGCTGGGGGAGCCTGGCCCATGCTTTGCAGGATGGAGCCCCATCACCAGCTCACCTCCACCCCAGACAAGTGGGATATGGTTGCAGGGAGGAAGAGGCATGGCACCCTTGATTGCTGCTAGGACCCAGCCTGGGTGCCCATCCTGGATGTCCCATCCTGCTGCCATTTGGCAAGGTCCCCTGGGCTGGGCTGCCAGCCCCCAGGCAGAGGGGGCTGGTGTCATGGTTTAACCTCGGCCAACAACCAAGCCCCACATAGCCACTTACTCACTCCCCCCCACCCAGAGGGGTGGGGAGGAGAATCAGGAAGGAATGTAAAACTTGAGGGTTGAGATAAGAACAATTTAATAATTTAAATGGCATGAAAATGTAAGAACATAAATTAAAATAACGGTAATGTCAATAATAACAATAACAATCATAATGGAAAGGTGGGGCAAAAGGGTAAAATCCAAAGGAAAGGGAGAAAGGAAACCAAGTGATGCACAGTACAACTGCTCACCACCCGCTGGCCGATGCCCAGCCAGTCCCGGAGAAACGATCCCCCCCAGCTAACCCCCCAAGTTTATATACCAAGCATGATGTCCCATGGTATGGAATACCTCTTTGGCTGGTTCAGGTCACCTGTCCTGGCTGTGTCCCTTCCCGGTCTCTTGTGCCCCTCCAGCATTCTGGCTGGCAAGGCCCAAGAAACTGTGAAGTCCTTGAGTCTAGTATGAACATTACCCGACAACAACTAGAAACATCAGTGTGGTTATCACCATTGCTCTCACCTGAGAGCCAAAACAGCACTGTACTAGCTACTAAAGAAGAAAGTTAACTCCGTCCCAGCTGAAACCAGGACACCTGGTGTGGGCTGCTGGTCCTCAGGAGGAGTGGGGTGGGCTGGGGTGGGCTGCGGCCCCCAGGAGGAGGGGCCAGCACTCTTGGCTCTCTGGAGCAGCCCCTCCTCTCCTGTCCCCTTTTTTCCCCTTCCCTCCTCCTCTCGGGTCCCCTTCCCTAAACTCTCCTCCCATCCTCTACACTTCCCATCCTCTACCCTCCCTATCCTCCTCATCACTCCTCACCTCTCCTCTCCCCGCCCTCCCCGTCCCACCTATCCCGTCCCCACCTTACTCCTCCCTTCCCCGCCCCTCCATTCTCCTCTTTTGCTCTCTCCTCTCAACTGCTCTCCGACCCTCCTCTTTCCTCCCTTCCCCTCCTCTTTCCTCCCTTCCCCTCCTCTCCCAAATCCTCCCCTCCTGTCTCCCTCTCCCCACCACTTTCCCCCCCAAGGCTCCCTTCCCCTCCTCTCTCCACTTTTTTTCTCCCCTTTCCTCCCCTCTCCTCTTCTTTCCTGCCTTCCCCTCCATTTTCCTCCCTCACCCAGTTGTGTCTGGGTGGTTCCATGGAGCATTTGGGCTCTGAATGAGTGCAAAAGTGAGCAGTTGCAGTGTATGAAAGCACGGACTCAAGCTGTGGTGCAACCAGAGACACTTTATTGTACAGAGAAGCTCATATTTATATTTCTGAGCCCAGATACAAATTCCAGTTGTATGGACCACCAGGCTCAGGGCAGAAAGCATTCATGCAGTTACATAGCCATATTTCACTACAAGCATGCAGACACCTATTTGCTACTAGATAACCACGTTTAACTTTCTTACCTTCCTTCACAATACCCAGGTGTTCTCTCATCTCTTGCCAGATCAGACGTTCTCCATCCTCCTTTCATATATCTCTCTTCAGACATTCTCTATCCTCCTCTCCCATATTAGTGCATAAACTTACCTCATCTAGGGTATTCATTAAGTTTTAGGGCCTTTGCCAAGTTCAGGACAAAAAATCAGGGCCTGTGCCATGTTTCAGGACTTCAGCTTACCTCTGTTAGGGCCTTTGCCATGTTTTGAGGCCTAAACTTACCTCAGTTAGGGCCTTCGTCAACGAGTAGGGCCTAAACTGTTTTCACTTAAGGCCTTGTTTTGTCACATGGTGAGGTCGCTAGATAGCACACAGACACCAATAGAGAAAATAACCTTTATTTACTGTTGGTTTCACATTCATACAGAAAAGAAGGCAATACGCACATACAAAAAGGATGAGCCTACAATACCCTGATTCAAGCAATAGAACAGATAAGCAAGGCAATGGACCTAATCATTACTACTCCAGGTTAGCTATAGCGATGAAGGAAGATACATATACCAATTGCCTTAATACATTACTGTCCTCAGGTCCACAGGTGCTGTGGAGCCCCTCTTGCAGCAAGGATGTGGACAGCCTCTCCTGGCAATGGGGGAGTCCTACACAGGGTGTCCCCTCATAGGCAAGGTCTCTAAAGTCGCTGCAAGAGTGTCCAGCATTTGTACTATTGAATAAAAAAGCCCACCTAATTGCAAATGTGGAAACACCTGGTTTCACTCTCCCCTCAGATCCCACCAAAGCCTGGCCAGGGCTCAGGGAGGACCTGAGGGAGTTTCCTTTATCTACTGAATTTTGACCACCTGGTTCCAAACAAGGCCAAACAGCTGGATTCATGGCCTTGGTGACCTGCCTCTAAGCAAGGAAGGATGTGCTATCTCTTCACTCACGATTCCAGTTTATCTTCAGCTTCATCTTTCGCTAAGGATCATACATAGTTCACTAAGGATCATGCCTCTTTCACTCATGATAGAATACTAAATATATATGTATCTCTTCATAACATTCCGTTGGTAGGTTCATCTAAAGGCCAACTTTGGCTGAGGGCCTGTTGCTCAGGCCTCAGTACATCAAGTCTTCACCATTAGAACCTTCAACGAGTTTTAGGGCCTAAACTTACCTCAACTAGCACCTTCACCGGGTTTCAGGAATCTGAATTTCTCCCCCTAACCACGCTAAAACCATACACTGTAATGGCCATAATCCTAGGTAACTTAAATGTCCTAAGCCTACTAACCAACTTAACGCAAAGTATGAAAACTTTCAGGGAAGCCTAAGTAAGGGGAGGGAAGCAGTGTGGAGGGGAAGGGTGTGGGAGAGACTGGAGGAAAGGAGAGCAGAGGAGGGGAGTTGGGGAGGGGTGGTGAGGGCAGGAGAGGGGAGGGGTGGGGAACTGGAGAAGAAAGGAGAGTAGAGGATAGGGGTGGGGAATGGATAGGAGGGCAGGGGAGGAGAGGGGTAGAGAGGGAGAGGAAGGAAGGGATGTATGGGGAGGGGAGGGGACGTATGGGGAAGGGAGGAGAGAGGGGAGGTGAGAGGAAAGGAGGAGAGGGGAGGAGAGGAGGCCAGGCGAGGTAGAGAGAGGCGAGGGGAGGGGTGGGGAGGGCAAGAGTGGGGAAGGGAGGGGAGGGGGGAGAAGAGGAGAGGGGCAGGGAGGAGCAGGGAGTGGAGAGGAGGGAAGGGGAGAGGAAAGGAGTGCGTGGGAGGGGATGTATGGGGAAGGGAGGAGAGCAGAGAGTTAAGAGAGGAGAGGTGAGGGGAACCGATGGGATGGAATGTATGGGGAAGGGAGGGGAGAGGAGGCGAGGCGTGGAGGAGAGAGGCGAGGGCAGTGTGGAAGGGAGGGGAGGGGATGTAAAGGGAGGGGAGGAGGAGAGAGTAGGAGAAGAGAGAGGAGGTGAGAGGAGGTGAGGTGTGAAGATGGGCGGGGAGAGGAGGGGAGGGGAACAGAGGAGAGGAATTAAAAGGGGAGCAGAGGGGAACCGAGGGGAGGGTAGGGTAAGGTAAAGTAAAGGAGTGGATGAGAGGAGAGGGGACAGGAGTGGAGCGTGGAAGGGATGGGATGGGATGGGATGGGATGTATGGGGGAGGAGAGAGGAGGAGAGGAGTGGAGATAGGCGGGGAGGGGAGTGGAGGAGAGAGGAGAGGCCAGGCAGGGGAGAGGAGGGGAACAGGAGAGGAATTGAGAGCGGAGCAGTGGAGAGAAGGGTGTAGAAGGGACGAGAGTGGATGAGACGGGAGAGGAGAGCGGTGGGGAGGGTATGGGAGGAGAGGAGAGGGGAGGGGAGGGGAAGGCTGCTGGTCTTCACGTGGGGTGGGCTGGGCTGCTGGCCCTCAGGAGGAGAGGGGTGGGCTGCACACATCTTGATAGCTTTTTGCTATCTCATCCTAGATCCTTGGTTTATTTCTGCCCAGACGCTGGTGAGGGGAGGCTGGTGAGTGAGCTGCCATCGTGATGGTGACACAGAAGCCACCAATGCCGTGGGACTCTAGTTCTCCTTCTTCCCATGCAGGAAGTGTGAAATGAAGCTCTTGCATGAAGAGCTGGACAGGAGGGAGATGAGCTGCCTGCAAGGTGAGAGCTGTCTGGGCAGGGGGACATGGGAGAGACGACCATGAGGTGGGAGGTGTAGTGGCTCTAGGACAGGGATCTGAAGCCCCAGAACATCCCCATCCTGTGCTGGGGCATGTTTTACCCCAGAGCATCTCCAAACTATGCTAGGGTATGCACAGCATTCCAGGGTGTCCCCACCGTCTACCTAAGGACAGCAGTGCTGGGATTGTCACCACCCATGCCATGTTCTTGCAGGGCTCTCATACCTGGAGCAGCACCCAGTGATGGCAGGAGGCCTCCCTGGTTTACCAGGGCGGGTGTCACCCATCCCTGGTGGCTGGAGTACAAAACTGAGCTTGTATAGGGCAAGCCTGAGCTGGGTGGGATGTCCCCAGATTCAGCCAGACCCTGCTCCTAGGGGCCAGCTAGGTCCCCCTGAGGGTCAGGCCCTCTAGGGCTGGGGTGTCCTCGTTGTCAGTGCACCTTTGGGTACAGGATACCTCATTGGGAGAGGAGCCAGGGCTGGGGATGTGACACACAGGGAGAAATTTTGGGTGGCGGTGTATGTCCTGCAATGATGGCCAAGGCACATCCTGTAAGACCTACATGTCAGCAGGGGACATCTCCTGCAGGGCTGCAGGATGCCCTGTCTAAACCCCTTCTTCCTCAGCCAGGCGATGCTGGAGCCAGCCATGGGTGGTGGGAAGTGCTGGGAGCCCAAACCCTGCAGCCTGAGCCAGCCTCTAGCCAGCGACATACGAGTACCAACCATAGAGGACATCCCTTCTCCAGGGACATCAGGGGCTGGGGTCACCTCGGGGTGCAGCCAGTGACCCAACCGTGGGGGGACAGTCCCACTGGGGGCTTCCTGGGGTGCTGACAGGTCTCTCCTCCCTCTGTAGGTCCTTACTGTCCCTATGGTCCCCATGCCAGGGGCTCATTGGGGCTGAGCAGCAATGCTGGAAAGAAGCCATCCATGGGCAGGATTTCTGCCATCTCCACACCACTGGTTAAGCCTCAGGCAGCGGCTTGGTCAGGGACTCGTACCTCCATGTTTGACCCTCTGCCCCCCTCCCAGAGAAGTTTAAAACCCTTTTTTGGCTCTTCTAGATCCTGGCAGAATGGTGCTCAGGACCCTAAGGGTGCGATTTGACATGGATACAGGACTGTGCTGCAGGGTGGATGCTCCTTATCTTACCAGTTTTATGCTATTTTGAAATATTTTAATAAATCCATATTTACAGCTGGTGCCTTCCTCATTCTGGTCCCCCTGATGCTAGGGTGTTGGGACCATCCTCATGTGCAAAAGCAACAGCAAATGCCCAGCTGCCATTCCTGTGCCAGAGGAACCCTGATCACCTTCCCTTTATTACAGCCTAATTACAGGCAATTAGCAGCATAGCCCATTACAGCTCAGCCAGAACCACCAGACTCTTGGACACAGCCAAGGTGGCTGGTAGTGGTGGCTCCAGCTGGCTGCTACCAACTGGTCTGGGGTGTCAGCACCTTTGGGGTGCCCCAGACTTCCTCCCCTGGGCATCCTGTGCCGCTCCCAGCAGTGGGCAAGAATGTGGGGGCTGCTCACTGGGCTCTGGCCCCCTTTTACTTTGGGAATGTGACTGGCACTCCCCCAGCCCAGTCCTCTACCCCAAAAAAAGGACAACCCTGAGTTGAAGAGGATGATGCCGGTGCCAGTGCTGTGTTGGCCTGTCACTTCCTGGCGTTGGCGTAGTTGGTGTTGAACCAGGCACAGGTCTCCTTCACAGCTGGGGAGGGAGAAGATGGGATGGGTTTTGGGATTGGGAATGCAGTTTGTTCATAGACTCACAGAACGGTTTGGGTTGGAAGGGACCTCTACAGGTCATCTAGTCCAACCCCCCTGCCATAGGCAGGGACATCTTCAACTAGATCAGGTTGCTCAGAGCCCCATCTAACATAACCTTGAATGTTTTCAGTGATGGGGCATCTACCACCCCTCTAGGCAACCTGATGCAGTGTCTCACCACCTTCAGTGTAAAAACTTTCCATGTATCTAGTCTGAATCTACCCTCTTGTAGTTTAAAACCATTAACCCCTGTCCTATCACTACAGGCCTTACTAAAAAGTCAGTCCCCATCCTTCTGAGCCCCCTTTAAGTGTTGAAAGGCTGGACCACCTTGATGCCATCAAAGCTAACTGCAGTGGGTAGGACCTCCATGTTTGGTGGAGCCTCCCATCTCACCTTGCCTGAAGGGTGTGAACTGGAAGCTGGGTAGGTAGCGCCGCAGCTTGGCATTGCTGGCCGTCTTCTTGAACGGCCCGTCTGCCTTGGTGGTATCAAACTGGGATGGGAAGGATTAAGGGAAACCAAAGGGGAAAGATGGGTCTTGTTCTGCCCCGCTGTGTCCTGGCTGGGGCAGCGGGAGCAATGCTCTGGACCACAGCATCTCCCCCGGAGCCCTGTGGCTGCTGGTGGAAAGTGGGGTCCCCCCCATGCTGTAGCAGCCCTGCAAGCAAGGGGAGGCCATTCTGTAGTAAAGGATACAACAAGCTCTCCCCTGAAGTCCATGGCCTCCACAATTGCCTCTGCTGCCTCCCTGATGGACACTTCATCTTCTTCTCCCACTATAGAGCAGGGCATGTGTCCTGGTTTCAGCTGGGACGGAGTTAACTTTCTTCTTTAGTAGCTAGTACAGTGCTGTTTTGGCTCTCAGGTGAGAGCAATGGTGATAACCACACTGATGTTTCTAGTTGTTGTTGGGTAATGTTCATACTAGACTCAAGGACTTCACAGTTTCTTGGGCCTTGCCAGCCAGAATGCTGGAGGGGCACAAGAGACCGGGAAGGGACACAGCCAGGACAGGTGACCTGAACCAGCCAAAGAGGTATTCCATACCATGGGACATCATGCTTGGTATATAAACTTGGGGGGTTAGCTGGGGGGGATCGTTTCTCCGGGACTGGCTGGGCATCGGCCAGCGGGTGGTGAGCAGTTGTACTGTGCATCACTTGGTTTCCTTTTCCCTTCCTTTGGGTTTTACCCTTTTTCTCCATCTTTCCATCCTAATTGTTGTTATTATGATTATTATTATTATTGTTATTACTGTTGTTCTTATCTCTTTATTCTGTTTAAATTATTAAATTGTTCTTACCTCAACCCTCAAATTTTACATTCCTTTCTGATTCTCCCCCCAACCCCTCTGGGTGGGGGGGAGTAAGCAAGTGGCTGCGTGGTGTCTGGTTGCCGGTACTGTTTGGTTGCCAGCCACGGTTAAACCACGACAGCATGATTCTCCCATCCTCTTGAAGAGGCTGGAGGCAGGGTTGTGGCAGGGATGGGCAGTGCTTACCTGACAAAATGATGGGCTCCACCTCATCGTATTCCCGCAGGACCCAAAGGAAGAGCCGGGCCAGGTCCTGTGGAGGGGTAGATGGCTCTTGGGGGGTGGCTGCTGTCCCCCAGCCCTCCCATCACAAGGGGACCCAACCCTGAGGATGGCAAATGCTTCCTGGGACAACCCAGGTGGGCTCAGACCCTGCTGAAATCCAGGCACTGCTCCCCAACCACCCACCCCACCCCTGGCCCCCTACTCTGCCCTCCCCCAAGCTGTGGGACATGAGTGCTCCCAGAGGTCCCTGAGGCCATGCATACCAGAGAGTAGATGAACTGTCTTCTGGGCTTGCCAGTGCCCCAGACAGTCAGAGCAGAGCCAGTTTCTGCAGGAGGAAGGAAAGTGTGTCCATGAGCACTTGAGCTACCTTCACCCACCCTGGCTACTCTACAGAACAGCTGATTAAGCAAGCAGGAAGAAAAAAAACTAAACCAACAAAAAAATCCCCACAACAACCCAATGCTCCCAAAAAAGGCCACAAGAAGTCCTGCTACACTCACGTTTGGCCAGGTAGACCTTGTGGTGAGCCCAGGCAAGACATGCCCATCCTCGATGTTGAAGTTGTCATGTGGCCCAAAGACGTTGGTGGGGATGACAGTGGTGAAGCGGCAGCCATGCTGCTCAAAGTAGCCCCTGGGTGAGAGCAGGGAAGGTGTGGGTGGGCTCACCCCCCTCCAGCACAAAGATGTCTCCAGAAGACTTTGGCTAGTGGCATTTCCATCCGCTGAGCCCAGGTACCTCCCCAGCTCAGTTTAATTCCTGGGAGTCCCAGGGGATTCCCCTTGGCCTGATAACCGGTGGGTGCTCACAGCCTGCAAGAACTCTCCCATGCCTCACCTCCCCTCCTCCCCAACACGCACCTATTCTGGATGTCGATCATCCTCTTGGCATAGGAGTAGCCAAAGTTGGAGCTGTGAGGTGGCCCATTGTGAATCTGGGGATAGGAGAGAAGAGAATTAAGCAGGGCAGGGATGTCTCCTGGGAGGTGCCTAGGGACAGAGATGCTCACCATGCTCTCATCAATGGGGTATGTCATCTTGTCTGGGAAGATGCAGGTGGAGAGGCAGGAGACCAACTTCTGCACCCCTGTCTCGTATGCCGAGTGCAGGACATTGTCGTTGATGAGTATGTTTCTCCTCTGGGGATGGAGAGATTTCTCAGATCTGCAGGGTGGGGACCCCCAAAACCCTGCACCCTATGGGTAATAACTCATTAATAACTCTAGAAACCAGAGGAGCTCTGGTTTGGATTTTGGGAGCAGAGCAAGTTGTGTCCCCATGTCCCAGCTCAGGGAGGGCAGAGTGTTGCAGCATCCACAGGGACCCTGTTAGGACCTGATACCCAGGTGCTCACCCAAAAATCCAGGTTGTAGCAGATGTTTCTGAAGAGGCCTCCGACCATGGCAGCCAGGTGGATGACATGGGTGGGCTTGCACAGCTCAAACAGGGCTTTGGTCTCTGTGGTGCTCCTGGGACAGGAAATTTGGGGGTTCAGTGGAGTCAAGAGAGCAGACTGGGGGCTTTCCAAGTAAAAAACCCACAGAGTCAACTCACATCATGTCAGCATCTCTGAAGAACATGAAGATCCACTCCTCGTCCAGCTGCCCCTCTCCATCAGCCACCACCTTCTCGATGGCTCTTCCCGCCAAGCCAGTGCCACCCGTCACCAGGATGTGCTTGCCCACTAGCCCAGCCCCCTCCATTGTGGCCAAAACTCTGTGGAGAGTTGGGGGGGGGGGGGGGCAGGCTAAGCTGGGGTCACCTTGTGGTGCACCCCACTACAGCCCACCAAGCTCACCCCCTCCGTGGTGTGGGTGCCCAATGAACATCAGCCACACATCAGGCTGGTGAGCTAATTTGGGGGGGGGGCTTTTATCTGCTTCTGCCAGCAAAAGCAAAAACCAAAGTGGAAGCAGTGTGCTTGGTGGTGACGTGGCCAGGCCAGGGCAGCAGAAACTCATCAGCTGTAGTTGCTAATTAATGGAACTGGCTGGTGGCCCGCGGGCTCCCCGTGCACACGCCGCACCAGGGCTGGGGCCAGACCGTGCCACGCAGCACGGCACTGCCCGGCCTCCCGAAACGGAGGCGCACCCTGACACCCAACCGCCCCGCAGTCCCAGGTCTGCACCCCAAAGCCCCTCTGCACCCAGCTCTGCACCCCGAGCCTCCCCTGCACCCCCCGTCCCAGCTCTGCACCCCACTCCTCCCCGCACCCCCAGTCCCAGCTCTGCACCCCACTCCTCCCTGCACCCAGGCCCCCTCCCGCAGCGCCGACCCCACCCCAACTCCGAGCCTCCCACCGCGGGGGCCCTTACACCCCTCATACCCCCTGCGGCTCTCCCCTCCGTACTGTCCCCCCTCTTTGGGGACACCCCGCTTCTACACCACCCCCCCTCAGCACCCCCGCGTGAGGGGGACTGCCCCCACAAACACTCCAGTGGGGGGGGGGGTCGGCGCGGCTCGGCTGGCTTCGGCGGCGGCTCGGCTGGCTTCGGCGCGGCTCGGCTGGCTTCGGCGGCGGCTCGGCTGGCTTCGGCGGCGGCTCGGCTGGCTTCGGCGCGGCTCGGCTGGCTTCGGCGACGGCTCGGCTGGCTTCGGCGGCGGCTCGGCTGGATTCGGCGCGGCGCGGCGCGGCGCGGCTCCGCTCAGCCGCGCTTCCTGCCACCGTCACCGGGCGCCGCCGCTCGGCTCCTCGGGAAATGGAGTCCGCGCCCGGGGTCAGCGGAACCTGCCACGGCACCGGGGCCACCGGCACTGCTCCCCACGGGTTAGGGGGCGCTGGCGCAAGCCCCGGCACTTGCAGGCCTGCACTGGGCGTGCAGGGGAAGGGAAGGGGGCGCACAGGGTCCCCTCCCTCTTCCCCAGCGCCAAGGGCTTCTCCAAAGGGATTTCGATGAGAAAAGGTTTAATCATCTTTAATTCACCTACACTGAGACTAAAAATGAGCGGAGCTTTCCGGCGGGTCGGGAGGGTTTCAAATGGGGGATGCCGGCTTTTCCTTCACCTTTTCCTTCGGCATTGCTGGGAGGCAAAGGCAGGGCCTTGCACCGCCCGAAATTAAGCTGATAAAGAATGGGATTAAGGGAGACCCCGCCAGGAATTTCAGCTTTTCCCCCAAGGAGACTTGGCCCCGACGTCGAGGAGCAGCCGGGTATTACAGATGTTCCACTCCCTTCCTCCCTCCTCTGGCTTGCGGCCACAACCGTCCCAGCCCGCGAGAGGTGACCGAGCAGGTGCGGTTCCTGCAGCGCTGGGTGCCCCGGGAGCGCTGGGTGCCGGGGAGCGCTGGGTGCCGGGGGCAGCGCTGGGTGCCGGGGGCAGCGCTGGGTGCCGGGGGCAGCGCTGGGTGCCGGGGAGCGCTGGGTGCCCGGGGCAGCGCTGGGTGCCGGGGGCAGCGCTGGGTGCCCCGGGAGCGCTGGGTGCCGGGGAGCGCTGGGTGCCGGGGGCAGCGCTGGGTGCCGGGGGCAGCGCTGGGTGCCCGGGGAGCGCTGGGTGCCCGGGGCAGCGCTGGGTGCCCGGGGAGCGCTGGGTGCCGGGGGCAGCGCTGGGTGCCGGGGGCAGCGCTGGGTGCCCGGGGAGCGCTGGGTGCCGGGGGCAGCGCTGGGTGCCGGGGGGAGCGCTGGGTGCCGGGGGCAGCGCTGGGTGCCGGGGGCAGCGCTGGGTGCCCGGGCAGCGCTGGGTGCCGGGGGCAGCGCTGGGTGCCGGGGGCAGCGCTGGGTGCCCGGGCAGCGCTGGGTGCCGGGGGCAGCGCTGGGTGCCGGGGGCAGCGCTGGGTGCCCGGGGAGCGCTGGGTGCCGGGGGCAGCGCTGGGTGCCCGGGGAGCGCTGGGTGCCCGGGGAGCGCTGGGTGCCGGGGGCAGCGCTGGGTGCCGGGGGCAGCGCTGGGTGCCCGGGGAGCGCTGGGTGCCCGGGGATCGCTCCCCCTGACTTGCACACCCAGTCCAATGCAGCGCACATTCATACAGGTCAGTTGGCTGGTTCCGCCCAAAGTTGAGCCTCGTAATTAATTATCCGTTAGTTTCTTCCCCGCTTCGATTTAAAGGCACAGCGCCTTTTTAATTCACTACGCATGCTCCCTGAGCGGGGGATCCGCCTCCCTCGGGGGAGGGGGGCATTTGAGTAGGAGGTCACAATGATGCCGAAAAACCTCATAATGAAGAAAACTGCTAATAGACTTTTTGTACTTTTAGCAGCAAGTTATTTATTATCTGCACAGGGGAGGAGGTGGTTCACACTGCAGAAACTCATTCCCAAGCGCAGGTGTGAAACAGGCTAATTTATACATTTGACATATATGATTGCAACATCTTCTCATACATTATTCATGTAATTACAACATCTTATGGCATATTAATAATAGGCGGACTCTAGGCGGAGCCTGGGCGGAGTTCAGGTGGAGTCTCCTCTTGGCATCCGTTTCAAGCGGGTTGTTCCAGCCTTTGGCCCACTCAGGTGGTCTTCCTCAGTTCATAAGTGACCCTGCCAGGTTCTTGTACATAAAACTTGGCTTGCTACCACTTTCTTCTATTGATGTGTCAAACTTTAACTAATTTATGATTTCTAGTGCCTGTTACAGCAATTTCCCACAATGGCTTAGGCTTGGGTACAGTGGGCAAGGACAGGGCGATTCAGCACTACATGCTGTGGTTCCTCAGTAACCAAGTTGAGCAATTTTGCAAGGCAGAATGGGGCTTTTACAGACCTGAGACTAATCTCAGGTGGATCTTTAGGTTTTTAGGCCTTATTCCTTTTCAGGTGAAGCTGTGGCTAGATGGTTGCGTGGAGCATTTGAGTCTGCATGCATGCAAAAGTGAGCACCTAAATTTCTAACCACTGAAAGCAGGTAGCAGAACTTTTGTGATGTCCCTCACATGACTACCAGGGCAGGGTGAGAACCACACAGAGAATTCCTTCCTGGCACCTTCTTTGGGGGAGCTGTTCCTGAGTGTTTCCATGGAGCATTTTGGCTCTGCACAAGTGCAAAAGTGAGCAGTTACTTTTCTAAACAGAGGAAGCAGGGAACAGAACTTTTGTCCTTCACATAGCTACTAGGGCAGACAGAATCACAGAGAGAATTCCTTCCTGACACCTTCTCCAGGGGAGCTGTGCCTTGGTGCTTTCATGGAGCGTTTGAGTCTGTACGAGTGCAAAAATGAGCACTTCAATTTCTCACCACCAAAAGCAGGGAGCAGAACTTTTGTGGTATCCTTCATATGGCTACCAGTGCAGGCTGAGAACTACAGTGAATCCCTTCCTGGCACCTTCTCTGGGGGAGGTGTGTCTTGGTCTTTTCATGGAGCATTGGTGCTCTGATCGACTGCAAAAATGAGCACTTCAATTTCTCACCACAGAAAGAAAGTTGCAGTGCTTTTGTGATGTTACTCACATTGCCACCAGGGCAGTCTGAGGAACCACGAAGAGAATTCCTTCCTGGCACCTTCTCTGGTGGAGCTGTGCACGTGTAGTCCATTCAGCATTTTGGCTCTATACAAGTGCAAAAGGGAGCAGTTACTTTTCTTACCACAGAAAGCAAGGAGCAGAACTTTTGTGGTGTCTTTCACATAGCTACCAGGGCAGGGTGAGAACCACCAAGAGAATTCCTTCCTGGATCTTTCTCTGCTGGAGCTGTGCTCTGGTGGTTCCATGGAGCATTTTGGCTCTGCACAAGTGCAAAAGTGAGAAGTTACTTTTCTCACCCTAGAAAGCAGGAAGCAGAACTTTTGTGATGTCCTTCACATGGCTACCATGTCAGGCTGAGAATCACAGAGAGAATTCCTTCCTGACACCTTTTCCAGGGGAGCTGTGTCTTGGTCTTTTCATGGAGCATTTGAGTCTGGCACAAGTGCAAAAACGAGCACTTCAATTTCTTACCACAGAAAGAATTTTGCAGTACTTTTGAGATGTCACTCACATTGCCACCAGGGCAGATTGTGGAACAACCAAGAGAATTCCTTCCTGGCACCTTCTTTGGGAGAGCTGTGCCTGGTCGGTTCCATGGAGCTTTTTTGAGTCTGTATGAGTGCAAAAGTGAGCACTACAATTTCTCACCAGAGAAAGCAGGGAGCAGAACTTCTGTGGTGTTCTTCACACGGCTACCAGGGCAGGGTGGGAACCACCAAGAGTATTCCTTCCTGGCATCTTCTCTGGTGGAGCTGTGCATGTGTGGTTCTATGGAGCATTTGGGCTCTGAACGAGTACAAAAGGGAGCAGTTACTTTTCTAACCAAAGAAAGCAGGAAGCAGAACTTTTGTGGTGTCCCTGACATGGCTACTAGGGCACGGTGAGAACAAGAAACAGAATTCCTTCCTGGCAGCTTCTACTCCATCCCTAAAAGCCTGCTCACTGTTCTATTGTTGCATCACTAATATCCTTCACCTTGACCACACTCCATTTCTAAAGTCCTCCCTTTTCCCAGTCTATTCCTAAATTCATTCAACACAAAGCTTCCTGTCCATCCCTAAAATCCTCCTCCTCACTGACCCTGTCCATGCTGTTAATCTTTACCCATACCCCCAGCCCATACCTAAAAGCATTCCAGAACCCTGAGGGTCCATCCCTAAGTGCTTCCCCTTGACTCAGTAATCCTCAAAATTCTTTCCCCCCCCCCCCCCAAGCTCAATCCCTGTAGTCCTTCCCTCTAAATCACCAGGTTCTCCCTAAAAGCTTTCCCACCAGGTTCCCCATCCCATCCTAAAATACTTCCTCCCACCCCGTAAGTCAGCATATACATTATTTCCCCTTGCACCATCCAGTTGGTCTAGCAAATCTTTCCCCCTGCCTCACAGTCCATTCCTAAAATCTTTATCCCTGGCCCCTGGTTCTTCCCTAAATTCTTTCTCCCCGCCCCACTCCCCATGCCTGATCCTATAATCCTTCCCCTTGCCCATGGTCCACACTTGCAGTCCTTCCCTGCAGACCTGCTACTCTGTCCCTGAAATTCTTCCTCAAGTCCCCTAGTCCATCCTGCAAGGTCTTTCTCTCAGTCCCCAATGCCCCCCTGAAAATCTTTGCTCCTGCCTTCAGCCCAGCCTTATAACGCTTCACCCTGTGAATGCTCTATTCCTAAAATTACTCCCGTAATCCCCCGCTTTGACCCTGAAGTAATTTTTTCTATAGCATCCAGTCCACCCCAAAAATCCTTCCCCCTGCTCCCTTGGCCCATCCCTAAAATCCTTCCACTTGCCCCCCGGTTCATCTCTGTCCTGGTTTCAGCAGGGATAGAGTTAATTTTCTTCTTAGTAATTAGTACAGTGCTGTCTTTCGGCTATGATGTGAGCGCAATGTTGATAGGACACTGAAGTTTTTAGTTGTTGCTGGGTGATGTTTATACTACATCAAGGACTTTTCAGTTCCTTGGGCCCTACCAGTGAGAGGGCTGGGGGAGCACAGGAAATTGGGAGGGGACACAGCCAAGGCAGGTGACCCAAGCTAGCTAGAGAGGTATTCCATACCATATGACGTCACGCTGAGTCTATGAACTGGGGGAAGAAGAAGGAAGGGGGGACATATGGCATTATGGCGTTTCTCTTCCTGAGTAACTGTTACACGTGATGGAGCCCTGCTTTCCTGGGGATGGCCGAGCACCTGCCTGCCCATGGGAAGTGGTGAATGAATTCCTTGCTTTGCTTTGCTTGTGTGCGTGGCTTTTACTTTACCTATTAAAATGTTCTTATCTCAGCCCTTGAATTTTACATCCCTTTCCGATCCTCCTTCCCATCGCTCTGGGTGGGAGAAAGTGAGCAAGTGGCTGTGTGGTGCTTGGTTGCTGGCTGAGGTTAAACCACGAAAACCTCGAAAAACCTTCCTTGGGTCATTCCCCTAACACCCCCTATAGCTCCCAAAAATCGTTGGTCCCATTCCTAGTCCATAAAAAAAAACTTTCGGGCTAGTCCCTAAATTTGTTCCCCCAATTCATTATTCAATATCTAAAACCCTACACCCCACTAGACAGCTAAAGCACTAATATCCTTCACCATGAACACAGATCATTTCTAAAGTCCTCCCACTTTTTCCTGGTCCCTTGCTAAACTACAACACAAAGCTTCAAGTCCATCCCTAAAAACAATCCCTGCAAAGACATTTTCCATGTCAATTGGCATACTTTCCAGGAGGATCTGCTCCACGATCCCGCCAGGCACGGAGGTGACGCTGACCGACCTGTCGTTAACCTGGGTCTTCCTCTTGACCTTTCTGAAAAGGAGGGTTACCACCTGCCAACTTGCTGTGGGGACGCTCCATCCCACTGCCCGGATCACAGACGAGGATGCTGAACACGGCTGCCCCCAGCGCCTGTGAGCGCGCAAGGGGAGACAGCGTCAAAGACTCTTCTACAAAGCTGAAGTGAACACCACCCACGTCTCTCTCCTTGTCCACAAAGCTAGCCACTCCAACACAGAAGACAGGGAGGTCAGTCAAGCACGATTCCCTCTTGGTAAATCCATGCCGACGGCTCCTCATCACTTGCTTGTCCTTCAGCAGCTTGGCAACGCTTCCGCGGAGGATTTTCTCCATCACCTCCCCTGGCAACAAGGACAGGCTCACCAGCCTCTGCTCTCCCACATCTTCCTTCCCGCCCTTCTGCAAGACAGGAGGCCTAAGAGCAATCTTCTGGACACCCGCAACTGCCCCCAGGAGCTATGACCTTTAAAAGATAATTGAGAGTGGCCTCCCAAGGACATCAGCCAGCTCCCCCAGCATTCGTGGCTCTGACTCATCAGGACCCAGGGACTTCCGTACATCCAGTCCCAAGGCACACCTTCCCACTCCCTTCCTCTTCCTCAGCAACAACAACGGCTCGCCCCACACACAGCCTGCAAAACGCTCATCCCGGCTCAACTGGGGCAGGCCTTGCCATTCATCGACCCTTCGGCATGCATCCACCACCACCAGGGCCTCGCTCTGCTGTGCCGTGCAGCGTGCTTACGTCCAACCACCCTCGGCAATCTCCAAATTCTCTTTCTGCCCGTCTCACACTGTGCAGAGAAATGGCCTCCCCTCCTCGGCATTCACCCCAAGTAAAGAGCCCAAAGGCCCTGGCTCCCCAGCCTCCCCCGCCTGCCGCTCCCACTCCACCTCTGCCTCTCGCCACACTCACGGGCTCTCCAGAAATTCACCTGCCTTGGTGAGCTGGCCCACATCAAGCACTGTGGCACGCCAGACACCAGGCTGCAAACGTGCCACCACAGCTAAGGGGTTCGCTACGGAACGGGCAGCACCAGCACTGGTGGAGCCAGGCAGGGCTCCCCACGTCACAGGACCGGCGAGCTCTCGGCCAGGGCTGCCGGGATGGCGGCCTGCTCTCCCAAAAAGGCCTCCTCTGCCTCTGCCCGCACCGACACCCCCAGGGACGGACCCCAGGGGGCACAAGCCCGGACACGCAGGCCCCTTTCTCCCAGCTACAACCTTACAAGCAAGGCGGGCACCAAGGCACGCACAGAGCACGCTCAATGGCAAAGGCCAGGCCTCAAGGCAGGCTTAGCAAGCTGGCAGCAAGGCAGGCACGGAGCAAATGCCACTGAGGGGGCCGCCACTCCTGCCCGCAACAGCAGAAAGCCCAGACCAACCTTCCGGGGCTGCGAGGAAAAGGAGCCCCTCCTTCCCAGCGCACCCACAAAACACATCACACGAGTGCCACAGCATGACCTCACTGACGACACCCCACCCCTCCTAGGCTTCGGTCACATGTTCTGCATGCCCTGACACGCGCCATCAACACCAAGCCTTTGGCCTCTAATATTTGCACCTCAAAGCTGCCGCCAGGACCAAGTGGACATGTCCTCAAGTGGAGGACACTACATTGCAGAACTGCGGGGGAAAAACGCACACCCCCCCTCATTACTCACCAGGCTGTGGCACGCAACAGCTTCTTGCTGCAAAACACCGCGTTGTGCAAAGGCTGTCCCGCCCCTCAGGGTCCAGCATAAAAGCTGGCCCAGCACCTCTCTCTCTCACACGCTGCTCCTGGTGCCTTCTCCTCCGCGGTCAACAAGGTGAGCCTGAAGCCCCTTCCCCTCCTTCTCCTGCCGCACCCGCCCCATCTCTTCCAGCACGCGCTGCCTCCAGACTCAGCAGTGCCGACGCCTCCCCACCGCCGCGCTCCCCGCAGCCCCACACCGTGCCTCCACATTCCCCTGCCCTCCTGTAACGCCACCCCTCGCGCCCCCACCACCCTCCGCTTCCTCAACACCCTCTCTTACAGGGCCCCTCAACACCACAGACATGGCCTGCAACAACCTCTGCAGCCCCTGCGGACCCACCCCGCTGGCTAACAGCTGCAACGAGCCCTGCGTCAGGCAGTGCGAAGAATCCCGCGTCGTCATCCAGCCTCCCGCCGTGCTGGTCACCCTGCCGGGACCCATCCTCAGCTCCTTCCCCCAGAGCACCGCCGTCGGATCGTCCTCATCGGCTGCCGTGGGCAACATCCTCAGCTCCCAGGGAGTGCCCGTCTCCTCCGGCGGCTTCGGCTATGGCTTCGGAGGCCTGGGCTGCTATGGTGCCAGAAGAGCCTGCTACCCCTGCTAAGGGCTCCTTACACCACGCCTGATACCAGCCAACCACACGCTAGAAGCCAAGTCACGGATTGAGGACCTACCTTCAGGCTCCTGCTGCCACATGGGCTCGCCGTCCGTGGCTCCTCCGCCCCTCAAGGCACAAAGCAAGCAGCGAAGGGGCCAGCCCGCGGTGCCTGGAAACATGAGCTACCTACCTCCTCCTCTTCTCCCACTGTCTTCTTTGCATCGCCCCTACAGCTACATCCGGTACTCTCTGCTGCAAACACCTTCTCACAAGCCAAAGACCACCGGGGCACCTCCGCCGCGCTGCTCCCACTGCAAGGCAGGAAGACCTCGGTGCTCTGGAAAAGTCTACTGCAAGGAAAGGAGCCCTCGGCTGACGGCCGCCCTACTTGCACCTCAGACCCGCTCCCTTCCCCTTGGTGCTCCTGCCATTTCACTCCTTTGCCTCAATAAAGTTCTCCCGCATGCCAGCCTCAGGTGCCTCCTCTTCCTTTCTTCTAAGGCTCTTCCAGCCTCACCCGGCACAGAACCGGGACTCAACAGGCCATCGGGGTGGGTGGACAAGGACCACAAGACCTCTCTTAGGAAGTATCGCCGCAGCAACACCACCTGCTGGCAAGCCGGTGGGCTTCCAGCCCGTGACACAAGCCCTTCACTTGCCCAAACAAAGGCTTGGACACGCTAATGCACTTCCACCCATGCCTCTGACGCAAGCTCCTCCTGTGCGCTGGGTTCACTTTGGCTGGATGCCAGGTGCCCGCCAAGCCGCTCTGTCACTCCCCCTCCTCAACTGGAAAGGGGAGAGAGAACACAACAAAACGGTTTGTGGGTCGAGGTAAGAACAGGGAGGGGATAGAGTCGTCAAAGGGGTTGGGTTGGAAGGGACCTTCAAGATCATCTAGCTCCAAGCCCTCTGCCGTGGGCAGGGACACCTTCCACCACACCAGCTTGCTCAAAGCACCATCCAGCCTGGCCTTGAACAGCTCCAGGCAGGGGGCAGCCACAGCTGCTCTAGGCAACTTCTTCCAGCATCTCACCGACCTCACGGGAAAGAATTTCTTTCTCATATCTAACCTAAAGCTACCCTCTCTCAGGTTAAATCCGTTACCTGTCGTCTTATCACTACACTCCCTGGTCCAGAGGCCCTCCCCACCTTTCCTGAGGGCCCCCTCAAAGTACCGCATGGCCGCTGCAAGGTCTCCACAAAGCCTCCTCTTCTCCCGGCTAAACGATCCCAACTCTCTCAGCCTGTCTGCAAAGGGGAGGTGCTGCACCTCCTCCTCATCTTTGTGGCCCTCCTCTGGACCCGCTCGAGCAGGTCCATGCCTTTCTTATGCTGGGGGCCTTCAGAGCCGAATGCAGTACTCCACTCTCACCAGAGCCGAGTAGGGAGGGAGAATCACCTCCCTCGACCTGCCGGCCACGCTGCTTTTGACGCAACCTGGCATACGACTGGCTTTCTGGGCTCCGCGCGAACGTTGCCGGCTCATACTCAGTTCTCCATTCACCAATACCCCCAAGTCCTTCTCCGCAGGGCTGCTCTCAATGCACTCACCGCCCGGCCTGCAGCCATCTTTGGGATTGCCCCTGGCACTTGGCCTCGTGGCACTCCATGAGCTTTGCACGGGCCCACCTCCCAAGCCTGCCACGGTCCCTCTGGATGGCATCCCTTCCCTCTAGAGCATCAACCGCAACACTCAGCTTGGCGTCATCCGCAAACTTGCCGAGGCTGCACACTCCAGCCCACTGTCCGTGGCCCTAACAAAGATGTTAAATCATACTGGCCCCAGCACGGACCCCTGAGGGACACCACTCATCACTGGGCTCCACTCGGACATCGAGCCTTTCATTGCAACTCATTGAGAGCACCCATCCAGCCAATCACACACCGAGCGGTCCACCCACCAAGTCCGCATCTCTCCATTTCAGAGACAAGGATCTTGCGCGGGACAGTATCAAATGCTCTGCACAAGTCCAGGGACGTGACGCCAGTCGCTCTTCCCTTACCCACCAATGCCTTAATCCTGTCATAGAAGGCCACCCCATTTGTCAGGCACGCTTTGCCCTCTGTGAAGCCATGTTGGCCGTCAGCAGTCACGCCTCCCTTTTCCAGGTGCCTTGGCATACTTTCCAGGAGGATCTGCTCCACGATCCCGCCAGGCACGGAGGTGACGCTGACCGACCTGTCGTTAACCTGGGTCTTCCTCTTGACCTTTCTGAAAAGGAGGGTTACCACCTGCCAACTTGCTGTGGGGACGCTCCATCCCACTGCCCGGATCACAGACGAGGATGCTGAACACGGCTGCCCCCAGCGCCTGTGAGCGCGCAAGGGGAGACAGCGTCAAAGACTCTTCTACAAAGCTGAAGTGAACACCACCCACGTCTCTCTCCTTGTCCACAAAGCTAGCCACTCCAACACAGAAGACAGGGAGGTCAGTCAAGCACGATTCCCTCTTGGTAAATCCATGCCGACGGCTCCTCATCACTTGCTTGTCCTTCAGCAGCTTGGCAACGCTTCCGCGGAGGATTTTCTCCATCACCTCCCCTGGCAACAAGGACAGGCTCACCAGCCTCTGCTCTCCCACATCTTCCTTCCCGCCCTTCTGCAAGACAGGAGGCCTAAGAGCAATCTTCTGGACACCCGCAACTGCCCCCAGGAGCTATGACCTTTAAAAGATAATTGAGAGTGGCCTCCCAAGGACATCAGCCAGCTCCCCCAGCATTCGTGGCTCTGACTCATCAGGACCCAGGGACTTCCGTACATCCAGTCCCAAGGCACACCTTCCCACTCCCTTCCTCTTCCTCAGCAACAACAACGGCTCGCCCCACACACAGCCTGCAAAATGCTCATCCCGGCTCAACTGGGGCAGGCCTTGCCATTCATCGACCCTTCGGCATGCATCCACCACCACCAGGGCCTCGCTCTGCTGTGCCGTGCAGCGTGCTTACGTCCAACCACCCTCGGCAATCTCCAAATTCTCTTTCTGCCCGTCTCACACTGTGCAGAGAAATGGCCTCCCCTCCTCGGCATTCACCCCAAGTAAAGAGCCCAAAGGCCCTGGCTCCCCAGCCTCCCCCGCCTGCCGCTCCCACTCCACCTCTGCCTCTCGCCACACTCACGGGCTCTCCAGAAATTCACCTGCCTTGGTGAGCTGGCCCACATCAAGCACTGTGGCACGCCAGACACCAGGCTGCAAACGTGCCACCACAGCTAAGGGGTTCGCTACGGAACGGGCAGCACCAGCACTGGTGGAGCCAGGCAGGGCTCCCCACGTCACAGGACCGGCGAGCTCTCGGCCAGGGCTGCCGGGATGGCGGCCTGCTCTCCCAAAAAGGCCTCCTCTGCCTCTGCCCGCACCGACACCCCCAGGGACGGACCCCAGGGGGCACAAGCCCGGACACGCAGGCCCCTTTCTCCCAGCTACAACCTTACAAGCAAGGCGGGCACCAAGGCACGCACAGAGCACGCTCAATGGCAAAGGCCAGGCCTCAAGGCAGGCTTAGCAAGCTGGCAGCAAGGCAGGCACGGAGCAAATGCCACTGAGGGGGCCGCCACTCCTGCCCGCAACAGCAGAAAGCCCAGACCAACCTTCCGGGGCTGCGAGGAAAAGGAGCCCCTCCTTCCCAGCGCACCCACAAAACACACCACACGAGTGCCACAGCATGACCTCACTGACGACACCCCACCCCTCCTAGGCTTCGGTCACATGTTCTGCATGCCCTGACACGCGCCATCAACACCAAGCCTTTGGCCTCTAATATTTGCACCTCAAAGCTGCCGCCAGGACCAAGTGGACATGTCCTCAAGTGGAGGACACTACATTGCAGAACTGCGGGGGAAAAACGCACACCCCTCCTCATTACTCACCAGGCTGTGGCACGCAACAGCTTCTTGCTGCAAAACACCGCGTTGTGCAAAGGCTGTCCCGCCCCTCAGGGTCCAGCATAAAAGCTGGCCCAGCACCTCTCTCTCTCACACGCTGCTCCTGGTGCCTTCTCCTCCGCGGTCAACAAGGTGAGCCTGAAG
Source organism: Falco rusticolus (assembly GCF_015220075.1). Classification (NCBI taxonomy): domain Eukaryota; kingdom Metazoa; phylum Chordata; class Aves; order Falconiformes; family Falconidae; genus Falco; species Falco rusticolus. The sequence goes on from NC_051189.1 coordinate 12,481,689, forward strand.
CCCCTTCCCCTCCTTCTCCTGCCGCACCCGCCCCATCTCTTCCAGCACGCGCTGCCTCCAGACTCAGCAGTGCCGACGCCTCCCCACCGCCGCGCTCCCCGCAGCCCCACACCGTGCCTCCACATTCCCCTGCCCTCCTGTAACGCCACCCCTCGCGCCCCCACCACCCTCCGCTTCCTCAACACCCTCTCTTACAGGGCCCCTCAACACCACAGACATGGCCTGCAACAACCTCTGCAGCCCCTGCGGACCCACCCCGCTGGCTAACAGCTGCAACGAGCCCTGCGTCAGGCAGTGCGAAGAATCCCGCGTCGTCATCCAGCCTCCCGCCGTGCTGGTCACCCTGCCGGGACCCATCCTCAGCTCCTTCCCCCAGAGCACCGCCGTCGGATCGTCCTCATCGGCTGCCGTGGGCAACATCCTCAGCTCCCAGGGAGTGCCCGTCTCCTCCGGCGGCTTCGGCTATGGCTTCGGAGGCCTGGGCTGCTATGGTGCCAGAAGAGCCTGCTACCCCTGCTAAGGGCTCCTTACACCACGCCTGATACCAGCCAACCACACGCTAGAAGCCAAGTCACGGATTGAGGACCTACCTTCAGGCTCCTGCTGCCACATGGGCTCGCCGTCCGTGGCTCCTCCGCCCCTCAAGGCACAAAGCAAGCAGCGAAGGGGCCAGCCCGCGGTGCCTGGAAACATGAGCTACCTACCTCCTCCTCTTCTCCCACTGTCTTCTTTGCATCGCCCCTACAGCTACATCCGGTACTCTCTGCTGCAAACACCTTCTCACAAGCCAAAACCACCGGGCA